>NW_004567112.1:20217946-20258185 GCF_000260355.1 Condylura cristata | reverse complement strand
GCCAGGAAGGTGAACCAGTGGCACAACAGACCTTGCCTGACCAGCCCACTGCTCCCTTTAACAGTGTATTTCAGTAGATCTGCCTGTTCTGCTCCCCACTCTGTCTCTGATGAATCCTCTCACCCCTTGCACCTCCGTCTTGTATCCCAGTTCTTGTATACATAAATAAATAAATCTTAGGGGGAAAAAAAGCAGTTGTCACATTTGTAAACATATATTCTTAAGCATTTATTTGTTTACAATTTGTGTTTGTGCTACATGACAACAGAGGCTACTCTTATTTGGCATGTGTCTCTATCCCTAGAGGTCAGCACTGCGCCTGCCATATGAAAATGTTCCACAGACATCTTTACTAACTGAACAAACTGAGGAATATTAAGGAGAAATTGATGAATAAAAAAACTCTCATCTTACAGGTGAGAATGAACTTAAAGCCTGAGAGTTTAAACATCTTACCTATTGCAAAATCAAGGAATCTAACTGTTCAGTACCTAAATGTTCTATTTCTGAATCTTCTTTCTCCTGTAGCACCTCTTTTAAAGCTACTCCTTCAAAGACTTCAATCTGATCCTGTGCCAATCCTACATCAGCCAGGTACGAAGGTGAGGCCTGACCCCTGGAACTTAGTCTAGTAGGGTAAGATTTTACTGGGCAACACATAACCCAGGGTTTAATTATATGCTGACAAGTGCCTGGATGGAAAGAAATACAGCTCTTTGTGACTACTGAACTTTCCTCCATTAGACTGTTTAGGGGGAAAAAAAGCAGTTGTCACATTTGTAAACATATATTCTTAAGCATTTATTTGTTTACAATTTGTTTAGGAAGGCTTTTTTGAGAAAGTGGTAGATACTACAGAGGCTATCTGAAGGTCAGTGGGAATGAAATAGGCTAAGGAGGAGAGGAGCGTATTCCAGACAGAGGGCTATGTATAAAAGCTGTGTGTGGCAGGACAGAATGTAGCGCATTAGCGACAGTTAAAGAAGCCAGTGTGACGGAGAGTGAGCTGGAGAGAGGTGAAGTCACAGAGGTGGGAGACATAACACAGGATTCAGCGCTCTGTTCGTCCCCAAGTGTCAACAACAGAGCAGAACTGGCCAATTGCTGCTAAGTGCGGGAGCGCAGCTGGCAGAAATAGAGATCAGCTTGTCCTACTGGTGAGGCACGCGTCCTCGGTGTCCCTGCCTAAGGACCACGAAATCCACGACAGCTTAAGAGAAAGGAGAGGCAAAGGAGAGGGGAAGCCGCAGGAGAGGGGAAGCCGCCCCCCGTACCGCGCCGTTTTCGCTGCTCTTCATTAGGCAGCCAGCAAGCGACGAAAAGATGTAGCCGTGCCTGGTGTAGGTGCCGCTGCCGGGGCTGCCTTCCTCCAAGTTGCACAGACGTTCGCCTGCCGAAAAAAAGCAGCAGCAGCTACGGACCCCAAAGGCTGTTGGCCATCCAGCCTTCCTGCCTCTGTCACTGTCCAGTATTTGCAGTGGGTACACTCACTTACCGGGGATGCAGTACCTCACGGGTGGCGCCATGACTGCCCCGGTCCCAGGCCCCGCGGGAAACGAAGTGGACTTCTCATTGGCTAAAATCCAGCAGCGCGCTGTAGTAAGAAACGTGCCAATTGGTGCGCTCCGTCACGTGACCGACGCAGCCTCTTCCAGGGGTAAACTCCAACTCCCAGGTTGCCCCGGGACGAGCGGGGCGGAGCTCTGGGATGCCTGCGCTTGCGCTCGCGCCTGCGGTCCAGGATGGGCTGGCGCCGGGTCTGGGTCTTTAGCCTGCCCCTCTGGGCAGCGGGCCATGGTAGATCGGATTGAACCCGGTCGGGCAGGGGCGCCGGCCTGGACAGGGTGACAGTGAAAGGCGGCGAAGGCTGCAGGGCACGATTTATGTGTGGAGAGTTCGGCAGTTTGCAGGTAAGGCGAAGCCGCGGCCTTTGCTCCCCAGTTCTGCACCTTTTTATAGGGTCGGGCCCTGTTCCGGTGTCTTCCAGGAGCCTGGGTTCCTGCTCCCTTGCCCCGCCCTGCGCGGCCCTGCCCTCCTCCACCGGGTCCGAGCGCGGCTAGACACCCGTATATAGAGAGGAGCTGGAAGGAGGTCAGCCAACCCAACTCACAGATTTGGAACTCAGATTCAGGAATACCGTGTGCTTTATTCATCGTCTCCAATGTAGTAGTTCAAGGTAGAGCCCAAGCTGGCATCCACATTTCTTGATTTCCTGATCATCGCGCATTGACCGGGCCATCCACACTGAGGAATACAACCTTTTCCTGTTTTTTTTTTTTTTTTTCGGATCCTTTTAAGCTCTCCGACGGAGGTTTAGTCGTGTGGACTCAACCATAACCTTTTCTCTTCCCAGTCCGTTCGTCAAGAAGGACAGTGTCCACATGAATAGAATGCTGCTTACATGTGCTGCCTGAGATTGTTAACATCCAGAGAGCAGTGTCGTTGTCCAGATGAGATTTGCTATCTCATCTCAGCTTCCTCTGCCTTTGGAACCACACCTTGTGTATGTCCCTCCTGCCCCTCACTCCCTAGAGAAACAGAGCTTTGGGAAGAGGGTAGAGCTATAGGTAGCCGGCAACCCCCTCTAATAGTGGCACATGTCACTATGGCTGTGGCTACTTCTGAGGGATCAGTGCCCAGGGCTTATGTTTGGGTGGTCTTGAAACTGCTGTGATGTTTACTACCCTCTTCACTCAGAGAGCATCGCTTCCCCCTCCCCTGCCTGCCTTAATTTTTGAGTTCTGCTTTTACTGCAAAATCCTGAGATGAAAATGTCTGTTCAGTTGTGGCTCTTGGACTACTATCTCCTCCCTGGCAGCCATGCAGACCCCCCAGACCCCACTAGCTAAGATGAAGGGACATGGCTTCAGACTCTGGTCTCTGAAATCTAATGTGTTGTCCTGAATCTGAAAGCTTTCTGTTTTCATGATTGGGCTGATTTCCTATTTTCTGAAATGCCTTCGAGCTGTTAAGTGCTGTTATTCAAACAATGGTTGTTACTTTTATAATCACGAAGAACAATAGCTTCAGACAGATACTTAGTGTTATCACATTGACAAGAATATCCTTGCTGATAGACATCTGACCAGCCTTCCATTTCTGTATCCCTCTAGATCATTTATTCAACAAAATTGAGTATTTCCATGAAGCAGGTACTGTGCTAATCAGCTCTTTGCAAATATTTCATTTATTGGGTTATTGGAAAAGTCACGATGCATTTTTGCTTGAAAAATAAAAAAAATATGTCATATATAGAATCATAGTATAGGTATAGAACCATAAAGGGTAGAGCTGGAAGGGACCTCAGCATTTAATCCTTCCTCCTTACTGAAAGGGAATACAAGAGATCTGAGGCCCAGCAGGGTTCAGTGATGTGCCCAAGTCACAGAACTACTTAAGTCGTCAAGTTATGAAGCAGATGGGAGCTGGCAAGTCTATTTTTTAAGACAGGCATTTCCTGTGGAGCTCAGGAGTTCCAGAAGTGGTTGAGAGTAATCTGAAAAGTTTAGAGTCTGGGAAGGAAGTTTTTTGTGTGTAGATCAGGAGAAATGGCATGTAATTTGGATTTGCTACAATCCATCTTAATTGCAAGTTATTGCTACGAGAAGTATTTTAGCAAGTAGGAAACTCTCTGTTACCCCTAGTAAGGGAGTGCATGGTAATAGCGACAGTCTGAGTCACTTGACTTTGTGTGACATAATCTGTTTTGTTCCAGTCTCACATTTGATTATGACTGTGTGCCATTCTGAAAGTTCATGCTTCAAGCCAAATCATGGTTCCAAATAAAAGGAATCCAACTCGAATGAGGCAGGAAGTTCCGGTGTTTCCTCTTGTCTCTTTCTACACTGCCTCTTAATTCTTTTCTTCATCGGTGTGATGGGGATGGCTGGTTCCTGTGTCCTGGTGTGGAGTGGGTGCCTGTGAAATGCCTTTCTTCTCTTTCTCTGTAGGCCTGGTCCTTTGGATTTCCTTTTGCTTTAGATCATTACAGGGCTTGTGGAAGGAGGTAATTAAGTGTTTTCTTTGAAAGGCCTCTTGTGGGAAGGAGCCAGGGTGCAAGGAGAGTACCTTGCTCCAGTTACTGAATTGAAACCACCCTACAGTGGAAGAGCCTCCTCCAGTTTCTTCTGGGTTTTGAGCTGCCTGTTAAATAAGTCAGTGGAGTTGCTAAGGACAAAGTAGCTATCAGGGAAAATCTCTGGTAAGGAAAAGAATTGAGACTTTTGAAAAAATCTGTGTCCTCTCGTTGGGCATTGCATGAGCGGCTGGCCTCCCAGGACTTTTGGGGATGGAGAACACTAATCCAACTCTTCCTGATGTGGAGGAGATGAAAACTCAGAGATGTGGAAGGGCTGAAAGCTGGGAAGCTTGGAACCAAGGACAGCAACCACAGAGAAAGCTCTCAGTGTTCAGCCAGAACAGGGCAACGGCGACTCACCCCTAACAGGCAGGCCCCATCTTCAGCATGGAGGCTCCCCTCTCTGCCAGAATCCCCCACCTGTGATGTTACTCTGCTCTGGATCCCTGAGGTTGTCCTCGCTTCGGTTTGGGGTAGGGCTGGGCCTGAAGTGGGAGACAAAGTGTCTTCTGTCACGCACGGGTAGTTGAGCTGTCCTGACAGGAGGTGGGAACTCCCATGCAGCCAGGTTGGGTCTGGTGGAGGCTGAGGGCAACGCAGAGGGTTAAGAAGGGTGACTATCTCTTCTGAGACTCAGGGGTGGGACCCGCCTGCTGTGCACTCATTCCCCCACTGGCTGACACTTGGTGAAGATAATTGTTAGAGGTAGGTCTGTCGCCAGGGCAGACAGGAGACCCTGAAGCCTCTGCCCCAGTGACCAGACCCAGAGATGGGGTGGGGGCAGCTCTGTCACATGGTTCTGCACTCCACCCAATGGTTTGTCTACAGACAACTCCAGAGACCCCTTTTCTGTGGTCCTTCACTCTAGGTCTGCATCATCTTGGATTTGCTGCACAGCTGCATAGTGTGATGTAAGTAGATTCTGCGGACTCTGAGCCTTCAAGCCTCCTACCCACCATAATCTGGCAGGGATCTTGGCACTGCACACTCCATGGAGAAGGGAAGTCACCGTCCTGTTTGGCATGAGTGACTGGGCCTGTTTTAGGCCTCTGTCCGTAGGTGCTCTGGGCTTCCCCTCGATGGGACCGGGAGGGCCCTGGGGCCGGCCCCTCACAGCAGTGTGCTCTCCTAGGAGCCATGCGGAGCCAGCGGAGCCTGCTGCTGGGCCCCGCCCGCCTCTGTCTGCGCCTGCTCCTGCTCCTGGGCTACAGGCGCCGCTGCCCACCTCTGCTCCGGGGCCTGGTACAGCGTTGGCGCTACGGCAAGGTCTGCCTGCGCTCCCTGCTGTACAACTCCTTCGGGGGCAGCGACACTGCTGTCGATGCTGCCTTTGAGCCCGTCTACTGGCTGGTGGACAACGTGATCCGCTGGTGTGGGGTGGTGAGTGAGGCCCGGGGAGCGGGAAGGTGTTTGGGACACTTGTCTGATGGAGTTGTGACAAGTTTGGGAGGCCAGCCCCCACCTGGGAGCTCCCTGGGGCCGCTCAGGGTGTGGGTGGGCTCTCGCTCTGTCTTCCTGACCTCACTGGTGTTGGCAGGTGTTCGTGGTGCTGGTGATCGTGCTGACCAGCTCCATTGTGGCCATTGCCTACCTGTGCGTCCTGCCCCTCATCCTCCAAACTTACTCAGTGCCACGACTCTGCTGGCATTTCTTCTACAGTCACTGGAACCTGATCCTCATCGTCTTCCATTACTACCAGGCCATTACCACTCCACCTGGATACCCACCCCAGGTGGGTTCCCTGGGGGCGGGAGGGAAGGGGAGCTGCAGGCTGTGAGAATCGTCCCACGAGTGGGCAGGGGAGTGCCTTGTTATCTTTTGAAGGACAAAACTGGTGCCGCCACAGTTGTCATTCTTTTCTCCCTTTACACAGGGCAGGAATGATATTGCAACAGTGTCCATCTGTAAGAAGTGCATTTACCCCAAGCCAGCCCGAACACACCACTGCAGCATCTGCAATAGGTGGGTTTGGCTTTGCTCCCTGTAAGCCCAGCTGTGGCCCTTCTGCTGTAGCTTGAGGGCAAGATCTAGACCTAGAGTTTGATCAGACAGTTGTGAAGTGCCTGTCGTGAACCAGGCCAGGAGAGGCGCCCTCCACATTATGACTCCGGGTCCGCAGGCTGGTCCTGAGTTAGACACCATCACCACTTGCGGAAATCTAGGTTCTGAGAGATGAGTTACCTTGTCCACTGTCACCTAGCCAGTAGAGCAGGGCTTACAACAAGGCCTGGCTGTCTTCAAAGTCTGTGCCCTTTCCACCTCAGCAGGATGCTGGTCCTTGTAGGAAAGGATTGGCACTGACATCTCAAGAACCTTGGCCACCGTAACAGAGCCTGTGTCCCTCCCTCACAGGTGTGTGCTGAAGATGGATCATCACTGCCGTATCCTTTTGTTATTGCTCCTGCCGAGGCTCCTCCTTTAGCTCCAGAGCACTGTGCGGGGTTGGTTAAGTCGTAAACCCAAGGCTTCTAGCGTCCCGTGCAGAGAACTCAGGGCTCGCCAGGTGTTAGGTGGAGTTGTGCTGGCCATCTCCTGGGGAGGCAGGAGGCTTGCAGGGTCTCTGGGGTGGGGCTTCTTGGAGCCAGGCACCTATTCTGATAGCTCTTGCTTCGGGAGACTGTCCTGCTGATGACTGATGGATGGGAGATGTTTGGGCCTCAGTGGTGATCTACTGGCTACACCAGATGCAACTTCTGATCCCCTTCTGCTGTCCCACACAGATGTCTGGCTAACCCAGCTAGGTTGAAGTAGTGGCAGATTCATTTTCCTGAAGGAGTTCAGAATTTTCATGATGTCCTGGTGGTTTTGAGGACTCTGAGAAACCTATGACACTTTTATCTCAACCTCTGGGGACAGCTTCATATATTCCTGCTTTTGATAATAGTTCTTGGTGACTGGCAGCCCTGGCCTTGGATGACATCGTGACCGAGGGTCAGGCCTTCTGAAGTTGTGTTGGATCTTATCCTTAATCCTTCCTCTGCCAGCCTGGCTAAACAACTGTGTGGGCCACTATAACCATCGGTACTTCTTCTCTTTCTGCTTTTTCATGACTCTGGGCTGTGTGTACTGCAGTTACGGCAGTTGGGACCTTTTCCGGGAGGCTTATGCTGCCATCGAGGTGAGCCCATAGCCAGGGGCAGGGCAGCTCAGTAAGGGAAGTGTGGATGTGGAATCTGTCTCTAAGGAGTTGTCCCCCACCCTAGAGGCCGGAGAGTATAACCAGCATTGTTTTCCATCCCCTTAGAAAATGAAACAACTCGACAAGAGCAGACTACCGGCTGTTGCCAACCAGGTGGGCTGTCCCCACCCCACTGCCTCCTGCTGCTCAGGCCAGGGGTGCGGTTGCTGAGGCAACTGGGGCCGCCCCACTGGTTGAGTCGCAGACCAGATCAGGAGCGTTCTGGGAGGCTGCCTACCTTGGGCACACAAGTGACCTGGGGACAAACTGAAAAACCCTGCTGTTCCCAGCTCTATCCCATGATCACCTCCTTTGGGCTGAGTGAGGACTCTGCCTAGGTGATGGCCTGAGCAGCAAGGAGTCTGTGTTAGTCTGTGTAATGGGGTTCCAGGGGACAGAGATCAGGCCGGGCCCATCTGACCATCCTTCGTTCTGGGTCTGTATCAGGATTGTTCCGTGTCCTGAGGCCTTTAGGGCTCTTCTGAGCAGATCTTGGGCTCATGATTGTACTTCTGCTGGCCTTTGGGTCTTTAGTGGAGCTCAGAGTTCTCCCCCATTCCATTCTGGGTATCTGCCCTCCACGCAGCGTTGGCTGCCACAGTGAAGTTCTTGCTGGGGAGTGGAGGGCCTTCCCCTGGAGCCCCATTTGTGTTGTCAAACCTCAAGGCCCAGGGTCACTTCCTTCTGTGCTTTGCCATCCTGTCCAGACCCGCTCTGCCCAGTGTTTGTCCACATGATGATGCCGCTGGGCTTGGCCCACCCATTTGGCTGCTGCCCTGACTCCTCTGTGGCTTTACCCCCTATTTTTCTTGTCCTGGGCCTGGGTCACTTTCCTGCCTGAAGGTGATGGGGACTCTGGGAGAAACTAGCAGAGCAAATGAACCAGACATGCTGTTTTCTTTTTCTAGACTTATCACCAGACCCCACCGCCTACCTTCTCCTTCCGAGAAAGGGTGACTCACAAGAGTCTTGTCTACCTCTGGTTCCTGTGCAGGTATTTCACTCTTCCCTTTGGACTGTTTGAGGGGCAGCTTCGGAAAACCCTATTTTTAGTGCTCACATGCAGTTAGGAACCCATCCTCATCAGAATTGCTGTGGTCTTATACTCAGCAAAGGGTCAGAGCTTAATTTTCTTCTGCATTTTGGGTCAGGGAAAACTAAGGACATTAACATTGAAGGTTTTTTATGTACCAGGGTAAATGAACTTGCTGAAGGGTAGGTGGCTGTACTTTATGGATGAGGAAAGCTAGCAATGAGAAAGGTGATTTGCTCCAGAATACACGTCTGGGAAGGGCAGGGCTGGAATCGGAACTTTGTGCCATCCCCTTCAGCCCTTAGTGCCCTTTGCTTCCAAGCATGGGTATTTGGGGAAGCTCAGAATGTCTTTATTAGTAAAGCAGACTTATTTCCCCACTCTCCTTTCCACATAATTTACTCAATCCATGTTGATGCTTTTCCAGTGGTGCTTTTTATGGATGAGCAGTAGAAGTTCATCTAGGATGTAGACTGGGACATGAGATATGAGAAGTTCCTAGCCAGTTACTGCTCAACTCAGTTTCAGATCTGCTGGTAGTCTCCAGCTCCCTCTTGAGCAACCCACCAATCTTTGCTCTTCTTTCAGTTCCGTAGCACTTGCCCTGGGTGCCCTAACTATGTGGCATGCTGTTCTCATCAGTCGGGGTGAGACTAGTATTGAAAGGCACATCAACAGGAAGGAGAGACGTCGGCTGCAGGCCAAGGGCAGAGTGAGTAGGGCTTGGGGCAGAGGGGAACCGAACCCGTCACCTCTGACAGAGGCCGTGGTCAGGGCCATCTAGGGTAGGCATCATGAAAGGCCAGGACTTCCAGGTCCTCCCTGGTGGCTGGGGCTTTAATGGGTTAAAAGTGTAGCACTACGAAGCTCTCCATAGCCACTGAAGCACAAGCTCGATCCCCAGCCAGGGAGGTGACCCACATGGTGCAGCAGGCCTCTCTTGGCCCACCCACTGCTCCCCTCAGCAGTATATTTCAGTCATTCTGCCTGTTCTGTTCCCCACTCTGTCTCTGGTGAATCTTCTCACCTCCTGCAACTCTGGCAGGTGTGCATAAATAAATAAATCTTAAAAAAGAAGAAAAAAAAAAAAAAGGCCAGGACTTCCCCATGCTGAGTTTTAGCCAGTTCAAACTTGAAAATGAAAAGGGTTAGATTAGGTAAAAGGGTTTTATAGAGACATGTTTTTCTTGGCTTTAGATTTTCAAGAATCATTACAACTATGGCTGCTTGGACAACTGGAAGGTATTCCTGGGTGTGGACACGGGAAGGTAAAGTAAAACATCAAGACTAGTGTCCGTGAGAATGTGCTCCGCCTATGCCAAGATGCTTGTCACATGTGGCTCCTGAAACGCTAGGCATGTGGTTAATGCGCCCAGGAACTGAATTTTTAATTTTATTTTTACTAACTTAAATAGGCTGGTGGTTAGTGGCCATTACCTTGGACAGTGGAGTTTAGACTCAATGCAGATCATTGCTCATTTAAGCAAAGGGTATAAGGCCAAAACTGTGGATTAAATCTCAGATGAGGTTTACAGATGACATCACAAGAATCCCAAGAAAATTGTTCTCAGGGAGGGCATGGGAGACACTTGTTTGAATAGCAATGTGTGGAGCTCAGTCCGGTCCTTTGTGGAACCGAAGTCATCTGTAACAGGCCCTAAGGTAATGAGTGGAGCTAGACAAGAGATCGAGTGTAAATAATTCAGATTGCAACTACTAAGGCAGTAACAGCTGATCAGAAGTACTGCCCTCCTTCCCTTCCTGCTCTTGTTACATTTCTGCCTGTCTGTGCCTGCAGTGGCTCCTCAGAACTTTAGCTCAAAACCTGTAAAGGTTTTCAAGGAACCAGAGGGCACATCTGTTGGCCAGTAAATTTTTTGTTACCTTTGTGATTAAGGCCAAGGTAGCTTCAGATACCTTATGCATCTCTTGCTAAGAAATGCGGATCAGGAAGAAGATTAAGAACTCATGGAACTCAAACATTTCTGTCTTCTTTTGTAGGCACTGGCTCACTAGGGTGCTTTTACCTTCCAGTCACCTGCCCCACGGGAACGGAATGAGCTGGGACCCGCCGCCCTGGGTGACTGCTCACTCAGCCTCTGTGATGGCAGTGTGAACTGGAGTGTGTCAGCTACAACTTGAACGTCACTCTGCTTCCTGCTCTGTCTCAAGGACCTCCAAGGGTAGCGTCTTGGCATCTTTGAACAAAAAGAGCCAATGGCTTGCCTTAGGGTAATGTGCAGGGAAACTCAAGGACCAATTTCCCAGCCACTGCAGAAGCAAGGCACGATGTGGAAAAACTAGGACTGATGTCCCTTTACTCAGGCAAACAAGTCCCAGGCCCAGACTGGAGATTAGGCAGCTAGCAACCTTGCCGGTGCTGACCCCACCTCATCCAGGCTACAGCACGGGGTTGGCCACCTCCTCTTTCACTTGCTGTCTGAGAAAACACCTGAATGGTTGAGCTGAGACTGTGGCTTCTCTACACGGCAGGTACCAGGCTACTGCTGAGGTCACTGCCACTTCTCACGTGCTGTGAAGGGAGCAAAAATAAAGGTATTTGGTTTTTAAAGATACGCAGCTTCTCATGCTTTGCCCACTCTAGGGTGGGGAAGGAGCCATCTGGAGCAGTGCCTGGAGAACAGGTGCTCTGCACATGACACTCGTGCCCAACCTGGAGCTCCTGGAGAATTCTTGGCTAAGCCCTGACATCACTGTTCCTCCAGCTTAGTTGCTTCAGTAGTGATGCTCCTGGTTATGAGCTACTGAGGCCAAAGTGTGGATGGGGAGATACTCTACAGCTCATTACCAAAAGAAATCTTTATTCCCTAGCAGGCACACACACTAGCCACCACTGGTCCTCAGGGCCACTCATCTGCATTCATCAGCAGTACGCCTCCCCTGTGGAAGTGGAAGAGCCCGTGCCCAAGATCTTTCCTCAGACCCACGTAGTCTCAGACAGAACTCAGAAACTGACAGGCCCACGAGGGGTCAGAACCCCCATGTTTCCTGTACAGTCACCAGGGGCTCAGCACTTGCTGTGTCTGTGGGACAGGCAACCAGAGACAGTGCTCTCCACGCCTTGGGCCAAGGGGCTCGTTCATTAGTAGTTCCAGATCAGATTGTCAGTGGGAGCAGTCTTGGCCAGGACCGACAGCTCAGCTGCCAGGGCTCCCTAGCAGAAACCTGTAGCAAAAAGAATGTTGGCACCATTAGTGGTGAGGCTCTGTTCAATCCCATCTCGCCCAAGACCTAGAAACTGACCACTCTCCCCTGGCGGACACTGCTTCCTTGCGCACCAGCCTCTTCTTGTCATCCAGGGGTTTGGCTAAGGCCCGGATCACCTGCGGTTTGTACGGCAGCAGCTGTGGAGTAAGAGGAACTGATCTTAGTCTCGCTCAGCCATAGCACCCACAAGAGCCACTTCTCTACACCTGAACTTCACCTCTCTTTGGGGACTCTGGCCCCTGCCAGGTGGCTGTGGTGCAGTCAGGCATAGCCCGTCCCTGTGCCTGCGTGCAGCGTGGTGGTGGCGGCGGGGCAGTCCCACCTGACTAAGGGAAGTAATTCTTTGGCTCTTTTGAGACAGACACCCGACGGACTCACCACAGGGGTGGGCAGGCATGTGAGCGCATGCATGCACTGCAGCGCGGCGATCCGGATGGCCTGGAACACAACAAGGGGGTGAGGGGAGCTCTGTGATGGAGAGCCGGAGGTGCCCGAGCTGCTGGGGTGCAACGCACCATGGCGGGGTTAGAGCTGAGGTTCAGAAACTTGGTGACGAGGGTATCGACGTGAAGACACATGACTTGCGGTGCTTCCAGCAGAAGAGGCTGAAGGCAGCTGAGGGTGGAGAGCTGTACCACACTGTCAGGACAGGACAGGGCCTCCAGCAGCAAGGAAAGCAGCTGAGGGGGTCACAAAAAGGTGGGGATGATGAGAGGTGTTCTCCCCTTTGCAGCCCTCGCCCCAGCTGGAGACAGTGGCTTGGTTTCTGCTTGGAGGCTCCGACTGCAAGGCTTACCGTGGGCAGCTCTGGCAAGAGCACAGACTTAGGCAGTCTGTTAAGTACGTGAGACAGACCCTTCATGTAGTTGGACTTTACATCTGTAAAAGATGGAAAAGCTTAGGGGAGAAAGCTCACACATACAGCTTTGAGAATCCAATTTCTGATGAAGCTGGGATATCAGCCTACAAAGAGGTTACAAAGAAATGCCCTGAAACCCAGAATATGCAGATCTATGTCCATCAAAGAAAAAGAGTGAATCAACAATCCGGAAGTTTAGCCCTTTGGGTGCAGACCACACTATTGCTTTAAAGAAACACTTGGCCTCCCTGGAGGTGCAAGGGGTTAAAGTGCAGCACTCACCCCCTGCACTTTTGGCCTGTACCCCAGTTCTTATATGCATAAATAAATCTTAAAACAAACAAATAAGCAACAAAACACTTGGGTCCTTAACTTCTTTTAGGCAGTGTGGCTTGCACAAAGGAGAGGTCTGAGGATCTGGGACCTTACTTCACCTTGGGGAGCGGCATAGAAGCCTTGAACCAAAGCAGGCATGTTGTCTGTGAAGAACCGCTGGCGGAACATGATCCGCACTTCAGCATGGCCTGCACGAGTCAACACGTCAGTGCAGTCAGACATGAGCACGGAGAAGCCATCTGCTGCTACTGCACCTAGTTCTGGATCCTTTAGGAGGCCTATGAGCTGGAGGAAAGAGAGCCTTGAGGTAGATCAGAGAAAAACCTTAATACCCAAAAGAAGAGGATGGCAGTTGTAGGTGGGAAGTTCTGATAGGTCTCAGGTCTGTCTCCAGAAAGGACTTACCCGGTTTGTGAGGCAGGAGCAGAGAGGATGGTATCTGAGTACAAGGGCCTTTGTCACCTGCAGTTGGAGAGAAGAGTCAGGGCATGCCAGTCCAACCACAGAACTTGAGAGGCATACCTGTGATCGCGGTCAAATGGACACATTTTATTTTAACCAGACTGCCTAACCAGAATGCATTCTTGCTCCGTACCCAGAGAAGCAGTATGAAGGCCTGGCTACGACAGGACCCACTGCTCAGGCCTGCCTCCACTCTGTCCACAGCCAGCTGTAGGAACTCGTCAAGCTGTTGCCCTAAAGAGGAGAGAGTAAATGCCGATGCAAAGACTGTTTCTCTTTTAACGGTGCAGGTGTAAACCATTGAAATGCAGTGCCCCCTGGGCCGCTGTTAGAAAGAACAGTATCGTGTGCTGGGGACCTGACCCACTCAGCTCTCCGAGCCCAGCCTGTGAGCCCGGCTTGCTCGTAACGCAGGCGTGCTAGCATTCAGAGTGGTCTACTTCTCAAAGAATTCTTCACAACTGCTCCCTGAGGGAGGATGGTGATAGAACCAGACAACACTTTGCTTGTGCCCCCTTATCTTCACAGGTCCTGTAAGGCTTCGCCCCATTCAGGTCCCAAGCGCTGTCCCTTGAGAAGCCCTATCCTATTACTAGCAGGCTCATTTTTTGAAGAGAGAGAGTGAATTCAAGAGTTCACTGGTCATTGATTCAGGGAGGCCCCCGACCCACAGCCTCACCCCAGTACCTGCAGGGTGCTTGTTGAGGAGTCCTGCAAAGCACTTGGCAGCAGCAGTGGAGGAGAAGGGGCAGCTGGGGCAGCAGCTCAGCTCTAAAAGCTCCCGCATGAGTTGGTTCAGCTGAGGGATTTCCACCTACAGAAGACCTGGCTATGTAATGGACCCAGAGAACACCTGAATGCCAACAGATACTAGAAGAGGCAGTGGGGGCCAGGCTGAATGAAAAATTCTCCAGTGGGGAAAGCAGATGATCAGCTCAGCCTGAAACGAATGCCAGCCTGAAGTTGCCAGGGAACCAGTTAAATCAGGATACTCCCCCAAACGTGTTCACTTACATTTCGCGGCAGGGAACAGACAAAGGCCATAAGCAGTGCCACCAGCCTTCTCTGTCCTGAGGAGCCACCCTATAAATGGAAGAGCCTATCAAGCCTGTCCTGCCAGCAACAGGCTGCTCAGCCCCAAGACCCATTGTGGATTACCCCTTAAAAATATTCTGAATGACAGAAGTCCCAAGATTCTCCCCATCTGATCCATCAGACCTGTACCTGGAATGGCTGGAATCTGCAAGGGAAGCTGTTTCCAGGCAGAAGGGAGATGTCGCCATCCAAGAAGAGGGGCACAATGCGAGTGGCGCTCTGGGCGGCTAAGCTGAGGTAGAGTACCAGGAGTCACCAAGGAGCCAGGCCTCTACAGCAGCCTTAAGGTTCACATTAGTCACCGAATCAATGGGCCAGGCAAAAATGTTCACGCATCGGACAAATCTTAACTCAGAATGCATCAGATGCCAGGAGCCATGCTTGTTTTTGGCCCTACTGTAAATACGCCAGCAAACAGACATTCTTCTGAAGCTTGCTAGTGAGAGAACCCAACGTGAATTTAAAAATACTTCAGTGACTCTCAGCACACATCTGCAGCCTGTTGTCCCGCAGCCCGTGGTGCTAAGAAGCCCCTCCTTACGTTGCCAGATAAACTGACAAAAGGAATAATTGCCTCCACGTTTGAGTCTGGGTGGGAGAGTTCAGAAGCAGCTGTCTGCTGCTTCGACCCCGTCTGCTATGCTTCTTCCTGGGGTCAAGCCGCATCTGTGATTATACTCACTCAGGGCTCAAGTGTGTGGTGGCGGCGCCAATGACAGCCACGACGGCGGCCAACACCTCCTCCTCCAACAGCACTTTCCCCAGAACTGAGGGCTCCTTTTCTGCGATCAAGCACACACAGTGGCAGACCTCGACTCCGGCTCAGACGTCCGACTGATCAGGCCCCACTGTCCTGGCTCTGGGCTTGCACTCGCGTGACCCCACCAGCAGTTTGAGCCTGTCGTCGTGCGGTGCTGCAGCTGAAGCTAGCAAGGCTTCAGAACAGGAGGGTGCAGTGTGGGCCAGAGAGCTCGCAGGGGCTCTGTGCCGTCCTCAGACTGGCAGCACTGTTAACTAAGGCCAGTTAATATGAAGGTTTCTAACATCAGATGTCATTTAGTCTTTAAAAAATCTGAAGCCAGTATGGCTTTATCTTATTTTAGTAGCTACTATACACAGAATACTTAAAGAGGATGGCCAGGCACTACACATTATTTAATCCTTACCAACTATTTTGTGGTACTTTTAATCTCTCTCTTACACATGAAGAACTAGAGGCTTAGAAAGGCTAATTTGCTGAAGTTAGCAGGTGCTGGAGCTGAAGAGCCAATCCAACTTGGCCTACTTGATTTCATGATTTAACTCTAACTAAACTATTGGGCTGTTGGAAAAGTCATGACACAGTTTTTGTTTTTTGAAGGAAAAAACACATCATGAATTTTTCAACAACCCAATACATGGCAATGAAAAGGAAGGAAGACGTGTGTGCGTGCTTTTGAGCAAAAAGGCTGGCGCTTTTTGCTAGAAGATAAATCTCATTCTGGGGGACAAAAGGTTTTCCATATAAGCCTCTGCAGGTACAAAATGCTACACCAGTGACACCCCGAGGCAGATAGTGCTGTTTAACAAATGGGAGCCACAGTGCCAGAGGAAGACCAGGAGGGGAGGTGGGGAGTCACCTGGCATGGAAGCCTGCACAGCCAAGGCCAACAGGAAAGGCACGGCCGTCTGATGGAAGTACCAGCAGCTCTCAGGGTCCTGCTGGCATTTTTCTGCCACCTGCTGGAGGCTCTGACAGACGACAATGACTTCAGCTGGTCCTGCAACCATGTTGCCTGCGTGGTGAGAAATTGTTCACTGCAGGGCCCTGTCTGGTGGTGCAGAGGGTTAGAGCGCAGCACTACAAGCCAGCTGCAGCTGCTTCAGTGCAAGTTCGATCCCCAGCCCTGGGGGTGACCCACATGGTGCCGCAGACCTCTCCTGACCCGCCCGCTGCTCCCCTCAGCAATGTACTTTGCTGATCTGCCTGTTCTGCTCCCCACTCTGTCTCTGGTGAATCCTCTCACCGCCCCTGAGCCTCTGGCCTGTATCCCAGTTCTGTATGCATAAATAAAACACATCTTTTATATATATTTAAAAAAATGTTCACTGTAAGGTTTTCTTAATAGCACTCCAGGGTATTTTGGCTACAGAAGGGGCCAAGAACAAGCAAAGATGAGTGACTTAAGAGATCAATAAAAGAGTCAAGTCATTGGGCCTCCTTGGTGGTGCAAAGGGTTAAAGTGTCAGCACTATCCAGCTTTTCACAACTATTGCAGCACGAGTTCGATCCCCAGCCAGGGAGCTGACCTCTCCTGATCCGCCTGCTGCTTCCCTCAGCAGTGTATTTCAGTGGATCCGCCTGTTCTGTTCCCAACTCTGTCTCTGGTGAATCCTCTCACCTTCCCTGAATCTCTGGCCTATACTTCCATTCTTGCATGCATAAATAAGAAATAAATCTTTATAAAGAATTAAGTCATTTCACTCTCTCAGTTGCTTTTTTCATCTATTCAGATTTTGGAGCTGAGACTTGCCCTATGCTAGGCTTTGCAACAAAAGTATCGCATACATTTTCTTATTTTTCTTCTCAACCCTAAAGCATCATTTCTCCCATTTTATAGAGATGTAGAGACTCAATGAAACCAGCTTTCACTGTAGGGCTTCCCAGGTTACTTCTACTATGCAACACTTTCTGAATTCACCACAAAGACCAGGCAGTGCAAAACAAGGAGCTTGAGATGTTGGGGCCCGTGGTGAACATGCAGAGATTTGCAGTAGCAACTGCTGCTGTCATGTATGCCTTGGAACAGTGCTTCTCAAGCTTGAGGGTGAGTATGAGTTACCTGAAATCCTGTTAAAATGAAGATTCTGTTCAGTGGGGTCTGAGATTTTGCACTTTTAGTAAGCTCCCAGATAAAGTACATGACGCTGTCTGGGACCATATTTTGAGAAGCAAAGCCTGAGAGTGGGGCTGTTCAATTCTGACTCCACATTAAAATCACCCAGGCTCTGTAGCCCAAATCCACACCTCCTCAGGATTGACTCAGCTGCACTGAGGCCCAGGCATCAGCATTTTATTTTAAAAGTTGCCATGTGACTCATGTAGCCATTGTTGGAACCACAGCCTTAGAGGCATCAACTCTGAACCTGATTGTAGCTGCCTATTCAGCCCAGCCCTTAATCAGACTGTTCTGGTAATTACCTTTGTTCATCTGGCCGAGATGCTGTAGCAGCAGTGGGAGCGTCTCTTTGACAATGCTGGGATGTGTTGATATAGCTGCCAGGGCTTGCAGACAGCACAAGTGCCGGGAGCGCCTGGTGGGCCTATCCCCTTTAGCCAAATCCGACTCTTCTGAAAACCCAGGAGGCAAAGTTTCATCATGTGACGGCGAGCACACAGGCACAAGCCTCCCCAGAAGGGCTGGACCAGAGAAGCGTACCTATGCGTAATTCCTCAGCAAGCCGGGGCACTAGGTGGCTGCTGAAGACCACAGGGTGGAGAGCGGCCAGTTTTCCCGATGCTTCCAGTGCTGCCACCCTGCTGAGAACACAGGTGGGCATCAGCTAAGCCTTGGCCCACTGGTCTCTTGCCTACAGGCCTGCTATTAGGCAGACACAGGACTGTGGACTTCTGAGGCCACTTTGTGAAGAGTGGGTTCAAGTCCCTGCACCACTAAGTTGGACAAGGCTCCTTAACACCCAGAAAAGAGAGGCAGTTGCATAATCCAGCTAGTTAGCAGTAGAGCCAAGCACAGAGCCCACCTTCCCTAGGGAGAGCCAACGCCCAGAAGCACAGAACCCTGATCCTTGCTGGTTCTGCTGCTGATCCCACAGACGCAGCAAATGGCTGGCTCTGTCTTGTTGCTGTAGATTCTCACCAATTCTGGGGATCCTCGTCCAGGAAGCTGAGTCTGTATAGGTGACCCACTGCTGACTCCAGGTCCCCAGGAGACAGTAGGCCTGTGTTAGAAGGGCACAAGTCTCACCTTCTTTCCCTTCTGGCCACTGTAAGCCTTCACTTCCAAACCAGCGGTGTTGCAGTGGGAGCCAGGGGATTAAGTTGCTCTTCATGTAAGACAGAAGATGACAAGATAGGGCCCAAACTCCCCTTTCTCTTTTCTTGGGTACCTGGCTGAGCCCCCAACACCACGAGAGCACGGATGCCAACAAGCTGAAGCTGGGTGCTGGGGTCTGTCAGGGCTGTGAAGACCAGCGAGCACAGCTGGTCCTTGAAGCCTCGCAGGGGCCTTTCATCTAGGAAGAGACAGAGTTCAGGTTAGCAAGAATCCCTGCCGGACACCGCTCAGACTCAGCTCTACACAAAGCCCGCTTGCGGCAGCACACCGAGGCAAAAAACCTATGTTAAGTGTTCTCTGCACTCCAACTCAGGACAGGGCCCGGCTCCAGACCACTTCTCTGCAGCCCTCGTCACCTGAGTCTTTCTAGGGTGCTACGTCTGGAAGGTGAGCTCACCCTTGTCTTCAGAGATCCATTTCTGCTGTAGCTTCAAGAAACCCACGATCATTTCAAGGATTGTCCGCCGCTGGTGGCTCTGTAATGTTTTAAGGATGCAAGGAATATTTTCAAGGCTTCCAATACTGCTCTGGGGTGGGAGAATTACCCTTTATGTGTCACACTAAGAGAGAACAGGGGAAGCACAGCAGCTCACGGAGCAAAGCCCAAGCTTTTCTGTGTCCAGCACAAGGCGCAGCCTGCCCTCTGTGAGCGCGCAGGTCCCCCGCTTCCTGCAGAGGCCCCGCCCCTTACCTGGCTGTGCTTGGAGAACTGTTCCAGCAGCAGTGGCAGCACGTGGCTGGTGATGTGGTCACAGGCTCGGGCAGATCCACCTGCAGCCGCCTGCAACAGTTTGGCACTAGGCCACACCAATTTCATGTCCGGTTCACACAGATGGTGCCTGCAGTCTAGAGAGGCAGCACATCACACCTGGGAAGCAGGCAAATGGGGCCTGATCCTCTCTCTGCAGGTCTCAGGTGAACAGAGGCCAGGGCGGGTCACTAGCAGTTCCCATTTGCTTGTTTTCAGCTCAGAGCGGGGCTCCAGTCCCTGGGCTCTGTACATGCCACGCCACTGGCTCTTCAGGATTCCTCCCTGTTGTGCTCACTCCCCTTTCTGGCTGTCATGACCCCATTACCCTGTTCAATGTTGCTGAGAAAGGAGTCAAGGAGGTCCTCAGCATCGGCCCTCAGCACAGAGCGAGACAAACACGCAGTCAGGGAGCGGAGGGCCTCTAGGCCCTCTGCCTCCACCCGTTCACTTGCCGTCTGGAACACCTGTCAGAGAGGGATCCCATGGCTACTGAGGTGAGCTCGTACCAGGTGAGACCCCACCCACCTGCTGCCACTTTCCTTGGTGTGTGTGAGAGAGAACCTTTAGGGCACAGCAGTGGGAACTGCGCCCGCGAGGGAGTTTCTTCCCAGTGTATTCTCGAAGTCCTTAGTTGCACTAGGGTCAGCACACACACTTTTTGGGAAACAGAATGCCAGCTCTGACAGTGGCGACTGGGATCCCCAATCCTGAGTCATTTCCTCTATTCCTCTGCTCAGCCTGGTGCCACGGGCACCATGACCTAGGATTCTTACAAGGAAAACCAAGAAATACACCCACGCAAAGGTGATCAAATGCCACCACCAAGTTGCTGAATCTCACACAGGGATTACTTCCCTCACCATCAACAAGAAGTAAGTCTCCTTGCTTGCTGAGTGAACCAGGAACCGCAAAAGCAAGAAAAGGAGAGTGTACCATTTCCCCTCAAGCCTGGAAACTGGGCTAGGAGTCAGTCTGTTTAAGTACACTCACCTCTCTGCGGATGGAAGCCCAGAGGCTGGGCAGGAAATCCTTCAGCTCCTTCTGTCCATAGACAGCACAGCAAGCACTCTGCCAAGGAAGTACAGGATCAGCTAGCTCCACCCTCCCGGGGCGTGCAGGCACCTCAGCAGGGGCACCTGAAGGAGCCTGGATTTCAGCAGAAACCCAGAAAGATTTCCTTACAGTTCTACACGGGCAAAGAAAACAGGAGTTCACCCGACTGAAGGAAAGCAAACACGTGGGGACCCTGGTCAGTCTTTCCCCACTTCTCCCAATATGCAGCTAGGGCTTTAGGTCAACTTACAGGCCCAGATCCTGGTCATCGCTATTTTGAGGACTACTTCATTCCCTGGCTGTTCAAAACTCTGTAATTACTTGGCAAATCTAAAGGCAGCTAGATCTTGGAAGGAGAAAAATCACTCACCAGAGTCTGCAGAGAATCCAGCTTGGCTCCTACAATCTCAGAGTCCACTTTCTCAATCAGCAAGGGCAACAGGAACTATGGCAGTGAAAAACAACCCAGGTTTTAGATGGGAAGTGTTGTGGCCACATCTAAGCCAACCATATCCTCAGGGTAAGTACTACAGCTTGAATCAGGAGTTGAGACTAAGCTAACCTTCCCACCAAACTGTGGTCAAACCTCCAGTTACCTGAAAATGGGCAAAGTTATAAGGTTTCAAAAGAGAGCACTGGATAGGGAGTAGATCACTATTTTTTTTTTTTTTTAAAGATTTATTTATTTATTCATACAGAACTGGGGTACAGGCCAGAGATGCGGAGGGTGAGAGGATTCACCAGGGATAGAGCGGGAAGCAGAACAGGCAGATTGAGGAGGTACACTGCTGAGGGGAGCAGCGGGCGGGTCAGGAGAGGTCTGCCAAGCCATGTGGATCTCCTCCAGGGCAGGCGGGGATTGAACTCATGTGGTAGTGGCTTAAGCTTCTTAGTGCTGTGCTTTAAACCCGCTGTGCCACAGGGAGGGCCCTACACTATTTTTTTTTTTTTTAAGACTGATTTATTTATGCATACAAGAACTGAGGTGTAGGCCAAAGGTGGGGTGGGAGGTGAGAGGATTCATCAGAGATAGAGTGGGGAGCAGAACAGGTGGACCTACTGAAATATACTGAGGGGAGCAGTGGTGGAGACAGGAGAGTTCTGCTGTGCCATGTGGGTCAGCTCCCTGGCTGGGGAAAAACTCATGCTGCAGTGGCTGGCAATGTATGACAGTGCAGTCTTTAACCCCTGTAACACCAGGAGGCCTGGGAGTGGATTACTATTTTAAAAGGAGATGGTAACGTTTTCTACTTTGAAGCTCTAAAGATACTTGGCACACAAGTCTGGAGACATCTGCAGAATGTCATACCCTAAAATTAGTCACTGGAGCTTCTTTTCCCCCAAGCTTTTACTGTTCTTTCTTCAGAGCCTTTTATGGGCTAAGGCTAGTTATCGTAACCTCAGCTAGACCCACCTCAGCAAACTGTGGTGTAGAAGCCAACACAGCTCGAAGACTCAGGATGAGATCTTCTTTCTGGATACCATGAGGATCATTAGGTGGCTGCAAAAAAAGAGAAGGGTCATGGATTTGTACAAATCTTTGGACGACCACTGGACACAGGCTTGAACCTGATGACCCTCCGGGGTGATGGATACAAGCAATCTGGCAGCACAGTATGATGTAAGGTTCCAGCAGGAAGACATGCTTGCTTTTACACCTTTCTTGGTGTACTTATTTATTATCTGATCTATCACCTCACCACTCAAGAGTCAATCACCCTTAACTTTTGGTGCATTACTTTCTTCTCCATGAGTAAATTATAACTATGAGTTAGTAGACAGTTTCCCTTTAAAATACACATACCATTAATAAACGTCACTTCTTTTGTACATATAATTTGTAATTAATTTTTTCACTAAAACTTAAGAAAATTTTTTTATGGCATTAAGTTATTCCTTCATAACAGTGCTAGTTACTGATACTATTTTACTGTGTGGCTGAATCACAATTTATTTAAAAAAACTCCTTTTAATGAACATTTCTATTTTTTCACACTCATAAAAAGCTGTAATTTTGGCAATATAAAAAGTATCAAAATGGCAGACTGAAAACACGCATAGATTTTCCTGTCCTCTTTAGAAATCTCACCAAAAATACAGTAAGAGAATATTCTTTGTGTGTGTGTGTGTGTGTGTGTGTGTGTGTGTGTTTTAGAAGAATAAAGCTGGGCCCTCCATGGTGGCACAATGGGTTAAAAGTGCAGCATTATGACGTTATCCGCAGCTACTACAGCATGAGCTCAATCCCTGCCCCGGAGGTGACCCACATGGTATGGCAGGCCTCTCCTGACCTGCCTGCTGCTCCCCTCAGAAGTGTACTTCAGTCAATCTGCCTATTCTGCTCCCTATTCTGTCTCTGGTGAATCCTCTCAGCCACTGCACCACCCCTGGCCTGCACACCCCAGTTCTTGTATGCATAAACAAACAAACAAATAAATAAATAAAAGGAATAGCAAGATATGAAGAAACTAGTTAAAAAAAAGCATAAAGCTAAAAGGTTGAGGAGTACAAAATAAGCAATGTTAGCAACAAATTTAGAAGCTGAAAAGCAGATGGGTTAAAAGAAAATGATTTCGCAGAGCTAAGACACAAGAACCTCAGTAGGACTGGGGAAAACTGACTAACTACCTGTACACACTGCAAAATCCTCAAAAACTGTCAGTCCCAGGTATTTCTGGAACAGGGGTAAGAGAAGACATCTGACCTCTAAGATTGCCTCCTTATTTCTTCCTAACTGCAGCAGAATCTGGAGATTTCATTTTCTGGAGAGGGTAAGACAAGGTCTCCAGACTTGGAGATGTACTGGGATTTAGGACCTGGTGCTACACCAAAAGAAGAGGTGTTAAGTTATATGATGTGGATTGCTGCCATCTCCTTTTATCACCTCCTTTTATCTAAGAAACGTCTATACCTGAAAAAGAGCTCAAAATAAGCTGAAAAAGAGGAAAAAGCAACAAAGCTTGCAGGAAACAAGTACCATATGTATGAGAAAAGAAATATTAAAAATTAGTATCTTAATGTTTACAAAACAGATTAAGAAAGTAATCCATACGTGAGTTAAACAAGAACAGAATGCTATTTAAAAAAAGAAAACCATTCAGAGATCATCATCAATGATGTCCTGTCAAATATCTAACTTGATGCATGAAACAGGCCCACACTAAGGCACATTATTGTGAAATTTCAATATGTTGGTGGCAAAATCACATTTAAAAGCTTCCAGAAAGGAGGGGGAAAAAGGTGAACACAAAAATTTCAACTTAGAAGGAATTTAGACTTCTCCCTATAACTGAAAACTAGAGGTAAGTATAACAATGCCTGCAAAATCTTGCTGGAAAAGAATTTGTTCCATTCTTGAATTTTATAGCTGTACTGTCAATGGAAGGAAAAAATGAAGACATTCTGGACTTACAAAATCCAAAACTTTTTATTCATTTATACACTCAGGCAATTACTAAAGGTGTGTACCACTAAAGCAAGGTGGTAAATCACAAAATGAGAGCTAACAGGGCACAGGGAATAGGAGTAGGAAACAACCAATTGAGATAACGTGACTCACAAGCTAGGAATAGTATATACATTTTTAACTTGTTGGAAAAAAGTAAAAAAAAAAAAATCCCATGACATGTATGAAAATTACATCACATTTAAATTTCTATGTCCATAAATAAAGTTTTACTGCAAACAGTCATAGTACTACATTCCAGTGTCTATGGCCATTTTTTGTGCTATAACCACAGAGTTAAGAAGTCACAAATACTGTATGGCGATAAAGCCTGTAACAGTCACTTTCTGGCCCTTCACCAAAAGATGTTAATTAACCCTTGCTCTAAAGTGAGCACACAGGCACAGTCGAAGTCAAAGGGGCCATCACTTATGCTGATATGATTTACTACAGTCGGTAAGACTAATTAATAAGATCATAAAAAAAACCTTTTTTTTAAAAAAAAAAAAAAAGGTTTATTTTATGCATACAAATTGGGATACAGGCCAGAGGTGTAGGGGTGGTGAGAGGTGGGGAGCAGGACAGGCAGATCAACGAAGTATACTGCTGAGGGGAGCAGTGGGTAAGACAGGAGAGGTCTGCTGCACCATGTGGGTCACCTCCGGGGCAGGGATCGAGCTCATACTGAAGTGGCTGTGGTTAGCTTGCAGTGCTGTACTTTAACCTGTTGTGCCACCAGGGAAGGCCATAAAGAATATTTCTAACAAACAGTTTTGCTGAAGCTAGGTGTCTGTTTTGATTAATATGCTGACAAGAACATTTAGCTTTTTGTAGGCTGTAGTGCAGAACACTACAAAAAGATATGCTCAAAAAGAGAAGTTCTCCCATCTTTATTGATAACTTTGTTATGCCTAAAATTTGTCAGAGAAAATGTATCAGCAGTTGGGAACAGGGACTAGCTCTAAAGGGTAAATGGGTGGTGACAGTTAAAGAGGCTTAATTCTCTATTATTAAATGCTGAATTATGCTCATGTTATTGCCTTTTAAAAATAACTGAATGAAACACTCTCTCACATCTCTGAATTATATGTATGTCCAATAAATTTCACTTCTAGGAATTTATCCTACTGTTATACCTATATATATATGTGAAATGATACATACAAAGGGCATGTATGTTGTAACACTATTTGTAACAGCATAAGGTTAGCAACCTTTATCCCATAGTGAAATTAGGTATTTCCATACAAAGGAATATTACACAGTCATAAAGAACACCAAGAGACACTGTTAAGGCAAAGTACAGGAAAAGTTAATATATAAGCTAACTAAGGGTGGATGAAGTGGGGGGCTAGGCATATGCTTAATAGGGATGGGGAAGCTTGGTCTATGAAGATACAGACTTGAATGATAAAATGTTAACATGGAGAAGGCAATTTGATGGCAGGTAGGTTTTTTCACAACTTTGGGATTTTGAATCGCATGAATGTGTTTTTTTTAAAACAAACACAAAATAAAACAAAGCAAAAACAGAAAAACTGGTAGCTTAAGATCTTTTAAGAGGGTGTAAGTAAGTTTGCTTGGGTTGGATGTTTCAAAGGTGTAAGTTTGCTTGGGTTGGATGAAGTGACTATGAAGGAGAAGAGCAGGCGACAGGTGGTCCCCAGCAACATCATATTCACTGTAATGAGGTGGCAAGCGCTCTCCGGGGAAGCAGGCGAAGACGGCTGGCAACTTTAAAGGCAGCGTCCTCGGTGCGCACTGCGCTCTGGGGTGCTATGACAACTCATTTCCCCCCAACCACCAGCCCTTGGCACGCACATGCCCAGGTGGACAGTACAGTGATGAGACCCGGCGTTCTCATCAGAAGGCAAAGCAAGATGGAGAAAGGAAGGTCTAAGGGGGTCAGAACAAACACCTCCTATACATATTACGCTCAGTTTGTGTGCCTTTTGTTTTGTCAGTTTGTTTCTATTGCTTGAGATGCCCTAAGCACTCCAAAATCATATTCTAGCTTCTCTTAGAAACCAAATGAAATCCTATTTCATCTATAAAGTCAGTACCTACTGTAGCTTACACTGAACTCTGTTGTCTCTGAGCAACTAGAGTAACACTGCTTACTTTAGTCCATAATGTCATATTATTACTCAAGTGTTTCAACCTTTAAGAATAGTGACGGGGCCCACCCTGGTGGTGCAATGGGTTAAAAAGCCCAGCATGTGAAGCAAGCTGCAGTCGCTTCAGTCAGTTTGATCCCCGTCCGGGAAGGTGGCCCACATGGTACAGCAGACCTCTCTTGTCCCCTCAGCAGTGGATTTCATTGATCTGCCTGTTCTGCTCCCCACTCTGTCTCTGGTGAACACTCTTACCACGCCTGCACCTCTGGCCTGTACCCCAGTTCTGTGTGCATAAATAAATAAATCTTAAAAAAAAAAAAAAAGTAAGAGTAGAGACCATGCTTTATAATTCTGTAGCTCTCAGCACTAAGCACACTGTTCCAGTGTTTAAGGTACACCCTGAGTACCCTAAGTACACCCTGAATGTCCCAATTTACTAAAATGTAAGTTCATGAGGGCAGAGATTGCCTTTTATTCTCTACTAAAACCTTAGTGCCTAGAACTCAGGCAGGCACACACAGGTATTCAATGAGTATCTGAATGAATGAATGGAACTACTTACAGGGATAAAGTCAATGGGGAAGTAACAGGATGTCACTTCAAATAACTCCTCCACAAAGGGTCCTATGGTAACAGAGAAAGAAATGAGGTTGACTCATAAAACTACTGGTACGTATTATGACAAGCCCAGCCAACTAATTCATGGCTACAAGGACGTACCCAGACTATAGCCCCTGGAGATGATGTCCTGGACGATGCGAAAGGCCACCAAAAGATTTCGGGGATCTTTTTCCCCATCCATCACCTGGATGAAACCAAAGGTGAAGTCAGCTCCAAGACCCCTCAGCTCTGGGGAGAAGAAAACAAGGTCATTATTGTCAAACAGACAGAAAGTTTGCCTCAGACGTGTGTTCTCGCTTTACTATCACTGCCTCCGTCCCGCTTCCGAAAGCTGACCCTTCGGTGTCCTATTCCAAGAGAGTACCAAGTTGAGAAGAGATGTGCTTTAACATGTAACAAGAGGGAAGCGATGAAAACATCGGGGCCCTCCCTGGTGGTGCAACAGGTTAAAGTGCTGCACTACGAAGCTATCTGTAGCCATCTCAGTGGGAGTTTGATCCCCGGCCCTGGAGGTGACCCACATGGTACGGCAGACCTCTCTTGTCTCCCTGCTGCTCCCCTCACTCTGCTCCCCCACTCTGTCTCTGGTGAATCCTCTCACCACCCCTGCACCTCTGGCCTGTACCCTAGTTCTGTATGCATAAATAAATACATCTTTAAAAAAAGAAAAGATAGCATCGTTCAGCCCCCTTCTACCTCATTCACTCCCTGATCCTTCACTTCACTGGGGACTGAGTGGGCCCCATTTCCCTCTATCATTCTCTGTCATGGTACTGGCTAATCTCCAGGCTAAAATAAGCCCTGGCAATGGGGCAGAGGGAAGATGTGCCGTTTCCCAGAGAAAATGTCTCATACCGTCTTCTCGGGTTCGCATGAAATTGGTGATAATAGTGTAGACAGTGTATCGGTCTGCCTGTGACAGGGCCTGGGGGTGGGGAGACAAGAAATAAGTAAGTGCTCAAAGTATTCCTCAGCTGTCATGACTACTTCTAAGTGGACAGTGTGCTTTAGATGAGTATAAGATCAACCCAAGAGGAAATACAGAAAAAGGACCATGGCTATGGGCCTAGCAGTACCACAGTAAGCAAAACCTGTCTGCTGTATGCTTGACTGTCCTTAGGTGTAGAAGGACATGGGCTGGAAATATGCCTCCTTCCCCTCAAACAAGAGGAACAGTGTGTAAACATGGCCACGGCCTGAAAGAGTTCAGAACTTAAAAGGCAACGTTCTTTGGTTACCTGATTCTGGCTATGTCAAGGGAACTATGTAGAGAAACACAGAACACCCAGGCGACTGTTACCACTCACCGGTACGTGGATCTCCTGGAAGATGGCTTTAAGCACAGAGACAGCTAATCCTGTGGGTAAGGCCACATAGTGGCTCTTGGGGAGAAGAAGATAGGTGAGCACTAGGGAAATTCTGGCGTAGCCTCTGAGACAGCCCTAATTAGCTATGGTGGGAATCACAACATCCTGGTTCAGAAAGAAGTGCTAACTGAGAAATGTGGCCCCTTCTCGCAAGCTGACTAGTTCCCTGTAGTCTCTCCTATTTGGCTCTAAATTCCAGTCCCCCAAAAGATACTTTTGCTCCCTATAGTAAAAACAGCAGAGGAGCTTGCTGACACTCACTTAGTTCCACACTTGGGTATCTGTTCCTTAGCACAAGCCTCACCCCCCAGAGGGCAAGGAAAGAATTAACTGCCTAAGGGCTCCCATGAACACAAGTATAGTGAACAAAAGGGGAGAACTCACAAGTGCCCTCAAGCCCTGTAGGACAGGCGGGATCAGAAGAGGATTGTCCTTTAGCCGGTTCTCGTAGAACAGGATCAGGTGCACCACTGCAGACAACACAGCCACTAGTTACAAAGGCCGCGGCTCTGCTGTTCCACCCGCTGCACTGCAGATTCTCTCCTTCACCCAGAGAGATCAGGAAAACAGGTGCCTATCTATTGTTCATTTCAAGCCCAGAATTGACCTTACACGGAAGAGAGATTGGTAAACTTTTCTTATAGGGTCAGATAGGAAATATTTTGGGCTGGCAGGACAGAGTCTTTGTCACAACTATTCAATTCTGCCGCTGTAACACAAAAGTAGCATAAATAAACAGGCATGGCTATATTCTAAGAAAACTTTATATTGGTGATACTTCCCATAACCCTACTATAGAAGAAAAATAAACTGGCTTTTTTCCTTAGGCTTTAAATGTACTGTAATATTTCATTACTTTCCTAGGAAACACTACTTTGTCGATTTCATAAAGCAGAGAAGATACATTGTGGGGGGAAAAGGCTGAAGGTTCCATTTGAATTCATGTGTCTTGTGTCCAATTCTTATCATCTCTGCCACATACCAGTGAGGAATGAAGACCTAAATAAGTAGTTCATAGATATTTTACATAGATATCTCCCTATAATGTTAGCATGAATACACAAGAAAGGCCTTGCTTGGTTCTGTAACTATGAAGACATTTCTACCAATGATGCCAGTACCTTCTTTCTCCAGGAGAAAGGGATGACACTGGAGTAGCACCTGTGACAAAAGCTTGATTCCTCGTGCCCGAATTCGAGGTTCCGGATTATCTAGGGAGGACCTAGGGAGAAAGCAGATAGAGAGTCTGATATTATCCAGATCAAACTTGGAAGGAATAAATATTTTGTAATGAATCACATCCACATCCTGGGCATGGAAATCAAGCCCTGTTAAAGGAGTCATGCCAGGATGACATTCCGGAGGTATTTAAAACTACAGATGTCAGCGAGGCCAGAGATGAACGAGCCAATCCCCACAATGCTCTGGCATCTGTAGAACCACATGGACACTAGAGCCAACAGAAGTGTCTGCTGCCGGGCACTAGCTGAGCACTGGGCATCCTTTCCCCTCAGTGTGACTGTGACATTCCTCTGAAACAAAGCTTAGCAGCTGCTATCTATCCACAGGACCCAGGATATGATTGGTAGTTGCAGCTTCTACCAAAATAGGAGTAGGAATAGAAAGAAAAATGTTATGAGCAATCACCAAGGTCTTAAGAAAAGATCAACTTTGTAACTGGAAGTTTATGAAGTGAGAATAAGGGTTTTAACTAGGATTACTGATGTGGGAGGAACTGGACTGGTGTAAGAAGGAGGGGACTTATTTTCAAAATAAAAATATTTGAGATTAGACTCAAATAAACAAGAAGCCTGACAAAGTAAAAGTAGAAAGCAGAAGCTTTCTGAAGAGGAGCTGGCCAGGGCATGAAAGTGAAACCTCAGAGAGAAGGGTGTCTATAACTAGAAGCAATGGGCCAAGTACAAGATCAGTCTTGACAGGATCCCTGGGACAGGCAAATGTAGAAAGGTCCTTGCTCAGAAGTAGAAAACTGCATTTAAAAATGGATCAAAACTTACAAATGTTTATAGCAGCATTTTTCAGAATAGCCAAAGTGTGGAAACAATTAAGATGTCTATTAACTGATTATGAGGGTGTACCAACTGATGGCTGGACAAAGTACTGTATATCTTCTCAATGGAGATAATTCAACAAGAAATGAAGTGCTAAAACAGGGATGAACTTTGAAAACATCAAGGTAAGTGAAAGAAACCAATTATGAAGGTCCTATTTATATGATTCCATTTACATGAAATGTCCAGAAAAGGCAAATTCAGAGAGAAGGAAAGTAGGCTCTTTAAGAGGCAGCGGGGGGGTGAGTGCTAATGGGCATGGGGTCTCTCTTTGGGTAATGAAAATATTCTAAAATTGTGGTAAGGGTTGCAAATCTGTGAAATTACACTCTGTAAAAGTGAACTTTTTAATTAATTATCTCTCAATAAAAATGACCAATGCTACAATGTGGTACAAAGATCAAGTGGTCTCATGTGGGAGAAATGTACAATAGTGACCTAGTCCTCTTCTCCCTCCAATTTTCTAGTTTTTTATTTTAGAAGAAATTTTTCATTCTAACAGTTAATACCTCTGCTAATAAGACCTGTCAATCTAAATGGCCTATCAAATATGAAGTCCAAGGAAAACGTGCATTCGATTATAAACACATATTTCCTTTGGTGTTTGTAATATCTGGTTATAACAAGGGTTTTCCAACTGTCTCTTCTCTTTTTCTGTAGAAGGGATCCACTTGGTATAAGGTCAGTCACCTGGTAACTTTCCAGGCGGCGTCCCAGGTAGGTCTGGGTCAGATCCAGATAACTGAAACCACTGACGTGGTAGATCTGGAGAAGCACAGGAGTCCTAGCTCTAAATAAGAAATGCTGTCCTTCAACCACCTACCCCCAAACTGAGGGCTAATTCAGCAGCAGATACGCATATTAAACTTCCATAGGGAGCCTCCGTCAAGCAGTGTGAAACTTTTCAGAAGAAACATTGGCTTAGCCTAAGGTACTGATATGGAAGGGGGTGGTAGGTGTTGGCCTTCAGTAGAAGAAATTGAGAGTTATCAACTACAGGAAAGCAGCAGTGTACAAAGTAGAGAAGGGCTTTCTAGAACAGAGGATCTTACCCAAGTGCTTCTACCACTTGCAACACTGTGTAGCTGCCAGATTTCACATCTAGAGGAAACAGAAATGTGAAAAGTAAAATCAAGATCCCATTCCAGGATTCAATGGCTCCAATTACCCAAGTTCCTGCTATGCTAGAGTTTGGGGTCTCCTATGTTTGCCAATGGTCCCTCCCACAAGAAAGGCGTTACTATAACACTTCAAATATGCAGCTTCAGGTAAAGAAATTGAAAAGGAAGCAAATACGCCATTTACAAATAATATGATTATACAAATGGAAAAATCCAAAAGAAATAGCTAAAAAAAATACAAATAAGATAATTATTTGGGTGATTGGGTAGGAGATAAATATATGAGGTCAAAAACTTTTACATGTGTACACATACAAGTCTGTAAAATGATTAAAGAAAGTTTCTATTAACAATGGCCAGACAGAGAAAATATATGATTATGAACCTAAATGAAAAATTTGAAGAGCTGCATGGTGAATTATTAAAGCACCAGCAAAAATCACACACACACACACACACACACACACACACACACACACACACACACACACACACCAGGAACAAATAAAAAAGTATGCCAAAGTTTTGAAAGACTCAAGATAACAAATCTCCTAAATTAATAATTTAAAAATATTTCTATAAAAACACCTATAGAAGCTTTGTGAAAAACTAAATTAAACTTACTGTAAAATACAAAAAAATTATGCATGATAGGCAAATTCTGAAAAAGAGCAAGAAAGGTGGAATATAAACTCTTCAGACAAAAGATTGTAAGGGCCTCCCTGGTGGTGCAACAGGTTAAGTCTCAGCACTAGGAAGCTATGCGCAGCCAATGAAGCAATGAGTTCCAGTTCAATTCCCAGCTAGGGAGCTGACCCACATGGTGCCACAGACCTCTCCTGACCAGCCCACTGCTCCCCTCAACAGTGTATTTCAGTAGATCTGCCTGTTCTGCTCCCCACTCTGTCTCTGGTGAATCCCCTCAAAATCACACCTCTGGACTGTACCCCAGTTCTGTAAGCATAAATAAATAAGTAAATCTTTAAAAAAAAATCAATGAGAAAAAAACAATTTAAATGGGCAAAAACCTAAAGGCATGCTTAATCATAGTCACAATAGGCAACATGCAAATTAGACAAAAACTTTAAAAAAAATAGTAGACTGGTGAAGATGAAAATTTTAAATTCATGCTGGTTAGTATGAAAATAGATACCCAAATACTGTAGGCACGAGTGTAAGCTGGTATATACCCTTTCTATGTAGGACAATTAAACAGTATCTTTAAAATTATAAGTGCACATCTGCTATAACCCAGGTAACTTTCTTTAAATTTCTCATCTAGGGCCTTCATGGTGGTACAGGGGTTAGTCTGAGCACTATCAAGCTACCACCAGCCACTGTTGCATCAGTTTGCGCCCCAGCCAGGGAGCTGACCCACATGGCCCAGTAGACCTCTCCTGTCTCGCCCTCTGCTCCCCTCAGCAGCGTATTTCAGTCAGTCAGCCTGTTCTGTGCCCCATTCTGTCTATGGTGAATCCTCTCACCACCCACATCCCTGCACCTCTGGTCTGTACCAAGCTCTTAGAGGCATAAATATTTAAAATAAATAAATTTACTATATATGTACTTGTAAATTATGAAACAATGTATATACAAGGTTATTGTGTTGTTTTTTTTTTTAAAGATCTCTTTTATTTATGCATATAAGAAATGGGGTGTAGGCCAGAGGTGCAGGTGACAGGATTCACCAGAGACAGAGTGGGGCACAGAACAGGTAGATCTACTGAAATACACTGCTGAAGAGAGAGAGGTCTGCTGTGGCATGTGGGTCAGCTCCCTGGCTGGAGATGGAATCATGCCACAGTGACTACTGATAGCTTGACAGTGCTGTGACTTTAACCCCTGTGCCACCAGGAAGATCCTACAGAATTATTTGTAATAGCAAATGACTACAAACAACAAATGACACAAGAAACCAGTTACATAAATTATAGTACAACTACGTAATGGAATCCTCTGAAGCTACTTAGAAAAAAAGGAAAAGGAAAAAACAAAAGCAAATGGGGCAAGACCTGAAAGCAGAACAGTCCATATAAATAGCATACAGTATGAATAAAACTTATTTTCGTTAAAAGAAATTTTTTTTCATTTTTTAAAAAGATTTATTTATTTATTCATACAGAACTGGGGTACAGGCCAGAGATGCGGAGGGTGAGAGGATTCACCAGAGACAAAGTGGGGTGCAGAACAGGCAGATCGACGAAGTACACTGCTGAGGGGAGCAGCGGGAGACAGGAGAGGTCTGCCGCGCCAAGTGGATCACCTTCCTGGCTGGGGATGGAACTCACACTGAGGTGACTGCTGCTAGCTTTGTAGTGCTGCCCTTTAACCAGCTGCGCCACCAATGAGGGACCCATCTTTTCATTTTTTAAGCATTTCCTGACTTTCTACCACTACAAGTAATTTCCCTGCCTCAAGCTTAGAATCAGACATTTCTCCAAGAAGCCTGCCTCTTTAAACTGGAGAATGGTATTAGTGTGAAGATCTGGATGTGGATATGCTTTTTGCTATAGGGGTGTCACTACTTCTTGGCTCTTAGAAAAAAAAAAAAAAAAACCAAACGGCAAAAACCTCACATATATGCACAAACCTATCTATCATTTCTGTATCTATTCATATATATTAATCAAAACATAAAAGCATATATTTTTTTCCAACTCTAATCCAATACCAGAGTTCATTGTAGCCTTAACACCTTTCTTATTTGTAATTTTTTTCTCTGAGCTGGTTCCCATCACCTATTATCTATTTACCTACCGACCTGTCTATCTATCCATTCATTCCTTCTGCCTTCCTGCCACTTCATTAGAAAGAGAGAGAAAATACTCTATGTGCAGGTGTCATGGAGGGGCTCACTGCGACATCTACGGAGACCCACAGCTGGAAGAGGCTCCTCTCCTTGCTTGGTGCCTGCAGAAGGGCCTACCAGAGGGTAGGAAACTGCTGGGCGAGGTTCCCTGCCACTATTCAGTTCCTTCTTGCTTGTCTTTGATGGTCACCTGAAGCCGCTCTTCCAGCAGGAAGAGCTCACTGAAAGGTCTGTGGTAGCCTGGGTGAAGACTTCCTGGGGGCTATAAAGCCTCGTTGGTCAGCAGGAGGACAAAGACCCATGCTCCAAAAGGAGGGCTTGGTATGCAGCACTGGGCACCTGTGGGTCCTTCAACAGCTGCAATTCAGTGATATCTCTGGATTGTGTGCTTTTCTGTGTTGACGGTGAACAAGCAGATGCTGGGTTCTTTGGTGTCCCTGTTAATGGTGATCTTTTTCTAGTCCTTGAAGAGCAAACATGACTTAAAACAGGAGGGGAGCTCATTCTTGTACCACAGCTGCTCCAAACTCTGCCATCAGAACTCTATTCTATTTATTTTTCAACCCTTGAATAGTCATAAACTACTTTCAGAATGCTTAACTTTTGTGAGAAACAAATTTATAAGCAGAATGTAGTATTTTTTTGTAAAGTCACTCAGATCAACTCTTTTCACCCCATCTCCTTCAATGAAGACAGCGGTACACTAGCAATAGCTAGAGGCATTTGTGGCTGTCTGCATTCTATCTTGGGATAGAAGGGAGACTTTTGAATGTTGTACCTTTGTGAAAATAATTATTTTTTAAAACGCAATTTTAGCAGCACAATAACTCACAGAAACCTAACAAGCACCGCTGGATGTATTTTCTTAAAAAAAAAAAAAAGTATTTATTTATGTCTACAGAACTGGGGTACAGGCCAGAGATGCAGGAGCAGTAAGAGGTTTCACCAGAGGCAGAGTGTGGGCAGCTGGCGTGTCAAGAGAGGTCTGCCACGCCATGTGGGTCACCTAGGGGTGTGGATCTCCCGCATAAGTGGCTGCCACCAGCTTCACTATGCTGTGCTTTAACCCACTGTGCCCCTAGGGAGGGCCATCAATGTATTTTCAAAGGAGAAACAGAGTTAAAGGTTAGCAATCTTCCTAAGAGATTAACGCAGAGGAGTTCTAACGCAGCAAGGCCTGGCAATTAGGGCATCACGCTCAACAGCCGGTACAGGGTGCCTGGCCCAGCGACCTCTGAATGCAGGGCCTAACTAGTCAGCTCTGACCAGACTGGAGTGAAAATGGGGCTTGAGAAAACTCCCAACCTCTAGCTCTCAAAGCAACAGCTGTGAGCTAAACTGGGCAGAGGCTCCCACTGGTACTAGAGTAAGAAGTTGAAGCCGACTGAGGAAAAGGAGCTCTCTAGTCAGGATTCACAGCTCGTGACTGGCACCGATTTAGACATCAGCACTCTAAGCCCTACTTGTGCCAGGACGTGGAAGTCCCAGCTGCTGCCCCTACTCCTGAAAGAGCCATGGGAAGGAAAAAAATGCACTGGCTCTTGGCTGGGGGGAGGGTAATCAGCTAGACTAACACCACAAACCCGGGAACTGATAGCGAAGGAGAGGGGGTGTCTACAACCAATTAAATGAACAGAGATCCCCATTTCTGGGTTACAAACCACAATAGTGGTGTACCATTTAAGAGGACAGAAAAGGGTACATTTTGCAAACCTCCTGGCAAGAGCCCATCTCAAAACAAATTTCAGTAGCGGTCACAGAAGGCCTTAGCAATAATTGTACCTAACTACAGGGAGCTGGTAACTGCTATAAGCAAAGACCACCAGCAAACTGAATTCTTCTTCGGCAAAACCATCTAAGTTCTCTGTCGATGCTGGGCGAGTGTCTATCTTTGGGAATACCTCAAACACGGTATACATGGAATACAAACACCTGCCTTAGCCCCCCCTCAGTTGCCTCGAATTTTCATTAAAGACAAGAGCCTGCCCTGGTAGCACAGAGGTTAAAGCACAGCACTATGAAGCTATTGTAGCCACTGCAACAAAGCTCTATCCCCACATCACCTAGGTGACCCACATGGTGCAGCAGACCTTGCCTGACCTGCCCGCTGCTCCCTCAGCAGTGTACTGGGTGACCCTTTCACCCCTGCACCTCTGGCCTGTACTCCACTTCTTGTATGCATAAATAAATCTTTAAAAAAAAATAAAAACAAAATGGAGACATACTTTAAATAGAGAACCGCAAAAATATTAACTATATTTTCATGACTTTTAACAAAAGTATACTCTGAATAATAAATACCCCAATCAAGACAGCTGATTTCCATCATCTAAGGATCTTTTGGGGCCTCTTAAAAATCAACTCCTACTCTTACAGACTGCCTTAAGGTATATAAAAGAAAATTACTTCATTCAGTATACATCATTATGAAACTGCTTTACAATTACAAAGTAACCTGCATTTGCATGTGATTCTGTGAATCCTAGAATATAAATAAACTCTTCTCCCAGAGCCTTTTACTCTTCGTATTCTCATAAGGATCCCACCTTGAACTAATGTAGCAAACAAAAGAAAAGTACAAAATATGGAATTAGGAAGAAAGCAAGATCATACATCTTTCACTCAATAGTAAATAAGAGTAAGGGAAATGGCAAGTTTGGTGACAAACCTAAAATCGGTATTTTGAGCCACAAAGGTGAATAAGGGAAGAAAGACATTTTCAAGAACCACAGACATTATTACTATACTCATATAAACAAAGACTGAGTGAACCTAAGAAAGGAGTAAAATACCTGGATTAAAAAAAAAATCTATTACCTACTTATGTGCTAATTCTCTTAACACTTTAAGTTCTCCCAAATGAAAAATACACAAAAACCTGGAAGTCCTGCTACTTATGCACTTGGACCCCTGGGATGAAAAAAGCTAATAGAGAGCTAATTTTCTTAAGATTAGTCTCTCTGGTATTAAGGAAAAATAAGTGTAAATTCCTTTCTCTTTATAGGTTGGGTTGTTTTCCAACATGTCCAAGATTTGCTGTCTAAAAACCGACTTACTAGCATCTCCCAACTACCCACACTTTCTTCAGCAGGGTTCCAGCTTGTGTGGGTCACTGAAGAGTTGTCAAAGGAGTATTTATACCATCACTGACACAGAATGCACAATCAGAGTTCTGTCTGATGGAGCTGCTGTCTCTTAGAATCTGGAGTAGCAGTCAAGCAGGGAGGCAGGGAAGTTGTGAAGGAGCAAAAGAGGGAAAAATCCCAATCAGGAGTCAGTTCCAATTAAGATCTCAGAAAACCCTCTTCGGCTAAGGATACCAAGGATATTTCTCAGGATTATAGTTTACTGTTTTTAGACCATTTATAGCTTCAGGAATAGCGGTATCTTCAGAAAATGACAATTATGGGAAATACAATATAAAAAAGACTGAAATGATAGAAAAATTCAAGTAGGAGAAAAAATTCTGTCACTTGCAAATTCAATGTGTCCAGAAAAATCTTTAAAATTAGCTCCTTTCCCAACCTCCCTTACTGGTCAAAATACTTGTCTTTTGCTTATCTGTAAACTCAAAATCTTGGGGTCATCTAAGGGTCCTCCCTCTCATTTCATTCACTTAGATAATTTTTATGGCACACTTAATGCTAGTCTCCAGGGGGAAGAAAAGAAGGGTTAGGAAGTGGAGAGGTTAACATGCTTGTAGTAAGAATAAAAGTGGCTGAGAGTACCAAAAGGATTCTGAAGAGTGAGATGAGGTCTAGTTAGAGTAACTGGGAAGTACATGGGTGCAGTAGGGAGCACTCAAGCTGGGCCTACAATCCTAGGTCTAACTTTGACTAGAAAGAGCTAGAATTGGGAAGGAAAGCGCTTAGGGAATGGATAATAAAGGTGGTTGCCTGAAACTAAAAGCCCAGGAGGGGAGCAGAGAGAAAAAAGTCTGGGGCCAGGGAGTGGCTAGTTGGCTGAGAAGACTTTAACCTGTAGGCTATCATTTGCATCTTTGCATCTGATACCTGGCAAAACAAAGCTGGTGGTAGCTGCTTTTGTGATCATAGCTGTTCTTCTGCATTTACAATGTCTAGGAGACAGTGGGTGGTTGAACTGAAAGTTGGTCCTTTCAGCACTTGTTAGGCTACAGGATAAGAAAACACATCTTATTCTAAGGCTGCTTCAAACTGACAGCCTTCAAAACATTAGTTAGGGCTATGATGTAAGATTGAGAACATCAATTTCTCAAATTGGCTTTATTATCTGACTCCTTGCTCAAACCTTGTTCTACATAGCCAACCCTGCCAAAACTTTTCAGTCTTATCTGTTACTACCAACCTCCTTTCTCCTTCAGGACTAAATTAGAATAGGCTCCTGTTACAGTCTTGATTGAACGGAAGTTAAATTTAAGCTGGATGACAGTTTAGGCATTTTTTTCAGACAAAAAATATAAATTTTACAAAACTATGTGTAAGAACCTGGCAGTCACCTGTCTTCTCAAGTGTATTCTGAATTTGTAGAATCCAGAATTATTGTTTGTAATACATAAATATGAAAGAATAGTTACAAATGACACTGTTGATAGAAATGTTCATCTCAGAAGACGTAGGTGCACACATTTTTCAAAATCAGTGAATACAATGATTATACACTTCATTGGACATAAATTTTACACCAAAATAAACAGTAGCCAAACTCTAGTTAATAATATGGATATCAAAGTATTTAAGGGGGAGTATATTGATACCTTTGACTTAAATGGATGGACAGATATGTGATAAAGTAAATTTAAAAAGTTAATGACAGTAATTTGATGATGAATATCTATGTGTTTCTTATAAAATTCTCTAGACTTTGCTGTATGTTTGAAATTTTTCATAACAAAACACTGGGGAAATGACATTGCTAGTACATCGTATTCATTATTTGTAAGCGCTGATAAAACCTTACACTTCACAAAGGTATAAATGTTAAGGGAATGGCAGCAGCAGGCATTTGTTTCTTGATACTTCCATGCCACCTTGGACATACTTTACTTGCACCACTAAAAGCGCTGTTCCACCACATTGCAAGTTTTTGATGGGCACAATTCTATTCTAATTTATATTTCTATTCCTATTGCTTTGTATCGTTTATGGGAAATGTGTTCAATAATGATGGAACGAGCAAATGAAAGTGGAATATTGCCAAGGTCCAAAGTATTACACTACTCTGATTCACTTTATTTCTCACATCTTTGAAAAGTTACTATGTTCAGTTTTCAAAAGAAATGTGTCCCTTTTCAAATATGCAAATTTCCCAGACAAAACTCATTATTAGTACATGGGAGATTATATTGTATCCTATTACTAAAACATGAGATCGGAAGGCCTCCTAACATTCCGTTACTTTAGTTCTTTTAATAACTTTAGTTCTTTTTTCTAACAGGCAAACACCCAGAATTCCAAGGAAATCTGGAATTTGTTTTATTCTAGTCTTATAAAAGCTATCAGAACTAAGTGATCCCTGAACTGGTCAATAGAAGGAAACTGGAGATCTGGGGGAGAAAAAATAAAGGAAACACACACACACACACACACACAAAATTCACGAAGTAGCTTAATAAGTTTACCAAGAAACGGAAGGAAAGCGTCAAGGAGGATACGCGAGTACCCGAAACTCCCTAGATCGACTCCCCGGCTCCTCTCCCCAATTACAGCCCGCCCGAGGTCCCGCCGTCCCGCCGTCCCGCCACTCCCGACATGCCACGCGTTGGGAGCTGGGGCCGCTGAAGATGCTTCTGGTCGCGCCAACCTCCCACCTGGGTGGAGGCTCTCGAGTCCGAGTTCTAGCTCCCCCACCTGCCTGATATGCAAGCCAGCCCTCGCTGGGGGCTCACCACCCTCAACTGTGAAATGGTAATGACTCGCCTAACAGTGGCCGCCCCTCAGAGTGGTTGTATGCAGAAACGAAGGCATACGGCACCTTAAGGAAAATGCAAGCGACTCTCAATTTATTAGGGCTCTTAAGCAAGCGATGCTCACACGCAGTTCCAGACCCATCACAAAGTCCGGGCTGTCTCTCGCTCCCTTCCCGCCCGGCGCCAGTGCTGAGGCCGCTCCCGCCCGTCAGCCCCCCGCGGAAGCCGCGCGGCGCCGTCAGCCGTACCTGCAGCTACTTGGTCAGCGGGGCTCTCCTGATGACCCATGACGAAGTCTTGCACGAGGCCCCACAGGGCGTCCGTAGGCGCCACCGCCTCCAGAGCGGCGGCGGCAGCCATGACGCCGACTGAAGCCCGTGGGAGGGGAAGTGGGCGGTGGCACGGGACGCGCCTCTCGGCGCACGCGCCTCCAGAGCCAATCGCCTGGCCGAGGCCGAGGGGGCGGGGCGCTCCCTGGGTCACGTGCCTGCCGGCTCCAGGCCAGGCAGTTCCAGGGAGGGATGGGACGGTCCCTCCCTGAAGGGCGGGGCCTGGAGTCGGGGCGGTGGCGCGGGGAGGGAAGACGGCTGCTGGGCACGCAGCCCGGGGCTATTGAGGGCGAATAATCCCGGCCCCGCTCCCCGGGAGACGGGCGGTGGGGCGGGCACCTGG
>NW_004567112.1:20197496-20217727 GCF_000260355.1 Condylura cristata | reverse complement strand
CTCCGGGGGGCCGGCCCCAGCTGGGAGCCCCGAGCGAGCCCGGAGTAGCTGCGGCGGTGCCCGCCCCCTCTCTCCGCCCCTCCAGCGGAGCTGGTTTCTGGCCGGGCACCGTCGCGGGCCCCCCTGGCCCGGCCACCTGGGACTGTGCTGGGGCGTCTGCCACCTCCCTCTCTCCCCTCGCCCGCAAAGTTTGTGGTGAAGCCGGCGCCGGGGCAGAGCGCGCCCTCGGGGGGAGATCGGGGAGCGCCTGATGTCGGGCGGCTGGAGCCGTTGACCCGGGACGCCGCCGGCCGGGGCCGGACCGCGGAGCAGCAGACCAGCCCACTGCCTCCGGTGCATGGGGCCCGGCTGAGGAGCCGGCATGGGCAACTGCGTGGGGAGACAGCGCCGGGAGAGGCCGACCGCCCCGGGACACCCCCGCAAGCGAGCAGGTAACGACCGGGAAGGGAGCAGGGCCACGGCGCCCGCCCGTCGTCCCCCTCCTCGCCCGGCTCCTGGGCTTCCCGGGCGACCTCCCACGGCTCCCGGAGCCTGGGTCTCCCCTTGGGCTGCTCCGAGCCAGGTGGGGTCACCCTAGCCTTGGTGGCTGGAGGAGGCGAGTCCGGGCAACTGCGAGCGCTGACCGGGGCTGTGCGACCAACTCGCTCCAACTGGGAAGCTCCGGTGGGGGTGGGGGCGGGGGCAGGAAATGTTTGCAGACCGCAGTGGGGCCGGTAGAGGGGAGGAGGGCCTGGGGCTGGGGCGCCGCTGACCTGGCGGCGGGGTCGGACGCCTCCCGTCGGGGGCTCGGCGCTGGCGGTCAGGCGTGCCCAGAGCTCGGAGCGGGCGAGGCGAGAACAGTCGCTCCTTCCGAACACTGTCTGTGTCATTATCGGGTTGCACATCGTGTCTGCCGGAATCCGACTTGCAAAAGCAGCGCAGGACTCTGGGAAGGGAATCTTTATCCCCCCCCCCCCCCAGGCTTTTTAGAGACTCCTCTCCGTGTGGGGGTCTGGGAAAGGTGGGGTGGGGTGTGGGAATCGCCCTGGGGGTTGTTGGGATCCTTCCCAGCCTCGGGAATGGGATCTGCTCGCTGATGATCCGCGAGGAGCCGGCAGCGCCTTCTCACTTTCTGGGTGCACTCCTCCTATCCTGGCGCTTCGCCCCGGGAAGAGGTCTGGCGGTCGTTTCTCTGGGTCCTGTATTCACTTCCTTCCCTGAGGTTGTCGCTTGTAGACTTTCAAGCGTAAAGAAACCTTCGAAACTTATCTATAGTCCATATAGACCTATATCCTCCTGTCTGCGTGAAAAACCCGGTCCAGAGAAGTTGAGCAACTTGGCCAAAGCCACACAGCTAGTTAGTAGTAGAGCTGGGGCTAGAACCCTGCCTCCTCTTCCACCCAATTGCCACACATCCCTTTATGTAAGAGGAGCCGCAGGTAGAGTTGATAATGAAGTAGAAACTCCAGTTGGAGTTTCCTGTCTCTTTTGACACCGAAGTTGTGTTTCTTGGGTTGCAGAAACTGGGAAGGCAAGATTAAGAAAGCAGGGAGAAGAAGTGTTGGACAGGATCACTCGTGGAAGAAGAAACTCCTCTTCATAGGGCAGATGGGCCAAAATTTAATTGAAACCATCTTGTCTACAGACAACCTTGGCCATTCTTACCCAGGAAAGTTGATTCTCAGACCCAAGGACTTTCACCCTTCCATTCATTCGTTTATTCAGCAAATATTTATTATTTATGTACTTAGCTCACATAATTGATTTTGTGGCACTTTTCACTGTTGACAACTCCCTTCTGCTTGAAGTTTCCCCCCTCCCCTCTTGGCATTCAGTTATCTCTTTTTTCTCTCTCTCTGATCTCTGCTGCCCACTATCACCTCCTAGATGTGGGCATAGTATGGCTCAGTTTGACATTCCATTTTTTTCTCTTATTATTGCCCCCCCCCCAACTGTTTATTCAGTTTCACAACTCTGTTGAGAAGACCCTACTCTTTACATGCCTGCTGGGTACACTGGTGTAGATCTCCTCAGAAGGCCTACATTGGCTAAATTAATCTGTTCCATACCCTGTATTTCTATGTCCAGAGCCTTCCTGCACCTCCCTACTTCTATGAGAGCATGAGCTTTCAAGGCTGTTCAAGTTTGACCTAGTCCTTCCCTCTGAGGTGTGATTGCTTTCTCTCCCTGACATTAAGGCCTCCAGTGTTTGCTCATACCATTTCCCCCTTATCAGGAGTCTTTCTTCCCTTCAAGGTTCATCTTAAAATCCTGTGTCTTTCTAGAAGCACCTTGTCTGACAAACTCCCCTCCACCCCGCCCCCAGACGTGATTGCGCCTTCTGAGAATTCCTGTAGACATATTATGGTACTTACTTAACAATTACCTACTCCATGTCATTAGTCATTTCTTTGATGTTTATAGTCATATATCAGCAACTACACTGCAAGGCTTGAAGACCTGGGTTCTGTCTTATCCTTGCGTCTTGTGTCTGTCTCTCTCTCACTCATTCATAGCTTTTCTCTCTCCCTCTTTCCATCCCTCCCTCTCTCTGTCTCTCTCAGAACTTAGCACTGTGACTTGTATAAAGGTAGTACTCAATATTGGTTGAAATTAGAAAGCTTACCCAATGCATCCTACTATCTGAATTTTTCATGTAAATATTTTCAGAAGTATGTATCTCCAATTTTTTTATCTGCTAGTGTATCATTTCAATTTTTGTGGGTCCCACTAAAAATAGCTTTATTCCAAATTTGATCCCCCCCCTAAATAGCTTTATTCATTAAAGTCCAAAGCCAAGGAGAGTTCTGTGGGATGGCAAATTTGGTAAACGGGAAGGAATCCTTAACTTCATCGCATGCCCCTGGCATTCCTGTACCATCTGCAGCTTACCCTTTGACAAGGACATCATTTTGTGCTGTGAAACCAGTGCTTTAAGCTCCCCTCACCCCGCTACAACTCTTACCCTTTTCTTTGCCACTGTGTCGAGAAGGAAACCCTCAACAGAGAGCTAGAACATGAGTTCTAGTCCTGGGCCTGCGGCTGGGTGACCCTGGGCAAGTCATCAAACACTCAGGGTTATACTTTCAAGTGTCTCAGAAAGGTAAGGGATTTCTACAGATCATTAGAGCTATTTTTATCATCTCCACAAAGGCAGCTGTTCAAAATTGGAAGTTATTGAGTTGAAATCTTATGCCTTGTAATGTCATCCTTTGGCTTTAGTTCTGTCTTGACCAGTGAGGCAGACATGAATCCCACTGGTCAGAGAGTCTCGTACCCACTCCAAGGATTAAGTGGTCCTTTCATTTCATCCAGTTTTGTGGTTATCATTCTTTTTTTTTTTAACTGGTTCTCTTAGTACATCCCCGGTGGGTCTGTGTTTGTCCCCTGAGGTACTCCTGTCACCTGATACATACCTTGGGTAGACCGATATCTCTGCCCATAAAGTGGGTGAGGCAGCCTCTCCCCCAGCCACCCCAGGAAGAAATAGAGGTGGCAGGCCTCTTGCCCAGCTCCACCCGTTGAGAATGTGGCAGGGCTGAAACCCAAATATCAGATTCAGTGATGTGCCAGGCCTATCTGCTTACGTTCTGGAATCTCAAGCTCGGGGTGGGCAGACCCACGGCCTTGTTTTGGGGTGGTTGGGCTTGGCACTATAGTTGCAAGAATGTGTGCTGCTCTTTGTGTGGGCTGCTGTGGCTATTCTTGAGGGAGTAATTGGGTAACTTCTCCATTTGCTCAGTAAATATTTACGGAGTGTCAGGCATCCTGCGGGCTGTGAATAGACGTGGTTCTGGCCACATGACGCTTACAGTTTAGAGGTGAGGGCAGACAGTAAATGTATAGTCCGTGTGGATACACATGGAACTCCTGTATGATGGCACATCCAAATATCTGTTATATGTGATGCTGTCTCCCACGTTTCAAATTTCATTTCATCTCTCCACTTCCAGCCTTGTATATTCTGCCTACTCACACATCTAAAAGGTCTCTGAGTTTTAACACTTCCAAAACGGAATTTACCTCCACTCCTCCCAAAGTCTTTCCTGCCTCAGTTAATGGTGATTTTATCCTCTCAGTTGCCCCGTCTCATTTTCACGTTTCACATCCACTTAATAAATCCTGTTGACTTTACCTTACATTTATTTTGAACTTGCCTTTCACCATCTTCACCACTTTTCATCCTGGTCTGAGCTACACCAACCTCTTAACTGACCTTCCTGCTCCCTCCCCCGTCTTTCGTCAGCCTGTTTTCATCAGAGTAGCCAGAGTGATGCTGTCAACTGTAAGCAGATTTTGCTACTCCTCTGTTCCCCCGTCTCATTCAGAGTCTTTGTGCTGGCCCACAAGACGGTGTGATTTTTACCAGCTTACCTTCCTAATGCCTTCTCTTGCTCTTCGCACCCTCTCATCCCCTGATATTTCAGTGAGCCCTTTCCTTTGCTCCTCTGTCTTCTCAGTCAAGCCCTCCCAGACAATCCTTTTAAAAATTGCTCCCCTTCCCTGCAGCCCCCTACTCGCAGCTGCCCTCCCCCCACCTTTTTTTTTTTTGGCATGTTGCTTGCCATCCTTGGACCTTACTGTGTGCAGTCTGAGCTTTTTATTTATTCCCTTTCTGATTCCTGAAACAGTGCCTGGCACAGAGTAGCTGCTTCGTTCGTAACTGTTGAGTGAAATCTGTGTATCTTACAGAATTCAGTGAGCTCTATACAAAGTGGGAATGCACAGACCTGGTTGCTCGCTTGCCTCAATGGGCCTTAGGCAGGGTTCCTGATGAAGGGACTTCAGCTGCTATCTCAGAATGATGTCCTGTTCCTGGGGCTGGCTTCTAACTCCAGGTCTGGGTAAAGTGTCAAGAGGTTTGGGAAACGCTTGCTAGAAGATATGGGGACACCCCCTAGTAGAGTCTGAGCCAGGCAGCAGCAGTTTCTTCTCATTTATGTGTGTATCTATAGAGTGGACCCTTTCCCAGACACACACCATAGCTGTCGCCTTTAACTCAGGGGTGGGGTGAAGTGGTTTGACAGACTGTGAGGCAGGAAGAGGGTGATATGGATTCCAGGGCTCTACCCATCACCTTGCTGGGGAATTTTTAGAATCATAGAATTTTCAAGTTGAAAAGGAACTTAAACATTTCTTTAACCTTTTTTTTTTTTCCTTTTCCAGCTATTAAAAAGAGCATAAAGGTATATCTACCCCCTGCTGAGTTCACAGAACGAGGGTGCCACCTATATAAAATCAGCTTGACTCCCTTAAGTTTTCACTGTGCTGAGATCAAGACATTGTAGGGGAGTGTGGTCAAGGTCAAGTGTATTCAAAAGGGAGGGGTCTAGTCTCCGTACTACGTTCTTAAGTGGTGCTCTTTGGCAAGTAAAACTGAGCTCAGTTGATCCTCTCCAAAGGAAAAAAAAAAGATTTCCAGTCTACTTCAGAAAGGTGTTATACAGATAAAATAAATGTGCATTGGATTTTCATAGCTGCACAGTCTGTTCAACTGAAGGTTCTGACCCAGTCTCATCTGGCATTGAGAGGGAACCAGGCACTGGTTCTCTGCTCCTGATGAGTTATGTGTGTTGAGACTTTGGATAAGCCTCTTGACATCTCTGAGCCTCAGTTTCCCTTTTTGTATAGTAGGGTGACAGCTCCTGTGCCCACCTCCTAGACAGGTGAGCAAAATAAGTGGCTGTAAAGAGACTTTGTAAACTTACAAAGTTTCTTTTATTTAAAACTATGGGATTTGATACACAAAAAACCACAGCCAGTTATTTCCCCCACCAGATCATTAAAATTCTTTATTAAAGAGCAAAAACTGGGTCTTCCTGGAGGTGTAGGGGTTAAAGTTTTAGCATTATGAAGCTGTCACCAGCCACTGTTGCATCAATCAGTTTAATCCCCAGCCAGGGAGGTGACCCACATGGCACAGCAGACCTCGCCCCTCTGCCCCCCACTCCCCTCAGCAGTGTGTTTCAGTAGATCGCCCTGTTCTGCTCCCCACTCTGTCTCTGGTGAATCCTCTCAACCCGCTGTCCGCACGCCCACATTTCTGACCTACACTCCAGTTCTTATATGAATACATTTTTTTTTTTAAGGAGCAAAAACTGTACAAGAAATGTTTAAAAATGATCTTTTGGATGGAAATCCGAAATGGGTTGATATGCTTCCAAGAAAAGTATATTGAGCATGTAGAACCTCCTCTTGCAGAAGCACAAATAATCTCTTTGTGTTGATTTTGTACCTGCGTGTACAAAGCACCTGCGTGGTAGAGGTGGGGATCACAAAAGCTTCTTTCTCTCCAATAGCCTTCATCTCTGAAAGGAGGGGCGATGATGAACTGATGGCAGGCAGAAGGAAACTGCAGTGGGGTGCCATTCAGAAGTGGCCTACATCAGTGTGGGGGGTCTTGTTCTGGTCTCTGAATGAGAAGAGCAGGTCCTGCGGGATCATCTATTGTGCTTCTGACCCTGTGAGGCCTCGGGCCTCTGACACGATAGGACTGTGGGCCCCAAACTAATGGTTCCTGGCTGCTGTTCTTTTGGGGTTCATGTTTCCATCTGTAATTGTTGCTTTGCCTTCTTCCTGGTAGTCAGAGTTCGCTTCTTTTTCCCATTGAGAAAATTGTGGTTAAATATACATAACACAAACTTACCAATATAATTGTGCAGCTCTATAACTCTAAGCACAGTGACCCCATCTTCCCCCACTGAAACCGCACACCCGTTAAACACCAGCCCGCCCCCCTCCCCTCAGCCCCCAAGGATCACCAGCCATTCCACCTCTGTCTCCAAGTTTTACTACTGCAGGCTCTTCCCCGCGTGGAATGTGCACCTTTTGTGTCAGGCTTACTCAGTGCAGCCTCACCAAGGCCGAGCCTGTGTCAGAACGGCCTTCCTCCTCAAGGCTCATTGAGAGTCCACTGTAGGCTGTTCCACATTTTACTTGTCCATTCATCCTTGGATGGACACTTGGGTTGTTTCCACCTTTTGGCTATTGTGAATAATGCTGGGTGTATCTGCCTGAGTCCTTTCAGTTCCCTGTGTATGTGCCTGCGGGGGGTGGGGGGAGTGCAGGGGGGCTGAATCAAACAATAACTCCATGTTTACTTTTCTTGAGGAACCCCCTTACTGTTTTCCTCAGTGCTGAGGAAAACATTGCCTACCAGCAATGCATGAGTGATTTTTTTTTTTATTTATTACAAAAGTTTATTTTTTACATCATTTTGCACTTTTTTTTCCCCATCTCGATTGTAATCCCCGCGGGTTTCCCATCACCAAGTGATTTTTTTTTTTTTTTAAATAATAGCCATCCTAAGGGGGTGTGAAGTAGTACCTCATCATAGGGGTTACTTCTTCAGATATTATCTACCAGGCTTAAAATAGCAGCCCCTCTGATTTCTTGAGTTTGTTTGAATTGTATCTCGGGAAAGAGTAGGCTCTGTTCAGAAGGAAGCCTGAGATGCCCTCCAGCGAGGGGAGTACAGGAACTTGTGGTTCTGTGATATTTCTGCTCAGTCAGCATTTGACTTGCTTCTGGGTTTCTGCCTGTGCTCAGGGGCCGAGATGGATGGAGCATGGGCCCGGTGGAGGGGTAGGCTGGGTAAGTGGATGGGTGAGTGGTAGCTTCCAATCGAGCAAAAAAGCAGTTTTGCATGTTACATTTCATCTTTACCCTCCAAAACTCTTGTTAGTGCTCTTACTCGGTTCTCACACCATCCTTTTAGTTCTCGGTTCTCACACCATCCTTTTAGCTTCCTTTAGTGACACTGTGAGCCTGTCTGCTGCTTGAGGCCAGACGCTTCCCTGAGCTAGTGGGGACCAGGTCTCTTCCTGTTTTATGAGCCCCTGAGTAAGAGGGACTGAGTTCGGTGCACCCACGCATCTTACTGTCACCAGCCCCGTCCCTTTCTGCCCTTGGAAAGGGGGGACCTGTCAGGAAAAGAGCAAGAGCACTTTCTGCAGGATATAGGTTTGGGGAGACAGGGATGACTCCCCATTTGTACCTGTTTTCTCTGGGAGACCGGCACTGGAGCCCTGGCTTAGGCTACCAGCCCATCACAAGCAGCCTCCCTCTCACAGGCGAGCAGCAGACTTGGCAATTTGGTAGATGCAGTTAGCAAGAGCTCACTTTTGCTGGGTGTTTACCGTGTGCCAGGAGTATTTCTTGGTTAATCCTCACAGCTACCCTGTGGGTGGGTACTGTGGTTATCTTCTCACCAATGAAGAAGTTGAGCATTAGAAATGTAGTTTCTTCTGCCTAAGGCCACACAGTTTGTACAGCAGAGCCGGGACTACAGCCCAAGTCATCTGGCCTCAGAACCAGAGCTGTGGGCTTCTGTTCAGCTTGTTTTCACCAGAATGGAAGAAGGTGCTCTCTCAAGGGTTATATATCACTTGATTCCCACAACTATTTATTGTTTTTTCAGTATTGACAATCTTCAGGCACCGCCTAGGACCATTCACCTATTTCTCTGCCTTGATTTTTCCCATTTTGCACAAGGAAACGTTTCTACCCTTATTAAATGTGGGAAAGCAGATCATCAAGAGAATAAGTGGATTGCTGGCGGTCAGTACTTTGACTCAAGTTCCAGAGCTCAGGACTAATTCCACTGGACTCTGAGCTGCCTCCCCATACCTCACAAAATGTCTGGGAGGACTGCTGTGAAGTCCACAAGGCTGTAGCCTCTGCGCTGCGGCCCACCGCAGGCCCCTCCTGCAGCTTTCAGCCCTAGCCTGCAGCGCCATCTCTAGCAGCCACAGGACACATAGTAGGCTGTCAGTTAGCGCGGGCTGGATGCTGTTTGAGGACTGAGTGTGCTGCAAGTAACAGCCCAGCCAAGACTGTGTTCCTAAAGAGAAACACAAATAGAATGCAAACATCTTGTTTCTTCCTTTATCTCCCAAGTGAAACTTCACTTCCCAAATCCCAGATGCCAGGGACTTGAAGAAAAAAGTGCCCTGGCACTGCAGACTTTGAACTGTTCTCAAGTTCCCAGGGAAAAGGGGCAACAGAGAGTCACATTAGCAAAATGCTGGCAGAATCAGGTGTCACTTTTGTAATTAGTAAGACTAATGACCCCTCCCTTTGCTCAGCAGTTTGTAGTTTTCAAAGTGCTTTCTATATATTGTTCGATCCCCACAAAATCCTGCTAGGTAGCCAGGGATCATTTTCCTTGGCTTACTGTTGAGGACACTGAGACTTAAGATGGTAAGCTGCTTAAGGCTTCTGACAGAAAGTGACAGGGAGGGAAAGACTGCACTGCTTTCTCACTGTGCTCAGAAAGCCTCAGGTTTTAGAGCTTCCCTGGTGGCGCAGGGGTTAAAGTCTCAGCTACCAAGAGTTTGATCCCAGGCCAAGGAGCTGACCCACATGGCACAGCAGACCTCTCCTGTCTCGCCCGCTCCTCCCTTCAGCAGTGTATTTCAGTAGATCCACCTGTTCTGATCCCCACTCTGTCTCTAGTGAGTCCTCTCCCACCTGCCACCTGTGGCCTGCACCCAAGTTCTTATATGGATAAATAAATTAAATAAACCTTAAAAAAAAAAGCCTCAGTTTCACATCTATAAAATGAGGATGAGAGTGCAACCACCTAGAATAGTCAAAATTAAATGTGATGACTTGACAAAGTGAGGAGTCTAAGTGTCCCCCCACACTCTCAGATGCTCAGCAGGAACACTTCTTACTCTTGTTTTTAGCCCAGAGTATTGGTAGGAGCAAAAGCGTAGCCTTCCCCAGCCCCACCCGAGGCTCCACTCTGGCCCTTCCCCTGGAGTCAGTATAACTGACTCAGCTGTCCCAGTTTCTCCAGTTCTGTGTTCTGTGATCTGGACAAGTTGTGTTGGGTTTTGGAACTCAGTTTCCTCATCTGTAAAATGGAGAAAGTACTGATTTCCTAGTGTTGTCACGAGATTAAATGTTTATGCATATAAAGTCTTTGTTAAGGGACATATTAGAATCTTTACAAAATGGTAGTTATGGTCCTCCCAGGTGGCGCAGCGGGTTGGAGCACTGCACTGCAAAACTAAGCCAAGCTGTGACTGCTTCAATGTGAGTTCGATCCCCGACCCGGAGGTGATCCACATGACGCAGCAGACTCTCCTGTCTCACCCGCTGCTCCCCTCAGCAGTTTACTTTGCTGATCTGCCTGTTCTGCTCCCGACTCTGTCTCTGGTGAATCCTCTCGTCACCCCTGCACCTCTGGGCCTGTATGCAGTTCTGTATGCATAAATAAATAAAGTCTTTTAAAAAATGGTAGTTACTACTTTTTTACTTGTCCCTTTATTTAAGACAGCTAACTCTAACCTTCTATTTGTTAAATCAGTAAGGTAAATTGGAAACAAATTACCCAAGAGTGATATTAATATAGAGATAGCCTTGAATTCAGCTAATTTGAAAAAAGGGAATCATTCATAAAGATGGGAGAACTTCCACTCTCCCATTAGTAAAAATCTTCTGCAGCATTCCATGCGGTCTTGCTGATACCAGTAACAAAGCCAGTGGCTACTTTCCTTTGAAGGACTGTCCCTGAACAGAAGCAAACATTTCATACCCGACAGGTCAAGGCTTGGGGGTGCCCTCCGTGCCCCTGGGGCCTCTCTTCAGGCTGGCAGAGCATCTCTGGGTCTGCGGGGGCTATATTCCCAGAGCCTGGCACATTTATTTCATACACTTGGTCAACGGCAAAAATTTCCTCCATGAGCTTCCAAGAAACCTGTGACAGCTACGTTTCCACTCTGGATGTGCTACCCCTGCAACTGGATTCCAACCTACTCATTTTATTTATTTAAATAGTGGATTTTCCTTTTTAAAAGTACGGGTTATTAGGGAAGGAGGAGGAAAGGGAGGGCACCTGCCCAGGCGCAGGCAGCCAGGGGAGCTGCCCAAAGCATTTGTCTGATAGCTGTTCACCCGGCATTTACTGAGCACTGACTGTGGCAGGGACTACAGTCCCTCTATCGTCTGCTGCTCCTGGTGATTCACTAACAAGAGCTAGTCGTCATTTTAGGGGAGCGGCTCAATGAGCCTGACTGTTGATTGTGTGTTGGCCACAAAGTGAGAAATGAGAGGTTTCTGGATTCCAGACCACTGTGTTTTGAGTCTTCCAGCCCTGAATTCCTTCCGCACAATGCTGCCTCACTGTCAGTTTGAACTAAGGGCTCTGGGCCCTAAACAGGTATAGCTGGTTTACTGATGTCATTGCCACCCATGGCCAGCAAATAGTCCACTTCTGCCAGTTCTCCAACTGCACATGCCGCGTGTGCCAGAAGACGTATTCTGAGGCAACCTCATGGGTTTGCCCCTCCTTCCATCTCTGTGCCCTGCTCTCCCGCCACGCCCACGCAGTGCTGGGCCAGACCTTGCCGTCTTCTGTAATATGGGGTAGCATTGCACATAGCATTGATTTTTCCCCCTTCTTTTTACTAAGCAAATGCTCTCTATTCCGCCAAAATAGACTGCCACATGGCATGAGCGTTTCATTTCTGGAGCCCTCGCAGATGCTCCAGGAATCATCATCACTGAAGCTGGTACCATTTATTGATGGCATGTGTGTTAGGCAGTGTGTGAGGTGTTTGGCATCACTTTCCTCAGTGTTCTTATCAGCCCTGTGAAGTCCATTCTACAGATGAGGAAACTGAGGCTCAAGGAGTTTGAAACACTCCAATGAAAGTGCAGAACTGCTGTTTGAACCCTGGTAGTTGTATTCCGGGGTCCTGTACCCTAACCATTCTGGGCACCTAAATTTAAACAGTCACTGCCTAGGGCATGGTAGGTAGTATTAGTTTCTTTTCCTCAAGAAGTGCACAGGGTGATGGACTGAATAATACTGGGGTTCCTGTAACTTGTTTCTAGTTTGCTTGTTTTTGGGTTTTTTTTTTTAGATTTATTTATTTATGCATACAAGAGCTGGAGTACAGGCCAGAGTTGATCGGAGTTGGGGGGAGGTGTGCGTGTGAGAGGCTTCACCAGAGACATAGTAGGGAGCAGAACAGGCAGATGGACAAAGTACACTGCTGAGGGGAGCAGTGGGCAAGACAGGAGAGGTCTGCTGCACCATGTGGGTCAGCTCCCTGGCCGGGGATCAAACTCATGCTGCAGTGGCTAGCAGCAGCTCCATAGTGCTGACTTAACCTCTCATGCCACCAGGGAGGCCCCTTGTTTCTAGTTTTTCCAAACCCATTCCCGCCTGAGCACACCCCTGTGTGATGCCCGGGGCCCTGGGTGGGCTGAGGAAGTACATAGGGTTTATGCACCAGGCTGATGTCTGTTTGTTTGCTCTTTGACCTTCTTTCCTCTCTGCTTGCACACCAGGTTCACAGAACCCGACTCATCTGGGGCTGGCTCTGAGTTACTCCTGTTGGTGCCCCCACCCAGGGTTGGCTGCTGAGAAGGGAAGTGCTTCTTTGGCTGTGGCTTCTTTTTGCTGTGTCTTTCTTTAAGGCCCCAAGTGAGGTTTTTCTGGATTCCAGACCACTGTGTGCCCCTGTTCCCTGGGGAACAGGATGGACTAGTCTCTGGAGTCAGTAGGCAGAAGGAAAAAAGTTCATGGCCCTTTATGTAAACTGGCCCTGCCTCTTGGAGGCTAAGGCCTAGCTCTGCCCACTGTGACACTTTGCATGAAGACTACGGTCTAGAGGTCTGGCCCGTTGTTGCCCTGAGCAGAGGTGCTCAGCCTGTTGTTTCTGACAGCACTACTCCTTGAGCATTGTCTGTCTGGGACCTGGCTCCAGAGGAAGTGTCCAAGGGAAGATGCCAGCCTATAGTTCCTGTCTTCGTGTGTCCATCCCTCCATGCGGTGTTAGTTTGGGCATAAATGGGCGGGGACTCCTTTTATAGGCTGGGTCTGGGGTCTCAGTCAGTGTTAGAGGTGGAATGATGGGTCCCCTTTTCAAAAGCTGCAAGATTTGGACTCACCCTTACCTTAGAGGGGAAGAAAGAAGAGTTGGTCTGGGGGACTGGTTCAGAGATGTCAAGCCACTGGGGAGTGGTCCGCGGTACACAGCCAGAGGTAGAGCTGGTATCTGACCCAGGAAGTCTCACTTTACTTCCTCTGTCTTTTCGACTACATTCTGCCTCCTTCCTGCAGACATGTGGACACGTATTATACATGTATGTCTCATCATCCATGATAGCTAATGGTCCGTCTGGGGAGGAAGCAAAGACACAGGTGTGGTACAACTTCATCAAGACAGCATGTAGACAGGTGCAGAATCACACTGGGGAAGATGTGGCGGGAGGAAGGTGAGGTGTAGTGCTGTAGGAAGAGTGGGGCGTGGCCCCTGTGGGCTCCAGTTACCAAGGCAGAGCTCCTGAAGGGGTGGGACTCAAGTTTCTCTTGGGGGGTGGGGTAGCACTGGGTGGGGCAGGTATTAAGGGCATGGGAGGAGAGTTTGAGGAAGAGTCAGTGATTTGAGTTAAGGGGGGGGTGGAGAGAAGCAAGTTTTCATTGTTGTGAAAGTGGAATGTGTTGTGTAAAAGCGTGGACAGTGCTCGAGTGCCCAGAGCAGGCAATCCCCGCTGTGACCACTACCTTCCCCCAGCAGCCAGAGTCCTCTCCATCTTGTTGGTGATCACTCTCCCAATCTTCCCGTCCTTTTTAGTCAGTTGAATCAAGTAAGTTGTGTACCCCAAGGTTGAGGAAGGTCTCGTGTAGTAAGCGAGGCATTTAGTTAAAAGGAGCTTCTGCTGGTTCTTGTACATGGGTGGATATGAATGAAGATGAGCAAAGTGGCTTGGGCAGAGGCCCTGGCATCTGGGAGCTGGCGGGACGGAGGGGTGAGCAAGCAGGGGCTCCGCACCAGGCTGGGACTCAGGTTTCCTCATCTCCTGCACAGGTATCAGGTTTACTCCTCTGTGCTGCTGTGCAGGAGGCCCAGGGGAGACGTTTCTCCTGAGCTGTCTCCGAATCTTGCTTCCCACCACTGCCCAGCCTGCAGCCTGCTCTCGCCACGGGCTGACCCGTGTCTTTGCAGCAGAGTTCTCCTGTCCTGGGCTTTGGGACACATGGTCAGCTTCACCACACCACGGAGCCTTGCTGCTGCACAAGGTCATTTCAGGGGAGAGACTATATATAGCGGAGCATCGAGACAGCGCCATGTTCAGGCCGTTCAGCATTGCCCTCCCGCGGACATCGCTGGGTCGCGGGGGTCAGCCTGTTGGTGGGCGCTGCCTGGTGTCTCCAGTGCTTTCTTTGTGCCCCCCAGTCAGTGCTCACCCACCCAGGCCCAAGTGAGTGTTTAAAGGAACTATGTCAGGGAAGAAGCAGTGGGGAGAGTCGGGAGGCAGGTGGTCTCATCCAGCTGGGCGCCCTGGCACCAGTGTGGCACCCATGCATCTCTGGCTCTTCATCTGAGTGATGGAGGAGTTGGTCCGGAGCCCTCTTTAGCCTCTGGAACCCTTTCACATGCAAGCTTATGATGCATAAACCAAATGGGCACACTATTGTTTGAAGCCCAGGAGATGAAGGCCCCAAGAAGTTGCCCTGAAGTTTTGGGGCCCTGTAAAGCACACAGTTAGGAAAGCAGGAAGCAAGATTGTCCTGTGAAGTTTCTTGAGCCTTAGGCTTCAGAGGTCTGGCCTTGTGATAGTCTCTGACTTACAGAACCCACCAGCAAGGTTACAGCCTTGTGATCTCCTGGAGACTTCTCCAGCCATCTTGAGTGGACTTGGGGTGTGGCCTAGGGGCAGAAAACGCAGGCAGTGTTTTCTGTCACAGAGGCACTTGGGCGAGGGGAGCATGGAGCTTGCAGATCCACTTTTGACTTTTGGCTGTGCAGTGGTGAGCTGTTTCATTGTGGCCTGCTTCCACCTGCCTTCTAGTCCTGCTTTGTCCCAGAGAAGAGTTGAAAATGAGGATTAATAGTGCATTTCAGGAAAGGAAAGTACATTTAATTTTGGTTGCCTGGGGCTGAGTTACAAATTTTATATGTAGAGGATTTCTAGAGCTTAGTGGTGCCTTGGGCAGAGATCAGGAAGCTGGAATCTGGGGGCCAGGTTCTTTACATTCACCAAGCATGCTCATAGAGTGCCCGCACTGTATTCCTGCAGAAGTGAGCTGTGAGGACCCCTGGTTGCAAATAACAGAACCCAGGGAATCTCTCTTAAGCAAAAAGATAGTTTATCAAGGGCCTCAGGGGGTGGGGTGGGGGGTGTCTTAGGACCCGAGGATTGCTGCTTGACCGTACACAGGGACTGGAAGGTGAACAGGATGTGAGGCTGCCTCTTTCAGGGCTTCGTGCAAGCAGGTGTTAAGAAACAGTCTCCTTATACCACCTGTCCAGCCTGGGCCGTCCTGTGCAGTAAGGGGGGGATTTATGGCATAGGACAGCCGAGCCTGGAGGAGGCAATAGAGGAGGGGACTCAGGAAAGGGATCAGCCTGAACTAAAGCCGGAAGAGCCAGGGGGCAGTAAGAGGTGAGGCCTGAAAAGCACCTTGACTACTGAGCTGGGGGGTGGGGATGTGGAGGTGTTGGGGAGCCACAGGGAACATGTGACCTGGAGGATGCTGGGGACTTGTGAGGGCACTCCTGGGCTCAAGGATGAGAAGGATGGCTAGGGATGGGGTGGGGTGGATGCCGGAGGGGAGGGGGCTGTGTTGACCTGTCTGGGGTCCAGCGCAAAGGCATGGAAGTCCCTGTAAGGAAGGAGCCCATAGGCGTGGGGGACAGCTTGGCCGAAGCTGAGACAGGGCCAGGGCCAGTGGTGTGGCAGGGAGGAGACAGGAGCTCTGGGAGGGGTCTGGCAAGGCTGGGGACTCTTCAGAGGAGGGTGATTATTAGCTGTGATTATTAGCTTTTCAGAGCAGCAGCAGGCCACTGAGTGCTTGCTCTTTGAGTCTGAGTAAACTGAGTGTGTTTCAAGTGGAAAGGGAAGTCAGGGTGAAGGAGAAGCCTGATGGGAATGGCTTCTGGGCCCACCAACCTGCTTCTCAAGAGCGGTAGCCCTGCTCGAGTCACTTCCTCATCTACCAAATGGGGATGATGTCTGCTCAGTTCCTCTTGTAGAGATGTGGGCAAGGTGAAAGGTTATTAACTTAACTGTGCTGTGCCCAGGAAAGGCCTGTGCAGACATGGGCAGCCTTGGTACTGTCAACCCTGCATGGTGACCCCTCTGCCGGGTCAGGGAGCCTTCCGTCCTGGCTCCCTACAGCCACACCAGGCTCCCGGGTGGATGCCGTTGCTGGTGACTGGGGTAATGTTGAGAAGGGCGCCTGCATTGATTCTGGGGGTGCTGAGTGAGTGATTAGATCTAGGATGTGTTCACTCCCCACCCCTGACTGCCAACATTCCCCTGATGGCAGTCTAAGAGAAGAGGCAGTTGGGGAAGGGGCCAGGGAGGACGGGCCCCCCACTACACTTCAGGATGGAGCTGGAAGGTCGGTCCTTCCCCTTAGCCCTCTCACCTAGTCCTCCTTGACCTTGGTCCCCAAAGAGAAATTCATGAAGCTCTTGTAGTCAACGTTCCCAGGAAAAAGGGAAATGATGAAATCTGCATTCTGTTTGCCACCCACCCAGGGGAGAGGACCCAGATGGGGACAGTAGATGGTGGCAGTAACTGGAATCCTGGCAAGTTCCTGGGGCAAGGCCAGTGGCAGGAACAGAGAGGGTTTGAGGAGGGGAGTCAAGGTCAACCAGGGGGAGAGCCCATGGCCCCTTCCTGTGTTTTCCTGACCTTCCCCCACCCAGCATCTGGGATAGCCTGCTTCCTTCTCCGCGGCAGCTCCTCCCTCAGGAAGTGACCTGGCTCTTCTGCTGCCCGCTGCCCGCTCTTCCCGGCTTCCCTCTGGCTCACCTGTGACTTCCTGTCAGGAACCTGATTCCTGTGTACGGTGTCTTTGGTTTGGGTCTTTCCTAAGCTGTTTTTTCCTCCCCTCCAGCCCCTTTGCCTGTTTCTTTCCATTTCCCTCCTCCAGAGCTCCTTACCCTGTACCCCCTTTCTCGCCACCCCCTGCCACCCCCAAGCTGAACTTTTTATTCTCCATCCAGCTCCCTTCCAAACTCGGGGCCCCTTGGAGTATTACTTTTCCCCAAATACAGCAGCTGTGCACTTCGCTGGTCTGCCCAGCTGTTCTTGTCCTCAACCACAGAGGTCATGTCATTGGTGACACTAAATAGGAAACGAAAGAGGGACTTGCCAGGTGCCTCTGGGCTGCCCTTCCAGCTGCGGGCATTCCCGTCGAGAAACAGTAATCATAATACAAAGAATAAAGCTAGTGCTTATAAATGCCTTCTATGTTCACCTATTTTCCAGACGTGCTAAAATTTTGCATTTCTTCTCTGATGAAATCCAGCCCAGTGAGGCAAGTTGCATTGTCATCCTCTCACGGTAGAGGATGCTGAAGCCCCGAGGGCTGTGCCTCGTACCTGACACCGCCAATGGACTCGGTGGCAGAGCGAGACTCGGGCTTGTATCCGTGTGACTGCCGCGCCCCCTCCTCACTAGGACTGTGGATCTGCGTCTGGAAGGGGAGTGGCCAGGGGCCAGCAGCCTCACAGCCTGCTTAGATGTCAAGTTCTTTCCCCAAATTGGCCTCTCTTTGCTACCCGCTAGCCCAGACAAGAAAACCTTGGGCTGTCCACATGCTTCTCAGAGCTGCACTTTATTTCTCTCGTCTCCATGTCTTGAACCATGAAAAGTCCTCTGTGTGGTAGCAGTGGCCCATCTCACAGCTGGAAAAATGTTCTCCTGGTCTTAAGAAGTTAACTGGACATTATCCTTACAGAAGTGCTTCAGAACTAGAAATAATAGCCGAGTCTCTTGACTTTCCATCTGAGGCTCTTCCACTTAGATCAGGTTGCCATTCTATTCTGAGAGTGCTAGAAACACGCCAGTACTGCCTCTTGCATGCCTCTCTATTGACTGAGGACGGTGCTCCTCTTTGCGGTAGGCCCTTTGTGTTCTATTCTTGTCTGTGAGTGGCATTTGGGGAGGGACGGACGGGATGGGGAAGGCACCTTGAATCACTGGGGATGGGGGCACAGATGAAGTTTGAGAAAGTGTACTCAGTATCATCACATTTTAGGCTTGGAAAATATATTGTTTGTAAAATGTAAACTGTGGAAGTGAGGTCTTGACAAAATTCTTGCCTGATTTCCAGTAATTCTCAAGTGGGGTGTGGTGCAGTATTGGGTGGGATGGATATGTGATGTTTGTATTTATCAAAAGGGGTGTGTACACTCAAAAAGACTGAGACATGGTCTTCTGACAGGGGCTGTGTCTTGTGTCTGGCAGCTATTTACTGGGGGCTCCTGAGGCTTGTGCAGGTGGCATGGGGGCGTCTGCCTGCTGTAGCGTATTGGGCCAAACCTTCTTAGGACTCTGGGTGGCCTATAGGATGGCTCTGCCCCTCACTTCTTTCTGTACGTCAGATGAAGGCATCAACTAGCAGACTCGGTCCTAGAGAGTCCTGGCTAATCTGAAACATAGACCTCCTTGGAGCCCAGGCACCGATTGAGTTTCTTCATGCCAGGTCCCATGCTTGGTCCTTGGGACACAGCTGAACATGGAACCCATAGAGTTGTAGGGAAGCGTATGCTCAAACAATCAAAACTATAGAAGATGCTAAAGTAGAGAAGAGGGTATTAGGAGAAAATAAAGGTATAGGGACAATGAATTATGTTCACATTTCCCTGAAAAAGGTTCTTAAGGGTTACCTGAAGGCTGAAGCCTGAAGTAGCTGTGTTTGTCTCGTGTGACCCCATCCCTGGCCAGGGCTACTTGCTGACCTGTGTGACACTTGTAGATGAACTAGCAAAAGCTGGCTGCTCTGGGTGGACACAGCCCTACAGGGTTGCTGGTGAGTAAACATAAGCTAGGTTTTAATCTTGACTGGCCCTTGTTCCTGGCACTCTTGTGCTGGGCATGATCAAAGGAGGTCCCTCACCTAAGTGGTGGAAGGAACTGCATGAGTGAAGAGCCTTGGGCAGCAAAGGTCTTGCTGCCTTCTAAGAGAAGGAAAAAGCCATTGGAAAAAGCAGGTGGCCATCTTGACCCCCCACCCCAGGGTTATTTTCTATTTCAGAGAGAAAGGAAAGGAGCTTGCTCTGAACCATTACTCAGAGTGAGGGGCTGGCTAGCAAGGTCCTGGATTCTGGCCTCCATGGGGCTGTAGCTGGTGACCGTCTCCTCAGACCTTCTGTAGAAGGTGTCCCTCTCCAGCGTCACTGGAAGAGAGAAGGATTGGAGGAACGAGTTCTGTTGAGGAAGCTAGCCAGACACCAGGCCTGGGGCCTAAGACTTCACCGACCTCCCCAGAGCAAGTGCCCACAAGTCTTCCTAATCTTATTTTAATCTGGGATATCATGGACTTTTCTACTTTTTTCGTTTTCTTGCCTGGAACACACAACCTTTCATTACACAGGTAGGGATAATAGACACATACAAATGGTGGCAAGGCTTGGCCCAGATCCCTGCAGGCTGGGGGAAGGGAGCAGGGCACACTTGAGGAAGTGGTGCCCGCAGAGTGTGATCGGCACTTTCAGGGAAAACAAGACCTGTGGTAGGTGACCCAAACTCCGCGTTTTGGGTAAGAAGTTAGTGGTGATGGTTACACAGCATGGTGAATATTATTAGTGCCACTGATTGTGCACCTAAAATGGTCATATTTTGAGTTTAGTTCAGGTCACATAATTACTGTTAATTTATGGAGTAGACTAAGCTCTAAACCCGGGGTTGGGGGTCAGATCCTGTTCACTGGTGACTGCAGGGTGCCCATTTGCTGCTTGGCTCCCAAGATCTTCTACCGGAGACTTGGAATATGTCTCTGACTGCCAAGCTCATAATTTATGAATGTTTCACCCCCACATAGTGCTGTCTGGAGATTTTGTCACATCGTTTCAGAAGACAGAGCTGGTATTTCTAGGTAGGAGCTCCAGGAAATCAGTTTTAAGAGTCATTCTCACCCTAACTGAGAGCAATATTAAATTAGCGTGGACTGCCTCCTGAGTGTCCATCCACGGTGCAGGACCTTCCTGGCTCCGGTGGGATCTGATTCTGCCAAAGCTGAGATTCTCCTGCCAAAGCTTAGTAGGGCCTTTTCCTGAATCACAGCTAAGCATGAGCAGTGATACAGTGATATCCAGACCTGGGTCCACCCCCCCCATACCCCCCCAGTTTCCTGGTCTTTTACTCTCCCTGAAACGCCAGACACAGGGCTGGGTCCAGGTCTCTCAACAGGACTTGGGCAGCTGTGTGTGTGTGGCCCCTGGAATGTGCCAGGTCTCTGGACTTTGGCATAAAGACTGGCGTTCAGATGGGCCTCA
>NW_004567112.1:20171885-20195906 GCF_000260355.1 Condylura cristata | reverse complement strand
TTTTTATGGGGATGGCATTAAATCTGTATATTGCTTTTGGCAGGATGGCCATTTTGATGATGTTAATTCTCCCAATCCATGAGCAGGGGTGGATGCACTTCTTTTGGGTCACTATCGCCAGCCAGCCAGAGCAGGCCCCTTGGGGCCTCTGACGTGTGCACAGTTGGCTGAATGTCCTCTGTCTTTGGCTTTGTCTCTCTGACTTCCTGTGGCCATGTGGCTGGTAGCATGCAGCGGGGCGTGATGTGGTTCTCGAGCCTCCGTCACCACATCAAGTGCGTTGATGTAGATGGGAGGCTACAGGGGAGGGCTACAACCGATTGGAACTGAGCTGTGAGACCTGCGTGAGATAACCTCTTCTGTCCCAGAGCACAAGGCTGGATGTGCGATTGGAAAAGCGCTTCTGGATGCAATGTCCAGCTGCCGCACAGCCTGGACTTTTTGGTTAGCACCCTTGCAGGCAGCCAGCCAGGTGTTCCTGGGGTGAGGCTAGCTCTTGAGGACTCTAAGGAAGAGAAGGCCTTTCCTTGAGAGGGCCTGGCCTTCCTCAGGCTGTCTTCCTGTGTGCTGCTTGCTGGCCTTCTCAGTGGGGCGTCTGCTCAGTGGATCTGGCTGAGCCTTGTGGGCCTCGTTTTGCTTCTCCTGCCGCTGGTTCTGCATGACCAGGCCTGCTTCCTTTGGTGACGTTTTCCTGTCCCTGCTCCTGGGACTCGAGTCCGGGGTGAGCACCAGTCAACTGTCTTACCACATAGTGGGGGGCAAAGAGCAGGCACGGCCTTGCCCCGGTCATCCCAGATGTGTGGCCAGGTAAGAACACAGTCCCTGAGATGCTCAATCTTGTCCTTTGCTGCCCTGGCACATTCTACCTTCTTCCTGACTAAGGCATATTTTATGGGCAAGATTCTGAAGCCCTTTCCAAAGAGCAAGATCAGAGCTTCTGGCTGCCTTTCTCTTTACCTGGCTGGTGGGGTGAGGGTGGGGGTGGACAGATGGGGACTGTGGGGTGCCAGGAACAGAAGGGAACAGCTTGAAGGAGGGGTCGGAGGAGGCCAGAGTGTGCTGGCCAGACGCCTTGGAGAAGGCCCACCACTGCAGGAGCTGGGCCCAAACTGGGCTTCCCCCAGCTTTTCCCCTGCCTCTGTCCTTTTCTGCTTTTCTTCTTCTCACGAGGTAGCCTTAGCTGTTCTGCCCCAGTCCTATCTACTTGGAGATCCTTGACCTCTGTGTTTCTTTGGAGCGCTCTACAGCCATGCCTGTCACTTCAGAACCACTCCTGTCTGCGCCTTCAGCATAGGCGCCTCCACCAGCCCTCCGACGCCTGCCTGCGCACCTGTCCGGAGCACGGGGCACTCTCCGCAGGCAGTGGTGTCCCACTCTCCCACAGCGCCTTAATCCGGGAGGGCAGGCCCAGCCGTGGGCTCTCTGGCCAGGAGCCTGTTTGGGGACGCAGGCGGTGTCGGGTCGGTGGAGCACCCTCCCGGCACCACAAGAGCACCGCCTCCTGCACAGCGGGCCGGGGGTGTCGCTGTGTCTGTTTTACAGATTCAAGAACTCCGGGCTCGACTGGGCCACGAGGGCAGTACTGGATGGCTTTGGAAGCCGAATCCTCCTCTGTTTGTTCCAGGCCCGTGCTCCTTCCTTGGGGCTGTGCTGCCTCGCCGGGTCTCTGTCTACTGTTTCCACACAGGCGCTGCCGCAGCACCTTACTGGAGCCTGTGGTGGGAAGTTAGGGAAGATGGACTAGAGCAGCCAGGCAGGGGCCCGATAAGCTGGGTGGAGCGGGATGGCTGGGCAGGTGGCTGAAGCACCCAGGGCCCTGGGGCAAGACGCGCTCCCCTCTGTTTGGTACTTTCTGGCTGGATGTCACTAGTGGCCTCAAGTTTGGGGTTGAGAGTGTCCAAAAGTGGAATGAAGAATTGGTGCTGGGCATAGGAGACCCAGAATTGTGACAGGACTGTTGACCTCTGTGGGCTCCAAGGCTGACGTAGACCACGTTTCCCCAGTTTCCCAGTTCCTCTGTGGAATATGGTGACAGTAAAATTATGCCCCCTTCACCCGCCTCCTTCTCCCCATTTTCATGCTGTGTTTCCCACACATCACAGCCCTCTCCCTCCCTGCTCACGCTTCCCTATGAGTTCCTCATGGAGTGTTTGCCTGACTTGTATGCCCCTTCATTTTGCTTTTCCCCAGACCTCAGTGGGTTGGCAGGGGGTCAGGACCCACCATTCTGACAGGCACTGAGAAGAGCGTACACCCCTGGGTGCTCAGCAAACGTAGTGAAGGCACGTGCACTTGTCCATGGAGCGCTGTCCTGCTCACAAAGGGCCTGATGACATAGGAGCTTAAAGAGCGAGCGTACTTCTTGTCTCGCATATGGCCCTGCTGCCTGCCCTGGGCTCATCGGGTGAAAGGGCAGCTCTGCTGCCGCGGGCACTGCGAGACCCAGGACATGGCTGTCCGCGTGGCTGAAGCCGGGCTGACTCTGCTTGGGTCCCGACCCGTGAGGGCAAGTGATGTGCAGGAGACATGCCCGCTGTCCTCAGCCCCGCTCCTGAACCACTCACATTCTGGCGGCTCCCATACGTTGGCAAGAACACAGCCATGTGACCCCCTGACAGGGCAGCTCTTGTCCCAAGAAGGAGGGGAGAATGGATAGACAAGGGTGGCGGTAGACAACAAGCAGTCTCATCCCGGAGGTGGGGGGCATTTTTCATTTGCGTGTGCAGAGGGAGGAGGAACGTCTCACTGTGCCTGTTACCTTTGACAGCTTGCACACAGGCCTCCCTCCTTGGCCGACATCTGTGCACCAGACTCTGCTAACAGACTGGGGGAACCAGAAGCTGAGTAAGGCAATTCCTGCCTTTCAGCAGCTCGGCGTAGCCTAGGGATGGCGCGGGTGGAGGCCATATAGTCCGAGTGCCAGCTGAGAGGTTCTGGCGTCCGTTGTGTTGGGGAACCCCCCCACCCACCCATGCGTCCGTATGTTCGGCTGTGTAGATTACGAGATAGAAGCGCTGGGAGCAGGTCTGTTTTGGGAAATTAGGAGGGCTTCACAGAGGAGGTGGCATTCAAGCCAGGCATGGAAGGGTTCAGTTTCAACAGGTGAAACTGGTGAAGGTAGGTGATTGATAGGAGAGGGGAGCAGCGATGAAGGCAGGGAGCAAATTCCTGGAGGCTTCGTGGCTCAGGTGTGGCCTGAGCACGGTGAGAGGGAGTGAGAAGGAATATGTCTGTGTAGTTCCCATCTCAGCCTGTTGTGGCCTCTGCGCCTGTCTTCTTGTGAGAGGCCTCCCTGGCCACCCTCATCACTTTATTTAACACAACATATACAAACACCATGCACAGCTATATTGCCTTTCATGTTATCTGCCTCCCCTTCAGGGGTATCAGCACCATGGGAGCAAGGACTTTGTACAGCACCTGGCAGAGAGCAGGTACATGGGTATTGTGGCGGTGAATAAATGAGTGAGTAGAAATGTGTGTTGAAGATCATAGTTTTGGAAGACCTTGACTTGCACGGCAAGGAGTCTGGGTCATCTTTTATAGGCAGTGGGAGCCATGGAAATGTTTGGAGCAGGGGAGTGACATGATCACTATTGAGAAGGTTCCTGGCAGCGGTAGGTGGGATGAAGCGGGAGACAGGGGTGCCCCTTTCCTGGCCCCTAGTCCAGCTTCTAAGCAACATACTCCTCATTTTGTTTGGGCATGAGCAGAGGATTCAGTCCCTGACAGATCTTAGCAGTGCGGTGAATGTGAGCTGACTTCTACCTTTCTTTTCGGGGTTGGAGGGCAAAGAGGGTCTCTGGGTAGCACTAATGGGAATTGCAGATGGAAACGAAAGCTGATAGTTTTTCTGGAAAGCATTTGGTAAAAGGCACCTAGAAATCCAAAAATACCTGTATCTTTGTTCTTAGAATCCCAAATGAGGACTTTATTGTAAGGAAATAGGCTCAAGTGTATGTAAAACTTCACTTATGTCCTGGCGTGAAAGGTTAGAAATGCTCGAAATGAGTGATTCAGGTACCTCCTGAATCCATCCTTCCTTGCCACCCCCACTGAGATCTGCCTGTTACCTGGCAGGTGCTCAGTCAGCCTGCCCCGAGCACTGTTTTCTCTCCAGCACGAAGGCAGCTCCCTAACTGGTCCTCCTGCCTCCAGCCTTGGCCCCTTCAGCCACTGTGTTCATGGATTCAGGGTGAGCTACCAAAAGTGCGGGACTTCCTCCTGCCTCTCCTCTTCAGGGCTGTCCTGCTCCTAGGGGGTAGCGTCTGCACCTTGTCCCTGGCGTAACAACCCTTTGTGACCTGTCCTCTCCACTGTGCTCATTTCTGGCTGCCTGATACACTTCTGCAGCTCTGCTGCCGGTTCCCCCAGTCCTCACTCACCTCTGAGCCCTTGCACATCTTGTTCCCCTGCCTGGCTTAACTCTGCTCGTCCCTAAGTGCCCAGAGCAGTTTAGGTGCGTCTGTGGGCTGGAAGAGACCACACGTCCAGCCCTGTGTGTATGACGCTCCTTGCACGAGTGCATGGGCCTCTGTTACCTCCTGACATGCCTGTCACCCTTGCTGGTTCTGACCCTGAGAGCCTGTTTACTTTGTGTCCTTGTTCCTGGCATGGGACTTGTCACATTGGAGAAGCTCAATACGTGTTTCTTGAATGAATGAATGAATGAATGAAGAATAGTGCAACCTTTTTGTAATGAAGAAATGCATCCTGTACAGTGCCAAGCACATAGTAAGCCCTACATAAATGTTTGTTGAATGAGTCAAAGTGAAATGAAAACTACAAGGTTACTGGAAATTTCTTATTTATTCTGGATTTCTTTTTATCTTTCTAAATAGTAAGTTTTCTCCACTTAGCAAGTGTCACTTTTTGAGCAACAAAAAATGGGCAGTAGGGTCCGACACTGCTGAGCCGTGGACTTGTTCTCCAGCCAGCTCCTGGGACTGCTGCCTGCACTGTGTCTAGACCTGGACCCTCTGGCTCACTCAGAGTTCAGCATCCAGAAATGATCCAGTGGAAACTGCCACAGACAATTCCCGGGCCCTGGGCAGGTTGCTTTGTGATTTCCAGGGCTGCAGGTGACGTGGAATGGAGCAGTGGGTGGGGTTTTGGTAAGAAGTGGCCACCACAAGATAGTTTCCAAATGGGTCTGAAACAGAAAACTCAGTTGGGATGGGATGAGAGGCAGGGCCGCAGACCCGGGGCCATGATGCTGGGTGCTGGGTGTTCGCCACTGGCAGGTGTGAGGTGGGGAGGGGCAGCCAAGTGGGGCACTGGGTGAGAAACCCAGGACAGTTGGGGTCAGGGCAAATAGCCAGCCGGAGGGGTCCCCTGCTCCAAGGTGCTCTGGGTTTGTGAGCGACCTCCTGGCCCCAGAGTGAACCAAGCAGCTGGGGTTGTCCACGCCCACAGAGGATGCGTGTTTGCTTGCTTCTTATTTAATGCCACTTTCCTCCTGAGTCTTTCCCTCTTGTTTCTCTGGCAAAGCAAGCTCTTTCTCTCCTTCAGGACCTGGTCGTCTTTGTCATGCCTCCTAAAGCCTTCATCACGTTCAGGTTTTGTGTTCTTGTTTCCCGGCTTGTCGTGGGCCCTCCCAAGGGCAGGACAGAGTCTTGTGCACGTGTTCCTCGCAGACCGTGGTCAGGGTCCAGGGTGGCAGCTGAGTGGCTGGTGCATCTGCTTTCCCAACTGCAAAGGTCAAGGCCAGTGCTGGCTCAGGGAGGGCTCTGCACCTGGCCTTGTGGCTGGCTGCTGCCTGCTGCTTCTCTGGGTCACCAGGGCGACAAGATGCACACTAGCCAGCAAATAGCAGCCCCCTCACCGGGCTGCCAGTTCCAGCAGTTCTTGAGCTCAGCTGAGTTGAAACTGAGAGGATGCCTTTTCCAGCAGCCTGGAGCCAGACCCACAGAGCTCCCTCCCTGCCCCTTGGGGTGGCTGTGCTGAAAACAGATACCTCCTGCTCCTCGGCTGCCACTCCTCCCCGCCCTGATGCCAGAAGCCTGTCTTCAGGGATCCGTAGGGATCTGTGCAGGGAGGAATTTTGGGGCAAAACAGGTGGCCTCCTAGTACAGCTACCAGCACATCCTTCTGCAGCGGAACCTGCCGAGGCCTTGCCTACTCCCGGGTGTTAGTGCCTTGGGAGGCTGCATTTCTCCTGGGCCCTGGGGTGGAGGCGAGGGGAGGGGCTGGAGGGGGCAGCTCCTGCTTGGCCTCAGCTGAGAGAACTAAGTCTGACCTGTCAGTCCTGCACCCTCAGAGACCCCTCCCCCCAAGTCTGACTCAGCTCTTGCTTGACACAGATCTAACCCTCCCGTCAGACTGGTCTCAGGGAGGGCAGGTATTATGAGCCAGTGCCCAGTGCCCAGCCCTGCAGGCAGGACTAGCTCTGGCCCTGGCCACCCACTGCCTGCCCTCACCTGACGCAGGCCTCAGGACGGCTCTGCCAGGAGGTCAGCTATTTTCTGCCTTCTGGTAGGTTCCCTTCATTGTCTCCTCTCCTAACCACACTCACCTTCCTCCCAGGAGACTTGAACTGCACTTCCTGCTTCCTGCTCTCAGCCTTGACTGAGCATGTCTGTGTGCCAGGCACTGACCTGAGCCCGGGGCTCCGGCAACAGCAACTCCCTGTCCTCACGGCTGTGGTACAGCTCCTACAGAGGGTCTCCTACAGAGGGGCTCCATGAGTTTTATTGGGTACAGGAAGCTAGAAAGGGTCTGTCTTCCAGGAAGCTTGCGGGTAGAAGACACCCCAAATCCCGACTGAGCTGTTTCGGCCTTGTCATTGCAAGGCTCCTCTAAAGCCTTTCCCCTTGAGACCCAGAGTTTTCTGAGACACACTTGAAAGCTTTAGAAACACACAAGAGTTCTTTTTTAAAGACAATACACACACAAGTTTATGTTCTAGAAAGCAAGTGGCCTCTCACCATGCCAGTCCAACAGAAAGACTAGTGTGTGTTTTCCTGTTTTTTTCCTTGCAGATGCTACATTGTCTTTATAAACACCAACTCTCTTGAAATGGCCTATTTTCTTGGGAAGCACACAGCCTCCAAGGGCCGCCACCTGACTCTGGGGGTTACCCCAGCCTGCACCTCCACCCAGAACAGAGATGGTGTTGAGCTTTCAGTCTTCCTTGCTCCCCCCACTTCCACGTTTGCGCCAAGTCAGCATCTAAAGCCTGCGTTGCAAGCCTTGACTGGCCGGGACTGCGGCGGCTTGTCCTCCCGGCTCTCAGGTCCATGGTCCCTTTCCCTTGAACAGGACTGCGTGGGCCGTGGGAAATGGCCCCAGGGTCTGCAGGCAGCTCCCGGTCTTTTCCGCTTGCTCTTCCTCCCTTTGACCACACCTCTCACCAGCTCGGTTCCTGTCCCATCTCCTGGCCACTGGAAGCTCAGTCACAGAGATATCATGAGCTTCATCTGACCCAAACATCTCTCCTGGACTGGCAGCCCGTCAGCTCGTTGTTGGCCACCGGTCCCCCACTGCTAGTCAGAAGTGTACCTGACAGATGTTTAGTGTTCCCACTTGAAGAATTATAATCTAAATGCATTTGCAGAGAAATTCTTGAGTGCTGGGTGGGTGGGGTAATACAGGGTCTTTGTTAGGACCTGGTGATAGCCCCCAGTGGTGGCACACCTGTTCAGGACTGGAGCTAGCCGGCCAGGGCACGGGAACTGGGGAAGACCATCAGGCAGTCCTGTGTGTGCCGCAGCTGGAGTGAATTTTGGAATGACCCTGCTCGCCACGCTGTGGACTCCTGTTTATGTCGCCCTGGCTTTGTCATGCGCCTGGAGCAGGTCCCCATCAGGGCCGAGGCAGACTCACTGGCCTTACGTGCCATCCAGCCTGACTCCAGGCCTTCGCCCTCGGTACCCATCGCCTGCAATGCCTCCCTCACCCTCATTCCCTTCAAGGCTCAGCTAACTTGCTCTTCCACTCTGTAGGGTGCCTACTCTGTGTAAGGTGCTGTGCGCCACAGTGAAGGAGAGATGGGGGCCTTACCTTTGCGCAACTGAGATTCTGGTGGTGGTGACAGATACAAAAGTGACTAAACAAGCCTTGGCAGGATTGGGGTAGGCACCACTTAGAAGGAGAGGGCCGCGTGTGGGTGCCTACTTTAGTTGGGGTGGCAAGAAAGGCATCTCAGGGGGCACTCCTGGCCACCTTGAGACACGGAAGGTAACTAACATGTCACCCTTGGTTTCTCAGGCCCCTTGAGTACCTGGAAAGATTCTGAACACAGTGGGTGCTCAGGAATTGTGCTGAAATGAATCTGGGTCATGACCCTTTAGTTTGGGCCTCAGCGCCCTGGCAGCCAGTAATCATTGCCCTCTCCAGCCTCCAGGCTCCCTGGCCCCACCTCCAGCTGTCATTCGACCGGGAAGAATTAGGTTACCTTACTGTTGGGAGTGGAGTGGCAGGGTCCTGAACTTGGGTGTGGGCCAGTAGGGCTGCTCCCTGGCCTGGTGATCAGTACTTGGGGCGGGGGAGAGCCTGGCCCAGGAGCTCCAGACCGCCTAGCGGCCCTGCGTGCAATTGGCTGCGGACCTCCATCAGGTTGCTTTGCCTCTCCTGTCACCATTATCCCAGTGGGAAACTGAGGCCTCGTCCTCTTACACTAGCAGAGGCCCAAGTGGGGCAGGTCACTGGATGTGGGGTGGGGAGGCGGAAGTCTGAAGTGCCCCTCCCTAGCTCAGCCAGCTGGAGCCTGCTTATTGCCAGTGCTCACCACACAGGTCAGAGATGACCTAGCCCAGCTCCCGCCCACCCCTTTGGCAGATGCTTAAAGGAGGCCTGGTGCCTCAGGGTGTGGGCTCCAAAATATTTTCCACATACCCCTGCTCTTGCATGGGACGGTTTGGCCCATGGGACAGTTTGACGCTTCTGGGTTTCTCTTCAAACAAGATTGCATCTATTATTTACTTACTATGTGTGTGTGTGTGTGTTTGTCTTTTAATGTAACACAGAGTAACACATTACTGGGACTTCCCAAGTTATGCACTCAAGTATTTTCAAAATAGTGAGCGTGCACATAATGTACCACAAAACAAAAAAGGATCTCCATGCACCGTTTGTATGATTCAGCCCCGGCCCAGACAGTGACAAGAGCTTGTCTGGTCAGAGACCTGTCGCTCTGGTCTGGGTGTCCGCCGTGCCTGGCAGTGGCAGAGGACTGGACTGTATGAGTGACCTGAGCATTGCCATTTTTACAGCGGCCTCTGGGTGTTCAAGAATTTCTTCTCTAGGTTTCATAGCATTTTCTTTGCACAGAATCTCATAGCTCTTTCTGTGTGTGTGCATTTGTGCATATGTGGTTGGCCTGTGGTTTTGTGCAGGAGCTGTGAGTTTTTGGAGGGTGAGGATCTTGCCTTAGCTGTCTTTGTGTTCCCAGGAGCCGCATTCAGGTCTTGCCACGGTGTAACTGAGTTGAGTCGTAGGGTTAGAAGAGATCAGCAATCCCTTACAGCAGCCTCCTCATTTTATAGGTGGGGATCCAGACGAGGGCCCACAGGAAGATGACCTGCTCCAGTCACAGGGGCTTAACCAACTGGTCCCGGGATGGCAGCGTCCCACTTTCGTAGCTGGGTTGAGAGTGCTCTGATGTCTGCCCTTGATGGCCCAGGTGGGCAGTGGTGGGCACTGACACTCACTGGTGCCTGGGGAACCTGGAGTTTGGAGTTGCACAGATATGTCAGGGATGTGTTGAGGGGGTAAGCACATGGGTGTATTCCTCTACCCCAAAATAAAACTAGAGGAACAGACCCACTTACCTGCCTCACATGGTAAAAGGGCTTCTGGGAAGGCCTTTCACGGTTTTCTTTGAAACCAGGATTCTGTTGCTCAGAAGAAAGCTCCCCCAGAGTTGTAGGAGGAACTCCTCTCCTTGTTTAGTTTGTGGGTCTGCCCTGGAGGCCTGGCTGGAGGGTGAGGATGTGTGCCATGTGGGAGGACTAGGGGCCCTGCCTCTCCCTGCTCCTTCATCCAGATACCAGGGTGATTCCCAGAGGCTGCAAAGCCCTGTGGATCCAGCTCACCTCTGGCTTTGCCAAAATAAACAGCTTGGGGTGGAGGCCCTGAGGCCCTGAGGTCCTCTGCACAGCCACTCTGGAGGGCTATGGCACAGCCAGCACCTTTACCATTTTACCCCCCCTCTCCTCCTGTGGGATTGTTGCCTTCCTTCTGGAATTTTCTCTGAGGAAGGGGGAGGTATGTGCAAATTCCAGGGTTGGGATCACTGCCTCTTGATCCAACAATCTGGATCCTGTTACTGTCCTGTAGAGGCATGAGGAGGCCTTGCTTTTTTGTTTCGTGTTTGTCTTCTTTTTATTTTATATTTCACAGAAACTTGCAATAACTGGGTGAGGCCATGCCCAGATTGGGACTTAGAATGGAAAGAGGTTCATGCTTTGATTTGTTGTAGAAGAGGTCCCGGTGCAGCCTCTAGACTAGCTCCTCTGGCCAGAGCCCTTGAGTCTCAAGAGAGGCACTCTCTGTGGGGGTCTCAGAGCCAGCCCCCCATCTAGCCACATTACCTTTGGATTAGGTGATTTAATACACATTAAGCTCTCAAAGCAGTGTCTGGCACACGATAAGAGCTTAATAAATGCTATTCACGATTATTAACATTATGTTATTGGCATAGTTCTCATCATAAACCCATAAGGTAGGGACTTTTATTATCCCCACTTTCCAGATGAGAAAACTGAAGTTCTCAGAGGGTAAAACATGCCCAGCTTCTCAAGAGGGTGGCAGAGCAAGGCTCCCTTGCAGGTCTGGACTGGGGCTTTGGGTAGCTGCATGGTGTGGCTCATCCGACTGCCGGCGAGGAGTGGGCCGTTCAGACACTAGTACTGGGGGACCAGCTGCCCCTGGAGGGGTGCATGGCCGTCTCCATGTGGAGGCGACACGGGGGTCTCGGGGAGCAGATTTCCTCAGGCAGCGTGCTGGTGGGGGCCAGGCTGGGCGGGAAGCAGAGCAGAAGCAGAAGCGAGGCCACGCTGGGCAGAGTGGTCAGTGGGGTCAGCAATAGCTCCTCCTGGGCTGGGGGCGGGACTGGTTCTCTGCCTTTGAGCTGTGTTCCGGGGAAGGGGGCGCCAAGCTTCAGCCAGGGGTTTGTCTCGCTGCCCTGGCGTGGCAGGTAGGACAGGGTCTGAACAGGCACAGAGCTGGAAGTGAGGGAATCTGAAAAACCTCACTGCATTTCCTCCGTGGCCCCAGGGTCTGTGAACCTCAGTGTCCTCATCTGTAATATGGGAGTAAAAATATTTGCCATGCAAGATTGTTGTAAGGATTAAGTGAAGCACATAAATGATATAAAAACCTCTTTATGGGCCCTCCCTGGCTATGCAGCGGGTTAAAGCGCAACACTATGAAGCTGTCCACAGCACGGGATCCACCCCCAGCCAGAGAGCTGAACAGCAGACCTCTCCTGGCCCGCCCGCTGCTCTCCTTAGCAGTGTATTCAGTCCACCTAGTCTGTTCCCCACTCTGTCTCTGGTGAAGCCTCTCACCCCCCACACCTCTGGCCTGTACCCCAGCTCTTGTATGCATAAATAAATAAATCATTAAAAAAAACCCTCTTTATGGTCCTAAATCTAGTACTTATACAACTGGTAATAATCACTTCCATCTTAAGCTTCTACTTGGTGCCTCACACAGCACGAGGCGATTACATACAGCATCTTGTTTAAACCTCACAGCAGCCCTTCAAAATGGGTGTTAATTGCACCAATTTTGCGGGTTGGTATAGGAAGTTCAGAGGCTCAGCTGCTGGGGCCGCACCTGTGAGGGGTGGGTTGCGCGTTGGACCTGAGTCCTGCTCGCTAATGCCAGAACCTTTCTTCCTTCCCGACCTGCTGCCCCTGACCCACTCTCTCCCGTCCTAGCCCTGCCCTTCACAGGAGCAGTGGCTGTCGGGACTGAGCTGAGCCACCACGGCCTGGCAGTTGGGGTGAGCGGAGACGGAGAAATGGGCTTTACCTGCCCCTGGCCCCGACCGTGGCAGGGAGCAGCAGGCTCCCCTCCCTGCTAGTCTGGCAAGTAAGTTTTGTCGGCCTGTGAGTCATACAGCCCTGATGAGTCAGGTTTTTCCTTTATTCTTGCCCAGAGCAGCTGGGGAGGGGGTGGGGGGCTTTCTTAGGAAGTAAGACCTCCCTCCCTCTGCTCACTCGCTGTTGCTCTTGCTCAGAGCTGCACCATTTCTATGCAGAGGTCTGCGCCTCTGTCCTGTAGAACGAGTTCTTGTGGCACTGCTAAGAACTCGTTCTGGGCACTTCAGCTCTCTGGAGGGGAACCCTCCTGGTGAGTAAGGTAGCCAGGACTGTCTGACTCTAGACTCCTGTTCTTGGCCTCTTGGCATGGCTTACCCTCTTCTTTCTGCAAGGAGGGTCTTAACCCCGAATCTCCTGGACCTGATCTCCTGGGTTTCCCCAAGCACAGGTCCTCTGAGCTGTATTTGCTGCTTGCCTCCTGCCCTGTCTGGCTGCAGGTCTTAAAAGAACAGTCCAGATGGTCATTCTCAAGCAGGCATGGGACTCTCATGAGCTCCCCCGCCAGGTCCTCTCAGAGGCTAATTAAGCACACTGGAAGCAGCCTTCCAGGCTGGACAGCCTCACTGCAGATCAGATCATTCCAGATCTCAACCCTGGCCACGTATTAGAACCACTCAAGATCCCGCTGGTGCTCGGGCCCTGCCCCAGAGCAATTAAGTCAGAATCCCCAGGCCGGGCGACTCCCAGGCAGCCAGGTTTTTGCCACACCACACTGCTTGCCTCACAAGGCTCTGCCCTCCTGGAGCTGACCGGAGAGATGCAGGGACAGCACGGGTACAGGTGGGACTCTGCCGGTGTGGGATGCCCTGGTGGGAAGAGGGCCCCCGTCTTGCATCCTGACGGTGGAGGTCAAAACCAGGGGATGCTTGGGCAGGAAGGCAGGGAGGACGCCGGCCGGCAGGGTTGGTGATTCACGGGCTATAGAGGAGGAAAGAGTGAGTCAGGCACAGCTGCCTGCAAGGCCCGAGCCTGGCTTTGGAGGAGAGTAGACATGTTCAGATGTTCTCCATTCACCCACAGAGATCCAGCCTGAGTGCTGTGGGTCCTGGGCTGCATAAAGAATTGGGTCCTCTCAAAAATGAGGGTCTACGTTTGGGTGATGTTGGGCATCTGTGCGTAGTACACACAGAAGCTCCCTGGGCATTTCAGTGTCTCCGTCAGGCATGGGGAAGCAGCGACTCTTAAAGAGGTCATGCCCTGGGCCCCTCAGCATGGGTCACGATAAAAATGGACCCCGGTCTTCTGACTCAAATTACCCACTGAAGACACAGACTTGAAGACCGTAATGTAGGGCCAGTTCCTGGGGTGTGGGCTGTAAGTGCCCCATAAGCTCAAAGCATACAGAGCCACCAGCCGCAAAGGGTTAGGGGTCTTTTCTAGCTCCATCTCGCTCCAGCTGTGACAGCCCTGGGAGGATTGCTGTTGTGTTTGCTGACGAGCCAGGGGGTCCTTGCTGAGATGGAAGGAGGAGTTCTGGGGGTGGGGGTAGTGCCGGGCAGACCTCTCCTGGGGTATTAGGTTACTTGAGTTATTCTGCAAAACTTTCTTTATTCTGTTAGTTAATGTAATCTGTATCTTTATATCTTCAATGCTCCCACCCCCCCACCCCCCTAAGAAGTAGACTGTTACCCTCTGCTTTCCAGAAAAGGAGCATTCATGTATCATTCAACATCACATCACACAGTTTATAATGGAGTTGATGTTGAAACCCCGGGCTTCCTCACCCCAAACCCTGGACCCTCTCCTCTGTCTCTGTATCCCTTTATCTGCTGCTGCTCTGTGAGGGGCAACTAGAGTCCCATGCACTTTCTAAAACCATTTGGCCCATCCAGCAGCGGACTGGGCTCCCTTGAGGGCATCGCGTCAGCCTCTTCTCCAGAATACACAGCATCTGACTTGCTCCCGCTAGGAGCCTCATTTGGGGTGGAAGGTTGACTCGTGATGCGGAGCCCCGGATCAGCCGCGCACACTCAGTCTCAGGCTGGTGTCTGCTGAGCCCACACGGCCAGGCCAGGTGTCCTGGCAGGGCTGCCTGGCACAGTGCACTCTGCCCTCGAGGAGGCTGAAAGGCAGGTGACTTCACACTTGCCCTGGTGCGCGGCTGCTGGCCACTGTGCCCACGGGCCGTTTGTCTCAAACTGCTGCCATGTTAACGTTCTTGTAATTCAGCTTTCACTGGCAGTGGCGTGGTTTGATGGAATTGATCTTCCACTCCATCACACACGTACGCGGGGGAAAGCTGGCGGTGTGGAGTCCTTTCACCTCTCAAGGCCTCAGACTTCTATAAAAGGAAAATGGCTTTGCGGTCACTCTCACTTCGGGTCTCCCCTGCTCTGCGAGCCCCGTCCCGTGGAACGACGTGTCTCAGAGCAGCGCTCGTGGTGTGGCACCCAGTGGGGCAGACCTGAACATCAGGCCATCCCACTCAGCCTCCAGACACTGGCTACCGGGCGGTGGTGGGGGGACCCCACATGGCCTGACTCCGCCAGAGGCCCTCCCTGGCAACTGGGCGCCAGAAAACAACAGCCTGTGTCTTTCCCTTGGAGCCCTGATGTAGCAAGGGGAGCAGGCCAGATACCGGAGACCTTTCTAGCTACCTCTGGGGAGTTCCTGTTTTATTTATTAGTCACCATCCTCCCTCTCCTGCCCAGGAAAATGCTGACCCCAGCTGTGCTGCCGGCACAGAGCAGACATCCATCAAACCCGCTCTTTGTCCCTGTCAAACTTAACCTGATGTAGCCCTGCCTCCTCCCGCACTGGGAAGAGACCAAGGTTCACCACAGCAGGAGTGTTCAAAATTGCAGTGACTTTAGGAGAGGGAAAAATGGTAGCCTTTGAGATTTCTAATTGCATAATGGTCTTCAGCATTATTGACTGGGCTTGACTGCTGGCCACAATAACTACTGTCTTCTAGGCACAGCCGGAGCCTGTGCTGTAGTCCCTACAGCAATCCTTGCAGGGCGTGACGTCTTCCAGGTGGGAGCACTGAGACTCAGGACACGAGGTCATCCAGCCGGCCGCCCACACTCCCACAAGGTGGTCAGTGGCCACAGCAGCCCCCACTGCCCGTTTCCGAAGCCACTGTAGGGTGGAACTGGAACTGGAACTGTTCCGTCCAGGCCAGGGCTTTCATTGTCCCTGAGGACAAACACACTCATTCGTGATGATGAATATACAAGAAAGGAATGGACTGTGTTTCATTTTTTTTAGATTTCATGTGAACTTGAAACAAGAAGTGCAGCCATTTCCCAAGCATGTGACCGCTGCACTCTGCTTGTGAAGTGCAGTTTTCTCTCCTATCCCGCCTCAGAAAGGAGCTGCTGGTTGAACAGCAGGTTAGGTCCTGAGGATTTGGGGGTTCTCTTTGTAGTTGAAATCAGGTGGACCAAGTCCTTGAGGAAATAGGATGGGGACAGTTGGGGGAAGTCAGCTTGGGTCAGGGAGCAGTGGGGCAGTGCCTAGCGCCACCCCGCCCCCCGCTGTGACCGGGAGCCCTGGCTGGAGGCTGGGCGTGGCAACCCTGCTCTAGGAGCACGCCCCAGCGACCAGCCATGCCCGCTGCACGCAGGACAGTGAAAGCGCACCCCAGGTGCCCTGTCCACACCCTCAGCTGCCCGTGCAGAGGCCTCTGGGGAAGTTTCTTTTTCTTGGCTGCATTTTCATCTCCCTGGTCACCACAGGGTTCCAGCCTCCACAGGGCTGGGCTCCAGCGGCCCCTCGTCCTCCAGCGGGTTTCTTTGCGGACCACCTCAGGGACTGGTTTCACCCCTCCTGGACCTCCAGCCTCTGCTGCCCCCTTTCTTCCTCTTCCTGCCCCTTACACAGATTTCTTTCGGCAGCTCTGGTGCTCCCCACAGCCCCGGCTCTGCTCTTGCCTCTCTTCTCCAGCTCCTCACATTTTCCCTAAACTGCTCCGTCCGTCCACTTGGCAAGCAGTTCCTGAGACCTGCTGCCTGCCAGACCCTGGCCGGCCCCCAGGACCCCACAGAACTGGAGGTGGTCCCGGCTTCAGGGATTGAAACAAGGCTCCTGCAGTTGTCCCCAGGCTGTGTGCCATCACCAGCCCTTTGTGGGGTCCCCAAAGGAACTTTTGATTCCTTCAGCCCTGCCCCAGACTGCCCGACCTACCGAGTATTCCAGGAGGGAGTGCCTGGCCCGTCACCTAGCAACTGGCTCCGCCCCTTTCCCTTCCTGAACCTCTGAGCCGGAGCCTGAGGGAATGAATGGGGAAGAAGGACCCATAAGGAGGCCACATGGGGAGGCCCAGCTGAGCAGAGCTGGCCTAGCACTTTCTCCCCGATGTCACCCAGGCTCTGACAGTCATCCTGGGCTAAGTCTGCCTAAGTGTCATGCTTCCTGAAGGATTACCTGGGCCTGCTCTCCCTGATGCGTTCTCCTGGTGGCTGAACCTTCTGGAGCCCACCGCACCGTTCTTTCCCACTCATCTCCTCCACCAGAGGCAGGACTTCAGCTGCATCTCTCAGCTCCTGCATTCCAGCTGTGCTTTCCAGGGTGGGAGGGGATGGGAAGAGAGATTTGCATCTGCTTCCTGGCCCACGCGCCCTGGCAACCCAGGCTTTTGGAAAGGGGAAGGCCCTGTCCCTGCCTCCTGTTGATTGGAGTCACACGGGCCAGAGCAAGCCCAGACTTGTCACATCATCAGTGCTTCTGGGGAGGACACCAGAGGCCCCATCCCTGGAGCAGGGACTGGGCGGGGGGTGAGAGGGTGTAGAGCTTGGTAACTGAATGTGCAAACGGAGCCTGGGGATTGCCACACGTATAAATAGGGCTGTCTCCTGGCTTGGTGGACTGACTGTCCTGGGACTCTCGTGTTCCCTTGGCTGGTCTCAGTCGTGGTGTCACATCCCAGCAGCTCAGCTGTGCCTGTCCCTGGAGAAACCATCAGGATCTCTTGGGGGTGAGGTCTGAGAGTGGCGGGTGCCTGGCGTCTCCCCCCTGCAGACCCTTCTCCAGCTTCCCTTGCTGCTGCTGCTGCTCTCAGTTGTGGTTTCTCAGTCATGCCCCACCCCACGTTTAACTTTGTATTTGCAGTCGCTCCATCTTCCGCTCAGAGGACACTGATGGGAATGTGCCGGGCCAGACAAGCCGTGAGGTGCTGGGAAGTCAGACAGAAGCAGCCAGGGCCTGTTGTCCTTCCCGCATTCTTGAGGCTCCTCTCTTGAGAGCAGTTCTGAATTATGTGGGTGTCAGAGGCACGCTCCAGCTCCGGCAAGCTGGAAAGGCCTTCCGGTGCTCCCTCTCCCACAGTCCTCTCAGAGCCTCCCTGGGGTGGTACTACCAGATCGCTCACTATGGAGGCTACCCCCAGCGCCCACCGTCATCATCCTCCCAACCCAGACGCAGCTCTCCTCTCTGCCCTCTACAGCAGTTTGGAGGTATCCATTGAGTTCTCCAGCTAAGCCTGGATGAACTGCCCTTTACGCTCTGTTTCCCTGTGCTTGCAAGCGGGGCTCTTCACTCAGAGTCAAGTCCACGACCTGCCCAGCCGTTATGACTCTGCTCAGCGGGGCTGAGGTTGGCCCAGGGAATCTGCCTCTGATCAACACCCCAGGAGACCCTAACACAGATGCTCACTTTTGTCTCTGGACTCAAAAACTCGTTCTCTGCTCAGTCACCAGTAGCTCTGCTGTCCTTCTCACCTCCATCACAGAAGTCCAGTTTCCATGGGTGCAGTGCACCTCTAGGACAGAATAAGCTTTTATTGTGTATTGGCCAGCTTCACCAACGGTGGGGACCCTTATCGGGGACAGGTGGAGACTCAGCAGAAGCCTCTAGGGTTTCCTGTTCCAGCTGTGCCTTCTGGCCCGACATTCGCCCAGAGCTGCCAGCCCCCGAGAGCCTACAGTGAGTGTGGGCGGCTGTACCCTCACCCCCACTGGAAGCCCCTCCTCAGCCCCACAGACTGCCAACTGCGCCAGGCAGCTCCCTGGAATATTACGAACCTTTCCCCATCACTATACAGTTTTCGTTGTATTATTCTTATTACTAACGTTCATTTTGGAAATTGGGAAAAAAGGAAAAGAAAAAAATTCCTTGGTAACTACCAATCATTTATAACTATGGCTAATATCTCAGTGTAAATTCTTCCAGTCTATCATTATAGGTAAGTATCATTCTTTTTTAGGGACAAAATATACATAAATACGGACATATACATGACAGGCTACTTTCCTGACACAGAAGCTGGACTAGTGAGCACTGCTGTCCTGTTGTGTTGTTCACTGCGGACGTTTCCTGGCCTTGGCACACCCCCGCCCAGCACGGTACGCGGGCCTCAGTGAGCTGGTTTAGGCTGTCTCACCGCAGCCCCTTTCACTCGTCTCCAGTTTCCCTGTGCTGAGCGAAACAGCGTTGTAGACAAGCGTTACCACTCACTGTGGTGATTTTCTTGGGATACCAGAAGCTCACAGGGGGAGGCACACTTGTGAGTTTTTGGTGCTGTCCCAGATGCCTCCAGGAAGTGTCTTCCCATTTGTGTAGCATATGGGTTTTACACTCTTTCCGCAGCCCAACCCTCTTTGACTTAACTAGATATATTTATGCTTACAGAATTGGGGTATGGGCCAGAGGTGTGGGGGTGGGGGTGAAAGGATTCACCAGAGACAGAGTGGGGAGCAGAACAGGCAGATCGACGCAGTACACTGCTGAGGGGAGCAGCAGGCGGGTCAGGAGAGGTCTGCTTTGCCATGTGGGTCAGCTCCCTGGCCAGGGTGGCTGCAGCTAGCTTTGTAGTGCTGGGCTTTAACCTGTTGCACCACCAGGGGGGCCCTTAACTAACTTTAAAGCATCGGTATTTTTTTAAAAAAGCCATTGAAAATATTCATTGTCAGTTTGGCTGTATGTTTGGGTAAAAAGCTGCTCTTTCTGTTGTTTGTTCCTGTGCCTATGGCTGCAGGCACCGTATGGAGGGCTGCACACGTTCTGGTGTCCTGGATCGCTTGGCCGGGTATTTTCATGGGGTATTGCACTGGCCGGGGAATAGGGAGCCAGCACTGGCCCAGGGGTGCTGCAGCCGCCCCCTGCTGGCTCAGCGGTGGGTGCCTGCTGACAGCAGTGGCCCACTCCTGCGGCAGCCCCTCCCTTCCCACCACCAGCCCTTTTTAGTGTTTCAACCTGAATAGTTTTTTAAATAATAATAATATAGCAGTTTATTTTTACACCATTTTGTGCATTTTTCCATCTCAGTTGTAATCCCCTTGGGCTTCCCATCACCAAATCACCCATGTGCCATCACCATTGTCTAGTGCATTTCCCTCCCCCCACTGTTTTGGAAGAAGCAGGATGATTTTTTAAACCATCGCATCCTCAGTGACTGCAGAGATTGTTACTACTTAGAGAGTCTCACTTGTATGGTGTCCACCTGTGGTGAGAAGTGTGTCTGACTGGCGGGGTGCCATATCTGCTGGAGGGGTGGGGACTCTGAAGGCAATGTCTCTCCGCCAGCCTGAGGTGAGGACTCTGAAACACTGTGGGGCTGCATTTATTTTAAAGGGTGAAATGCACGTGTGTGGCTGCTACACCTCAGGCGTCCCAGGTCACCTACCCAGCAACCTCAGAACCAAAACCTGAACACTGAAAGTAAAGGGGGCTTTTGGGGGGCAGCTGAAGGGAACAGAGGCCCTGCACCCTAGTCTCTCTCTTCTAAGAAGCCTCTTTCTTAGAACCTGAGCTCTCAATTCTGACAAGCTCTCTCAGCCCTCAGTGGACTGGGACTGCCCGTTAGCTGCACCTGGCCTGCACCCACAGGAGTGGAGATAGATGGGATGGTAAAAAGGGACTTTGGCGGGAAGGCAGGCACAAGGAGACTCCAGCAGCAAGCTCAAGAACTTGAAAAGCCTACGTCAAGGTCGTTGGGTGGCAGGGAGGCTGTCACTGCTGAGGGCTGGGGGTCCTGATGGATCAGCCTCGTGTTAGGGGGCCACCCTGTTACAGGGCCACAGAGAGGTGTCTGGTCATGAAGCAGAGCTGTTCCTTGTCCAGACAGGAATACCTCTGGGCCACACGTCATGTGGCCAGAACTGTGGCCTCCAGTGCCTCCTTTCTCTCACACCTTTGCCTTTGATTGTTGTGGTTGGAGTGAGATAGGGATTCTGACTGACATTTTTCTGTGGGGGTGGGGGGGCTCAGAGCCCTCGGCTGTGTCTGTTAGTCAGCTGCAGAGTCTCCTGTGTTTCTCCTGTGCTGTGAGCATAGAGTATCTCTGATGCCCGCTGTGTGGGTTTTCTTCCTACACCAGGCAGTTCTCCAGTTCTCCTTGGACACCAGCTGATATCTTAAACTTCTATGAAATTCTGACATATCTGGAGTTAGCACAGACCCCACAGGTCAAGAACTCAGTCCCACAAGACTGGCCCCCACTTCAGAGGCCGGTCGTAAGTAGTGGGTCTCCCGGGTTACCCAGAGTTTGGTCCAAGTTGAGTACAAATCAGAGTTTTGTGCCAGGACCACACTGACTATAGAGTAATAAAGTTGGTGCAAGTTCTCCCCACACTCTTCTCTGGGACTCTCTTTTCTCTGTAAAATTGAGAATCAACTTGCTAAAGTTCCTTGAAAAAATTCCCAGTTAAGAATAGTATTGGGTTAAATTATACATTAAATTTATCAGTCAATTTAGACCAATCTCTGTGCTCTTTCTAGAAATCCTTCATTCAGAAAGTTAAACTATCTGAATTTCAATGTTACATTTTTCATTTCCAGAAGTTCTGTATGATTCTTTAAATCTCTTATTCCCTGCTCATATTTTAAAGGTCTCTTCTTTCTTGAACTTGACATGTCACAGTCTGTGTGTGATAAATCCCACACCCCACACCTGAAGGCTTTGTGAGTCTGGATCTTCTGTCTGCTGCTTTTGCTGGCTTGGTGCCTTCGTCCCTTGTTGCCGTGAATGTTGTGACTTTATTATTAAACAAACAAACAACTAGAACATACAAGTGAGGTGGAAAAAAGGCACAAAATGATGTAAAAATAAACGGTTACATTATTTTTAAAAAACTAGAACATTATTATTTATTTTCCTTAGAACTTTACCTTGGGAATTCTTAGAAACTTGGTAGGAAGTTGTTTCCCTACAAAGAGCATTTGCATTTCCTTCTGCTGGCCCAGGAACACTTTAGTTGTCTGTCTTGTGGGTTTTCTGCCCACACAACAGTGACAGACCTGCAGAGGTTGTTTGCAGGTCCGGTCTGACCTAAAGTAGAACCTCACTCTGTCACATACTGTGTGATCTCGACAAGCCACTTCTCCTCTCCGTGCCTGTCCCAGCATCTGCGAGGCAGTGATAGTAACACCTTCCGCCTCAGGCAGTGGCAAAGAGGAAATGAGATAATGAACATAGGTGAAATGCTCCCATGGGCTTCCCTCACACAGTGGCAGGTAACAAAAGGTCTCCTTTCCCTTTGAGGAGCCCCTCTCTTGAGTCAGCCTGGCGGCAGCCCCCCACTTTACTTACACTTGTGGCCCAGGGACCTGAGTGATACTGGGAACTTCAGGCTTCACTTCGCGGGTGAGTCTGTCTCCAGCTTTGAAATGATGAAGCCTCCTGAAAGCCTCTGAGAGACGCTTCTGTCCTCTGTCTTGACCCTATTCTGAGGTTGTCCCGAAGGTGACTTGGGGTTGGGTACAAAGAAAAATGGCAGTTAATAGAATTGCTTTCTCAGTTGCTGCAGGGATTGTTTCTGTTGGCAGTAGTTGGTTATGGTTTTCAAAAAAAAAAAATTCTTTCTAGTGATATGGTAGAACGTTAATAAAAAGACATGACAGTTTATAAGTTTTAATTATGGGATTATACAACAACAGTAGTGTAGAATGGAATAAACAGAAAGGGCACATTGGCATGAGTATATTTCAAATCCTTTTGTAACAAAGAATATAAAGAAATTTAATCATATGAACTCAACTACACTGAGGAGCAGTGGGGAAAGGCAGCCGGAGAAAAGGTGCCTGCGTGTGCTGCCGTGGTTACTGCTGAGGGGCGGCGTGCCTGCTGGCTCCCCGTCACGGCCACGTACAGACAGCAGTTCGGGTGGTCTTCGCACAGTCTCGCAGTCAGCTGCTCCCGTGGCTTTAGACAAGTGATGCGCTCTCTGGGGTCTTAGGTTTCCTGCTTGGGTTGCTTTGAGGATCATATACACAGTGGGGCTAGTGCGCCTTGCCTGGGATCTGGCGCAAGCTGGCTCTGCAAATGGTGACGGACTTTACCACACACCTGTGCTCTCTCTAGCCGTTTAAATACTGAGCACGTGTTACTTTCTTCTTTAAAATAAATTTTTATTTATGCACACAAGAACTGGGGTGTGGGTGAGACGTGCAGGGGGTGAGAGGATTCACCACAGACAGAGTGGGGAAAGAACAGGCAGAAGGACTATACACTGCTGAGGGGAGCAGCAGGTGAGACAGAAGAGGTCTGCTGTGCCATGCGGGTCAGCTCCCTGGCCGGGGATCAAACTCATGCTGCAGTGGCTGCAGATAGCTTCATAGTTCTATGCTTTAACTCCTTGCACCACCAGGGAGGCCTTAAACATGTACTACTTTCTAATAAGTGAGGCCTTAACATGTACTACTTTCTAATAATAAAATTAAAACTTGAGCAACAGCAATGATAACAAAGGCAGTATATGCTTTGCTGACAAAAATATATTGTATCCCCAGGTTTGCTGAGTGCAGTTTCTGGGCTCTTCCTTGACTCCTGGGCAGGCCCTAAAGACATAAGTGTTCAGGTGCTGCCGCAGTGCGTACCTGGCAGGCTAGGTCCTGGCCTGGGCCCAGGGCAGACTGCGGCTGCTTGTAGTTTTCGAGGTGTTGAGCCTCCCCCTTCTGTCCCACCCAGGACGCAATGAGCCCCTGAAGAAGGAGCGGCTGAAGTGGAAAAGCGACTACCCCATGACTGATGGGCAGCTGCGGAGCAAACGGGACGAGTTCTGGGACACAGCACCTGCCTTCGAGGGCCGCAAGGAGATCTGGGATGCCCTCAAGGCTGCCGCCTACGCAGCCGAAGCTAACGACCACGAACTGGCTCAGGCCATCCTGGACGGAGCCAGCATCACCCTGCCTCACGGTGAGCAGACTGGGCCTCTTTGCTGGAGTCAGCGACCTGACCAAGTTTCTGTCCAAGCTGGTGGACGGGGTGTGACTGGTTGCTAGTGCATTCAGGCAGCCCTTAATAGCAGGGAGTAGAGGTAGGGACACGAAGAAAGGTGAGCTGCCGTCCAGCTGGCCCAAAGAGGGGGATGGAAAGACACCAGCAGACCTCCAGGCAGCATGATGAGAGCAAGCAGGCTGCCTCAGGGAGCCAGGGATCCCAGAACTGCTGAGGTACTGATCTATTGGCAGTTACTGTGGGCTAGACACCGCCAGCAGCTTGGAGCAGCCCATGGCGCTGTGTAAAGCCGACGGTAACAGAGGGACTTGAGCGTCAGAGACCGGAGGTTAACCGTATGTCTGTTTCCCAGCTCTGAGACCTTGAGTGTGGGGCATCTCAGAGTTAAAATCTTGGGGCCTTACAGCTTTTATAAAGTGGGGATACCTACCTATAGGGTGGTGGTTGAGTTCAGCAAGATAGGTGTAACATTTAGTTCAGTCCTAGTGCTTACTTAGTAGCTGCTCAAGGCAGGAAATGAATTTCCCCATGTGCTACATTGCACAGGTAAGGGACAGAGGCCCACGGGGGTACAAGCCACTAAGAACGGGGCCTGTTACTTCCTTCACCCTGGCAATCCCGGCACCCTGCACATACGCTGCCTGAAGAAACAGAAAGGTAAATAACTTGCCAGGGTTGAGTGGCCCGTACCGGTGGAGCCAGAATGCCAGCCCAGGTCTGACTCTGACCTTGCTGTCCCAGGGACAGCAGGAGGCACGGTAGGAGGGCTGTAGGGTGGTCACCGCCCTCCTGCTTGAGCTGCTATCACAAAATGCCGTAGCCTGGGTGGCTTATTTTTTTTTTTTTTTAAGATTT
>NW_004567112.1:20078434-20171625 GCF_000260355.1 Condylura cristata | reverse complement strand
CCACCAGGGAGGGCCTGGGTGGCTCATTAAGCAACAGAAATCTGCTCTTCACAGCTCTCGAGGCTGGGAAGCCTGGATCAAGGTATCAGCTGAGTGGGCCTTTGGTGAGAGCTCTCCTTGGCTTGGAAATGGTCGCCTACCTGCTGTTACCACATGGTGGAGAGAAAAGCTCTCTGGTATTTCAGCTTATAAGGACACTAATCTTGTTTCCTCAGCGCCCCACCCGTATGATCTCATTTAGCCTTAATTAATCACGATAGGCCTCTATTCCAAACTCAGTGACGCTGGGGATTGGAGCTTCAACATACAGATTTTGGGGTGACAGCCCAGCCCTTCACAGTTGCCCCAGGCTGACTGACCACCTGCCTTCCCTACAGGCACCCTCTGTGAATGCTACGATGAGCTGGGGAATCGCTACCAGCTGCCCATCTACTGCCTGTCGCCACCCGTGAACCTGCTGCTGGAGCACATGGAGGAGGAGAGCCTGGAGCCCCCCGAGCCTGCGCCCAGCGTGCGCCGCGAGTTCCCGCTGAAGGTGCGCCTCTCCACGGGCAAGGACGTGCGGCTCAGCGCCAGCCTGCCCGACACCGTGGGGCAGCTCAAGAGGCAGCTACACACCCAGGAGGGCATCGAGCCATCCTGGCAGCGATGGTTCTTCTCCGGGAAGTTGCTCACAGACCGCACACGGCTCCAGGAAACCAAGATCCAGAAAGATTTTGTCATCCAGGTCATCATCAATCAGCCCCCACCGCCCCAGGACTGAGGAGCCTGTGGACCCCCGGGGAGAGAGGCGAGGGAGGGGCTCTGCGGGGCTGAGAGACCGCCTGGCCCGAGCACCGACCCCACCCTGCTGCTGCCTTCTGTGCTGGTCTTTTCTTCAGGGGCACTTCCCTGCCGTGGCTGCGGGAGGCCGCGGAGGGACCCAGCCTCGCAGCGGCACCGTGGGCCACCGTTGCCGGCACCCAGGACGCAGTGCTGCCACACAGGGCCTTGCCCACCTTGTCAGAGAGAAGGCGAACTAGGCCCTCCACCCTGCCTCCCCACGGCAGGCTCGAGCCATGAGGGCCAGCCCGGAGGCCCCGGAGCCTGGTCCGTCACCTGGCGCTGCCAGCTGTGCTCACTCCGGTTTTCTGCTCAGGGTCTGAAGCAGCTGCTGTCCCCCTCAACCCGCCCCCAGGCCCTGACTGCCCTGGGCACCGGGCCAGTCCTCGGAGGGGAGGGGACCGCCTGCTACCCCGGGGGTGGGAGCCTGAGGCCGGCCTCTGCCTCTCCCTGCCCCCAGCACAATTGGCGGAGATGAGGCAGCGGCCGGATGGTGGGCTGCTGTGGGAGGGACCTGTGCGGGCCATGTCCTGGCTGTGGCCCATTCGGTGGGGGGCTGCAGCCTGGTCGTGGCCCCGCTGCGGCCACTTGTACAGACATATCTGCATATTTATCAATAAAGCCTTTTGCTCCTTCCTGGTCTCCTGCCTGCTTTGCCTCTGTGTTCTCCTGGCTCTGTCGTGAGGTGGCGGGAGGGGAGACAAGGCCTCCAGCTCCTCTGACAGTGCAGTAAGCGGCCTTGAACTGTTAGTCTTCCAGTCCCGTGTTCTCAGGAGTCCTCAGAAAAACCACTTAAACTCTGACCCCACTCTTCTTATTTTTTAAGTGGGGGGGATGCACCCACCGCCTTCCTAGGTTGCTGAGAGGATTAAATGGGATAACTGGTATGAAGGTGCTGTGGAAGTAAAGGCAGCGTCCAGGAAGGTGGGGGTCTGCTCCTGCAGCAGGAGAGTGCTGGCCTCTGGCTCTCGCCTGAGCCAGGCTCCTGGAAATCCCAGAGACACTACTTCTTTGTGATGTGAGTGCAAAACCTCTCACAAATTTAGATTATGAGTCTGTCAGCCCAGAGTCCCAAAATTGGACAGTGCATATAAGCAGAGAGGGAAATTTTAAAATAATATTTATGCATCAAGAACTGGGGTGCAGGCCAGAGGTTTGGGGGATGAGAGAATTCACCAGAGACAGAGTAGGGAGTAAAAAAAGGCAGACTGACTGAAATACACTGCTGAGAGGAGTAGAGGGTGAGACAGGAGAGGTCTGCTGCGCCATGCGGGTCAGCTCCCTGGCTAGGGATTGAACTCATGCTGCAGTGGCTGCCAACAGCTTTATAACTGTTGTGTCTTTAACAACTATGCCACCAGGGAGGCCCCAGAGAGGGAAATTCTTGAAATTAGTCTTGATCTTAGCCAAAAGCCAAGTGGAACCTTAGAGAAGATGGTTCAGCCAATATGAACACTAGAGAACTGCAGAATTCTGGTGTCAAGTTAAATCTGGCTCAGAGTGACCCAGTGTTGGCTCCCACCTTCTAGGAGTGTGTTTCTTTCTCAGTGAGCAAGGCTGCCCCAACAGAGAGAGACCTGACAGGGAAACTGGGAAGGAAAGGATGATCGGGAGTTGGCTGGGTTGAGTACTGCACTCTGGCCCTTCCAGTGTCTTCCTGAGATCCTTCTTGAAGCAGGCTCCCAAATGTTAGGCAGAGGCCCCCTGGAGGGTTAACCTGAGGCTTAAAGGTGCAGTCTTGGGTGAGGTTTGCCTGGATGGAACTAATGGCCATGCAGCCAAATGCACTGATGTCCACCAGGGGCCGCTGTGGTACCTCAGAGGAAGGGCCCGTGTGTGCTGTGGGCAGAGAGGAGCAGCTGCCCTTGGCCCCACTGGCGGCCCTGGCTCTCCAGTCTGGAGAGGCAGTCGGCCCCTCCCCAAGCAAGCAGAGCACGTTCACAGGACAGCCTAGGGGACTCCGGCCTAACTTGGGTGCGTCCACGTTTGACAAGTCTCTTGGGGAGCACCGGCTGGGCACTGTCTCCGACTGTCCAGCAGATGGCACTGCATCATGGCTCAGGGTAACCAGTGGGTCCTTGCTGCTGCCCGGCTGATTGGGCTAAGGTCCAGGTAGTCCAAGCAGTAAGGACTGAGGCTCCCGCCTATAGCTCTGCTCTTGGGGCTCTGTGCCCTCCAGTTCTGATGGGCCAGGAGTTGGTGGGAGAGGGCAACTCTCCCATTCCCACAAGGCTGCCCCGGGTGAAGGTGACAGGTGGGGAAGGCAGGTGGAGAATTGGGCCCGTGACCTCATTGCAAAGGCGCCTGGTGGGGGGAGGGTGGGTGCCCTGGCCTATAAAGCCCCCGAGGCTCTGTGGCCTGCAGAGGCGCCACCATGGCAGGCTCGGAGGCTGTGCAGAGAGCCACGGAGCTTATTGAGCAGCGGCTGGCGCAGGAGGAGGAGAATGAGGTATGGGCAGGGGGGGATGGCCCAAAGGGTTCTGAGGAGACCCAGCTCTGCAATCAAGGGAAGCACTGTTGCACCTGTGGTGGTGAGGGGACAGGCACTCCTAAGGGTCCTGCTGACTCCATTCCTGCCCCACGGTGCTCCTGGTGGAGGAACTAGCTGGTGGTGGGAGGTTGCAGCTTCAGCCCCAAGACTTGAGAGACAGTGGGGTGAGCAAGTCGATCTGGGCTCCCCAAGACCCTGCCCTCACACCCAACCTTCAAGGAGATGGGTGAGGCTCTACGGAGTGAGACAGCACTACCTCAAAATTCAGAGATTTGAGGCTCTGAGCTCCCCCAGCTACTACATGGCGTCTGGTGACTGAAGAAGAACAAGGATGGGGAGCAGAGTGAGGAAGGGACTCCAGGGAGGGGGCATGCAGGAAGCCGGTCCTGGGGCTAGCCTTGCCAGGAGGCCTTTGGAGTGTGGGAACTCAGTGCTCATCACTCATTGCATTTTCTTTGAGATGAAGGAGGGGAGGAGAGTGTGAGTTTGTTCTTTCCCTTATATTTAAACTAATACTTGAGCATGAGTCTGCTCTGCCAAGTGCCCAGGGCGATGCGAGTGAGAGGGTCAGTTGGCCAGACCCTGACTTCTTTTCCCACCCCCGCCTTTACTCTAGCCAGCATTGGTCAGTGAGACAATCCACTAAGAAACCAGGCAGAGTGAAGAAGTGGTGACAGGCACCAAGTTAGCAGTGAAGGGGCACGGGGCGCGGGTGAGGCGCTCCAGCCGTGGGCCCCCAAGGACTTCTCTGGGGTGGGGTGGCACTTGACCTGGGCCTTCAAGGATGGTAAGGGGTGATGAGCAGGGAGGGTGCTCCTGGTGAAGGAGGTGACAGGCACTGAAGTCGGGGTGAGTGGAAGTGAGACTGTTAGGGGAGTCTGGTAGGGGCTAAGGACCCGAAGGCAGGTAGCCACAGCCAGAGATACCAAGTGAAAGCTGTTCTGCAGGCAGTGGGGAGCCACTGAATGTCTTTGCCTGAGGGAAAGTGGAAAGACGGCTCTGACACCCCTGCTAAGGACTTGGAGGGGCAAAGACAGGAGTGGCGGAGAGTAACTGCATGAGTTTAGAGTTTGGAAGACTGCAAGAGAATGAGACAGGGAAGGAGCAGGGTCAGTGGAGGAGAGCTGAGGACTGGGAAGGGAGGGCGGATGTGTCAGGGGAGAATGTGAGCTGAGTCCAGGCTGAGTCCTGACCAGGGTATCCCTGGATCTCCAGGAATGCCACTCCCTGCCCCCACGGACCTGGGCCTGTGGGCTGGCAGTGCCGGCAGCTCAGTCCTGCTGCTGTCCCGTTTCTGCAGTGCTGCCACTGGACACCGGGGCCTTCAGCGAAGGGACCCAGAAGGCCTCACCCATTCACTCACCCAGCAAATATAGCAGCTGAGCAGTCAGGAGAGCTGGTGTGCCCAGAGCCAGCCTGCCCACAGCGCGTCTCCTTGGTGCCAGGCACTGTGCTAAGGTCCAAGGGGCATTCTCATCTAATCTGTACCGCCATCTATGAGACAGCATAAAATAGTTTTATTTTGCTGCACTTCAACATTTAGCATCTAATTTAATCAACATTTCTTGAGCATCTACTATATGCAGGCTGCAGACAAATCTGAAGCAGGCTAGCGTCTGGCTAAGATGATGACTAGACATTAGAGTCCCCACTGTTGCCATCAGGCCCCAGCCCAACAGCCGCCTCTGTCCAGCCTGTGCCCCTTTCTTGGGGTGGGGGAGGCCCCCAAGACAGCCCCAGGGGCTAGGTCTCCATTGTGGGATGCTTACAGGTGACAACATTACTGAGCACTGAGGGGCAGGCAGCGAGGCTGAGCCTGCCTGCCATCACCCACTCACTCATTCGTTAATTCTGCATTCTCTGAGAGCCTAGTACATGCTAGGCCCTGTCACGGGGATGCCAAGATGACGAGGCCAAGCCTCTGCATGCTCCATGAGGAGCCTGGCCAGGGTGGCCCAGGCAGTAGTAGCCGCAGCCCGTGTCATCCCTTGTCCCTGGGAGAAGATAAAGCATTTCCAGTAAGACCAGAGCCAGGGGACCTCAAACCCTATAAGCCTGAGCAGAGAAGGAAGAGCCAGGGGCCACACGACCTCCAATATGCAGACCTGGGAATCGGTCCTTCAAGCTATCTTTGAAGAGCATCACCTTGAGCTCAATAAGAGATGCAAAAGGCAGCTAAGGGCTCCTTCCGGGAGCCACTGCTCCCTACCTTGACCTGGCACCCTCCCCTGGGCAATGTTCCTGATGCCACTAGTGGGAATGAGACTGGGTGTGAGAACTTTCCAGAGCTTCCTGTCCTTTCAAGTGAAGAGCAGTCCAGGAAAATCAGGGCTGAAAATGTGAAGGAGTCCACTCGTGCTGTTACGACCAGAGTCTACTCCCAGCTGCAAGGTGGGAGCCTGGCCCCATCCCCGTCCCCGAGGGTCCCTGAGACCGAGGGTTTCCACGCTCTGGGATTTGAATTGCCAAGTGAGACCATTTGAAAAATAGCAATTGCCCTTAATGGCAATTACTTCATCCAAGTGAATTGTTAATACCAGAAGGAAAAAAAAAGTGTGCCTGAGAAAGTGACTATGATGAAAACTCCTCCCGCCCCTGTATCTGGAGCAGACGGGTGGTTGCTCCAGAATCAGGCTTGAGCCTGAGGTGGGCCTTGTGCTGGGCAAGTTAGGAATGGAGAGTGGGAAGGCCTGGGGTTACACAGGAGTCCTTGGGGGCACCGTCGGAGAGGTGAGAGGCCACCTGCCTCCCCAGGGCCCGCAGCCAGCCTCCCTGAAGCACGTCTTCCCCCTCTCATCAGAAACTCCAAGGAGCTGCCCACCAGAAGGTGGCCATGGACATGCTGGTGCTGGAGGATGAGAAGCAGCACGGGGCGCAGAGTCTTGCCTTAGACAAGGTTAAGGTACGTTTCGGAGACCCCATGTCTGCGTTCAGGACGGAGCTGGGGGTGACGGTCTCCCTCCTTCCAGTGTCTGTGAAACAGTGTGGTGCCCCTCTCCGTGCATGCCACACACTCACACCAACAGCAGTGCAGAATCTGACCCCCCCACACACACCTGCTGGGCCAGAATCTGCCGTTGGGTCTCCCTTTGGAAGCCAGAGCAATGGGTGGCCACGCAGGGGCAGGTGTTACCCAGGCCGAGGGAGGCAAGAGGGAGCTTGGGCAGGTAAAAGAAAGCCAGGACATGTGGAATCAGAGCAGGAGTTACCTCCTGGAGGGAAGGGCTTTCTTTTCAAAATGTCTATGTTTCTGCATTATTTATACAATATTAATTATATATATATTTAAGATCTCACGCATAAGTGAAGAACTGAGGGTTGAACTCTGTTCTTTTTTCTTTGAATTTATTTATTTTAAAATTTATTTATTTATGCATACAAGAGCTAGGGTGCAGGCCAGCGGTGGGGGGACTGTGAGTGAAAGGATTCACCAGAGAAAGCGTGGGGAGCAGAACAGGTAGATCTATTGAAATACACTGCTGAAGGGAGTAGCAGGCAAGATAGGAGAAGTCTGTGCACCCTGTGGGTCAGCTCCCTGGCAGGTGACAGGGAGGCCCCTGAACCCTGTTCTTAAGGTTTAGCTGAGAACCACCTCTGAGATCCCCTCCGCCAAATCCCCAAATCCCCTCCCTGCCGGATATCTCAGGCAGAAGGCCCCCTGGGCCTCTCCTCCCCAGCTGACCCATCTGTGTCCAGCCTCACCTGCTTCTAGTAGCACCCGTGAGTGCTAGACCTGGACTCATTCTCTCTTGAGGTCTAGTATTCTCCCCCTCCAGCTGACTCAGGGTTCCCCCAGGCTCCTCAAACTCCCCGCGCCAGCTGGGGCTTGATGGGTGATCTCCACCAGGGCCAAGAGCGGGTGCGAAAGACGTCCCTGGACCTGCGGAGGGAGATCATCGATGTGGGCGGGATCCAGCACCTCATCGAGCTGCGGAAAAAGCGCAAGCAGAAGAAGCGGGAAGCCCTGACTGCCCCCCAGGATTCACCTGCTGAGCCCGAGGAGGTCGTAAGTGCCCTGGGGAGGACACCTGCGTGGGCAAGGGTCTGGGTCAGCGCCCAGCCTCACGCCCGCATGTTTGCCCTGCAGGCTGGCCCTGTGGAGGAGGAGACATTCTTGAAGGCAGCAGTGGAGGGGAAACTGAAGGTCGTTGAGAAGTTCCTGGCGGATGGGGGTCCCGCGGACACCTGCGATCAGGTGATGTTCCAGCCCGCCCGCTTCTCTGCCTCTCACCCTCACGCACCCATGTGGGCCTGTGCAAGAAGAGGCCTTGGTGTACTTCAGAAAGGGGGCCTGGGAGGATCTGCCGGCTCCCTGTCCCACACAGGAATGTAGAAAGTGTCTATCCTTTGACACTTTTCAGCTTGAGTCACTTGGAGAGTAACAGATGTCACATGGTTTTCTCAAGGAAGAAAAGAGAGAAAAAGTCCACTAAGTCCCAAACCAAGAGTTTGGGGTTCCTGTTTCTGCCACTGCTCAGCCATGTGACTGTGGCCAGTCCTATCCCCCTGCCCTGCCTCAGTTTCCTCCTCTGTAAAACAGCCTGCTCCCCTCAGAGCATGTTAAGGGGGGTCAAATGGAAAATCAGTGTTTTGATAAACTGTACTGAATGAAAGAAGAAAACCCTACAAACACCTATTAGGGTGCTATATTTTTATGTCTAGTGGTACATATATTTCTTTTAAAAATTATTTTTATTTTATGGTGGTAAAATATATATAACACAAATAGGGCACTTAAAATATTTTAGTGTAAATTCAGCGGCATCAATTATACTCCTAATGTTGTGCAACAAACCCCATTTTCTATTTTCAAAACAGTTTGATCCCCGTTGTATTTCTTTTGGTTTTCCTCTATCACTCTTCCTAGGGTGCCTTTTGTGTCCATGCTCTGGGATTCAGCAAATTAACGGTCACCCCTTCCGTGTGCCTATTGTAGGGTTAGACTATATATATCCTCTCCATTCTTAGGCCCAGGACCTACTCAAGCACCTCCTATGGCCAAGCACTGTGCTAGGTGCTGGGAGTACAAACAAGAAAAAGACAGGGTGAGAGTTGACAAGACCATCACACGGCCAGGCACCGGCGAGCTGTGTGCTCAAGAGCAAAGCAGCCTCCCCTGTGGGAAGGGAGGAAGTCTGTTCCCTCCTTGAATCAGGAGTCAGGCCACACTTACCCATCCTGCCCCTGGGCTAGGCATTTGGGAAATGGAGCCCATGAGACTAGCTTCTGACAGTGGAGGGCTGTCTGGGTCTCTGGGATAGCTCTGACCTACAGACTGAAATGAGATGATAGCACTTGAACTGCATCGTAGCAAGAATTTATCAAGAACCAAGTAAGGGCAAAATGACATTCCTGGCAGAGGCAACAACTCATGTGTGCCTGAGGGGTGAGGGTGGGAGGACATGGAGAAAGTCAGTGTCCCCAGGGCATGGGAAGGCTTTAAGGCAGGTCTCCCTAGAGCATGAAGGAGCTGGCAGAACACAAACAATCTGGGCACCCATGCCGGGGTCAGAATCCAGGCCGGGGGCTCAGCCTGCATGGCAGATGGGCTTAGGCTTGGGACCAGAAGTCAGGCCTTGACAGTGTCTCTGGGGACAGTTCCGCCGGACAGCCCTGCACCGAGCTTCCCTGGAGGGCCACCTGGAGATCCTGGAGAAGCTCCTGGAGAGTGGGGCCACTGTGGACTTCCAGGACAGGGTAAGCTAGTGGGCAGGTGTTAGGTGGGCGGCGGGAGGTGGGATCCAGACTCCCTCTCTGGGTCACAGCCTGGGCCTGACAGTTGCCTCAGGCACAGCCCTCTAGCGGGCTGTACCATCTTGGCAGCCCTATCTCCTCTCGACCCTCTCCTGGAACCTGGCTCGGGCTACACAAGCACCAGGGTTCTGCTCCACGTGCCTCATTTCCCATGCTCAGAAGAGCCCCTCTCCTCTCCCTGGGCATGTGGCAGACTCCTTCTCTCTGGGGCAGTCCCCCCCCCCATCCCCGAAACGGTAGGACCTCAGCCTTCCCTTTTAGCTGGACTGCACAGCCATGCATTGGGCCTGCCGAGGGGGCCACTTGGAGGTGGTGAAACTCCTGCGAAGCCGAGGAGCAGACACCAATGTGAGGGATAAGGTGAGGAATGCTACCAAATATTGGGGTGTCTGTGGGGGGGAGAAAAACCCAGGAAGGCAGGAAGGTAGGAAGCTACTCTGTGGAGTGGCCACAGAGGCCAGGGGTGGGTCTCTGGCATCAACTGCAGGCCCTTGGGGTCACCATCTGGGATGGTTGCAGGAAGAGCAGAGAAGAAATTCACTCCTTGGGGGCTTGGGGACCACCCGGAAGATGCAGGATTTGTCCATCCAGGCAATCTTTCATTCTTCTGTCTATCTGCCTGCCCATGTACCCATCCATTCATTTACTGGTTCAGTTATATATTCATCTATCCATTCAATTTTTTGTGTAACTTTGAACAAGTGACAGTCTCTGAGCCTCTGCTCCTCTTCTGCAAAGTATCTTGCAGAATCTTTATATAGACGGGTGGGGAAATCTATTTAAACTCTTTTTTCAACCTGAAGCTAATGTTTTGTAAGTTTCGCCGTGTCCCACACAATCATCTTCCAAAAACGGCACCTATTAGAATTATTAAAGGAAGAGCAGAGGACTGAGCAGTTGCTTGCAGTTAGGTAACAGAGGAATCGCGGAAGGCTGCTTAAAGGAGGTGTCTTCTAATGCTTTAGAATTAGGCCACTGGTAGGATAGTGAGAACAGTAACAATCCCTGTCCCTGCAGGGCTCAGGCCTTGCCACTAGGGCTGGGGGAGGGGGTTAGGCTGGAGGCAGGACAGTTCCCCTCCCAGAGGCACAGTCCAGGCCCCTCAGTCCCATTTCCTCCCCTCCCAGCTGCTGAGCACCCCACTGCACGTGGCGGTCCGGACAGGGCATGTGGAGGTCGTGGAGTACTTTCTATCGCTGGGCCAGGATATCAATGCCAAAGACAGAGTGAGTGTCGCCTCCCCTGCTGCCCAGCCCCACGGGGAGGGGTGTGCGGGCAGCCCGAGGACTCCCCAGGCCCACAGGGTTATGCTGACTGCTGTCACTCTGGCTCTAGGAAGGGGACAGCGCCCTGCATGATGCAGTGAGACTCAACCGCTACAAAATCATCAAACTGCTGCTCCTGCATGGGGCTGACATGATGGCCAAAAACCTGGTGAGCTTCTTTCTCCCCTGCAGCAGTAATCAGTGTGCATGGCTGCCCAGGCCCTGGACTAGGTTTTCAGAGGAAACACAGAACAGAGCTCTGCCCTCGGCACCCTTTCACAGAGAAGGGTCTTTCTGTCTGCCACCTTTCTAGGTCTCTCTATGTGGGTCTATGTCCCAAGTACCAGTGCAGAGAAACAGCCAGGAGGGTCAGCAAGAGGGTCAGTAGTCATGAAGACACAGGGAGGGTATAGACGACGGTTTCTCAGCCCTATTATTATTGCCATTTGGGACTGAAGAATTTCTTGTTGTGAGGGACTGCACATTGTAGGGTGTTTAGCAGCATCTCTGGCTCCTACTCAAGATGCTGGCAGCATCCTCCCCTGTGTCGAGACAACTACAAATACCTCCAGACATTGTCACCTGCCCCTGCTTGGGAACCGCTGACATACACATAAGGGCATCTCCTGGTACAGACTTCTGAACAGTGACCAGATCCCCTCTTGGCTCCCCCAGGCAGGAAAGACCCCCACAGATCTTGTGCAGCTGTGGCAAGCTGACACCCGGCAAGCTCTGGAGCACCCTGAGCCAGGGGCAGAGCAGAATGGGCTGGCGGGACCTGCTGAGAGTGGGCAGGAGACCTCCCAACCTGTGCCAACCCAGTAGTGCCTGCTCCAGCCCAGGGGGTACCCTCCTTCTCCCAGGCCCCCTGCGTTCGGCCAGAGGGCACAAGAGAGGCTGGCCCTAGCGCTGGGGACCCAGCCAATTCCTCTGTGTGTGACTGACGGGCTCCCATGAGCTACTGAAATTAAAAAAAGTAATTTTTACATTTGTTTTTGTTTGTGACTGAAATATTTGGGAATGAAGGGTGGGTGGACAAGGGCGGGGGGTGGGGGGGGCTCCAGGAGGAGGGGAACTTTGCACCCTCGGGCTGCTTTGCCCGTGCTTCTTCCTCCCCCAACCCCAACCCTCAAACCTCCAGCTCCTGCGACCAATCAATCACTCTAGCTGTGGTCAGCACTGGCCTGTCACGTGACAGCCGTGGCAGGAGGAGTCTGCGGGGGCGGGGCAGCCGAGGGTGGCCAATCACAGGCCGCGCTGCCACCCCTCCCACGGGGCAGGGCCCGCTCAGCCAATGGGCGCCCCCGACCGCCGCCCACCGCAGGAGCGCCACGCGGAAGCTGGTGGGCTCCTGGCTGGGAATTGCGGGAGGAGTGCCCAGGCCCACTGGGGACGTCCCTTCGCGTTGGTACCCCAGCGGTCTGCTGTTCGGCCAGTCAGAGGGACATTGGGTTGTGGCACGTATCCAGCTGCTCCCCACGTGGAGGGAAGACCCCCCTGGCGCCTATCAGCCTGGCCTCTGACCTGGGGGCAACCAGCCCAGGTCTACCCCGTGCCCATCAGTCAGGGGGCAGCCAATTTTTAACTAGACACATTGATTATTAACAGGGCTAGGAAAGAGTGCAAACTCAGTCTCACTTGGGGGCAGAGACAAGCTGGGCCTCGGGCCTCCTGCAGAGATGCTGGGCCCCCGAGTCTGGTCCTCTGTGAGGCCAGGGCTGAGCAGGGGCTTATCCAAGAAAGTGGGGAGCTGGCCCTCAGGGGAGGGGAGGAAGGTAGACATTGCGGGCATCTACCCTCCTGTGACCACCCCCTTCACTGCTACGGCAGAGGTGGACTATGGGAAACTGGAGGAGAATCTGCACAAATTGGGCACCCTCCCTTTCCGAGGTAAGTGGGGTCTGTTCATGTGAGTCGTGGGACATGTGGATGACGCATCTCCTCAGCCAGGGACAAGAGGCTCTGTTGGCCTGCCCTGGATAGTGGACAAATGGGGGTCATTTTAGTATGGGAGAGGAAGGGGGGGCCTGGCTGGACTAAGGAGACAGGAAGGTAGCTCCCTGTGGCCTGTGACCTAGGACTGCATCTGCCTGCCTCAGTTTCCCCTCTTAGTTTGTAAACTGTGAGAGTCCCCTGGCTGTGTCATTGTGGGGCTCACACTAACAAAGGGTGTGAAAGTCCTTGTAGACTCTGCAGGTGTGAATGGCACCAGCACCTGGTGTTCAGTCAGCTGGCTCGTCTCCCTCAGAGCCTTGCTTGCACACTCCCTTCTGGGTGAAGAATTAATTCCTCCTGCTCCAGATGCTCTGACTTGTTTCCCCCTTTACACTTGGACCTCCCTTCTCTGAGGGCAGGGGCCAGATCATCTTTGTGATCTGACATACATACAGTCGTTGGCACCATAAACGAAGGTATGCGAACCCCTGCCTGCCTGTTCCCTCCACCATCCAGGATTGGGCCCAGAGGCAGGACTCACAATAACCCCATTTCACAGATGGGAGCTGAGTCTCCAAGTGACAGTCATGGCACGAGGCCTTGCAGCTTGTGCATTGCTGAGCTGCAGTTTGAGGTCTGGTCTGTTTCCATGCTGGTTTTATCCCCCTGAGCGACTGCTGAGTCACTGCACCAGCAAATAGTTGGGGACTGAGTGGCTCTAACTGATGCCATGTGGAGAAGCAGTTAAGAACATGGGGTCTGGCCCTCCCTGGTGGTGCAGCCGGTTAAAGCACAGCACTGAGAAGCTAAAGCCACTTCCGCATGAGTTCGATTCCCTCCTGCCCCGGAGGTGACCACATGGCGTGGCAGACCTCTCCTGACCCGCCCGCTGCTCCCCTCAGCAGTGTACTTCGTAGGTCAGCCTGTTCTGCTCCCCACTCTGTCTGTGGTGAAGCCTCTCACCGCCCCTGAGCCTCTGGCCTCTACCCCAGTTCTGTGTGCACAAATAAATAAATCTTAAAAAAAAAAAAAAAGAACATGGGGTCTAGGAGCCTCCTGGGGGGTGCAGGGGTTAAATCTCAACACAATCAAGCTGTCACCAGCTGTTATGGCCTGAGTTTGGTCCCTGGCCAGGGAGCTGACCCACATAGCGTGACAGACCTCTCCTGTCTCATTCATTGTTCCCCTCAGCAGTGTATTTCGGTCATCTGCTTGTTCTCCACCTGTATCTCTGGTGAATCCTTTAACCCCTCACACTTCTGGCCTACACCTCAGATCTTGTATACATACATAAATAAATCTTTAAAAAAAAGCAATATGGGGTCTGGACTCACATCTCAGCTCTGGCACTGACTTGGCTGAGACAATCTTGCCAAGCCTCAGCCTCCTCATGGAGTTGTAATGCCTAGGTCACAGGATGATTGGGAGAAAAATCTGAGAGAAAGTGAAAGCTTGCTGCAAATTCTGAAGTGTGAGATACACCAGCAGATATTGGTCAAGTGATAACCATTATTGTAAGATGACCGTGGCCACAGTTGCTTTGTAACAGTGACCACTGGCCTGACCAATGTCATTTATAGCTCAGTGCTACAGGATGTGACTTTCCCTGGGGGCAGCGAATGCCCTGTGGACCCCCACACTGAACAGTGATACCAACTAATTTCTTCTGGGACTTGGCTTATTGAGGACTGAGGTCTGGGGCCACAGCCTGGATCCCTTGAGGCAAAAGGAGAAGCATCTTCTAAGAGGGAGAACTCAGCTTCACCTTCTGAGTTCAAGGACACCCCAGTGCAGGGACTTGGTGCCTGGTGTCTGCCTGCACTCATGGAGACCCCTAAGCCTCTGCTCTGCACCCTCCACAGCTATCCACAAGCCCATCCCTGTGAAGGGCATCAGGGAACCCAGAGCACAGGCAACAGTGGACTTGGCAGGCCATGGCCACAGTATCTGCTAGTCCCATGCAGTGCCCCTCGCCCCACTTCTCTCTCACATACGTGGGCTGTGTAGCAAAAGCCCAGCATCTAGAGTTAGAATCTTGGTTATGCCAGTTACAGGGATCTTGGGGGGAATGCACTGGACCTCGTAAATCCTCTTAAAACATTCTACAATAAAAACACTCATTGGGGGAGTTTGAGCCACAAGGTTCCCTGTAGTCTTGCTGAGGACTCTAACAGTCACAGGTCCTGACACTGTTCCCAGTACACAGCCATACAAGAAGCACTGGACAACGTAAGTGCTGAAGTCTCACCTGCCCCACCCTAGCCATTGGGGCAGACATTACAGGCCAACAGTCAGTGACAGAAAAAGGAAACACTACTTGTCTCACTGCAAGGTCTCAAAGAGGAGGCAGGAGACTTCTCTTGAATCAGGGAACAGTTGGAGATTATTCTGGAAGGCTTATCCCAAACAACCTCCCTCCTTTTATTTTTCTTTAAAGCATTGTACTAATTACCTGAATCAAGAGTGTTCTTTTAAAATAACAATTATAACTAGAGACTGGCTGTGGGATTGTTGCAGAAGGGCCCTGTGGCCCTGAACTCACACCCACAAACAACCTCAAAGATGAACTTTGAATTGTGATTTCCAAATGAGATTAGTGGATGACCCACTAATGACCTACTGCAGCAGGACTAGGGAAATGCTGTTCCTCACGAAGCTTTAAAGGAATAAGCTGGTGTCTTATTCCTTTAGTATGTAGAGTAGACCAAGGTTTCTTGTGAGAAACAGTATCTTTGCTGTAAGGTGTAATGTTTTTGTGTATTGTTCAAGCAAATATTTTGTGTAAAATATCACAATTTTTGCAACTTTTCTTTGGCATTTCTTCATTCAAAAACCTGTGTTATATGGCTCGGGAACAGTGGTGGGAGTGAGGGGGGAAAACTAGGGTGATCCAGGCTTGTTTTTCCTCTGAGAAAACCTGGGTCTCACTAGGGATTATGGGCCAGGAGAGCCTGGTGGGTTGGCCTTCTGCTCACAGCCTGAACTGTGCCCATGATGGGTGGGGGGGGGGGGCCTCATCTTGAGTTTGCAGGTTTTCCTCATGAAAACAAGAGGTAGCAGCCCCCATCCAGGAGAGGGGACCTGCGCCCTAGGGAAGTCCTCTGCCCTCGGCCCTCTGCTTCTCAGTCCCTTGCTTGTTTCCCTACAATTGTGACCTCATGTTATTCCAGAATGAACTCCCTCCTGGGCCCCTTTCCTCTGAACCCTGATCTGTTATGAGATTGGGGGCTGCAGAAGAGATGGAATGTGCAAAACTGACCGAGGGAAACTTGTACCTCAGGTGCTAGACCAGCTAAGAGGGTCCTTCAGTGATGGTCAGCCTAATGGCCTGTCCCTGGGGGCCACCACATGGGGAGGGAGAGGAGAAAAGATTGGAAGATGAGAAGGGAGTCAGAATTGGGGTAGCTGCCCTCCCACTGGCCTTGGGAACAGTTGTCAGGGAGGGAGGTAGGTCCAAGGCCTCAGGACAAGACTTAAGGGAGATGCCTGCCTGGCTGGACTTGAGGGATGCTGTGGCCTTTCCCCACCCTGCCCCCCAACCGCCTTCCTCACAATGGGGCCCATTGCTGAGTAGGGAGGGGCACCCTAGGAAGGGGTGGACAGGGGACACCGCCTGCCAGACACCCTCTGGGAGCCTGGCCCTCCCAAGCATGAGCCATACCACCTGGGCTCCCCCACTCCCAGTGTGCTCTTAGTTCTGCCTGCGTGGCGTGGGGTCCTGGAGACCTTCCTGGAGTTTGTCCAGCAACCATCATGCAAGGTGGTGCTGGGGACCCTCCTACTCCTCGGAGGTGGAAGCTTCATACTGTGGGCTCATAGGAAGAGGAGAAGGAAGACAGCCCCCGAGTCTGTACCGGAGGAGCAGGAGCTGCCAGAAGGCCCCAGAACAAAGAATGAGAGCTGGATCAAATCTCACTTTAGCCGTCTCTCGGAGGAGAAGCTGGCTACCTGCAGCAACATGGCCACAGCCCCCAGCAGGAGCAGCACTGGCCCCCAGCCAGACAGTGGCAGCGGAGAGGCCAACACCACCATCCGCGTGGAGACCTTCACCTCGAAGCAGGGGAGCTCCACTCTTCACCGGGAGTCCTTCACCAGCAAGCAGCGGATGTCAGGCACCTCGATGATCAAAGAGACCCACAAGGAGACTGGGAAATCTTCCTCCACGGATGAAGCCACGTGGGCTGCCGTGTCCGCCTGCACCAAGGACATCGACGCGCTGGGGCGGCAGCTGGCCAGCTCCATGCTGCAGCGCGCCTCCACATACCAGCACACGGGTCACCTGGAGACCAAGGACATCAACCAGGATGAGCTGAAGGCACTTGAGGAGGTGGAGCTGAAGCTGAAAGGGAATTTCCTCACCCAGCGGGAAGCTAACATAGCGGGTGTGAACCATTCACACGCCCTCCATGGCCACGGTCACCACAGCCACCAGAATCACCCAGGCCACCCCAGCCACCACAGCCACAGCCTGCCCAACCGCAGCCACCAGACCTATGGCCCCTTTGAGTCCACCTAGCCATCGCCGGAGACGCCCCTTCCCCCAGCAGGGCTGGCACACACATGCAGGCCTGTTTTCTCTCCTGGGCCATGGGACCCAGAGTGAGATGCCGCCCAAATCTCTTCTTCCTCAGGCCCCACAGGGGTCCCTGGCAACTTTGACTCCACGAGAGGTGTCTGTCATTGGGGATGGCCCCTGCTGGAGGGTTAGCTGGGAGGAAGCAAAGCAGCTGAGGCAGATGGAGGCCCTGGAGACCCATGGAGAGGACAGTTGAGGCAGAGCCAGGAGCAGTGGAGAGCCCCCCACTGATGCTCAGTGCCTGGAACTAAGCCAATAAAGCCTTGTACACCCTCACTCTGTGTTGGGGTGGGGGACCTCTGTGACGGGTCTCACGTCTGCACAGGGATGGGGAGAGAGGGGTCCTTCTCCAGTCCTCTCGGTGGGGATAGCTTTCTGGAGTCCCAGGTTCTGGGGATGGGCTATTTCCAGGGCTCAATGCCTACGAGCCTGCTGCTCCAGGAAAGAGGGGGCAGCCAGGTGTTGGGGAGAGGAAGAGAGGGCTTCAGCAGAGAGTGAGCAGGCAGGAGGTAGGCCCTGTCCTGTGCTTCCCCACCTAGGCTGTTCCTGAAGCCTGCAGCTCCCACACTGTAGCTTGCTCCTTGCCCAGCCTGTTCCCGGGCCCACTGGCATCTGTGTTGGTGCCTCCTCGCCGTCAACCTCCAGAACTGCTGTGGTTGGGCCGGAGCTGCCAGCCCACTGCTGTTAGCACTACTAACCAGTGGTATTACTAGCACCTTCAGAAGCTCCATGTTTTTCATTTTTATTACATGCCATGCGCTGTGTTAAGTATGACCTGAGGCTTTCAAACAGAATTCGTTCAGATGTTGAGGTTAGAAACCAGCTTTACCTGACTCCAAAGCCTGTACCCCATTTTCTTGCCTTGTGATGACCCTCAGTCCAACACTCCCTTGTTCCCCATAGATCTACTTCTCTCTCACTTATCTGTCTCCTAGCCAATGTCCTGATACTTTCTGTGGCTTCCTGCAAAGCTGGGACTCTTCCTGTCGCCATTCCCTGGGTTCTGAGAAACTTTCTGGGGCTGGGGTGAAGGCCAGCCAGGCAGTTAAAATGTGGCTGCCTCCTTCAGTGAAACTTGAGCTGGGTCAGCTACACCGCACTAATTCTAAGTGACTCCTTGATATAGAAATCTCTTATACTTGTATCTATTATTTATCATTGGTTTCCAACATGAGGGCCTCAAATTCTAGGGAGAAGGTGCCCAGAATCACTGCAAAGGATTGGTGAATCTATAAATTCCCAATACGTTGTCATTTGTTTTTATGGTGCATAGTTGAGAGTATTTGACTATTTCTGACATTATAAAAATAATTATGTCAATACTGCTACCTTTGTATATTTAAAATTATTTATAATCTTTAATTTTAAAGATTTATTTATGCATACAAGAACTGGGGTACAGGCCAAAAGTACAGGGGTTGAGAGGCTTCAACAGAGACAGAGTGGGGGGTAGAACAGGCAGATCAACAAGGTACACTGCTGAGAGGAGCAGTGGGCAGGTCAGGAGAGGTCTGCTGTGCCACCACGTGGGTCACCTTCCTGGCTGGGGATCGAACTCATGCTGCAGTGGCTGTGGAGAGCTTCACAGTGTCATGCTTTAACCCCTTGTGCCACCAAAATTCTTTATAATCTTAATTAGAAAAAAAATGGGTCAATGACAAATGTTGGTGACTTGCACATTAAACAAAAGGCAAGAGTAAGGTAAGTTTCTGAAAGTGATGGTTAAAATGCATGTTACATCAAGAAGATAAGTCCATTAAAAAGAGCTTGTGACAAGAAATTTCAGTTTAGCTATTTATCACTTTGGACTCTTTAGAAAGCTTCCAACTGGCTAACTTTAGATAAAGTAGCGAGTATTGTACCAATACTAATTCTCTGGTCCTGATAAGTGTACTCTCCAGGTATACTCACAGGGGGCTGGGTGAGGGTTGCGTGGAAATCTCCTGTACTCTACTGAAAATGTGACTTCTGAAAATAAGTTTAAAAGTAGTTCAAAATTAAAAGTATAGAAACCGTTTTCAGATTATTGAGTTATGCGTGCATGTCAAAGTTTCATTGTAGTCACGTTATGTGGAAAACAGCTCTTAACTGTTAACTCAGGTTTGTTTACTTGGAGATTTTCATGAGCATATGATGAAATCTTACTAAACTGGGTACAAAGAAAAATAGTTAACAGCCCTAGACCCTTGCCTGAGAGTTATCTCTGGGCTGGTAGTGGGAGTGGTGGGCTGGGATGGGTGAAGGGTGTTGGGGTGGAAAGGGTGGCTGCTTTCTCAGGCCAAGGATTAATCCCCTTAAAGCTCATCAGGAAGTTGCCTAAGAGCTTTGTCAGGAATGTTCACTTTTTCGTAGAGGGAAGTTATGGAATATATATGGTGAAAACTTCTGCCCCAGACCAGGGTTAGGACAATTTTTCTTTTTTACAAGTTGGCCACAGGTATCTCAGCAGGCAGTGCATGAGGTATCATGGAGATACATTGTACTATGTCCCCTTTGAGGGTGTCCCCAAAAGGAGGGGACACAATCCCTGACCCTGGTGATCTTAGTCTATACAGGAACAAAATGTTCTGGGGCCCAGGGGAAGGGACTGGGCAAGGCTGTGGCCCTTGGCAGCTTTCTGGGGGTGCAGCTGGGGAGAGGTCAGGCAGAAGGAGCAGCCTGCACAAAGGTGGGGGCCGGAGGCTGGCAGAGTGTCTGGGGGGCTGGGGTGTTGGGGCAGAACACTTAAAAGCCAGGGAAAGAGTAGGAGGAAAAGCCTGAAATGTGGCTCTGAAGCTCAGGACTGGGTAGCACTCAGGAGACAATCCCGGAGACAATCCCATTTCCTGTTTTACAGGGGAGAGCAGTTTGAGAGATTTTGTCTAACCCCATAGGCAGGGGTGGGCAGACTGAAGGGTTCTCAAGAACTTTGTACCTTTTTGAGTAGGCAACAGAGAAGGGCAAAGGACAGGAAGGAAGTTCCAATGACAGACATCTCGTGCAGGGATCCCTGGAAGACTTCTCAGAGGAGGTGGCCACCGAGCTGGGCCAAGAAGCATGATAGTGAGAGGGACTCTGGAAGAGACTCTGATTCCTTTCTGCCATATTATGCTGCTGGTGCCGCCCCTGTCACATCCAGGCCCTTTCTAGCTCACTGACTTCCCAGCCAGCCCGGTAGTGATGGGGGCAGGGAGGGGAGCTTTCCAAATGAGTTTCTCATCTTAAGGCTGGAGTGGCCAAGAGTGCCCCCCAGTGCAGCCTCTACTCCCATGTCAGTCCTCATCCTCCCTTCTCCCCACCAACCCTGACTCCCCTCCCCCCAGAGGACAGCAGCTCCTAGCTGAAGTGAGGCTGGTGCCCTTTGTCCTGAGCCTGTCCACAGTATTACTGATGGGGGCCAGGTTTGAGTCTGAGCACTTTACCAAATACTGTCTTGTTTAGATCTCACAACAGCTCATACTATCTTGCTTAGATCTCACAAAGCTCTTTAAGGAGGCTACTGATCTCCCCATTTTTCAATTGAGGAGCTGAAGTTGGCCGAGTTGCTCAGAGAAGGAGGTGGAGGCTCTTTGTGGCGTTAGCTCACAGACTTCAAAGCACTTTCTTGTTCAAGTTCTTGTTTGAGACTTTGAAACAGTCCTATAAAGTAGGGTTGAAATTATTTGTCATCTGATAGAACAGGAAATCAAAATTGGGAGACATGAGCCTGAATGGGGCTTGCTCAACAGCCGGAGGGGACCAGTGAGAAATTCCCCAGCTCGTTTCTCCTGCTTCTTGGTAGGCAGGCCCTGGTCGATGCCCTCTGCAAAGAGACCCAGGGGGAGAGCTGTGCGCAACTTCACCTAGAGGTCAGCTCCCTGGCCGGGAATCGAACTCACGCTGCAGTGGCTGACAATAGCTTGACAGCACTGAGACGTCAACCCTTGTGCCATCAGGCAAGCCCACTCTGGCCACTTCTTTAGCTGTGGCCACTCGCTCCCAAGTCTAGAGCGCAACTTCACCTCCCAGAAGACAAGACCCAGCTGTCCTGTTGTTTAGGCCAGGTCTACCCTTGGGTCCTGGAGTTTCCGGAACTGACCACAGAACGAAGGGTGACTTGGGAGCGAGTGGCCACAGCTAAAGAAGTGGCCAGAGTGGGCTTGCCTGATGGCACAGGGTTGACGTCTCAGTGCTGTCAAGCTATTGTCAGCCACTGCAGCGTGAATTCAATTCCCGGCCAGGGAGCTGACCTGCATATGGCACAGCAGACCTCTCCTGTCTCCCCTCTGCTCCCCTCAGCCTATTCTGCTCCACATTCTTTCTCTGGTGAAGCCTGTCACCCCCTGTACCTCTGGCCTACACCCCAGTTCTTATATGCATAAATAAATAAAATCAATCTTAAAAAGAGAAAAAAGTCAGGGCACACGGGTGATTTGGTGATGGGAAGCCCACAGGGATTACAACTGAGATGGAAAAAGGCACAAAATGATGTAAAAATAAAATATTATATTATTTTTAAAATTTTGGAAAAAAAAACAGAAAAGAAGTGTCCAGAGCAAGAACCCTGCCAGGATGGGGGTGGGGTGGGGTAGGGGGGAAGATGCCTTTGGTATTTGAATTGCAGAAGTAGCAACAGCTTGATTGTTGAATCCTTGATCTCTCAGAGGGCGCTGATTGGGGGCTGGTATCTCTGTGCCTGGGGATGACCCTCAGCTCTGAGCCTGACAGGACTCTGTCCTGAGGAGGCATTCCTGCAGAAGCCAAAAGCTATTTGCCTCAAGATTTTCCCTGCAAAATTGCCAAGGGGAAAAACAAAACAAAACAAAACAAACAAGAAAACCCCCAAAACGAGGGTGGGGGAAGGGACTGCTCAGCATCTAGATTTTCTGGAATCCATCCAATGGAACAGAAGAGTGTAGTGAAGAGCATGAAAATGGTCTGAGGTATCAAGTTGACTCCACATCACACTCTGTCCCCGTAAGAATGACTCACGGGAACGGTCCCCTTTGGTCCCAGTGCCAGGAAACTCTGCGTTTGTCCAGAGCAGCTGCTTTGCTTTTATCCTGCATAACTGTCAGTTGAGCACATTTTCCTTTTAGCTTTGAATGTCAGGAAGCTCCAAATCAAAGTTATGGCCCTTCACTCACAAGTGAGTGGCAGGGTTTTGTATGCTAATACTGTCCCTGCTTTCTTTCCTTTCTCCTAAACAAGATTTCTGCAAAACCTTGTATGGCATGCTGTTGTGAACTATTTAAGAAAAAAAAAATTTTGAATGGAATGGGGTAGAGAAGAGAAAGAAAGGAAAGAAGCCTTGCTGAGAAGCCAGCGGGGACTGGAGTCTAGCGCTTGTCCAGCCTTCTTGGCAGAGGAAGCCGAGAGAAAAATAATTTTACGAACAACCCCTTCAGGTTCAGTGGAGAAGCATCAGTTCTGCTGGTCCTGCGTGTGTGTTGAAGGGTTGAGAGTTTTGATGGTAATGTTACAAATGTCTTAAGTGACTGATCAAACAGAAAAATGGAAAATAAAACGAGGTGTCACTTTTCACCCAGAAAACTGGCAAAAATTACTTCTGACGATATCCATGTTGGCATGGAGGACACTCACAGACTCTTCTTCTGTGGGTTCTAGCAGTCCAACCTGGATAATTAGAAGTTAGCACACAAAGCGGCGTGTACATGTGACTTGGCAACTACTCACCTAACTAGCCAAAGTCTAGAAAACTCTTAGGCAGTGTGTTTCAGCATTGTTTGTAATAATTAAACCATCAAAATGTCCTCAGAGGGACCCTCCCTGGTGGCACAAGGGGTTAAAGCACAGCACTGCGAAGCTGGCCTTGGTCCCTTCAGTGTGAGTTTGATCCCTGCCCTGGAGGTGACCCACGTGGCGTGGCAGACCTCTCCTGTCTCGCCCGCTGCTCCCCTCAGCACTGTACTTTGTCAGCCTGCCTGTTCTGCTCCCTCTGTCTCAGCTGAATCCTCTCACTGCCCCTGCACCTTTGGCCTGTCCCCTAGTCCTGTGTGCATGAATAAATCAATCTTCAAAAAATAAAGAACTGTCCTCAAAGGGAGAATGGAAAATAAATTGTGGTCTAACCTTACAATAGAACATTATACAGTCGTTAAGAATCATGGATCAGAGCTATGTCTACTGCAGTGGGCAAAGCATAATGTTGAGCAAAAATGGCAAACTGCAGAGTGCTATAAAGGTGGGGTTTCATTTCTCTACTTTTAAAGTGACAAATGCTATACTGTATTTTGTCTTGGGGTTCATATGTATGCCAAATATATAAAGATAGAAAAGGGGACAATCAACTGCTAAGTCAGAACAGGAAGAGGAAGAGGAAAGTGGTCAGCAGAGGGGGCAATGGGCACTTGGCATGGATGTGAACTACATTTGCTCTTATTTTTCATAGGACTAGGGCCTGTCATTAAAACAAAGAAAAATGGTGCGGAGGGCATAGTTGCAGTGGGATTAATACGTTCTCCCTGCAGCAGAACAAAGATAAGGGAATGGTTGAAAAAATTATGGTGGAGGTGGGGTGGTGAGGGCACCAGTAAGTAAGCACCAATGTCTTGGTTGTCCACAGAGGACGGGAAGGGGTTGGCTGGTTGTGATGGGGCCTCTCTTGCAGGCTTTGTGGTCCAGGGCTCCAACGGGGAGTTCCCCTTCCTGACCAGCAGTGAGCGCCTGGAGGTGGTGAGCCGTGTGCGACAGGCCATGCCCAAGGACAAGCTTCTGCTAGCTGGCTCTGGCTGCGAGTGTGAGGCCATAATGCCCTGGGCCCTGGGCAGGCTGGAGGGGTGGGCAGTGGCTCCTTGACCTTGGGACTGGGCTCAGATACTTCATTGTCTTATCTACATACCCCGTTTGCTCCAGGGTTCTAGGCCAGCCCTTCTTCCAGCCCTTTTCCCTCTCCTCACCCTCCATGGCTGGTAGGGAAGACACACTCTTTCCCTGCAGCCACTCAAGCCACAGTGGAGATGACCTTGAGCATGGCCCAGGTTGGTGCTCATGCTGCCTTGGTGGTGACCCCTTGCTACTATCGTGGCCGCATGACTAGTGCTGCCCTCATTCACCACTACACCAAGGTGGGTGTGCGGGAGTGTAGCTTTGACACCTGGTGTTACAGGGAGGGTGGATGAGGTGGACACTCTGCCTGGGGAGAGAGGAGAGCTGCTGGGAGTAGAGTGGTGACCCCTCCCCTGGATGGCAGCTATGGGGCCTGGGAGGGAGGCAGCAGCTGTGTGATATCAGGTGACTGCTTAACCACTCTGTTCCAAAGTTTCCTCTCCTCCCAACTGGAAGACATGATGGTATCTTCCTCGTGGGGTTGTCAGGAGGCTCAGCTTACCTGACGGTAGAAAGTGCTCACTAAGAATCTCCCATTATCACGGTTACAGTCCCAGTGCTGGGCACTTTGCCTCCCTTGCAGGAGTAACCCAGACCTGGACCTGGCATGGCAGGCTCCTGGGGTGTGGTGGGGCCCCCAGGTCTGGCACAGCTGCCTCTCGCCTCTCTCTGTGCCCCTCAGGTGGCTGACCTCTCTCCAATCCCCGTGGTGCTGTACAGTGTTCCGGGCAACACGGGGCTGGACCTGCCTGTGGACGCAGTGGTCACACTCTCCCAGCACCCAAACATCGTGGGCATCAAGGACAGCGGTGGTGATGTGAGTGGCCCACTCCCCAGCTGGGGCTCCTTCTTCCTCTTCTCTTTTGCCGCCCATTTCAGGGCTGCTCCGGAATCGCGTCAGTCAGTTCCGGGCCACTGTGTGGGTTCTGTCTGTCCTGTGGACTCCAGGGCTTTGGGGCATCTCTCTGGGACCTGTACTCTCCTCCCAGGCTTGCCCACCCCCCACCCAGGCTGGCAGAGGCTCTGGGCCCAGCTCTCACACCCAGTTTGCTGTTGCAGGTGACCAGGATCGGGCTGATTGTTCACAAGACCAGGAGGCAGGATTTCCAGGTGTTGGCTGGATCGGCCGGCTTCCTGCTGGCTGGCTATGCCGTGGGTAGGCCCCCCGGGCTGTCACGCTGTCACGAGGGACCAAGATATGTCCAGCCGCTGGGTGTGCTGGGAGAGGCTCTGAGGCCTGGGCTGGGTCTGCAGAGGTGGCTGTCTGCAAGGGAAGCAGGGCACACCGCTTGCTTGTCTGAGGACCGAGTGCTTGTGAATGACCTTGTTGGGTGGAAGAGGGTGGCTGTATACAATCGCTGGCTGTGGTAGGGATGCCAATTTGCTTTAAATCCTGAGCTCCTTGCTTAGGTGACAAATTTAGCTCCTCTGATCTCATTTTGTAAATCATTCTCTGAGAGCAAAGGCCTTGGGGCACCTCCCCTAAAGTTCCAGAGTCCATTTTCCTCTCTCTGGTCCCAGGCCAGGGTGAGTGGTGAGACCTGCAGGTTGGGCCAGGGGTCTTCAGCTGCGTGATCAGATTCTGTTCCAGTCCAGATCCCAGGAATGTCCCCACTAGACCAAATGCTCTTGTCTGCTCTTATTTGGGTTCAGAGTCCTTGGGTGCAAATTGGATTTGAGCCCTTGTGGGGAGTGGAGGGAGCAGCGCCTCCTTCAGTTGAAGCCCAAGCCAGTGCAGATCTGAGCTTCTTCCCAGAGTTGCCAGGATGCTTGTTCTCTCTGCTCTCTGCAGACACTGCCTCGCTGTCTAAGGCCTTTGCACAGCTCCCTTCTTCCATATCACAGTCTTTAAGGTACAGAGAAGAAGAAAGGACCCATTTACTCTGAGACCTGAGAGTGGGGTAGGTGGGCGGAGCATAGAATCTGGGGGTAGGGACATGAGTTGGCATCAGCTCTGCTGTTTAGTCACTGACAAGGTATTTAGCCTCTGTGGACCTGAGTCTCCACTCTGTCAAACTAGGAGCTTGTGAGCGGATTGGTGCTGGCCTCATGCCTGCATGGTTCCGGCATGTAGTGGGTATCAGCAAAGACAGCTATATTAGCTCATCCCAAATTGCCTGCTCTCTTTCCCGTCTTGAGGCCACTGTGCTAAAGGTCACTTCCTTATTAGCCTTAGAATCACACTCACAGGCTGGCAGAAGTGGCAGGGACTTCTGGGATCACAGTCAGGCCACTGTCACTGCCCAAATGAGGACAAAGAGAACAGAGAGTAGGACTTGTGCAAGTTCATGCAGCCAGTGGGGGCGGGGGGACACCCGGTCTCCCCACTGTCCAGAGCTCTTCCCACTCCAGCAGCCCACCCCTGCCGTTATCCCAGGCCCAGTTCACTGAGATTAAGATTTGAGAAGAGCAAAGTCTCCCTCACCACCCCTCCCCCTTCCAGGACTCAGGAGGCAGGGGGCTACCCAGGAACTCTGGCGTGGAACTGGCAGGCGGGTCTGTCTTCAGGAGGGCGGGGGTGGGGGGTGAAAGGAAAGAAGTGTCTCTGAGTTGCCTTCAGTCCTGCCCCCTGCCCTCTGGCCTGCAAGAGTCTGCTTCAAATGTGCCTGCAGCTTTCCGCTCTGGGAAGCAGTACCCCGCGGAGACCCAGAGCATGGCTTTGACACAGCAAACCAGTCGCCTGGAAATCCACAGCCACCTCCCAAAACAGAGGCGTGCTTGGGGCCAGGGTTTGCAGTTCTTTGTGAGAAGAGGCCCTGGTTGATGTTCTGCTTCTTGTTCTGGGGCAGGAGCTGTGGGGGGCGTGTGTGCCCTGGCCAATGTCCTGGGGGCTCAGGTGTGCCAGCTGGAGCGACTCTGCCTCACAGGGCAATGGGAAGATGCCCAGCAGCTGCAGCACCGCCTCATTGAGCCAAACACTGCGGTGAGCCCCTGACCAGTGGCCTCAGAGAGGGCCGGGGTGAGGGTGGGGGTGCGAGTGGGGGTGGGGGCCCCATGGCCTCGCTGGAGCTGGAGGCGGGGCTGGATTTTTCCTGATTTTCAGGGAAAGCATTTAGCCTTTTGCCATCAAGTGTAAAGTTAACTGGAGGTTTCTGTAGATACTCTTTATCATGTTAAGGAAGCTCCCCTCTGCTCTACTTTTCACAGTGATTTTAAAACCATGAGTGGGTGTTGCATTTTGTCAAATTCTTTCTTGGCACTGATATGACAGTGTTTTTTTTTCTGTTAATATGGTGAATTACATGGATTAATTTTGCAATGTTGAACCAGACTTACATCCCTGTAATGAATTCCATTTAGTTATGGTGTATAAATCTTTTTATATACTGCTGAGCTCCCTTTACTAATATCCTGTTAAAGATTTCTATCTATATTCATGTTGGCTGCTGACATGCAGTTTTCTCCTTATCTTTCACTACTCCCTCTCCTCCTTTCTTCCTTCCTTCTCTCCTGACTTTCTCCTTTCCTCCCCTCTATGACTTCCCCCCTGATTTTGGTATCAGGGTAAAAATAGCTTCATAAATCACTTGGACATCTTCCCTCCTCTTCCATCCTCTTCTGAAAGAAACCTTCTCCACTCTGTAGAGAGGTATTAATTTTTAAAATATATTTTAGTCTTCTCCAGGAGAAACATCTGGGCCTGAAAGATTTCTTTTGGGGAAATGTTGGTAATTTAACTCCACTCTAGATCTTGCACTAGGTCTCACTGATACCCCCTGGCTGGAAGAGGGAGGAATGCCACTTACCTGCCATGTGGCCTCTACCTGCCATGTGGACTCCTGTGGAGTCGGGGGACTGTGGAAAAACTTCTCCTGTCCTCACTAGGTCTCTTTAGAGACCATCTTCATGGATGGGAGGGGCACTTTACTGCCTAGCTGTGATAGACATCCTGGCTCCCCACGCTGGGCTGGTAGAATGGGCACAGATTTTCCTAGGTGTCTGCTGGTGTAGAGTGACTATGACCTCTGAGTTTTCTACCAGCTAGGCTGTTCCTTTTCTGGCCTGTGACTGGAGAGCACAGACCTTTGTTGGCCTTTCACTCACTGGCCTCTTTAGCTGCTGGTCTGGGCTGTGCGCTCAGCTCTGTGTGGTCTTGGGCCCCAAGAATCTTCTTCTTTTTTATAAGCAGATAGTTTTCTGGGGTTTGTTTGTTGTTGTTGTTGTTCATAATTGGAGGAATAGGATAAATACCTTTAGTCTATCTTTCTGGAAGAAGACTTTCTAAGTATTTTTCTAAATGGTGATTTCCCCCTCTTTAAAACTTTAAATAGGGCCCTCCCTGGTGGTACAGGGTGTTAAATCTCAGCATTGTGAAGCTATCTGCAGTCACTGGGGCCTGACCTGGCACAGCAGAACTCTCCTGTCTCACCTACTGCTCCCCTTGGCAGTTTTTCAGTGGATCTGCCTGTTCTGCTCCTCACTGTCTCTGGGTGAATCCTCTCACCAACCTCGCCCTGCACCTCTGACCTATACTGCAGCTCCTGTGTGCATAAATAAATAAATCTTTTTTAAAAGAAGATTTATTTATTTATGCATACAGAACTGGGGTACAGGCTAGAGGTGCAGGGATGGTGAGAAGATTCACCTGAGACAGAGTGGGGAGCAGAGCAGACAGATTGACAAAATACACTGCTGAGGGGAGCAGCGGGTGGGTCAGGAGAGGTCCCCTAACTGGGGATTGAACTTGTACAGAAACAGCTGAGACTGGCCTCACACTGCTGCGCTTTAACATGTTGTGCCACCAGGGAGGGCCCAAATAAAATAAATCTTTAAAAAAATAAAATGTTAAAATAGCTGGGAAAAATTTGAAAAGTAAGCTTATTAAAATTTACAGCATATATTTTACCTATGCCCAAAACATAGTTTGTTATAATTTACCTTCCTGGCTTGAGAGGAAGCAAACTTAACCAAAACAGTTATTTTGAAATCTTATATAAAAAATTAACCAATACAAAATATATAAAATGTGTATATGGGGCATTATATTTACCTTTCTCAGGCTCTCAGGGCTGGGGCACCACTCGGTGAGATCCTGTCTATATTTAGAATTTTGACACCTTGTTCATCATGCGGGTTTTTTTTTTTTCTGCCTTGATTTTGGACTTTTAAAAATAGTGTGCTAAAAAAAAATAAGTGTGCTAAATACTACTTTCCTTGACGACTGACTTTTGGCATCCCCTTAGGCTTCACATCTGAGGCGATGGCCTAGGCAGAGCCAGACAGTGTTTCATTTGGGTAAAGTGGTAGGTGGGCTTTAGCTCTCCCTCCCAGCTTAACTGAGCTTTAGTGAAAGGACAGCGAGGAGGCAGGTGTGTGTCTCTTTAGAGGTGAAGGTTTAGGGTAGGCAGGAGTTATTATCTCCTCACTTTACAGACAAGCCCCTAGGAAAGAGAGGATGCTTGTTGCCAGGCTTAGCTCTCTGCAGGCCTCCTCACCCTTCATTCTGTGCCCCGCCTGTGCCAGCTCTGGGCATGCACTCAGGAATGCCTGGAACACCTTTCTGCTGCCACGGCTCTAAGCTCAGCCCCCCAAGGGCCTTTTGATGTCACCCTATTGCCCTGTTCGAACACAGTGTGCTTTCTCTGCCTGCTCCTCATTTGGCCCGCTGCCCCAGCTGTGTTTAGGACTGTCCACTGTCTCTACCCCAAAGCATGCGACCCTTTCTTAGGTCCAAAGAGCTGGTGGATCAGTGATCTTCAGGCCCACATGGTGGGAGGACATTTTCCTCTAAGCATTTCTTGTTTCCATCTTCTCTTCAGACTTTCTCACCCTTTTCTGGTTTTGGGTGAAAAGTCCAGACTTATAGTATGTTGACTGAAGCCAGGCTTGGGAGGAGGGCAGCTATTACCTGTTCCAGGAAAAGATTCCCTGTTTGCTGAAGCCGACTGCCTAGTGGTGAAGCGTTATCAATCATTTACTAGTACTGTCCAGCCTTTTAATCCCAAACAAGTTTTTATTATCTTTACTTTTCATGAAGCTCATATATCTAAATATCCCTCCAAATAAAACTTACTATTAAGTAATGGCTACTTTTTTAGTTTTTAAGTGGTTAAGAACGCAACCAACACTCCACGCAGATGAAATAGCCAGGTGTTATGCCACAAGAAAAGAAATTCGCTGCTTTGCTCTGTGAAGCTCGTGTTTAAAGGACAGTAGTGTTAGGTTAGGTCCCCTGTTTCAATGAAAGACCTTTGAGACCATCCACTCCCTCATTTTTTAGACAAGAGAATTTGCTACGAGATGGGAAGTTAAGTGATTCAAGGCCACACAGTGAAACTTCTTTGGGCAATGATGAATTGTTTCACCCATGAGGGCATTTAGATTTGGGGTCAGGGGCTCTGTGGGTAGGGGGAGACCCTCCTGCCAGAGGCTATTGTAGACCCTTCCCCTCCTGCCTTTCTGGACCTGGCATGCTCTGGCCAGCTTCCAGGGAGCTGGGCTCAGACCCATGTACTAGCTCTCCTGAGCAGCCTGAGGACTGAATGTCCGTCTCCCTGGGGAGTGGACTCTGCCTAAAATCAAGAGGTGGCTCCTTCCTTCTTCTGAACTTTCGGCATTTTGTTCCTTACTACCAAGCTTCCTTCTGGCCTTTCAGTCTGGATTCCCAATCTACCCAATGTCACAGATTTGGTAGAGATACTTACCCAGGGGAGCCAGGTGGGAACCCCACCTTTCTGAAAGTAACACATGAATGGGCCCCGGATGTGTGTGTGTAGGGGACACCCCCAGTCTCCTCTAACAGGCCCTACTTCTCAGGTGACCCGGCGCTTCGGGATCCCCGGGCTGAAGAAAGCCATGGACTGGTTTGGCTATTACGGAGGCCCTTGCCGGGCCCCCTTGCAGGAGCTGAGCCCCACGCAGGAGGAGGAGCTGCGCATGGATTTCACCAGCAACGGCTGGCTCTGAGGGCAAGGAAGGGACAGGCTGGCCTGAGCCCACCTCAGCTGCTGCCTGGCACCTGCCATCAAAAGAGGAACATGGCCCGGAGGGCCAGGGGCTGCTTTCCCTCATCAGCGGCCTTTCACCAGGCGCTGCCTTGCACACTCACTTCCTATTCTCACAGCCCATGACTTCACGCACTTGTGTCCTATACGCTGGGTCTCTAGAGACCTTCAGGAGGGCAGGAGTCATTTCTTACATGTCTCTACTGTGCCAGAGGGGAGAAGGTCAGGGCCCATTGAGCACAGAAAGTCCGTGACTCTTAACTCAAGAGAAGACAACTTAGTCTTGGGAACACAAACTTGAGTCTAGCCCAGAAGCCAGGGCTACTCCAGGGAACCAGACTTCTGACTCCTGCCCAGGAAGTGCTAGGCTGGGAAACCCCAAGAGAAAAGCATTGTGGGATTTTGAAAGACTCCCAAGCTGCATTCCAGCCATAGCGCCCTGTCTTAAATCTATTTCCATTCTTCTCATATTCTTGTCTCTGCCCTTGATCTTAACCACCCAGTGCACAGACACCCTGTGGCTTGCCAGAACTGGTAAATAATGACACCTGCTGGATAAATGTTACATTTTGGGAGACTCTTCTGGCTAACCCAGGTTTGGAGCACTAGGGAAGGACTTGGCCTGATAGAGGACCAACCTTTCTCTCACCTATAGTTACTCTGCTTTTACTGTTAAAAAAAATTACTTTGTTACTGCAATAAAGTTTAATAAGTTAAACTAGTGTGGTTATATACAGATTGACACTCCACTGCTATGCAGGTCTTAGGTTTCTTGCCCTGATATCAAGAACCTTCCTAGAGATAATTAAGTTCTCAAGGTTGTTTGTCTAGGCCTTCACAATACTGAGCAAAAACATAGGCATTAGTGGTGGCCTATGGAAAGGCTTATTGAAGTCATAAATGGGAGTGGTAGGATAGAGCAGATATTTAGAAATACCTGTATGTTAATCAAAAGTCTGTTTTATTCAAAATGGTCACCTATGTTTGGTGATATCTGACTAGAGGCAGAAAATCTGAGGTAATTTTTTTTTTTTTTAGTGGTTAAAAAGAAAGATAAGCAGATCCCTTTTTAGGGCAGAAACTAGAAGAGAATATGAAAGGGATCATTCTTCAGCAGAACGGGGCCTCTCAGGGTGGCACTGAATCTCAGGGTTCAGACCAGCCTCTTCTCAGAGATCACTTCCAGAGTAGACCAGACTTAGAGATGTGGGGGAAGCTAAAGACAGGGAGGCATCCTGGCATCCTGGGGCAAAGTTCAGTCCTTGGGCTTAAACAGGCCTGAATTAAAGTTATGAGATATGCCCCTTAGAGTCTACAGCACCTGGGCCCTCCCTGGTGGCACAACAGGTTGAAGCGCAGCACTTCGAAGTTCGCTGCAGCGACTTTAGTTCCGTCCCCGGCCAGGGATGTGGCCCAGAGCAGACCTCTCCTGACCAGCCTGCTGCTCTCCTCAGCAGTGTGTGTCATCAGTCAGCCTGTTCTGTTCCCTGCTCTGTCTCTGGTGAATCCTCTCACTGCCCCTGCACCTCTGGCTTGTACTCCAGTTCTCTATGCATAAATAAATAAATCTTAAAAAAAAAAAAAAAGTTTACAGCACCTGGGAGAAAAGCTTTATTGCCCAGAGCTCACCCATATTGCAGGTATAACAAGAACCTTCCCCTCGGGCCTGTGTAAGGTCATGCATTTAAGGGTGGCAGGCAAACATCTCCTGCTAGTTGAGCTGGAAGAGTGTTACTATCTTTGCTGCAGAGAAGGGGGAACCCAGGCAGGAGGTGACTTGCCTGAAAGAAACCAGCTGGTGCATTAATTCGTCCCAGGACAACAGCAGGAAGTGCTTTAGAATCAGAAAAATGGAGATGAAACCAGCTTGGCACTTACTAGTTTGGGCCACCTGAGCTTATCTAATTAAAAAAAGCCCCTACACGTCAGAGGTTTAGAGAATTAGTTATCATGCAGTAAAGTATGCAGTATCAGTTCCAAAATGTGATTAACTCCTAGAAACAGCAAATGGGTTGATAATTCATCAGGCTGCAGAGCAAGAAAGCCACGGAAAATAGAAGCAGTTCTGGTGATTTGTTTATTCCTCATCAACACCTGTTTCTACAGTACAATTCAGAGACTAAATAGAGGCACACGGCTAGAATTTCCACGACCATCTGCTATTGAGATATTCACTGTGAGGGTAAGGGGCTGGAGGTGTGTGAGGCAGGGTGCAACTGGGCCATAGGTTGCTGGAGGTCTGTGGGAAAACTCTATAGGGATCCCAATAGTCAAGTTCTGATCCCCAGGCCTGACAGCCAAGGTAAAGAGTTACAATGACCCAATGGACAGTGCTCTTTCAGTTTACTAAAGGCCAGGTTGACCTAAAGCCCAAGGGGTCAAGATGGGGCTGGAAGGAACTGTGTTAGCCCTAGCCATCCCTAAGGATTCAGTTCCCTTTATGATGGGGTGTGACGTGGTTCAGTTCTATCTGCCCTTTGCCCTGGAGTAATGACTACGACTTACAAGGTGACTGTTTACATCACTTTTTTTTCTTGACTATTCCTTAAAGGGATCTGTCCTGTGTCTAAGGAATGTGTCTAAGGAAGGAGAGAGGCACAAGTGGGGATTATCTCTGTAATTCAGGTAGGGAAGACAGCCTGCGAAGTGAAGAGCGGGAAACACACTCTTACTGACTCCTTCACCAGGGTAGTATGTAGAGACGATGACCAGTCTGGCAGACAAAGCAGAGGGCCTGGAATCCACAGTAAATGTGGGCCTAGGTGGAGAAACACCCTGGTGGATTTCCACAGGTGTACAGTGTTGCCTCAGCCACCCTTGATCCCTCTATTTCTCCATGGTAGCACAAAGCACTGGCCCTAAATGGGGGCCCTAAGTTGTCCCAAATGTAGGCAGAAATAAGAAATTCTGCGTGGAAGCAGGAAATGACGAAGAAGGCAACGCAGGCCTGCACTGGGTAGCCCACCGGTTAGGAACTGCGCGTCTGACAAGCACAAAAGGAAAAGACAGAACAGGCAGCTCTGCGGCCGGGCCTCACGGCCAGAGTCCTCGGAACTTCTGGGACCAAATCCCTGAACGGTCGCCACTGGCCCTTCGTAAGGCTTCTGCTCTGGGGCACCCTCGTTTCCTCTCACAGGGGGTTCATTGGTTCACCTCCCGCAAACGCCCGTCAGCAGTGTCAGGCCGCCAGGTTTCTGGCCGACTTGGAGGCACTCTGGGCCCGCTGAACCACCGCGGGGCACTTCTCCCGCCGCAGCAGCTTGTTATTCTCGAAGAGACCTTCGTTGCGGGGTATCCCATGAGAACCGTCGGGGAAAGTCAGCAGGCCTGTGGGGAGGGCAGAGAGAACGTGCGTGGGGACTGCAAGGCACTCGTAACCCACCAGAGCAGAGAAGGCGGGAAACGCCCAGCTCCACCGGTAAGTCCACGGTGCTGGCTTTCCCGGCCCTCACTACAGGATGAACCCGGAAACGTGCACTCCCATTCAGGTTATGCCCACCTCAGCCCCGGGTCCGCTGGGCTGAGACTTACCAAAACCATCTACTCTGCCATTTTTAAATTCTCCCTCAAAGGTCATGTTGTCGTGGCGAACAAAGACTCCGACGCCATTAAACTTGCCCTGGGCAAACTCCCCCTCATACCTGCAGAAACACAAGCTGTTAGCCGGTAGCCGGGTGGGAAACGGTCCAGATTAACTCAGTCAAGCAACTACTGATGTGTGTTGTCAGTGTCAAGGTTGGACGTAGATTCATGGTGCCGGCTTCCCTCAGGAGACCCCAGTCTCAAGGAGGTGACATCTGGTGAGAATGCAAGTGGGAGTCTCCCTGGGGGCTTAGGGGTTAAGTCTGAGCGGTATCACCATGAGGGCCAGAGTTTTATCTCCGGCCAGGGAGGTGACCCACATATAGCACAGCAGACCTCTTCTGTCTTGCTCACTGGCCCCCTCAGCAGTGAATCTGCCTGTTCTGCTCCCCTCTCTGTGTCCGGTGACCCACTGTATCTCTGGCTTACACCTCAGTTCTTCTATGCAAAAAAAAAAGTATTATTAAAAAAAGAATGGCAGTGGGGTAGAAGACCATTTGCCTCCTTCATTTCAAATTTTGAATCTATTTAACCACTAAAAAGTGATTTTAATAACCAATAAAAGAAATGTTTACTCATTGCTGCTTTCAGAGGGCCTCGGACAAGCTCAGATTTGACCAGATAAATGACATTACTGTCATTTTTAGATCAGAACCTCCCTAGTGTAGGCTGGGGAAAAGTGATCTAATACCCACCTTGAGCCATCTGAGAAGGTCAGTACCCCAAAGCCATTAAACAATCCATTTTCAAAATGACCCAGGTAGGTGCCACCATCTGCAAACATCAGTTGACCAAAACCATGTCTGCGACCTGAGCAAAGAGAAGGACAGGTGTCAAGTTGGGATGGGGCAGATATGGGGATCCTCTCACTAACACCCCTTACCTTCCATCACCCCACCCTCAAAGGAGAAAAGAGAACAGTATGTTATCCAGAGTTAGGTGCCAGAAAACCTGGCCCCTAGACATTCCCATCTTAAGATCACAACCACCGTATATTTAGTCTCTCTCGGATAAAAAGGCACAAAAAAGTAAACTAGCTAACATTTATTGCACCTTTACTATGTGCCAGGCATTCTCCTATACCCTTTGTATTTATCATCTTTTTTAATCTTCATGACAACCTTATGAGGCAGACACAGTACCCCTATTATTCCCATTTAACAACTGTGGAAACCAATGTACTCATGATCACAGAGCAATTAAGAGCTACAGCTAGAAGGCGAACACAGCAGGCAGCCTCATTCAAGATCCTTACCTAGGTCCTTCAAGACTTACCTAGTTGCCGCTGAGAAAATAGAGGTGCACACTTTAGCTCAAGCTACTGGGAAAACCGAGTAGCCTGACTGGCGGCATTGTTTTGAGCTGTTACATTGATAGGACTGTGCTTACCCACTAAACTACCAGGAAACAGAGCAAGATGCTGGGGGAGCAATAAGATGCTAAGCAGCAAGATGCTGTCTGTATGCTCTTAGTGTGAGGGAGCCCTTCGGTAGATGCCCAGCAGCCTCAGGAAGTCTGTCCTCACAGGACCACATTCAAGGGGACGGCAGGTGTTTGGGAGGCAGGAGAGAAGACCTGGCATGTATGAAGGTCACATCCCATCAGCATAACGTCTCCTCTCAAGCTCAACGACTCTAGCAATGGGATGAGTTGCAGTTGACTGGCACAAGTCCCTCTGGGGTAGTTCCTTGTTTGTCAGGTGACCAGACTGTGTTTCCAAACTGAAATTCATTATACTGCTTCCTGTAGTCTCATGGTTGGAAGAATTTTACTACTTTTGTGAACGGATACTTCCAAGTGTAGTGATATATATCACAGGAATTGTGAGGCCAGGAATGTGATTTGCTCCTGAGCATCTGTCTTAATTTCCAGATCTTCCTGAACTTCTAAATCTTCATTGGAATGAAGTCATGGCAATGAATTCTGTACCTTCTAATTTATGGGCACTTACAACAATTCATTTTATTCTGCCAGGTGTATTAACACTTAAAAAACAATTCCCCAGTAATACCACTAAAGGATAAAAAGCTGTTAAAATACTTAAAATTTTAAAGTTTAACTTATTTCTGGAGGTTGGGTTAACAGTAGCATTTCTAATTGCTTTATGTGTAATTCTCAAACCAAATAAAGGGAAGGCATTATTCAGACTAACACTGGAGTTAGAAATGAAGACTCATGCAGTTGGCTTACATATCCTGACATATCTGTCCTCTGGCCAAATGAAATGTGGATCGTGGGCTGCCCCTAGGGGTACTCTTACCTTCCTTCCACTCCCCACGATATTCCTCTCCACTGGAGTAGGTGAAAGAACCTTTCGTCAGGGTCATGGTGACAGCTTACAGAAGAAAAGGACAAAAACTGCAGAAATGAGCAGAGGGGTATATTGTCACCGATGGCTGGAGGGGAGGAGAGCCCAGCAGCTTTCTAGATAACTTCTCAAGCTTCTAGTCTCATAGGTACATGCTACCTTCAGTGCACCCGACACAAATACCCATTACCCAGTCACCACCACCACCTCTGTCCAGGCAGTCTTATCTTCCTACTAAAAAGTTCTCGACCAGTTCTAATTTTCTGTGGTGTGAAATGTAAATGAATCTACAAATATTTAGTCCATACCTCTTTGTGCTTAGTTGATGTAAAAATAGTCTCTTCCTTCAGTGAGTTTATAATCTAGATAACAAGACTAATATTTGAAAGACTGAATTATACAAGAGGTAACAGAGTTCAGGGGCAAATCGGATGGCAGACATTAGAAAAGACAAGGACCGGGCAGAATTTAAAACAAGCAGTGAAAAACAACAAAGGGCAGCTAACGTTGAGATGATCTGCAGGAAACAGAAGGAATGGACGTCTGAAGAGCAACATAACAGTGGGAGAAGCAGCATAGGAAATACATTTGCCTGGGTACACTCAGCCTAAATTTTAAATCTGAAAATTTAAGTTTCATTCAAATGCCCACCTTTTGTAGAGAGAGAAACAGAAGCTGGGGTTGGTTAAGCTCTGCTCAGCGATGAGGTCGGAACTAACACCCACACTGCCCTTGACAGCAGCTGGTCCTTTCCCCAAGTTACCTGTTTCTCTTTCAGGGCAGGCTGGCTTAAGAACACCTTTGAAAGCTAGACAGGCGCACTTATAGCTGGTAAGGTAGAGAAGAGAAGTTATCAGGGGCTCTGCAAACAGGGGTATAATAGGAAAGCAAGGTTTAAAAAAAGGCAATGGTAACAGGAAGCAAGATGGGTTGGAGCAGAGAAGCCAATGGTTCAGAGAATCGCCCAAGACAGGTGATGTCATCAATTGGGAGACTGAAAATATGCAGGAAGTTTTCTCTGACCCTTCATGCCCTTGCAATATCATCTGTTTGCAGTAGTTTATTCCTCCACCAAATCTGAAAGTTCTGTGACTCGCTGTAGCTCAGCAATGTTAGCAAGGGAGTGTGAGTAACAGCTGGAGAAGCACTTGTACAATGGGTTTGTCCTTTGTTGTTCTGCCTGGTCGTGATGAGCACAGGCTGGTCTGACTGATGACAAGGGACCACCGACTGAGCACAGATGCGTGGCTAAGCTCAGGAGAGACGGAGAAAACTGTTCTTCTGAGCCCAGGCCCAAAATATCGACTCGGAAAAGGATGGGACTAAAGAAATGGTGGTTGTTTTAAGCCTCTTCATTCTGAGGTAGTGGTGTACCCAGCAAAAGCTAGCCGGTACACCTCGGTATGAGATCTTAAGGCCCGAACTAGGGAGATAAAAGTCACGGGAGCACAGGAATGAATAGGCAGACATAGCACAGGAAACCACAATAAGAGATGGAGACTGATGGGGCGTGGCTCCACACGTGATAAAAGGATGTTTATATTCAAGGATATTTGACAAGAAAGGAGTTTGGATACTGCAAATATCATTAAGCTATAAACAGAGGTAGACAGAATCACTTGACAAATTTAAAAAAGCACACTTTCTACTTCTTACTTAGTTGCCTAGATCTAGTCACCTCTTCATCTTCACCAGGTCTAAGCAACACAATGCCTTCTCACGCAGCTGTGACCACAGACGCCTGGGCCCACACCCAGACCTACTGAGCGGGTTTTACACAGTCAGCATCTGGGGACCTGCACTTTTAGGCAGCACGTATTACATTCTTACACTCATTTGAAAGCTTGTGGATTTTACTGCCCTCTGATCTATAAATCACCACTGAGAGGTTCTGCTATTAATAATTAACCTAGAGTCTGACCCTGAGTTCCAACAGCTAAGTGCACCTTCTCTTCAGAGCATTAGGGCCAGACCTGGAGGGCAAGTCCAGGTGGACCTGGGACCAAGAACCAGCTTTCTTTTCCGTTAAGCCCTAGAGGGCCTCAATCACAACCATGTTCACGGTTGTGTGGATGTCTCCACTGTGGAAAATCTGGATGGTGTTACAAAGAGTAGGTTGTACAGTACAAGAGGGACATGGCAGATTTAAATGTCTACCTAAAACAAGATGTACATTATGTTCTTCAAATCTTGGTGGTGAACACTGCTGGGTTATTTTTTCTTCAGATCAGGCAATAATATAAAATCCAACCCTCTTAACTCACACTCACCCCAGAGAAGTTATTGGAAATACCTTCATCCGGTGACTAACACTTATTGATCCTTTTTGTTTGTGTGCTATGTTTTTAAAATACATTAATTCCATCTCACAATTTTATGGGGCGGGTATTATTTCACTTTACAGATGACGACACTGAGGTAGAGAGGGTAAGTTAACTAAGGTCACTCAGCTAAGATGGGCCAGCTACAGTGAGTACCCTCAGAGGCAGCTGGCCTCTGGAAACCACACACTTAAGCACAGCCATATCCTCTCCTGTGTGCTTTCCAGGTTAATAGAGTGGCTGTGTGGACTCTGGTAGCACAAAGATGAGGTTCAGATCCTGCTTCACTGTGTAACCTTGGGAAAGATACTTAAGCATCTCTGAACCTCGTTTTTTCTCATCTACAAAGTGAATATAATGTATACCTATTTCACAGAATTGGCATGTGGGTCAAATTAAGTAATATACATGAATAAGCCTAGAACATTGCCTGACCCTGTCTGACCCTGTCCATTAAATGTAACTTTCTTTTTCCTCCTTCAAAGAGACAGTATAACACACACATCAAGGGCCCTCCCTGGTGGCACTATGAAGCGATCCGCAGCCAAGCGATCTGCAACTTGAGTTCAGCCAGGGAGTTGACCCACTGGTGTGGCAGACCTCTCTGACCCAACCACTGCCCCCCTTAGCAGTGTATTTCAGTAGATCTGCTTCTGCTCCCCACTGTGATTCTGGTGAATCCTGTTACCCTACATACCTCTGGCCTGTACTCTAGTTCTTGTAGAGATAAACAAATATACCTTTTAAAACACACATACGCACACACAAACCTACACACATTTACTTTCCCTACTGGAATTTCTCTAGTCTCACCACAAAAATGCTACCAACATAATTCAAACAAATTTTTTGGGAAAAAAAAGAAGTTTTGACTAATGATATAAGAACTGCAAGTTCCACCCCTCTGTACTTTATCAAAACCTCTGGGCTAGTTCACTTTTGGCTTGTGTCATCATAACAGTGGCTATACATACTGAAAATGGTCAGATGTGAAAATAGCCTGGCCAGAACCTGAGGGCAGGCTCAGCCATACCTTGGAGGCCTTGGCCCTCTTTCACAGCTCTAGTTTCTTCCTGGCTGAGGACAAATGAACCTTGAAGCCATGAGGACAAAGAAGAGCTGAGAATCCCTGGGATCTCAGCCACGTTTTAAACAACACTTACTTCTATCCCAGTTTTGTGAAAGCACTTTAGTCATGGAGTCACGCCACTGATCCCCCCGGGTTTTCTGACTTCTCCAGTTACTAAGGAACCCCAAGTCCAGGGCCTCAAACAGAGTAGATGCTCCAAGATAAGGATCATTTCTTGTCTTAAAGCCCTTCAGCATCTCTGGGGGCTCTTCTCAGACAGGTGATGCTGACACTGGTGTCCAGCCCTGCCCATCAGTCCTCCACAGGGTCAGCATCGGATTTCAGGCTCTTATCGCCAGCCCACCATCTGTGTGTGCTGGGGTGGAGGTCAGCACGGCTCCCTCGCAAATACAACATTACTGAGAGGAAGAGAAGCAGTTTTCCATCAAAACTACAGACGAAAACTCTTTCCAGTGCAGATAGGTGTTTTGATAACTAGACAGCCATGGTCTGGCATTCCCAGAACTAATGAAGGCAGAGTACTAAAAGCTTATGCCACAAATCTGAAGTATTTTATTCCTTCTGAACAAATCAATCTGAAAAACTGTCTCCTAATAAACCTGATGACTAAACCACTATTCTAAAATATAAAAAATCATCGCTGCTACAAGATGAGAAAGGCATTTCCTTTACATGTTTAGCAGTTGCTAACTAGCTTGTCTTTACTCAAAACTTTGGAGTTATTGCGATGCAACTTGAGGACTCAACCTGGCAAAACAGGGTGCAAAAGAGGTGGCCTCTCCTATTTATTTGCTTTTACTCAATGCTGTGTGACATTTCCAAAAGCCTTCTGTCCAAATACCTTCTCACCTTGTTTCATAGGGATCAGAAGGTCTGTTTCTCCAAGTTTGAAGATCACCTATGAACAAAGTAACTCCTCAAATTGTAAAACTGATCACTCTTTGGTACATTATTAGCTCTTGGGGAGTCTGTGAAACATGAAGATATTTGGAAATCTCTTCATACTGCCAAATGTGATGGATTCTATTTTCCAAAGATGTTTCCAAAGATGCAATCATATCTCCTGTCTTAGACATTCTTCTGCAATTGACCTTGCCGTTGCTCCATCACAAGGTGGAGCCTAACGCCTCTCCTTTGAAGCTGGGCAGACTAGTGGTTGCCGATAGTATAGGATGGTGGTCATGGGGCGTTCTGAGATTAAGTCATAAAAGATGATGCAACTTCCAGCTGTTGGCACTCTTGCACTTGGGCCATGAGCCAGCAGATCAAACGAGAAGTCTGCCTACCTTGAGGGATCAACTCTGAGGATGCTGAGTTCCACAGAGCCACCTGTGATGGTCTCCAACTGGCAGTCTTCATCTTTGCATCATCCTAAGCCAGGTACCAGGGCTCAGTGAAGGAACCTATGGATGATTCTAGCCCCCAGCCATTGAGCCTGCATCCTACCTGAGTTAGCATGGAGCAGAAGGATTGTGCCAGGTGCCCTGTCCTAATTACTGACTCACAGAATTCCTGAGCATCTCTGGTTGTTTTGTGCAGCTAAGTTTGGAATAATTTGATATAGAGCAATTATAACTAGACTATCATAGCTCAGCCTAACCTAGCCACCAGCCTTTCCCATTTTGTTTTCATGCTGCAAATTTCCATTCCTTTTTAGCATGTACAAAGTCTATGCTACAAATTTCCATTCCTTTTTCATCTAGAGACAGTTCAGTAAATTTCCTCATCTATTCCCAAGAACATAATCAGAAGTACTAATTAAAGGGAACACAAGGTCTCAGGTCGTGGTTGAACACATTTGACTTAAAGCTTCTGCATATATCCAAATCATTGATATTCTCCCTTGTTGGGACAATGTCAGAATTTTCATTATCCTATTCATGACTTCTGGAATCAGCTGAATAGCCATTGAACAAAAAGGAATTTCATCAGTTACCATGATCATTGTGACAAATCTAATTTAATAAAATATAGCCAGTACTGATAATTTGAAAAACCCAATACTGAAATAGTAAGAAATGAATACAAAATGCAAATTGGTATTTATATCAATTTTTTAAAAAATCTCTTTTCAGATGTAAGAACAAAATGGTGATACCAAAGGGAAGAGACAATGGGGGGTTAAGAGGGGTTAAATGGGTCGGCTGTATGTTGAAGGGAGCAAACCAGACATAGGATGAAGTACAAAATATAGTATTTACAGATGCTAATTTATAATGCTATACACCTAAAACCTAAGTAATGTTATAAACCAATTTTAATTCAGTTAAGAACATTAAAAGAATCTTTTTAAAGGGAAGAGATGGCCTAGGAATTTAGGCTTCAGATATGCATATAGAATCCACTGACAAAGCCAAGATGATTCATGCTTCTAAACAGATACCCACCCTTTCTGCTTTCTTGAAAGGGCTGCAGAAGATCAACCCAAACACTTGTCTACGAAAATTACTATTTTGTCTCTGTAAACCACTACACTATTAGTCTGTACAATAGATTATCTCCCCGCTATCTTTATCTTCTCCTACTCTAGACATTTCCAAGTAGGACTCAGTGATAGGAATGAGAACTTTTGTTTCCATTTCATGTGTTTTCTTTTTAATTTTAGAAATCAATTTTGTTTAAAAAATTATGTATTCATAGTAATCTGTGTCCAAATAAAACAGCTTTTTTGGGGAAAAAATGAACATAAAGGGGAAAAGATGTTCAGTGTAAGGATGCTGTTTGGAGGTAGACACCTTAACTACCCAACAATACCTTTACATTACTCCCAGCCCCCCAACAATCTTCCTCAGAGTATGACAGTCTTATAAAGGGCTTTCTGTTACAAAAAAGGCACTTCTCAGGCTTTCAGAATCCTAAAAAGAAGAAAATAAAGGTTTGATGAACCAAGATTAGATTCGCAAGAAACCTAGAACAAAGAACAAAATGTCCTTTTTAAAAGTATTTTAAATGAAACACTTGAAATAACTTTTATTCCAAGTCTAAGTCTTTTATTGTCTTTCTTTGACTTGAAAAGTAAACATATGCCTCTACTAGATAAAGGTTTTATTTAGGAAGGTTGTGGGCTAGTTAGAATGAAGGAAATCTTGACACTCGAAAAAAGGATTTTTAAGAAAAAAATTGACATTTAAAATAAAAAGATTGGGAGGTGACTGGAACTGCCAGGATATTATTCTATTTCCTGAGAAAGAAAAATGCCTGGGCTGGGTTCTAACTCAGCCGAGTTAGTCCTACTCCTTAGCAGTTTGTAGATGCTAGATTGTAGGGATGTTCTATCAACTAGTTGAAACATCCCATTCCCCAAACCTCCAAGCGAGGCAGAGGCGGGCCCAGTGCAAACAAAGCCCCAGACCGCAGCAAGGCAATACTTCCTTGCCCATATCCCCATACCTTCTCCACCCCGATCTTGCCTCCCAGCACCGCTCCAGCCCTCTTTCCCACGTCTGCTCTCCGCCCGGGCTAGGTCTTCTGCTCACACGCGTCTGCTATTCCATCCCGACGCAGCCTCCAACCACACCGTTAGCTAACCCTGGCGCCGTAAGCTCTCTCAAGATTTGGTCCCTGCGACGGGGACCCGTTCGGGTATGGGGCCTCACGGGCAGCAGCCCTTCGGCCAGCGTGTCCAGGATGGAGTCACGCTCCCCGGCTCCTGCCATCCGTGTGGGCTGCTCAGTCCCTCTTCACCAACCACACTTTTCCGGCCCCTTCCCACCCGCGCTGCCAGCCAACCTGGGCTCGGCCTTTTGGGATGACCTGGTCACGCCCCGACGCGGGGCTCCAGCAGCCCGGACTTCAGCTCAGCCGGGCTCTCCCCTGCTACCTGTCTCTTCACCACCTCCACCAGCGACTGCCCTACTTGACGCCGCCATCCCAGGCAGCCACACGGGGCACAATTCCCGCTGCCTATTGGTTGTTACCTAGGCAACCGGGAGCAACGCCATTCCCCATTGGTCCTGCCCGGGCTCCGCGCCATCTTTGTGCGGGGCGGAGTGTTTCGAGCGCCTGGGGCCAAATATCCGAAAGGGATGGGGCAGAACCCTTGGCTCACCTTGGATACTCACGTAAAGTCTTGCTGGTCCAGAGACTCACCAGCGGAAATGTCAGTCCCGAGCAAAACAATACCTGCGTCAGAAGCATCACTGATCATCAGCTCAAGTGGCTCGGATTCTGTTCCTTTCTCCATAACTATAAATAGCTTCGCGTTTAAGGTCGAATCCAAGCACGGCTTTTAAGGTGCAAATTGTAAATTGTACAAAGTGACGATTGGACTGTGCCACTGTAGCGAAGGAGTGTCAACCTTGCGCTTGCACTGTGTCTTTTAAATTCACTTTGAAGGGACCTTCGCATTCATTGCAGGGATTTGTGCTGTCACAACTCAGATCCTTTGTGTTTAAAATACAGGGCCAGCATTAGGCACCTCCTCTTAAATACCATTGCGTGAAGCAGTGTATCCATATGTTGATACTGTACATTGTGAGTACAATGTGATGCTAGGTTCTGCCAGGTTAGAAAAAGACATTATGACTGTCCTCATGGACATTTAGTATCTAAATGAGAAGAAACGATTCAGGCACATAGAAAAATCCAAGACTATAACCAAATTACTTCTGTGAACTGCAATTTCTGCAGGTTAGGAAACACTACTACCATTTACTACTAATGGCTTACCATTAGGGGATTGAAGAAGAGAGAATTGTTTAATGATGAAGGGGGACAAAATAAGATGCCCTCATATGTGCCATTTTGACATATAGATTATGTTGAGCTGAAGGCAATTTAAGACAGCAGACTCTAGATAAACTTACCTCTTGCTCAGCTGATGTAAAGAATTTAAAAGGTCTGTGCCAGAAAGAATGATTATCAAGGACAATTTTTTTTGTCTAAATGACCTGTCTGCATGTCAGGACAAACATCTAATAACCAAATACTTGGTCTTCTTACTGTCTTATGACTGATCTTCCTCCCCTTTGAAGCACGAAGCCCTTAGCCCCATTTGACTCTGGATGGCAAATAAACTTCAATTGTCAACTTGCCCTTGAGTTTCACATCTTTGAGCTTTCATATATATATATATAGATATATTTGCTTTCTCCTGTTAATGTCTCATATCAATTTAATTATTAAATACAGCCCAAAAACTGAGGAGGAAGGAGTGGATGAGTGCGAACGCGAAGATTAGATTGCTCCGATTTCAGTGAGCACTCAAACCAGCGACTGTTTAGGTAGTTACTTTATTGAAGCACTCAACCACCAGTCAGCCATTGCGCTAAGGGCGGGACTGGGCTGGCTGGAGCAGAGGGCGTGTCTGACCGGAGTTTGGCTCCCGGAGCACGCGCAGTCTTCACAGAAGATGACGGAAGAAAAATGCGGAGGGGCGATTGCGTAGGAGCTGGTTCTGATTGGCTACCGTTCGCGCGCGAGGGGTCGTGCCTACTCGTCGCCAAGTAAACAGGTAAGGTAGAGGCGGGTCAAAGAGGCGCCGCGACGTGATTGGCCAGGCGTGGGTGGGGGCGTCGGGGATTGGTTCCGGCAGCGAGCTCAGCTGTGTGGAGCGCGCCGGGTCCGGGAGCCGGCGGCCTGAGGGATGGACGAGACGAGCCCACTAGTGTCCCCCGAGCGGGCTCAACCCCCGGACTACACCTTCCCGTCCGGCTCGGGTGCGCACTTTCCGCAGGTGCCGGGGGGTGCAATCCGAGTGGCGTCGGCGGCCGGTCCGGTCCCTTCTCCGCCGGGCTCGCCAGGCCACGACCGGGAACGGCAGCCGCTGCTGGATCGGGCCCGGGGCGCGGCGGCCCAGAGCCAGACCCAAACCGTGGCGGCGCAGGCCCAAGCCCTGGCCGCCCAGGCCGCGGCGGCAGCACACGCCGCGCAGGCCCACTGCGAGCGGAACGATTTTCCGGAGGACCCGGAGTTCGAGGTAGTGGTGCGGCAGGCCGAGGTGGCCATCGAGCGCGGCATCTTCCCCGAACGCATCTACCAGGGCTCCAGTGGAAGCTACTTCGTCAAGGACTTTCAGGGGGTGAGAGCGGGCTGTGGGCTTTGGGGAGGTGGGTCTGTCCGGGCAGTTTAGGGCTTCGCACTCCCAGAGGGAGAAGGAGGGCTGTACGGCTGCAAAAGAGGCAAACTTCACCGTGCGGAGCCAGTTGGCAGGATTTTGGGATGTCGTTAAGGGCTGGCCGTGGGGAAGCTCTGCGGAATGAAGAAATAAATCAGAACCCACTTTGTGGGGGAGGAGTGAGCGGAAAATGGAAAGAGGAAATTGACCAGATACAGCGTGGCACACTGTTGTGTGATGGGGCAATCGCAGCCTCTGAGCAGAGAGAGACCGGGGATGCTTTCTAGTAGGTTCCTTTTTCTTCATTTCTCTTTCCTCATCGTTAAACTATAGAAACTACAGATTTGAGCCGTGGGCCTGTTCTCTCGTTTTGGACCGACCTGTTCGGTCTCTATAGCGACCTCTCTTCGTTTGACTGAACTCTTTTTGTCACTGTGCTTTGAGGAGGATGGGTGAGCTGGTGGGGGCTCTGAAGGTTCAGTTCAAGCCTTCTGTGTTGTGGGAGGTGTCCTACGACCGTCCCAGGTCTCTTACTGGCAGACACTGGTGATCAGAGTGGGTGGATTCACCCGTTCATCTGTCTTGGTTATTGCTCACTTCTGGGAAATTGTTCAAATCCTCTCTTAGGGTGCCTGAGTTTGGAATGAGGAATTTTAGAAACATGGGACTGTCAGCTGCTTTTTGTTATCACTTCTCTCTTATGACTGTTAGTAGTTTGCTTTCCAGCTAAAGCATAGCGTTTGCTGACCTTTATTTGGTCCCTTGTCTGTGTGTACTGGAGGATGGGGTGGGATGGAATGGGGCATGGAGTGACCTTTTTCCTCCTGAGAACTGCTAAACAATCTGAGCATTTAGATGAAACCAGAGGTATCATTGGAAGAGCAGTGGGTCAAAAAAAATTCTTCCCTGTCAAAGTTCTCAGACTGTACCAGGTGGTTTATTAGGAAAAAGTATTATTATATTTATTAAAGTAATAGGTGTTAAAGTTCCCTCAAATTTCCCCTGCATCTCTCTTATGTAAACTTTTTAAATGGATGGTGTATTGTTTTGATAGGAATGCTGAGTGATCAGGATGGGCTGTGACTTGTAGCTCTTCATTAGATTCATTCTCCAGATGTCATCGCTGGATTATGAAGAATCAGAGTAATTCTGTCATCAGTTCAGTTAACATAAACTGAGATGAGGAAAGCTTTGAGAATAATACATCTTCCTAAGTTCTTCAAATACAGAAGCAGTAAGTTAAACTGAAAGCTCAAAGGAGAACCATTCACTTCTAGAAGTAAAGAAGGGTAGGTATCCGGAAGTCTAGTTATTGGCAACTTGCTTTCATTTTTTTGTAAGTGAACCAGAATGAGTTCTGATGCGTGAGGGTTTTTACTTTCTTTCATTTTGTGTTTTTTTAAAGCTTGTTGGATGATAGAAAAAGGGACTGAGATTGTCTTTGAGAGGTACAGCAGTAGGAAGAAGGCTTTTGTTTTTCTTTCATGACACTGTTATACCTCTGCGGTAAGTATGTCAGGTCAGCTGAGAAGTGATCTGGTGCTTGACAGGTGGGAGTAATAGGATCTCTCAGTTGTACCTGGCAGGTAAAGTACTACTACCTCAGTGTCTGAGACAGAATGACATATTGTGGATATGTTCTTTGGCGATATGCAGGATCCCAGTCTCTAAAATTCCTGGTCGCTGTCCTTTCTTAGAGGGGAAGTCAAAACACACATGTTCTGACAAAATTCATTAATGTAACTATCCTGCTTCTGTGGAGGAAATGTGATTCAGGTAGACGACCACTTCCTAAATGCTATGCTGGGCTAACCTGACCCACAGACTCTCTGTAGTTCATCTTGTTATATTTGACCCTGCTCCAAATGTGTTTATTTTATTTAACATTTGCTTAGATAGCACTTACTGTATAGTAGTTACTGTTTTTAATGCTTTACAAACAATAACTAAAGCTCTGTAACAACATTCTTGAAGGTAGGTAATATTTCTCTAAATAATTTACCCAGCACCTAATAACTAGTAAGTGGGAGGAAAGATTCAGATGCAGACGTGCTAACTCCTGCGTTTATGCTCCTAACCAGTATGCTCCCCTCCCTCTGAGTTAGTCACTGAATTTCTGATTTCTCTTTTCACCTAGAATATAGACTTGGCTATTTATGACAGAAAATCAAAAATTTTAAATAACAATAACTTGAAGAAAAGCAATGAGTCAATAACTCTTATACGAGAAGTCTACTGTTCAGAGCAGATGTGGGATTTCATTTTATGAGTGCTGCAGACTCCTTCCATCCAGCTGATTAGCTGTTCTTACCAGGACTCCTAGGTGGTTACTCAGGAAGTGGGGTACAGGCCAGAGGCTCAGGGGCGGTGAGAGGCTTCACCAGAGACAGAGTGGGGAGCAGAACAGGCAGATCGACGAAGTACACTGCTGAGGGGAGCAGCGGGCGGGTCAGGAGAGGTCTGCCGCGCCATGTGGTCACCTCCGGGGCAGGCGGGAATCGAACTCATGCAGAAGTGGCTTTAGCTTCTCAGTGCAGTGCTTTAACCCGCTGCGCCACCAGGGAGGGCCTCAGTCAAGTTTTAAGAACCTCTCCCTTTAATACATTTCCAAAAAGTTGTGCCAGATTGTTCTTATATTTAATTGTTTAGAACATCACTGCAACAATGACTCAGAATTAGTGTTTATCTTGTGCAGCTAAAGCTCAGGGGTCTGTGTCCAAAGAAGAGGCAACAAGGATTGGGAGAACCAGCAGTTCTTGCAGCAGCTGCTTTTGCAGATAGAGTTTAAAAGGTTCTTGTAAATATTAGCCCTGATTCTACTTCCCAGCTAGGGTGGTTTCTCCCTCAGGGCAAACATATGGTGGGTACCAGGAACAGTAAGACGGAAAATGCCAGATCAGAAATCTTGGTAGAGAATACTCATATTACCCTCCTCACTTACATCCTGTGCTTCAGGTCTCATGCCTACTCATCTACAACAGACTTTTGAGCATTTTCTCTGTTATGGGGCTAGTACTCACAGACAGATGTTGGTACTGCTGGGAGTCACAGACTAGCATGTGGTTCACTAGTTTATTAGGAGGATTAAAATGAGATCTCACACATGAAAGCCCTGGCATAATTCTAGTGCTTAGCAGGAGCTCAGCATGTTTTGTTTTGAGGTTTCATGCTTACTAACCTCAGGATTAGACTTTCTTGCTTATATCGCACTGAATAAGGTAAAAGCAGTATAATTTTGGGAAGATGCTTTCATGACCATTGGGAATAGTAATTCAATTATCAATAGTAATTGATATTTACTCCAAAATTTTAGTCACACACACATTTTCTAGGAAGTTGGCCTTCATCAGTAATTATCAGCCATTTTAAAAATTGAGTTTTACACAAACATAATATGGTATTTTTTCCCCCCATTTTTCAAGTGTAAAGCTGTAATACTGCACATGCATCATTTTTTTTATTAAAGATTTGTTTATTTATGTATACAAGAACTGGGGTACAGGTCAGAGGTGTGGAGGTGGGGGTAAGAGGATTCACCAGAGACAGAGTGGGATAACTGACAGGCAGATTGAGTGAGATACGCTGCTGAGGAGAGCAGTGGGTGAGACAGGAGAGGTCTGCTGTGTCATGTGGGTCAGCTCCCTGGCTGGGATTGAATTCATGCTGCAGATAGCTTCATAGTGCTGCAGCTTAACTCCTTATGCCACCAGGGAGGTCCTGAACATACTTCTTCTAACTATGTGTGCCCCCTAAGAAATTCTGATGTCCTTGTACTTGGTTGAGAACCACACTGATAACTGTCACCAAATAAAGAATTTCAAGCAGTAATTTTTTAAAGCTAAAATGTTAAGGAGGAGTTATGTTTGCAAATCATCCATAATTGCATTTTGTGAGATTTAAAGCATCATTTATTGTCTGTTATAGGGAGCCAAGCAGGCCATTCATTTAAGGCTGAGGCAGGTTGGGTCAATGGCAGTGAATGGGAAAATAACTCTAGACTACTTGTCTTTTATAACATTCAATTTGGATTCTGTCTTCTTCTTTCAGGGTCTCATATTTGGAGTAGATCATCCCTGTTTTCTGTAAGATTTTAACATAAAAGACTTCCTTTCTTCCAACCTCTGATTCAGAATACAACAGTTGTCAGAAATAGTTCAGGGGCCTGAAGCAGTTCCTTTGGAATCCATAGATCAAAAATTTTTTTTAAAGATGTATTTATTGTATATAAAAGAGTTGGGGTGCAGGCCAGAGGTGTGGGGGGGAGTGAGTGAGAGGGTGCATCAGAGACAGAGTAGGAAACAGAGCAGGCAGATGTACTGAAGTACACTGCTGAGAAGAGCAGCGGGTGAGACAGGAATGGTCTGCTGTGACATGTGGGTTACCTACTTCCCTGACTGGGGGTTGAAATCATGCTGCAGTGACTGCTGATAGCTTCAAAGTGCTGTGCTTAACCCCTTGTGCCACCAGGGAGGCCCCCAAAATTATTTTCATACTAATTTAAAGACTGTTTTCCTTTTTCACTATAATTACCTAATGGGTGTACAGGGAAGATTTCCAGAGGCTGCAGGATATGTGATATCAAAATTGGTTGAATACTAATGAAGTTCTATGCTATTAACCCAAACACTGGAGATTTGCAAAAATGTAAAACAATGTCATTCTTCTCACAAAAAATTGTTTTTAAAAAACTACTTTCCATAACAACGTATCTCTTAGGTTAACATGTAATGGATTTATTTTTATTATTAATGGTTTTAACATTTCAATTTTAATTTCTGATAGAGCAAATATATATTTTCCCCACGTAAACAAAGGTGTTTGGGCTCCTTATTAATTTTTAAAAGTTTAAAGATATGTTGAGACCCAAAAGTTTGAGAGCTGTCCGCTCCATGTATATCAAACTTAAAAAAAGAACAAACTTGTTTTGTTAAGGTATTTCTGTATATATTTCACTGTGCAACATGAATTATGTGCTTGACTGTCCTGGATTTTCACATGGCACAATATTGCCTTCCTTGGGGCTGCTGGATAGATACCCAAAACCCCTTGGGTATCCAAAGGGTACTCCTTAGGCTCCAGGTTCCAGTGAATGACCTTTTGCTTCCTCGTGCAATTCTGTTTTTATTTCCAATTTCTTGCTGCTTCTTAAGCTTTCTGTACCTTACCCTTTTCATTAAAAGAGTAAGTGAATGTTAAGGAGAAGTGTTTTGAAAATACTGGCATTAAACCGAAGCTTTCTTCTAAATGCAATGAACGTATATTAAAAAAGAGAATGGTAAGAAAAAATAGGCAGTAGTTATTTTCTTTCGCAACCAAAGTGGTCAGAGTCTTTCTAATCCGAATGGTTTTAAGTTTGATTTCCCTAAGGACAGTGTTCGTTGTTCAGTAACACAGTGGATAATGTAAAATGAACATACAGCTTTGGAAATTAGTCCAGGGATTTACTTACATATCTAGCTAGCAACTCCTCAGAGCGCTCACACAAACTTGGTGCTGAGCAAGTGTTAACAGAACCAAATAGGACTGAGTCCTACACTCAGCCCTGAAAAGCACTTGTCTCTTTTCTGTCTGAATGTCTTTCTATTCCTCCATTCTCCCCACCCTATCATTCCCTCATTTGCTCAGTCCAGCACTATTATTTATGAAACCCTTGTTAATACTGAGATGCTTTTAGAGTTGGTGAAATGCATTCTGCTTATCCTCATGGTGAGAGGGAATTGAAAGTTTGAGTTCAGACTATACATGATGCTTGGCTGCTATATTGGCCTACAGTTTCTGCTTTCTTTAAGTGGAGTATTTAAGTCTGTCCTGATATTTTTCAGTCCCTGCTCATATTAGGAATATCTTAGTTTCCCTTTCTTTCCCTTTCTTAGTTTCCCTTTCTTTCCCTTTCTTAGTTTCCCTTTCTTTCCCTTTCTTTTTCCCTTTCCCCAGTTTGCTGCACTCCATTTTGTGCCGCAGTTGAACTTTTGGGCTCTAGAATGTGTGTCAGGTTGTCCTGTGGTTCCACTGCTGAGATTCTAGGGTTTACCATGGACTCCTCAATGGTTCTTGGGAATATGGGATGCCCCACATATGGCCAGCCCCTCACTACTGCTGCTGTGTGGTTCAGAGCTGACACAGAGAAGCAGAGATAGAGAGGAGGGTTGCTACTTAGGTCTCTTACTAGCCACTGTGGATAAAAATGTAATTCTGAAGAGTTTTGATATGAATATATGCATTTAACTTTTGGGGGGGTAAATAAGTCTGCTGTGTTTAAGAATATATTGATTCTTTTGGAGGGAGGAGGAACATTTTGTATTTCTCTTACCATCTGACATCCTTGCAAGGCTTCTTGAAGGAACTGACCCCAAATTGATTAGTAATTGTTGGAGATATGGATCAAGCCAATTCCTAATGTGAGTACTTAATGCAGGCAGATGGATGCATATTTTATGCTGTGACCTGCCATTCAGGAAGTGACACCCATGGGAGAATGTCTTATGACCCAGACTAGCTTAATTTGGCTGTGGGATGAAGGGAGAGGGAGAGTCATATGATATGAAGATGAATCACCTGAGTATATACTATATTTTCTTTGAAATTATCAGTTTGGGGACAGGAGGGAATGAGGGCCTACTGGCCTGGGGAAGAGACCTTCAGGAGGGAGAGCCGTAGTTCCTGAGCTGCAGCAGCACCCGGTATTTCCAAACACCTTTGAGGATTCAGTTACCATCTACTAGGGAGGTTGGATTTTAATGTTTGTGGCAACTCCTCTCTTAATCTGTTGCCTATCACAATTATTTAAAAGAACTCCATTCTAACCAGCTAGCAGATTCCTTTACCTGCTATGATTTTTCTCTTCTGTTGCTTTGTTCTTTTGCCATACCTAAACTTTTTATTTTAAGGTGTTATTAATATTCAGGAGGTGGGATAGTAAAATTGATAGAGGAAATCAACTGTTAATGAAGGCATTTTCTTACCCTCATTCCTTAATATCTAATTTGCCTCTGTTGATTATTTTTTGAGACTACATAGTTGATGCAGAGTCATAGTGTGTTTGTATGTACCTGGGAAGTTGGGGTTTAGTGGTGTTCAATTTCTGTTGTACCGTATATAGCAAGCTCGGAACCTTCTTTGGCTATAGCCCTTTCTAAATAGTGGTTTCCTTCCTCGCACATGTGAGTGGGAGTCTTCCCCTTACAAGCTGGGGAGAGGGCTGTTTCTGACCGGAAGTTGGGGCTATCTGCCTTTGCCCTCTCTCTTTTTGTACATGTGTGTTTTAAATGGCCACATTGTTCTGTTGCTGCCTGCAGAAGTGGCCTGTGTGAGGTGGTGGCATGCTGGGCTCAGGGCATGTGTGGCTTGTGAGGAGAGGATGACCATTGGGATGGAAGGAAGGGTTTTCTCTGGAGGCCAGCCTAAGGGCTTCTGGAAGTAGGTAGACTTTAGAAGGAGTCATGGTGCTTTCACCTTCTCATTTCTTTCTAGATTCTTATTGATTAATTAAACTAGCTATGAGTTAGTTTGATCAACTTGCCCTTAACATCCTCTTTTTTTTTTCTTTTTCATTTTATAGAAGATTATTGCTGTCTTCAAACCCAAGAATGAAGAGCCTTATGGACAACTAAATCCTAAATGGACCAAGTGGCTGCAAAAGCTGTGCTGTCCCTGCTGCTTTGGCCGTGACTGCCTTGTTCTGAACCAGGGCTATCTTTCAGAGGCAGGGGCCAGCCTGGTCGATCAAAAACTGGAACTCAACATTGTACCCCGTACAAAGGTCAGTGACCTGTCTCCAGGGAACTTTTTCCTGGAGTCAAAGCTCTGCTACACGTTAGTGAGATGACTAAGTCCAGTGAGGGCTCATTATACCCTAAGTAGGGCTTCTTATCCTTTTGGGAGAGGTGGTAGATTTTGGCTCATGATGTGATCAGATGAAAGGGATCTTGAGAAGGAAGCACTGAAATTTTTGCATACAATTTTTAGAAGTTTGGTGATTCTTGGTGCATATTTATGGGTTCCCTAGATAACCTTAAGCTGGTTCAGAACTTGTCTACTTTTGTGGTTCACCCCCTGAGATTTAGTTCCTAGATTTAGTAGCCATTTAGTTCCTTTCTAGGATGGGCTAGCTGATAATCTCTGAGTACTTGTGCATGGTCTGACAAGGAGAACTCTAGATGGGCTGACAGTTAGAACGAAGTTTTGACCTAAACCTCTTTAGTGAACTGACTTGGACTTTTCCTCAGCCATCCTTATGCTGTGCGTTCTGGAACTTGTCTAACTATCCTTAGTCCTCTCTGAGTGATCAAAACTATAGATCTTGGGCCTCCCTGGTGGTGCAGGGGTTAAAGTCTCAGCACTTTTTTTGCCATCAACTGTGGCACACACATGGCATAGCAGACCTCTCATGTCTTGTCCACCACTCCTCTCAGCAGTGTATTTCAGTAGATTCTCCTATTCTGTCTTTGGTGAATCCTCTCACACCCTGCACCTCTGGCGTATACCCCAGTTCTTATATGCATAAATAAACCAAAATAAATCTTAAAAAAAAAACAAAAAGCAATAGATTTTGTTTCCAGAAAAACACATTTATTAGCAGTTATTATTTTATATATAACTATACATATAATTTTCAGGGGGATGACTCACAGACAAGTTGAAGTCCATCCATTTACTCCCTAAAGACCATGCCTCTAGATTGAAAGTCCCTGCTTGAGGTTTTCTTTGTGAAGGCTTAAGTAGCAGATTCTATGGACAAAGAGATTGATAGCAGGTAGGAACTTCCCTTTAAACTTTTATTTATTTTTTTAAGGTTTATTTATGCATACAGAACTGGGGTACAGGCCAGAGGTGCAGGGATGTGGGGGGTGAGAGGGTTCACCAGAGACATCGTGGGGAGCAGAACAGACAGAATGACAAAATACACTGCTGAGGGGGAGCAGTGGGCAAGATGGGAGAGGTCTGCTGCGCCATGTGAGTCAGTTCCCTGGCGGGGATCGAACTGGCACTGAAGCAGCTGTGGCTAGCTTTGTAGTGCTGCACTTTAGCCCACAGCACCACCACCAGGGAGGACCCCCTTCAAACTTTTTTTCTTTTTCTATTTTACCAGGATATGTTAGGAGAAAATGTGACTATGGTGAATATTTAACTGTGTCTCCTCCTTTGCCATCAAACTCCAAACAGTAAGCCAGCTAGTTTGTAAGTTTCTGGACCATTTCTTAAAATTTCCTTCTCTCATTCTAGCAAAGCACTATACTTAGAGTAAACATTCAGTAAATACCAGCTGAATCAGTAAATGAATATCAAGCCACGAGAAACAATACTAGAGAGCCTAAACTTCAGGTCTGTGGAGAGAATATTTGTGGTTTCAGGCTTGTAGCTCCCATTTGTCATGTGTTTCACTGCCTAACCTTGTGCAATTCATTCTTTTCCTTTGTGCCTTGAGTTTTCGCTCTGCATCTAGTCACACAGCGCACTTTGACCATCTTGTATGATAATTAATGCTCTTGACACATCCTACCTAACCTGAAATTCTCCTACTAGATCCCTCCTAGACTGTAAGAACTCTTACAGTGCTCCTTGCTCATCACTGTAATTTCATTTCTTTAATAGGTAAATAGCAGACTGCCCTGGGCTTGTGCCTGCCTTCTCTGCTTCTGGAATGCAGTGCCCAAGAATTAGAGGGCTTGAGTCAATTTTAGCTTTGCAGGTTTTTAGTGGGTCACCCTGGGGCACTTAACACCCCCTCATCTGTTCTGTTTTTTTTTTTTACTACTCAGTTTCCACCCCTCAGTTTCCTCTCTATAAAAATAGGGATATAGATAGCTCCTACTTTATAGGGTGGTTCTTAAGATTATGTAATATATTCCATGTAAACCATGCGTTGCACAGTGTAAATACTCCACACATATTAGCTTGGGGTATTTTTGTGACTAATCAGTAATATTACTTTCCCCCACCGCCCAATCCTTTTCTTTCCCATCTCTGGTCTTTCTCTTTCCCTGTTAAAGAATTTTAATGGGGCCAGAAAATCTTTTGCATCAAGAAGTCAGCAAGAGCTAAAACACTAGTTACAAGAGACTGAGATGAGAGAGAACTTTGCAAGCTTTACATACAGCTGCTGGAGAATAGTAAGAGAAAGTCTCTTCCTTTTTGGCCTCTCCATCCCTGTGACAGGATTCTATCCAGTCTATCAGAGGATCACTATGGAAACGGCTCATATTGTATGGGACTTCAAGTAGTAGGGCACTGATTTTCCCTGGCTAGTTGTTTCTGCTCTGTTTTGTGAGGCTTCAGGTTTTGATAGCTTCACTAGTCATAGAAAAAAGTGATTTTAGGCATGATCAAAAGTAAATCTGATGGGGTGTGAGTAAAAGGGTTATTTATGGCTTGACAAAACTGGGGTTTTCACCGTGGAAACCGGCAAGGTGATCTTTGGAGAACCTTTTTTCCCTCTTTATTCTTATGCATGTGTTTCCTGATTTTCAAGGCAGGGAGTGCCAACCTATAGCACCTTACACATCCATTTTAGGTACTCTGCTCACATTGGATGGACCAAGGGATGGAGGGATGGAGGGATGAGAGGGAGGGAATTCTTTTGCTCCAATATCTCTCTCTCCATTCTCTTGTATTTTGATGTGTAGTTTTTTGTAATAGATTTTGCAAACTTGAATGTAACTTAGCCATTCATTCACTTAATAAATATGTAGTGATCATGTGCCAGGCACTGCGTGAGGTACTGAGGATGCTAATGAATAAGATGTTATCTTATTCCCCAAATTTCATTAGTCTTAAGAGAGAAATTAATATATGAATGGATACTCACAAGACAGTGTGGTAGATGTGATAATAGGACTACATGTGGATGATGATTATAATGATGTCATCACAATTTGACAATCAAATGTAATACTGATGGCCCATTAAAAAATGTTTTTTTCTTTTTTTTCAAATAGGCCATGCATACATCTGATTTTTTACCACTCAGTTTTTTTTTCCTTTGAGGCAGGTGTATTACTAGTTTCTTGTATAATATTACAGATATAACTAAGTATATAATATTACAGATATAACTAAGTATATTTATAGAAATCCACTAACAATTAAGATCAATTTTTTTTCAGTGTAAATAATTGCATGTAGTACAAATCCAAAAGAAAATAAGAGAGTATAGAGTATGTTAACAATTTTTTTTCCAAAAGAGAAAGCAGGCATTGGTTGGGCCATCTTTTAATCCAGGGTTGCTATACTAGTCGGGCTAGTTCATGCTAGCTGCTGTTTACAGCCCCTGTGGTTTAGTATAGTCGGAATCAGTTTCCTGCTTACATAATAGACCTAGACTAATTAGGCAGCTCTCCTGCTGTCTGTGTAGTGACAGGGGGTCTAGGATCCTTCGTGATGCGATTCAGAGCCTTCATTTTCAGCTGTACAGATTAGGGAATGTAAACTAAGCGTCATGGGAGATTTTAGGGATAAGGCCTCGAAGTGAGGTACATATATTATTTTGTCAAATTCCTCTTGTCCAAAGTAATGTGTACTCTATCTTAGCTTCTGTCAAAGCCACGAGATGTTTTCTTTCCATGTGCCCTGGAAGGGGGACAGTGTTGGTAAGCATCTGGCTATTCTCTGCATAGTGGTAGAATGTAGTTCCATGAACTTGACACTAACCTAGGTATTGCTTCTCTTTCCACTGTAGGTGGTATACCTGGCCAGTGAGACCTTCAACTACAGTGCCATTGACAGAGTGAAGTCCAGGGGCAAGCGGCTTGCATTAGAGAAAGTGCCAAAAGTTGGGCAGCGGTTTAACCGCATCGGGCTGCCACCAAAGGTATAGCCTGCACTTCCCTGGCTTATCAAAGGGGACTTATAGTGGTATATCGGTGGAAGGATCTGCCGACCTGCCTAGATGCTCCTGGCCTCCTCAGTTCTGTCAGTGTTCTACAGTTTGGAGAATAATTCCCCAGAGAGTAGAGACCTTCACTTTATCACTTTTCCCCTCGGGACTATTTAAGTAGGTCTCTTGGGTTTTGTTGTGCTGTCACCTTTTTTCTCCTATACTTGCAAGGTGATGAGGAAAAGTGAAGGCCTTTACAACTTTCTCCTTCATTGATGAGCTCCACTGTCCCTTAATGGATACCTGGCTTAATCCTGGGGTCTTTGGACTTAGCCTGTAGGGAAATACCTTGATTCCTTCTTCTTGGTTGCAGGTTGGTTCATTTCAGATCTTTGTTGAAGGCTACAAAGATGCAGACTACTGGCTACGGCGTTTTGAAGCAGAGCCTCTTCCCGAGAACACTAACCGGCAGCTACTGCTGCAGTTTGAGCGCTTAGTGGTGCTGGATTACATCATCCGCAACACTGGTGAGCTTCTGTATGGCCCTGTCCCCATGCCAGACTGTGGTGAGGCACTTAACACTGGAGGCCTGATGACTTACAGGCTTTAGTAGCAAAGTGCTTTGCCAGTATGAGTTTGTTTTGTCTAAGTGTACGCACATTCAGGGAGAGTCTCTGAATACTTTTCCAAGACAGGTTATGTCTAGGAACATACATGCAGTTATCAGAAGTAGCGAGGCCTGGAACCAGTACTTACATTTCATTCATACTCTCTTCTGGTCCCTGGCAAAAGCCACTAGGTGCATCCACAGCAACATAAAAAGGACTCTAATCCTTGATCCCTAGTCATTGTTATAACAGCAAGACCTCTCAGAGGACTTTTTTTGTCTTTTAAGAATCTCATATAAGTGAACTCATACAGGATTTGTCATTCTGTGACAGCTTATTTCACTTAGTAAAATGTACTCCTTTGATTCATGTTGTGCATATGTCAGAATACCTTTCCTTTTTACTGCTACAAAAAAATACATTATATATGTTTCTGTTGCATTTTGCTTATTCATTCTTCTGTCAAGACATTTGAGTTGCTTTTACTTTTCAGTTACTGATAATGCAGTAATGAACGTGGGTATACAGATGTGTCTTTGGGATGCTGCTTTCAGTTCTTCTAAGTATTTTGAGCATGTAGCTTTTGGAGTATTCCAGAAGTGGAATTGCTGGACTGTATGATAATTCTATGTTTAATTTTTGAAGAACCACCGTACTTTCCCCCCACAGGATTACACTGTTATCAATTACTATCAGCAGTGCACAGGAATTCCAATTTCTCCCCACACTTGACACTGTTTATTTCCTGTTTTGTTTTTTTTTTTTTCACAGCTGATCGGTGTGAGGTGGTATCTCTTCCCTTTGGTTTGGATTTCCCTATTGACTACTGATTGGAACATATTTTTGTGTACTATTAACCCTATGTCTTCTTTGCCATCTTCAAATCAGATTATATGATTTATTATAGAAATTCTTTACATATTCTAATCCATTATCAGGTACATAATTTGCAAGTGCTTCCTCCCAATATGTGGTTTGTCTATTCTTTGTTAATTTTAAAATTTTCATGATTGCGGGCCCTCCCTGATGGCACAGCAGGTTAGGACACAGCACTACAAGCTAGCTGAAGCAGCTTCAGTGCAAGTTCAATCCCTGGCCCTGGAGGTGACCCACATGGCACAGCAGACCTCTCCTGTCTCGCCCACTGCTCCCCTCAGCAGTGTATTTTGTCGATCTGCCTGTTCTGCTCCCCACTCTGTCTCTGGTGAATCCTCTCACCACCCCTGCACCTCTGGCCTGTACCCCAGTTTTATATGTAGAAATAAATAAATGCATCTTTTTTTTTTTTTAAGATTTATTTACTTATGCATACAGAGCTGGGGTACAGGCCAGAGGTTCAGGGGCAGTGAGAGGATTTATCAGAGACAGAGTCGGGAGCAGAACAGGCCGACTGATGAAGTACACTGCTGAGGGGAGCAGTGGGCGGGTCAGGAGAGTCTTCTGCGCCATGTGGATCACCTCTGGGGCAGGCTGGGATCGAACTCATGCTGAAGTGGCTTTGGCTTTTTAATGCTATGCTTTAACCCGCTGCACCACCAGGGAGGGCCCCACAATAAGTACATCTTTTTTTTTTTTTATAAAGATTTATTTGTGCATACAGAACTGGGGTACAGGCCAGAGGCTCAGGAGCGGTGAGAGGCTTCACCAGAGACAGAGTGGGGAGCAGAACAGGCAGATCAACGAAGTACACTGCTGAGGGGAGCAGCGGGCGGGTCAGGAGAGGTCTGCCGTGCCATGTGGTCGCCTCCGGGGCAGGCGGGAATCGAACTCATGCGGAAGTGGCTTTAGCTTCTCAGTGCTGTGCTTTAACCCGCTGCGCCACCAGGGAGGGCCATAAGTACATCTTTTTAAAAAATTTTTTTCATGATTGCTTCTTGGCCTTTTGGCTAAGATCAAGTGTAAATTTTTCATGAAGTTCATTTCATCTGTTTTCTCTTGTCGATGCCTTTAAGAGTTATATGTAAGAAATCGTTGCCAAATCCAATGTCACACAGCTTTTATTCTTTGTTTTCTTGTATAAATTTTATAATTTTTGTCCTTAGATTTAGGTTGAGTCTATTTTAAGTTAACTTTTATACATGATGCTAGCTAAGGGTCCACCTTTATTTTTCTGTATGTGGATATTCCATTTTCTTAGCCCTCATTTGTTGAAAAGACTGACTTTTCCCCACTGAGTAACCTTGCCACCCTTGTCAGAAATCATTTGATCCATATATACAAAGGTTTATTTCAAGACTTTCTTCCCAATTCTGTAGGTCTGTAAATCTCTTTTTGCCAGGACTATGCTATTTTGATTACTTCAGCTTGTTAGTAAGGCTAGTTTTATGGTAAGTTTCAAACTTTTGGAGGAAGTGTGAGTCTTCCAAGTTGGTTCATTTTCTGGATTGTTTTACTGTTTGGCGTCCCTTGAGATTTTTTTTTAAGATTTATTTATTTATGCACACAACGACTACTGGGGTATAGGCTAGATAGAAGTGCATGGGGTGAGAGGGTTCAACAGAGACAGAATGGGGAGCAGAACAGGCAAATCTACTGAAATACACTGTTGGGGGAGCAGTGTGTGGGTCAGGAGAAGTCTGCTGTGCCATGTGGGTCAGCTCCCTACTGGGATCGAATGCAGCAGTGGATATAGATAACTTCATAGTGCTGCACTTTAACCAACTGAGCCACCAGGAAGGGCCCCCTGGAGAATTTATATGAATTTAGGATGATTTTTTCCATTTTTGCAAAAAACAATCAAGGAGGGGGCCTCCCTGGTGGTACAGGGATTAAAGTCTCAATGTTATCAAGCTATCAGCAGCCACTGTGGCTTGATCCCCAGCCAGGGGCTGACCCACATGGCACAGCAGACCTCTCCTGTCTCACCCACTGCTCCTCTCAGCAGTGTATTTCAGTAGATCTGCCTATATTCTGTCTGTGTTCAGTCTCTGGTGAATCTTCTCACACCCCATACCTCTGGCCTACACTTTAGTTCTTGTATGTGTAAATAAATAAAACTTTTTTTTTTTTTAAAGATTTATTTATTCATACAGAACTGGGGTACAGGCCAGAGATGCGGAGGGTGAGAGGATTCACCAGAGACAGAGAGGGGAGCAGAACAGGCAGATCTACGAAGTACACCGCTGAGGAGAGTGGCGGGCGGGTCAGGATTCACCAGAGACAGAGAGGGGAGCAGAACAGGCAGATCTACGAACTACATCACTGAGGGGAGTGGCGGGCGGGTCAGGAGAGGTCTGCCGAGCCATCAGGAGAGGTCTGCTGAGCCATGTGGATCTCCTCTGGGGCAGGCGGGGATGGAACTCATGCGGAAGTGGCTTAAGCTTCTTAGTGCAGTGCTTTAACCCTCTGCGCCACCAGGGAGGGCCCTAAAATAAACCTTTTTAAAAAGATCATTGGCATTAAATCTGTAGATTGTATTGAGTAGTATTAACATGTTAACAATATTAAGTCATTTTTTTCTATAAACATATCTTTTCATTTATTATGTCTTCTTTAATTTTTTTTTTTTTTTTGGCAGTGCTTAGAGCTTTCATTGCAAACTCTTCACCCCCTTGGTTAAATTGATTCCTAAGTGTTCTTTTTGATGCTATTGAAAATGGAGTTGCCTTCTTAATTTCCTTTTGGGTTATTCACTGTTAGTAAATAACAATGCAGCTGACTTTTGTGTGTTGACATTTTATCCTTACACTTAGCTGAGTATTTGTCCAACAGTTTTTTGTGTGTGAATCTGTAAGGTTTTCTTTTATTGGGGGGGGGCAGGTTTCTATATTTTGCAACTCTACATTTCTTTTTTGGGGGAAGAGATGTCTACATTCTGCAAACAGATGATTTTACCTCTTCCTTTTCAATTTACCTCCCCCCTTTTTTTTCTTGCATAATTGCTCTAGTTTTCTAGTACTGTTGAATAAAAGTGGTGAAAGTGGGCTTTCAGGACTAGGTCTTAGAGGAAAATTGTTTAGTCTTTCTACGGGTTTTTGATTTTTATTATGGTGAGGTTGTTTCTTTCTACTCCTAGTTTATTAGGTGTTTTTATCAAAAAAAATATTTCATCATGTTTTTTCTGCATCAAGATGATGATGTGTTTTTTCCCTTCATTCTTTTACTGTGTTTGGTAACATTGATGAGATGGTCCAAGTGTTACATTGCATAAATGGACTAATTAAAATAGCTAGTCCACCATTACTGAAAGTGAAAGCCAGTTTTTCTACTAACTTTATATTTCTGTTGACAGATCGGGGCAACGACAACTGGCTGATCAAATACGACTGTCCCATGGATAGTTCTAGCTCTCGGGTAAGAGGTTGATCTATGTCTTGAAGAAGATGATGAGGTAGTGTATATGCATAATAAGGAAATACACATCATAGAGATTTAGGTCATGTAAGTTCAGAAAAATCAGGATAGCACTTGTGTTAAAAATGATAGGTTAATATTTGATAGAGTTCTTCTCACTCTTTTTATTTAAGGAATATCCTACTAAAGGATGTTAGCAGGGATAAGTTGAAGAAAAGTTCAAATAAGTTTGGGACATATCACATACCTTATTCCTTTCTTGGAGAGTCCCAGTGCATGGCATGGTAAATACACAGAGAGTCTGTCTGCGTGCTGCCTGGTGATTTCTAAACTTTCCTGACCATGGAACATTTTCCTTATAACAGATCATAATACCATAGAATCTGCAATTTTCTTTTTTCATTTTCCTTTTTTTTTTTTAAGAAAAGATTTATTTATGCATATGGGAACTGGGGTACAGGCCAGAGGTGTGGGGTTGGTGGTGAGAGGATTCACCAGACACAGAATGGGGAGCAAAACAGGCAGATAAACTGAAATATACTGCTGAGGGGAGCAGCAGAAAGGTTTAGGAGAGGTCTGCTGTGCCATATGGGTCACCTCCCTGGCTGGGGATCAAACATGGGCTGCAGTGGCTGTGGAGAGCTTCATAGTGCTGTGCTTTAATCCGCTGCACCCAGTTCCTGCAACTTTCTTTATTCACTCATTGCTTTCACACTCCACACTCTTCTTTCCTGCTCAGGCTGCATATTTTTTAAAAATTGCAGGAAGTTGGACCCCCCTGTGGCACAGGAGTTAAGTCTCAACACTATGAAACTACTGCTTTTTGAGTTCAATCCCCAGCCAGGGAACTGACCCACATGTGCAGCAGGCCTCTCCTGTCTTGCCCACTGCTTCCTTCAGCAGTGTTCTTAACAGTTACACTTATTCTGCTCCCTACTCTGTCTCTGAATCCTCTCATCACCCCACACTTCTGGCCTATACCTCTGGTTCTTGTATGCATAAGTAAATAAAAATAAACCAAAAAAAAAAAAAAATAGGACGTCTACCAGGAGAAGGAGAATAAGGTTTGTTTTCATTCTTCATGGTGTTTTTTTCTTCTAGCTGTATTGAGATATAAGTGACATATAACATTCAAAATCTGCTGGAAGGTCCTCCTCCTCTCCCACCTGCCTCTCTCCTCCTCTCCCAGTGTTATTATTTGATAGACTGTTATAAAAATGTCTTACTACATTAAAGTTAGTTAATACATGTTCATAGTGTTTTTAATTTCTTAACTTTCTTCTCTAATAGTGGTTCTCAAACTTCATACATCAGAATCCCTGAAGTGTTTATTAAATGTAGTAGTATCGATCCCCATTAGGTTGATAACACTCGGGCATCCCAGTGGATACTGGTACAGGTGTCCTTGACCCATGTCCCCTGTTGCTGATGGCACAGTGAGCCTTAAGTGTGAAGCCAAGGAGACAGTCACGAGAATGTCTTACATGGGCTCTCCCAGGAAGCCTGCCCCACTGTGTCTGTACTCAGCTCTGCCCTTCTCCTTTTCCGGTATCATTCAAGCAGGGGAACAGGCTCCTTTGTGTAAGAGCAGCCAACTGTTATCTCCCATGGCACTCTTATCTCCCTGGAATATGTGGTCACCATTAGTGAAGTGGCATCCGATTCAAAGGTCACACAAAAGAACCTTGACCAATTGATATTGATTTTCTTTTCATATTCTGAAGATTCTTATTATTGTCTTTACCTGGGAGGAATGACTTATAGTTATTTTTGTTATCATCTTTCTTATTGTCATTTTTCATTGGGACTGGGCCAGCTCCTAGGGAAGTATACCTTTTCTAAAATAGTTTCAAGAGACTGAGAGCTCTGAACAGGCCAGGTTAAGGGTGCTATGAATATATAATATTCAGGTTACAGTATGGAAACTAGGTCAGAGAAGAGTAGTTGAATAAGTATTGGTGCCTGCGGAGGTTGAGACCAGATGCTTTGACTACTTTAAAGAGCCTGAGGCAGGTGGGACCCTAAGTATTTAGTCTTTGCTTGCTCCTCAGGACGCAGACTGGGTGGTGGTGAAGGAGCCTGTTATCAAAGTTGCTGCCATAGACAATGGGCTGGCTTTCCCCCTGAAGCATCCTGACTCCTGGAGGGCATGTAAGTCTCAAGAGCACTGTTGTCTGGCTCTTTTGCTCAGTTTAAGTTTTCTCATCTGTGCAGTGGACATAATAATATCTCAATCATAGTATTGTTCCAGAAATTAATGAAATAATGTGGCTTGTGCACTTAGCACGTGCCTGGCTTTGCAACTGCCCCATAATAGAAGCTGTCATTGTTTTGTTACCTTACATTATTCTCATTGGGAGCATAGACTTGGGTTTTCTCCATGTTGCAGTTTTCTTATTCTTAATGAGGGCTTTATTTAATTTATTCTATTTGTGTTTCTAAATACAAGAACTGTCAGTGTTCTATTTTCCTCTGTGACATCCCAGAAGCCAGGCCCCGCCCCATTATGCAGAAAAACTCTTGGGAATCTGAAGAGATAAGTACTAGCCTGTTTTTTCAAAGGAACATCTGAATGTCTCATTGGCAAGCAGATAACTAGATAGGCGATATTTTGGATGGCCATGAAGAGTTTAGGAAAGAGCACATGCCCTGGGATTAACTACACCTGAGCTTGAGTCCTGATTCCTTCATGTACTATGTAACATTTAGGGTTAACTGCTCTTATAAATTTTCTTCCCTGTTGTATATCAAGGAAGAAGGATTCTACCTTTTGCAGTATCTGATAGGTCAAGAAACATTTTTTTTTAAGATTCATTTATTTATTTATGCATACAGAACTGGGGTACAGACCAGAAGTGCAGGGGCAGTGAGAGGATTCAACAGAGACAGAGTGGGGAGCAGAATAGGCAGATCAATGAAGTACACTGCTGAGGGGAGCAGCGGGCAGGTGAGAAAGGGTCTGCTACGCCATGTGGATCTCCTCCAGGGCAGGGATTGAACTCATGCTGAAGTGGCTTTAGCTTCTTAGTGCTGTGCTTTAACCTGCTGCGCCACCACGGTGGGCCCCAAGGGACATTTTTAACACCATATTTCCTTTTGGACTTTACTCTTTTCAGACCCTTTTTACTGGGCCTGGTTACCCCAGGCAAAAGTACCATTCTCTCAGGAGATCAAAGATCTGATTCTTCCAAAGATATCGGACCCTAACTTCATCAAGGATTTAGAGGAGGACCTATATGAACTCTTCAAGGTTAGTGCTGGAAACTTCAACCTTATCACCAAATAGAAGGGGGAATTCATAATGTTTTTTCTAATTGGTCCTGATAAAAGCCAAGAAAGAATGGCTAACACTCTTCTGATTTGTGTTAGAAGTACAAGATACATGTAGACAACAAGGCCTGGTTGGGATTGGTTTGAGAAATATTGGCAGCTGTGATGAATCACACTGGTGTGTGACTTCAGTGACTCTGAAAAGTTCTCATTTTCAAATGGAGCATGGAGCCTAGAGTTCTTTATAGTGTTAATAACAAGACTTGGCACAAGATTATATACTTGTTCTTCATAACTGCATCTGTGAAAGAGGAAGTTCTTGGGGTGGTAGTTAACTTCAAGTTTTAAAAGCCTCTTGTAGGTTTTCTTTATTAAAAAGTTTCTAATTGAAAGAGAAAAATGTGTCCTTCTGAGTGGCTTATGCAAGGTCTGTCTCCTGCCTTTCTTTTGCAGAAAGATCCTGGTTTTGACAGGGGTCAGTTTCACAAGCAGATTGCTGTCATGCGGGGACAGGTAAGCCTGGGACATGCAGTGTTACCCTGGGGTTCCTAGGGGGGGTGTGTTCAGTAAACATGTAAGACTTCCATTTACACTGTTTAGTCTCTGTGTATGTTTGTGACGCCACCCTAACACACGGGGAGACCAGCTAGTCGCCCATGGTACCCCTGGTGTAGCACTTACTACGTGCTCAGTTATGAGCCAACTACTCGATGGTGCTTGGGGAAGTCAAGCCTGTGGTCCCTGTCCTCACGTTCCTCCGGGCAGGAGCAGCGTGGAGGTTAACGGCTTAGGCACGGGAGTCACACTGCCTCACCACTACAAGCCTGTGGCCTTGGACAAAGAGCCTTTTAATTTCTTGCTTATGACATGGAGCTTTCATAATACTTTTCAGAGTTGACTAGTGAACTAGTGAGATAATACACGTCAAGTTTTTAGTAAAAAATGGTACAGTGAAAGCATGTAGATAATAAATATGGGTATAATTTTTGCTTTTAACAAGTCATATTTCTTTTTTTCCCACTTTACCTTCAAAGAGAGCTAAGGAAACCCACCAGGGTATCATTGATTGTCCAAAGCATAGTAAAAAATATGTTTGTAAGATTGTTTAAAACTCTACAGGGCACCGATAGTGTGCTTACAGCTTTAAAATTCTTAATTAGAGCTGGGCTGGCCTATCAGCTAAGAATATGGCTGTGGTTAGGGCATCTGGGTCTGAGTAGTGGCTCTGCCGGTTACTGGCGCTGTGGTCTTAGACTTGTTACTTACTCTCTCCTTCCCTTAGCTTCTCCATTGCAATATGTTATTAATAAAAGCACCTTTATCAAGTTTTATAATGAGAACAAAGATTTAAGACAATTGGAGTAGTGCTTGGTGTATTGAAGTACTCAAAATGTGTTAACTACTTTTGATTGTGTTTTTATGTACAGAAAAGTCAGCTTCTCAGATCTTTAAAGGACAAGAAGGTCTTCCTCCATCATAATTATACATTTACTTCCTACCAGTTAGCTAGAAACTTGGTGAAAGCAACTCTGGGCTTACTGAGCCTATTTTTCCCTGGAAATGATAGATAGAGGTGTCTTTTTTAAAGATTTATTTATACATACAAGAACTGGGGTACAGGCCAGCAGTTTGGGGGCGAGAGAATCCACCAGAGACAGAGTGAGGAGCAGAACAGACAGATTGACCGTAGTATACTGCTGAGGGGAGCAGCAGGTGAGACAGGAGAGGTCTGCTGCACCATGTGGGTTGGCTCCCTGGCTGGGGATTGAACCCATGCCGCAGTGGCAGTGGATAGCTTCACAGTGCTGAGACTTTAACCCCTTGCGCCACCAGGCAGAGGTTTTATGAACTGAATATCAGGTCTTCCAATGTTTCCCAAATAAGGTAAGGGCCCAGTTAGGCTGGCAGAATTTTGGGAAACCTTAAAATGAACTCTGCTATTACAGAATTCAGCATAAAGGTGCAAACTTCTCAAGTTTATGTAGATGGTACCTCTGCCCCTATTGTACTGTCCTCTCTGATCCCCTCCCAACTTGGCCTCTTGCCAGCATCATAGCAACCTTCCTCCCATTATACTCAGTGAGGGCCATTATCTGAAGCAACAAAGATTGAAGGGGGAGTGGACTGGAAGAGTGTAATTTTATCTTTGTCTCATTTTGTGTTCTTCATATCCTTTGAGAGCCTTTGGCATCTTAAACCCAGAGTGCTTCCATCCAGGTTCTGCAAGTTTCCATGAGTGCCCAGCTCCACCCAGCATGTAGGTGGCTACTGTGTGGGTCGCTTTCTTATTTTCTTACCACTCACAATAAAGCAATAGAAGTCTCTGCCATATAGAAACCCTGTAGACTACTGTGAAGGAAGTAGCCTTCTACTTCTGTGAGCCATAATTAACAGAGGGAACTGTATGTGGACCCTGAGAGTAAGGCGAAGAGTGAAGGGCCCCCCGAGAGTTAGAGTTGGGTGATGGGTGTAGACATTCACCATAAAAGCTTCTAACCATGTTAGATAGAGAAAACAAGGTTTGAGGGAAAACTTATGTAAAACAACATTTTCAAAGGTGGTGTTTAAGATGGGCGGTCTGTACAGCCCACTCCAGTTCCATTTGAACTGTCTTACAGCCCTCTGCCCTGGTCTTGTGCTCCCAGCTCCTTAAAGCAGTATAGGATGCTGTCAGTTACCAAAACAATTAGGTAGGAGAGTTCCAATGTTAATTCATTAGTTTAAATAAGTGTAAATTGCAAAAATTATGAGGAGCTGGGTAAATACAGGAGCTCTCTGTACTATATAACTTTTCTGTAAATGTAAAATTACTCCAAATTAAGTTTTATTAAAAAAAAGTGATTAAGAAGAGACAGCATTTGAGGGAGAATCCAATTCAGATGTTTTGACTTTTTTAAACACATGGTGTGGGAAAGTCAGCAAGAAAGGATAAGCAACAACAAGCCTCCCTGAGGTACAGGGGTTAAGGCACAGTACTCTGAAGCTATCAGCCCCTGTAACACAAGTTTGATCCCTGGCCCACAGGGAGCTGACCCACAGGGTACAGCAAACCTCTCCTGTCTTGCCTACTGCTCCCCCCAGCAGCATATTTCAGTCAGTGCACCTATTTTGTTCCCTACTCTGTCTCTGGTGAGTCCTCTCACCCCACACCTCTGGCCTGTACCCCAGTTATTATATGCATAAATTTAAAAAATCTTAAAAAAAAAAACAACAAAAAAGATCACCTCTAATTCCTTGACCCAGAGATAATCACTGCTGACTTCTAGACTTTTTTGGCAGATGGGTAGGTAGGAAGATAAAATTTTAGAAACTCTAGGTGGGTCACATTGTAATACTGATTCCTTATCTCCTTTTCTGATGACACTGATCAGCTTTCCACATCAATGAAATACAATTTTTACTTGTTAATTTCATATCTCTTAAGTTATTAAATGGATCCATATTCTTAGGCATTTATATATAACTTCCACTGTTATAAACAGTACTGACTCTACTAGTTGAAACTAAATGTTTTGGGCATATTTGTGATTGTTGCCTTAGTCCTTAAAAATAGAATTGCTGAGTCAAGTGGTCTGTCTGAATGACTGCCCCACAGCCATGTCTACACATGCTCTCCAGCTCCGAGTCATCATCATTGTCATCTGTCTTTTCTAACCGGAAGTGCAAAATGTAGAGGAGGTTTTTGTTTTAATTTGTATTTTTTAAATACCTAGAGAGGTTTTCATTTTCTATTTACTGCCCATTTATAGTCTTTAGTCAATTGTACAGCTTTCTGTGGCTGTGTTTTTATTCACTTACGGGCGCATCTGTCTGCTGGTTTCCTTTCAGAGGCAGACTTCGGTGCTCAGGCCTTTCCCTTACTGATCTCGTTTTTCCCACTGCAGATCCTAAACCTGTCCCAGGCCCTGAAAGACAACAAGAGTCCCCTGCACCTCGTCCAGATGCCACCCGTGATTGTTGAGACGGCCCGTTCCCACCAGCGGTCTGCTAGCGAGTCCTACACACAGAGCTTTCAGAGTCGGAAGCCCTTCTTTTCGTGGTGGTAGCCTGAGAGGCAGACAAAGGCTTATTGTCTGAGACTTGGGCTGGGAGGAAGCCTGGGGAGTGGATTGCAGGAAAAGCCCAAGAAGCTGGTAGAGAGCAGTGCCCTTAAGAGCCCTCCCTCTCTGCTCGCAACCTCCCTCAGGGCTTCTCCAAGCACTGGGAGAAGCACAATCAGAGGGATAGTCGCTTGGGCCCCTCTGAGTGCTGGGGAGGCTGGCACTCCAGGCAAGTTGTCCAGATGCCTGGGAGGAGCATCTCCCTTCTAGCATCTCCTGAGGGCAGGATGGGAAATTCCCTTCCCTCCCTGTCACCCTGCTCTGTTGCAATTCCTCATTATATTCTGCATCAGAAAAAAAAATAATATAACAAAAAGAAATTTAAACACTAGTTGCAAAGCCCGGGCAGAATCCCTGAATCTCTCATATCAGAAACCTCTAACCCAGACTTATATTCGCATGGACCTTATATTCAGGTGCCTCACTGTCCTTCACTCCCATGGACCAATGCAGCTGGCTGACTCAAAAGACAACTGGTGATGTGAAGTCCTGGGACAAAGCCACGCCTTTCCTTTGGTTTTTACCAAGTCTCTTCCCCTTCTTCCACCAGTGCAATAGTGAAAGCCTCCAAACACAATTCTCATGGTGGGGGTGTTCTAGGCCTCCCAGCAGTTCTGCATATAATTGGGTAGATTGGCTCTGCTCTCTGTTCTGTTAGGGAACCAGCCTCCCTAGTCCAGGCCTGTAGCTTGCCTGTCCATTCATGCAAAGGCAGGAGGGAGGAAACTGAGGCCCCAGCTTGCAAAAGTGATTCTGTGGCCTAAGTGTATGCTAGGAGTATAGTTCTAAGGTTCGTGTATCCCGGCCTTGTTTCTGTGGTCCTACACAGAAGTGATATGCTCTCTCCTTCCTCTCATTTGTTCCTGTTATTTTAGTTATCTTTCCTCACCTCTTGACTTAAGGGGTCAGTGCTGGGTTCTGAAGTGGGTCTTGCCAAGAGTTCTAGGGTGGGTCTCAACTCTTTAAAAAGAGAACAATATCTTAGATCCTTGGACTTGTTTTTATCCTACCACTGCTACTTGGTGGAAGTAAGAGGACTTATATTCTGCTTCCTAACTGGTGGCTTCCTTATGCTCCCTGACTTCTTGGTCCAGGCTAATTTTCCAAGGCATCTTGAGCAAGGCATCAGGAGAGACCTTCAAACTGTCCCCTGTTGCCTGTCCAGCTCAGTGTGCATCTTCCTGCCCCCCATCTCTTTTCCTCAGTTGTCCCCCTTGCCAGGTGTCCGAGCCCCTTCTACACCAAAGCAAAAAGCGGCCTCAGGAGGGGGTAGAGAAGATGCTCTTTGAGGATGAGCAGCTGGACACTGAGTTTCTGGCAGTGTGCGACTGGTCAATCAGCCTTGGAAAGAGACTATCTTGAAGGTTTGAAAAACAACCAAAGAAAGGGAGTGAGCACCATGGCCTTGTGCCTCTGCTTGCCCAGTGTTGCCATCCAGGAGTAGAGTGGAGACGTGCAGCCTTCTTGTCAGCTGTGCCAGGTTGGTCCCCTTCTCTTCCAGCAACTGTCCTGGGCTTTCCCTGCTGACAGGAAGCGTCTGGGAGCTGGATGCACATGGACAAAGGCCTTGTCTGCCTGCCCTGACAATCCTATTCAGCCAATGGGGACTCTCCCCTGGGGGCTCGGGCTGGAGACTGCCTAGCCCGACTGTAAGGGGGCTCCTGGAGGGAGAGGGCACCGCAGGCAGGTGTTTAGCTCTCCATAGACATTACCACCGAGGTGTGGATAAAGCTCCCCACCTGAGTGTCAGGGAGTCCTGAGGGGCCTGGTGCAACCCTGAGCCAAGCTGATCTGCACATTGTCCTCTCCGGACCAGCTCTGTGACGGGGAGGAAATTGGATCCTGTGTTAGAGGGAGCTGGCCCCAGGCCTGGCAGGTGGGAGTGCGGGGCATCTTTCCCTGGCCCTTCTCCATTCTCCGTGAAGCCTGTGCTCAGGTTGCCTTGAATGTGGAGAGAACCAGGGGCAGGTTCCGGGGTAGGCTTCTGGGTGGCACTTGGGCTGGCCTGGCCCTCTGCCAGCCATTGGCCCTGCCCCCCATGTCAGGGAGAAGAGGTGTGGCTCAGAGTGCTGCTGCCTTGATACTGTTCTAATGCACTGTAGAAACTGTATTTAAGTCAATGCAAATGTATGAATAACAAGTCCAGTTCTGACCTTTGTTGTCTCGTTTTCTTTGGTGGGAGGAACACAAGATAGAATGCACAGGACAGAGAACCCTGTGTAGGACTCCCTACACAGGCTACTCCCCTGCAGCAGAAGAAGATACAGGTTCTGCAAATCAAGCATGTTGTCCAAAACCTGACCTGAATCTACACTGATAGGAAACTATTTGTAATCATCATGTATCCCTCAGTTTGAATATTTGTTGCAGAAATACTCATCTGTTATGAAATAGTCACCTCATTAGGATTATATTTGCACTTACTATCTCTTCAAAGCCAAAATAATTGAGTTCCAAGGATTTGATAGGATATCTCACTCCAAGGATTTGATAGGAATGCAGACCGACTTCTTTACTGGACCACGAGAGGGCAGCCCTGCTCTGTGTTTGTCACTGCCCCTTAGAGCACTGTGGGCCACAACTCTAATCAGATAATAGGGTGGGGTAGAGGGGCTGAAGGCCAAAGATCTTTAGGTTATCCGAAAGCTCAGATAACAGGAAACTCCAGAATGGCCTATCCACCTGCTGGCCCACCTCAGCATGGGTAGCCCAGAGGGATAAAGAAGTAGCTGAGAAGTTGGCACCAACTTCTTTTGTTGCGGATTCGTCCACCCAGGGACCCAGTGCCCAGTATACAGGCCTCCCTTCTAGAGCTGGCCAGGAGTCAAGAATCCTCTCCTGGGATCAGGAGTCAAGAATCCTCTCCTGCTTACAGAGAAGCCCTGACCTCAGTTCCCAACCTAACAGCTTTTTGGAAAAGGCTGTACACAGGCGCTAGGCATATGGGGCATGAAAGCCAGCCTTATTTTTTCCTTCCTGGGAACACCCCTTCCCTGCAATGAATTATCCCCATCTCAATCTCCCCTCTCCCACCGCCCCCACCCCCAAACACAACCTCTTAGGCATGTACCTCAGGATCTGCTTTCTGTAACAGACACAGTTTTTGATGCAAATGTTTTTATTTTGCCACTGAAACCATAGTTTCCTTGTGCTGGCCTGAAGGGCAGGGATGTGGAACAGGCTGCTGGACCACTGGGTGACAGTAGCAGGAGAGCTGTGTGAGGGTGGTGTGTGCTCAGTGTGAGTGCTTGCGGCTTGACTCCAGGGGGAAGGTCATGCAGCACAGCTATAGTGTTAGATTGGGAAAGGCTGAGCAGGAGCAGAGGCGGTTTCTTATTTGGATGAAGAATGGGTTCCACACAATACACTGCTCCAGGGAAGCCTCCAGTGCTGTTCATTACAAGCCAGTAGCAGCAGTCTTTGATTTACGCCTCCATCTTTCTTCTTTGCCTCCCAGACCCTTTGGCAAAAATCCCTGTGATTCCTGGGGAATATACTGCCGCTCCGAGCCACTTCCCTGAATCAGTGTCTGATCTGATGGAGGTAGCTTGTGGGGCCTGGCTTCCTCCAGTTCTGACGGATCCTGGCACTTGCCCTTCTAGAGTCCAGATACTGGTCACTGGGAGCCATCTCTGTGGCGCTGCCCTGTGGGTCAGCCAGTGGAGTACAGGGTTCTGGGCCTCTGCAGGGAACAAATATGTGATAAGCCAACATCAGCAGGAAGGATGGGAAAGAAATAAAGACTTTGGTCATGGTGAGCTATTAAAACTGTTCAGGGCAAAGTGAGACCAGAACTCTGGTCTTGTCTCTGCCTTCTTAGAGCAAAATAAGCTCTGGCAAAGCTTTCAGATTTCTGTAAGAATTGGACTAGATCAGGGTGTGTGACATTCAACACTGCTCCAACTTCCTCATCTTGTACTCCTGGCAAACATCATTCATCAGTCCCTATACAAGACTAGAGGAATCAAGTATCTTTTAGCAAGGCATTTTAAGTAGTGATCACTAATTGGAGTTAGCACAAGCCATAAAGCTGGTTTGCTACCCCTGGGCCTGATGGTCTCAGAAGTCCTGTTCAGGTTTAATGATGTGACTAGGCCCAGAGAAAGTGGCTACGGGAACAAGCCCACAATGACGGGTTCAGCTGTGTGGTTCAGCTCATCTCTTGGGGGTGTTGTTTCTGAGCTGACAGTGACCTAAGCAAAGTAGTGGGTGACTAGGGAAAGTATAAAGTTTCTCAGCAATTTTTAGCCCTTGAATCCACTATAGTGCTTTCCTAGCCTTTAGTTCTCTGTAATTTCCTAACCAGGAATTTAACTAGGCTTACCTACCTGTTCTACGGCAGGCAAGCACAATGTTTTTCTTTCAAACAGCACTCTTGCCTAGCTGAGCATCACTGAAAAATGAGGTGGTACTGGCAGACCTAGGCACCTCACTCCATGGGAGTTTCCCAGGATCCCATGAGTTTGGTATCCTATGACAGAAGTCTGAAGTGCCCCCCCATGGTAGGCACTGTGTAGGCCACACCCCAGCCCCCCTGGTAGGTGCTTTACAGTGGGCTAGCCAGCCACACAGCCAGGACTGGCGGGCTGACAGCATTACTAGTGCTGCCCTTCCCTGAGCCCTCCAGACCAGGGACCTACTTCAGTCGGCTACAGTGGTGGACAGAGTGGCCCAGAGGCTTCTGTCTCGGGGGCCTCTTCCTGCGCAGCTTCCTCAAGGCCTCTGCTACGCGGTGGTCCCCAGCACACTCCCAGATGATCTGTGCACGTTCCTCAGCCAGCTGGTCCCCGCTGCGCTGAAACAGGCCCTGGATCTGCAGCAGTTCAGCGTCCTGGAAGATGTTGGCTGAGGCCTTTTTGCGGCCCCGGGCCTCAGTTGGGGCTTGCCAAGGAGGTGGCTCACTCACCACAGAGGCTGGGGTGCCCATCCTGGTGCTCTGAGGAAGGAAAACATGGGGAGACATCAGCAATCTGCAGGCCCTTCCCAAATCTGGGAGTTCTAATTAATGCAAGGACTTCTGGCATTTCTGTTCTCCAAAAGCCTAAAGGAGTATAAGTCTTGGCTTAAAATCATTAATTTCCCTGGGCACCTTGAGGGAATAATAATATGAACTGCTTAAGTGTTCAACACTTGGGAAGAGCCTGTGAGGTAAGAAGTGTTTATCCTCACTTTACAGATGAAGACGTTCCAGTCAGAGGTTAAGTGACTTTCCCCTGTCACAGCTAGAAGCAGAACCTGGGTTGTTGGCTCTATAGCCCATGCTCACCCAGCACCTCCAGGCTCACCGGGAACAGCAGCAGCAGCCTGATGTTAGGTTATGCACACAGCAAGTGTCAGGGTCACATGGGTGAAATATGGGTACCGCCCTGTGAGGGAGACACTCCTCATTTCACACGGGAGAAAACGAGGTGGCGATCCACATGTCTTCGTAGCTAAGGCGCAGGCTTTGTAAGCAGTAAAAGAGATGGTAGATTTGGGTTCCCTGGTAAGGACCCCAGTTGTGGCTGCCTTCAGTTTCTGGAGGGTGAATATTCCAGCTGCTTCCTGTCTAAACTTGTCAGCTGGTACTAACATCTCCATAGGGTTGCTCCAAGGACTGAGTGAAGACTCAGCATTGAGAACAGCGCTCTGTTCTATTATGTTTTTCCATCTAAAATAGATGAGTCATCTTACCTATTTTCAAGTCTGGGATGAACCAAATCCATGTAATTTGCAAGCACAGTATGAAGTAACACCAGTCAGATCTAACTAGTCCAAAGCACCAGAGAAAAGTGGGAGAGGAAGGTGGGGAAGAAGGAACTGTCATGGGCTGAGGCTGAGATTTATAAGCTCAATAAAACTGTCAGTGCCCCCATCATATTCAGGAAATGAAAATTAAAATTTCTCCTTTGCTTTGGCAAGTTCACTCTGAGTAATACAGGCATAAAGGCTTGCTTCCCTTACCCTAGTCTCCAGTATAGCCTGGAAAAGCTTTGGGAAAGTAGACTCTGACATTACACAGAATTGGGTTTGAATCCCAGCTTGGCCACCTTCCTCACTGTGACCCTGGGCATGTTTCTTAATCTGAGCCTGCTTAGTGTAAAATGGAGCTAAAAACCACTCCCCAGGATTATTTTAAGGATTAAATGTATTACCAGGTACCAAAAAAAACTAAAGAAGTGTACACGGCCACTTTGTGGCCTCCTTAACTTGAACTTTGGTCAGGGATGTAAGATGGACGTGCCTTTTCCTCCAAGCATTCTGGTCTGATCAGCTGAGGCCCCATGGGCCCTCCCACCCCACACCCCAGGGGGCTCTGGGGAAGGCTGGTTGCTAAATCACGACTCATACCACAACTAGCTGCAGAGATAACATGTCAACCAGCAATTGACTTTAAAAGGGGTAAAAAGTTAAAATTCATTTACATTTAAAAAGTACATGTTCACTATAAAACATGCAAACAGTATGGAATTTTAAAGATTTATTTATTTGTTCATACAGAACTGGGGATACAGGCCAGAAGCTCAGGGGCGGCGAGAGGCTTCACCAGAGACAGAGTGGGGAGCAGAACAGGCAGATCTACGAAGTACACTGCTGAGGGGAGCAGCGGGCGGGTCAGGAGAGGTCTGCCGCGCCATGTGGTCACCTCCGGGGCAGGGGGGAATCGAACTCATGCGGAAGTGGCTTTACCTTCTCAGTGCTGTGCTTTAACCCGCTGCGCCACCAGGCAGGGCCCAGTATGGAATTTTATAAATAAAAGTTTCCTCAAGTCACTCAGAAGTAACCCTTGCTCTAACTAGTCTTGTACTTTTGAGCATTTCTGTCATCTCTTCACCCCATGCAGACTCTCCAGAAACAATCACCTCTCCCTTCCCCGGCCTGCCCTTATCATCACCATAGTCACTTAACGTATTCCAGTAATGACCACTTACCCTGCCCCAATTTCTACATCTTCTGTCATGAAAACTCCATTCTTTTTTTAAAAAGATTTTAAAAATAAACATTATTTAAAAAAAAGGGATTTAACTAAAATCGGCAGAAGACTCAGATAATCAGCTTGATAAAAATTGTGCTTTTTATCTGGAAAAATGGGAGTATTTTAATCTGCCTGTCTTTAGGCACTCTTATTGGAATCCGGTTAGTAATTTGTGGTACTTAAACCTCCCAAAATGGATTTTAGACACTGTGACCAGAAAACAGCTAACTGCTCCCAGGCTGACAAAGAAATCAGAGCTACTATGGATGTTTATTCTGTATCAACATGTTACCATGTAATCGCCCAAACAATTCTAGGCAGAGGGGCCCAGGGAAGCAGAAACAGGTGAATGAGGCTCAGACAAGGTTAACCCTGGCCCAGTAACCCTATGCAGCCAGTGCTTTGAAAGCCTGAGTTGCCTTTCTAAGCAGTTCAAAGCATATCTCTTCTCACCTCTCAGAGGTGTGCTTCACTAACTATTGCTACCTAATTCACAAAAGGGGAAACCTGTCAAGAGAAAGGGAAGAATGATGAATGTTCCCACATGTGTGGCAGGGGTGGGGTTGTGGAACCTCTTTTAATCTTTTTGTGGCGTCAGAGCTGTTTAATGGCTGACAGGCTGCCCTAGCCTTGAGCATGTGGCACCCTGAAGAGGTAGATCCCCAGCTTCCACAGGGAAATCTAGGCCTGCAACCCAGCCCTGTACTCTGAGCACCGGCTTATGAGTCAGAGAAGGTTTAGCCACTGCGTCTACTACTCACTGGCTGAGAGGCCTCAAGCACTCCACATACGTGTTTCCCTCATACATCTGCAAGTACAAATGGATGCTCACGGTCTCTGAGGGCGTGTGCCCTTACTGAGAGTGGATAATTCCATGACAAGGCTAGGTCTGTATGGAAGCAGGAATGGGTTTTCTTGTCTTCCAGGGCCTAGGAGCAACATGTGTGGACAGGTCTGGCCATGTCTCCCCAACCAGTGGCTCCCCTTCTCAACTTCCCTGGAGAACACACACTTTTACCACTGGGCTATATGGTTAGGACCAGGTAGTAGAGCTCACTGCACTAAAGCACTCTATAATGATCTAGATTGGCTATGGCTGAGCTGGGGCTGGTGGGAGAAGGGTGCTGTCTTTTTCAGACCCAGGCAAACTCACCCTCCCCTTGGAGAGAACAGCAGGATCTAGCAGCAGCAGCTGCCTCAGGGAGGGAATGACTGATGGAGCCTGATGTCCCAGAAAGTGCCACCACCTCCCCGGGGATGCAAAGCCACAGTCACGGTGAGTGAGCATGCACAAGAGGCCAGCTACCACCATCCTGCATTCAGCTTTATTCATACCTTCCGTGAATCTTGAGATCTTGGCATCTCCAGATTTTCAGAGCCCTCACTCCTGACACTCAGCAGAGTGAGGCTGGGCACAAAAATTTGTGGAGTTTACATAGGATTAGATGGTAAACTTTGGGAAAAAAATAATCAGAATGCTTTCATTATCAGAAGAATCTCATTCAACATGTTCAGTAGTTCTCCTAATTTCCTGGACAAGATCCGAATCTAGGAAATAAGTATACTGGAACAATGGTATTTTCTAAAACTAGAAAATAAAGGCAATTAAATGATTACAAATGGATCTTTCATTTCAGAGATGATATAAAAAATGAAAAGCAAGGGTCTTGGAGCAAATAAAAGGTCATTGCAAAATACTTGAATTTGATAACAAACTAGGTTAAAAATGAACCCACAAAGTAAATACCAAATATTGAAAGTGACAAAGTTCAACTTGCTTTGAAGCAGGCAGTAAATGAACTGTAGAACTCTAATGAAGAAATATAGCTTAAAAGTGACTCTCCGTGCACATGAATTTTGCAGTGTATAAGAATGGTGCACAGCCGAGCATCCGAAGTCAGTTCAGACAGCTGTCTCACTTGGTCTCCAGAAGGTGCCAGTAACCATGAGAGGCAGAACACACTTTAGTTACTGGGCAGCAATGGTTTCCTCACTCAGCTCACCTTCCTGGGAGGACCCTGCTGATGGTAATAGTCTCTGTAACCAGAGGCCAAGGGCCCTTAGAATAAGATCAGGAGCTTTGGCCCAAGGCCCAAATCAACACTTGTGGCCCTGGCCTGCTTCCTGGCACAGACATGCCACTGGACAGCAGCCAAAATCTATGGTTCCCCATGTGGGAGGCACAGTTCAAATGGCTGCATAGGCCCTCCCAGTGCACAGGGCCTAGCTTTAGCCTGGGTGCCCGAGAAAACTGGACACATGTAGGCCTCTCAATTTGTACCCTGAGAGGTAGAGAAAAGAACTGGGACCTCTACCCAAACCAATTCCAAAAGATGACCTGAAATAAACTGCTACTGGATCTAGGAATATCTCTTCAAGAATTCAAGAACTCTGCATTCTGGCTATGCCACTGATAAATTGGCATAGTGACATTCTGGCTATGTCACTGAATGACCTTGGCAATGCCAGTTTTGCCCTGCCTCAGTTTGTACATTACTACATGGTGAGAATAAGCCCTTAGGGGGAGAAGGGAGATAAAGATTCATCCTGGTACATTATGTCACATCATGATGAATGATGAAAGGGACTGCAGAATAATTGCCATTTTCATCACCACCATCATGAAATGCCTTTTAAGAGAGTCTTCACGCAGGGCAAAGGGAGTGGGATTAGTCTGAATTGTTAAATCATAGCTGCCACTGAGGAAGCTTGAGGGTGTCAAGTGCAGGACAGCACAGATGGGCAATCTCTTCAAACCTCACAATACCCTAGAGCTGGTAGTACTACACACCCACTTTACAGATGAGAAAGCTGAGCTCAGAAAGGTTAAGCAGTAACTTGCCCAAAGTTGCTAGGAGGTATGAAGCTGACACAGGAGCCAGGGTGTTCTATTCCCGCATCCATTCTCTCAACCATTGTTATTTTTGTTTCTGCCAGAAGGCTCATGAGGGCTTCAGGGGGAAGGAAGGACCCAGGCGTTGAAGCCGCTAGGAACCTGCTATATGCTGCGGGTTTGGGAAGGCGCAGGGATTTAAAGTCAGGCCTCCCCAGCAAGCCTGTTCCCTCGGCACTTCCACAGCTCCGCGTTACTCACCACGCTGAAAGGCAGCACCGACTCCTCACCCAAATCCGGATGGGGTGAGCCAAGATGCGCCCACCCTAACCCCTTCCACGGCCTTTCGAGCAGGCGGGCGCAGCTCTGGGCCTCCTGCCGCGACGGTGCTCGCAAGGACCAGGCGGCACTCGCAGGCAAGACAGGAGCTTGGCAGGGGGTTATCCTGGCCGAGGTCACAGGGCGACAACCCCAACCCGAGTCGGCCCCGGACCTCCGGGGCTCAGACGCAGCCGCTTCGCAGAGAGACCGGCCCTTAGCGGGTTGGGTCCCCGCAGCACCCCGGATCAGGCAGCCCGCTCGCCCGACCCCACCTTACTCTAGCGAGGCCACCGACGACGTACCTGGCTGCCCGAGGGGGGCCACCTCGGTCACAGCCACAGCTCCCCGGAGAAAGCGCTCCCCGGAACAGCCAATCCTCGGCTAAGACCAGGAGGGAGCTCGGGTGCGAGCCTTCCAAAATCGAACGCGGAGACGCGTCGGCCAATCAGCGGTCGCAAAGGGCCGAGGGGCGTGTCGCGTCTCCGCCCCCTTCCTCCGCCGGCCTCGAAACCCGAGGGCGAAGATTCCGCGGGCCCAATCAGCGGCAGAGCAGCGCGGAGGGGCGTGTCCGCCCGGCCCCTTCCCTCCGCCCCCGCCACCCTCGCGCGGCGCCCGGAGGCGCCCCCCTCTTTGACGTCAGTCCCCGAGGACAGCGCGGTTTTGCTGGCGCTGGAGCCGGGCGGGGCCGCATTCCTGCCAACGGGTGCGGCGACGGGCTTTGCAGGGTATACGTGACGTGTGCCCCTTCCCCGGGGCGCGAGGCCCGTGTGCACAGCGCCGCGTTCTTCGCAGCGCGGGGCCTCTGCAAACAGACCTGCCGCTGCTCAACTCACCTTGCAGACACTGAATTTACGGCTCTAGTTTTGAGGGCCAGGAAGGATCAGCGCGATGGGCAGAGCAGACTAGGTGGGTTGAGTCTTGGGTCGGTTTGACGATCTTGGACGATTTTCCTAGATGCGACAGTATTTGTAAGGTTTTATTCATTCATTCCAAAACGGTCCTTTCGGAACACACCTCTGTTCGGTTCTTGGACAGGCAATGAACAGAAGAAACCAGCCTTGAGCTGGTGAGCTAACAGCCTGAAGTCAAAACACCTAAGACATTTCGTTGTCATCACAGTTGTAAGAGGGTGTAATGGAAGAATCTAAACCCCCCCTCTGGGAGGGCCTGGAAACCCGAAGTAACACTTAAAATGAGCTGTGAAGGAGGGGTTGGTGTGGGTCCTTAGCATTTGCTAAGGACAGGGGGTACCTGGATTGGGGGGGGCGATTTAGAGGCTCCAGGGCAAGAGGAGGGGGAGAAGACATAGAAGGCAGAGGTTTCTACGGTGGAGAAGTTTCTAGAGGATCTTCCAACAGGGAGAGCATTGTAGGTGTTTACTTAACAGACCTTTAGTACTTGCTGTATTCCCGTAATGCCAGTCAGCACTTCACAAATATCAGCTCCTTTTGTCCCCATAACAAATTTGTGTTTTTAGAAGGTCACACCGCAAATTGGAAGCTGGATTGGAGGGAGCAGGATGGATGTAAAGTGTCTAGTAGGTTAGGGTTAAACTTCCAAGCTGGCCTTCGTAGTCATTTAGGGTTAATTCCTCCTACATTAAAGTTTGGAGAGAAAAGTTTTTGCGAATCCTTTTTTGCAAGGCAGAGGGAATATTTGGGAGCATTCTTCCTCATCTGATGGTCTCCAGTTCCTCTCTCTGTCCTGCACAAAAACTTCAGCATGTGCTCCAGTTTTGAGGGCCAGGAAGGCTTCACTGGTGGGTTTGCCTTTGGTTTTCTTGGAGTCTTAGGGAACATTGAAAAAAACCAAAAACTCAACAGTGTTCATCTCCAATAAAGAGTATTGCTGCAAAACCTTTCAGACAACTGCTTGCAGAGGAGAGGACTGTGTAGGTTCCTAAACCAGCAGGCTGGCTTCTGAACCAGGCACTACCTAGCCCCATTGAATCAATAGGAGAGCAATGCTTGGCGCCCCTAGTGACTCTGACTCCCTGAGTTCAGATGAGCATATACCAGGATAGGAATTGGGAACTTGTGGCTTCTAGATCAGATGTAACTAAGGCCGGGTGGAGAGTATCTGGTGTCGCCAAATATTTTTTCAGGCATGTGCCCATGTGGGCTCACCACACAGTGGAACTATTTCTTTCATTACAGCTTTATGACCCAATGTTTCTGATGAGGCCATGGAAGTATAGGGGATCCGCAGAATGTGTCCAGATTCATCCTCAATAGGGCCCTTGGAGAAGGAGCACTCTGGAGGTGGAGCCCTGGAATAATTCATGGAAGATTTGGTTTTATCAGAGTGAGGTGAATGAGGAACACTGCTTTGGTGGAAAATTTAATGGAACACCAAATTGCATCAAAATACTTATCTTGATGATTAGTAATCAAAATAAAAGTGTTCATGTAATAGGTTATAAAATGAAAATTAACTTACAGAATTTATGGTGAGCAAAGCATCAGCATTTAAAATAAAACAGGCTGTTGTTTTATGACTGCCTCATTTTGTAACAGGAAGTTGTTTCCCATCAGCTGTGGTTCCCAGGCAGCCTCCATTGCATCCCCAACAATCGGCTTTATGAGGCTTGACATGGTATGTAACAGACTGGGCAACACAGACTATATTTGTGGCCATGACTCTTTTTTTAATTGTAGAGTCTTTATCCAGTTTTCCCATTTATTTCCAAATATGGAAAGATATTTTTAAAGAGCCTTTAAAAATTTATTTATGCATACGAGAACTGGGGTACAGGCTAGAGGTACAGAGGGGGAGACAATTCCCCAGAGACTGAGTGGGGAGCAGAGCAGACAGAGAGACTGAAATACACTGCTGAGGGGAGCAGTGAGCAAGTTCAGAGACATCTGCTGTACCATGTGGGTCAGCTCCCTGGCAGAGAATGGAACTCATGCTGCGGTGGCAGCTGGTAGCTTCCTAGAGGGGAGACTTAACCCCTTGTGCCACTGGGGAGGCCTGGAAAGATAATTTGATAAGTGACTATAAGGGTGTCCATTTTCTTTTCAGCTTGAACTCTAATATGGCTCAGATGATGCTAATTTTTAGGAAGCAGAGCCTAGAAAAGGGGTCTTAATTGTTCAATTTAAGGCAAAGGGCTAAACCTCTCTGCCTTTCTATTTTCTCACTGTAAAATGGGAACAATCAGATCCTTTAAGCTTGGCTGTGAGGGTGAGGCCAGGGCTTCAGCCAGAGCTTAATGCCCTGGCTATGGGTGCCAAGCCAGGCTTTAATACCTTCCCTGTTTAGCCTGCAGGGATTGCGTGCACTGCTGGACAGTCACAGGTGACCCCCCACCCCAACGGACTTGTTTCCACGGACTTGTTACTGCCTGTCCTGTTCTGGGGAGAGCAGAGAGAAGTTTTATACTCAGCCAACACAGTGGGACTCTTAGTCAACTTCTTTCCTCTTCATAAATGATTTTGGTATTCTCAACTTAAAAAAAAAAAACTCACGTAGGACAGTACATAAGGCAACTTACTACTATTTTCAGAACTTACAACCTGAACAGACTAAAAATAGCAAAGTCCTCTAGACAAATGGTATATTAGAGAGAAAAGAACCCCATATCCGTATGACACTTAATGTACACACACATAAAATCATGAAGAATAGAATGAAGGCTCAATGCTGCATTAATCTGCTTGAGCTGCCATAACAAACGGTCACAGATTGGGTGGGTTAGCAACAAAAGTTTGTTTCTCCAGTTACGGAGGCTGGGGAGAGTCCTGTAAAGACCTCTCCTTTTCCGGCTGGTGCAGTGCTCAGCTTTGTCGGTAGAGGGAGCTGGCGGGACACCGCAGGCGCAAGGTCTCTCCCTGGTTCCGGTGTCCTGCTCCTACCTGGCCCTGCAGCTTGGCAGGCTCAGCGCTCACTCTACAGCACTCGTGGCTTCCCACTGCCAGGCTCCTGCAGTGTGGGCGCTGGGAGCCTGGGTCAGGCTGCACGTGGCAGCCAGTGCTGCCCGGTCTAGCAGCTTCCCCAAGAGCCCCTTTGGTGGCTTTGTAAAAAGTTGTCAGGTGCCGAAACTCCAGGTACAGGACATCCCCCAGCACGGCTGCTGGCAGATTACCCAGCTCAACCAGTGCAGCACCCAGGGGACTTCTCTGCCATCCATTGGGTCACAGCTATGGGGGCGGGGAGAGCACTTTCTAGGTGTCTCCTCAGACCCAAGGGGGCTGCTCCACGCACCTCCCTGTGTTCCTTGGGGTGCTCTTTGCCTTCGTATTAACCAGTGTCTCTGCATTTCAAGCTCCTGTTAGAGTAAATAATTCCTTGTGTTGAAATTTCTCTGTTCCAATTACTGTGTGGTTTCTGCCCTCTGGTTAGTGACGCAGTGAAGGATGGCGAGGAGGGTGAAGAAGGGAGAACCTCACGTAGAGCAGGTTTTTCTCTTGTAATCCAGCGAAACCTTGAGAACCAGGGAGCCAGGTGCCAAACAAAGCTCTTTTGGAAAACGACATTGGCAATTATGCTACTCCTTATGGAGGCTAAGCACGGTATGCATGCTTTAGTTCTTACAGCTGCCCTCTGAGACGGGGCCGTTGCTGTTCGTCTTACTCTGCCCACCAAGAAGCTGAAGTTCGGAGACTTGCAGAATATTACACATGCTCCAACTGCAACAGCTGCAGAACAAGTACCCCTGATTTTAGTGGCACAAAACACCTGTTTTATTATGTTCACAGGCTCTTTGGGTCAGTATGATTTAAAATGCATTTGGTTTTACTAGGAATAAGTTCATACAGGGGTGTCTGTTTATCTTTTGACCCTGAACCAAACCAGCTCAGAGGACCCTGGTTTTAGGGGAACAGAACCTAGAAAAGGGGGCCTAGTTGCTCAAGCTAAGGCAAATGACTTAACCTGTCTTTCTATTTCTCATTTGTAAAATGGGGAACAATAAAGCCAACAGATCAGTAACCACTGAAACAATAATCGGTTAGTCTCAGTTCCCAAGGAGAAGGGGCCTGTGGTCATTGCAGGGACGGTGGGGAGCACAGGATCACTCAGGAGGTGGAGAGAGCAAGGGGAAGGCATGAGCTTTGATTATAATTTTTGCAGGAAGAAATGGGTGAGGCAGAGGAAGCTGACCGGGCAGGTTTAGGATGGCTGGTTTGGATAACTGCAGCTGGCTCTGGGCGGACGGGCTGTCTAGTTGCCCAGACCTGGACCTGGTTGGATTAGGGCAGAGGACTGTTGCCTCCTGGAGTAGAAGGGTCAACATGGAGGATGTGGCCAGGAGATGGGTTCTGAATGGCTGTGTTTGCATGTCAAATGTACTACTTTTTTTTTAAGATTTATTTATTTATGCTTACAGAACCAGGGTACAGGCCAGAGGCGTGGGTGGGTAAAAGGATTCACCAGAGACAGAATGGGGAGTACATCAGTCAGATCTACTGAAATACACCGCTGAGGGGAACAGCAGGTAGGTCAGGAGAGGTCCGCTGTGCCATGTGGGTCACCTCCGGGGCGGGGATCCATCTCATGCTGAAGTGGCTTTAGCTTCTAAGCACGGTGCTTTAACCTGCTGCGCCACCAGGGAGGGCCCCTGCAGTCATTTTTTTTATATGAAACCAGTCCCGAGTGGAACTTAGCCTCTGATCCTGGCGTTAGGCTGCCAGTCCTACCTGCTTTGCTGTGGGGCTAGTTCAAGAACCAGCTTGTAATAATTTAATTTAGCTCCAGCAAAGAAGTGGGAAAGGAGTGACCATCAAGCAACAGTGAGTTTCCAGAAAGGGGGTCTAGCTGAACAGCCCAGAGTAGGTGGTAGGCAGCTGTCCTGTCTCTCATCATCCCTTGTCTCTGCCTGACTGTCCCTGATTGTTACTTTTATGTCAACTTGATTGGGCCTCGGGTGCCAGGTTCTGTGGTTAAACATTATCCTGGATGTGTCTGTGGCGGTGTCTGGGATGGAATTACACCTGTAAAGGTAGACTGAGTAAAGCAGATCGTCTCTCCTAATGTGGTGTGCATCGAGCCTGCTCCACCCACGGGTCTGTCTGACTGCTGAGCTGTGACACTGGGTTGTTGTTTTTAACCATTAGACACACTAAATTACAAGTTCCTTCTAGTTCTGAGCCTGCCAACCTTCAGTCTATACTACTCTTTCAGCTCTCCTGGAACTCCATCTGACTGCAGTTGTTGTGACTTGACAGCCAGTTTCTTTCTAGCTCTGTCTTTTGCTGGAGAACCACAACTTTTCTCAGACCAGCTTCCTTTCTCTCCCGACTTTTCCCTTTCTATTTCTTCTTCCCTGTGCCTTCCTCTTCTCTGCAGACCAGCTTCCTCTGTCCACTCATGCACCAACTTCAGTTACCCAGCACTGACTCCAAACAGAGATGACCATTCTGGCAAATTCTAGAAGGACTCTGACAGCCTGGCTTGGATCAGAGTGGAGTAGGAGAGGTTAGGGCTCACAATCATACTATGAACCTGCCCCCTAGCTCCAGAGCCAACACTCCAACAGAAGTTGTGTGGGGGGAAGAGACTGGCATGGAAGAGGCAGGCGCCCCCCCTCCCCAAGCATTTCAGCGCTGCAGAAGGGAAGACCCTTGTTGCATCTCATTGACACGAATGCCATCATGGCGGCCATCTAGGCTTCTTCCTGATGGGTCAGGGTGAGAGCCCCTGGGGTCTGTAGTCACTCCTGTGACTTTTGATCTCTTTGGTCATGTCAGATATGTCCTAGTCTACCTGCTAAGTTAGGAGGGAGGATTTCTTGGCAGAAGAGAGAAAAGTTGGGTGGGGACTCACCCCTGACTCACCACATCCTTAGGAAGCCAGAGTGACAATGGGAGACCACATGTGCCTTTGCCATGTGGTTAGAGTGAGTAATGTCTGAATCGTGTGAGGTGGACCTCAGGGGGAGAGTTCACAGTTAAAGTAGACTCAGGGAATCTAACGCAGCTGTGATACATCTAGTGGACGGCAAATCTCAATTTAATTCCTAACAGAACCCACCCGAATCCCATTTTCCTCTGCTGTCAGTGTTGATAATGAATTCTCTGTCTCACAATATTGTTACAAGAATTAAGGTGACAGGGGCCTCCCTGGTGGTGCAAGGAATTAAGTTTCATCATGGTGGAGCTTAAGTTTCAGCATGATGCCAGCCCCTGCAGCATGAGTTCCATCCCCAGCCAGGGAGCTGACCCACATGGCACAGCAGACCTTCCTGTCTCACCCGCTGCTCCCCTCAGCAGTGTATTTCAGTCAATCTGCCCATTCTGCTCCCCACTCTGCCTCGGGTGAATCCTCTCACCCCCCCCCACCCCTGCACCTCTGTCCTACACCCCAGCTCTTGTATGCATAAATAAATAAATCTTAAAAAAAATAATTATGGCGACACAGGTTATATATGTATGGGAGCAGCTGTGGAGCCCCATGCAGGGGCCAGCCTTGAGGTCCACCCCTTTTTCCCCAGCCATGGTAGGGCGGGACATGTATCACGTTCTCTCCCTCAGGTATCAGGGAGAGAAATGAAACAATATGCACAGCCAGGCTCCGTGAGTGCAGACCTCAGGGGTCTATGAAGACCACTCCCTTCTCTTGCCGGGCCCCCTGACCACTGGCCATTGACACAACTGGGATGATTCCTTTCTCTGTCACTCCTCCAGTGTCTTGCCCCCTCCCAGGCCAAGGCCAAAGTCCCACCTATATGCCATGATTAAAAGCCTAGATTGGAAATCTATCTGAATTCCGTTTTCCATTAGCTGTGTAACATCAGAAAAGTCGCCTAACTTCCCTATACCTTCGTTTCCCCATTTTAAATCAGAAATGGGAAAAAGAATAAAGGAACAAAATAGAGGGGGAAAAAATCAGATAGCTCGCATGGCCCCCCTCTCACAGAGCTTTTGTGGCAGGTAAAGGAGACAGGCACATAAGGCACCTGGCACGGTGCCTGGCACAAGGTGCGTGTTCTGTGAATAGCAGTTATTCCCACTGCTCCACTTCCACTTTTATGCCAGGTGCACTGGCAGAGCGGAGGTGATTAACTCAACCTATCCTGGCTCAGGGGGCCTGCTGTCAGGCGAGGCTCCTCTGTTCCCTAAGTACGTAGTCTGCTGGGGTCTGCACCTCCCCTCCTCCCCCACCCAGGTCCCTGCAGGAGGTCACTTCCTGGGAAGCCACTTGATGGCATGATCTCATGATGGCATATGGTCTACCTTGGTCACCTGAGGTACTTAACCTTGGGAGCCAGCCTAACCAGCCAATGTTCTGGGTGGCTGCACATAAAAATATGCACTTAAAAAATCCTGTGACTCCTGGTCTGGTCATGACTCCCAGCTTCCCCTGGGGAGGAAGGGCTGAACCTTGCCGGAGTCAAATGCCCACACCACTTGCTTAGGTCCAGCCTGTGGCCTCTTACCTCTGCCAACATGCTCAGAGTCCAGGCAGTCTCAGGGCTTTAGCAAAGGCCAGGAGCCCCACAGGGGTTCCAATAGCCAACTACCACCCAAGTAGCCCTGTTCCCACTGGTGGGATCTACCTGGGACAGGCCTGGAGGTGCAATAAGCATGTCTTCACAGAGCCCTGTGCCCCGAAGCTTCCAGAGTTTCCGGAGTGTTGTCCCAATGGTGTCAGAACAAACATCAGATTGTGAGTCAGGAGACCCAAGTTCTAGCCTTGACACTCACATCAGCCAGCTGTGTGACGTAAAGCAAGCCACTGGCCCCGTAGCGCCTCAGCTATTCCCTCTATGAAATGAGAAGCCTAGATAAATGATCTTTGGGACCTCTTCTGGGAAGGCCTATCGCTAGCAGTATGCCAGCCACTGAGTATGCTCAGGAAATGTTTATGTAGCAATTTAACTGTAAGATTCGAAGCAAGATCCGGCAGTTCCCTGTAGCCATCTATTTTCTTCCTCTGCATTCTGTCACTGTTGTTGGCTGAATCGTGTCAAGTGCCAGCTCAGGGCCTGACATATCGTAAGTGTGGAGCTACTGTGAGTGGAGTCTGTATATTCAGTACTTTAGGTAGTCCAGAGACTGAAGCCAGGACAGGACAGACTCAAGTTAGGGCTGATCATTGCATCTCCGTGGGCTACACATATTCGTCTTCTTTGCAAGCTGCCTTCCCCTCTGGGCATGTTGAAAGTCAGCGCTCTGGGCTCAGAGCTCCAGCAAGCTCCACTCTTTGCCTTCCCTCAACCACGGAGGCCTGCTTTTGTTCACATTGTTCTCTGTGCCTAGAACACTCACCAGGGCCGGGCTGTATTCACTTGCAAGTTACTAAGCTGGTCTGCTGTTGTTTATAGATGCTGGCAGGGAACATGGGATTCCTGAGTCAGAGACAAAGGATTTACTACTCTTGGCAAAGCAGGCCCAGGAAGATCTTTGTTACTTCTCTTTCCCTTGTTCCCAAGTTTCACAGGGCAACAGGGAGGGGCCCAGGTGGCTGTGATGCATGTGGAGACCGAGGGGGGGGGCATCACAGCTGAGGCAGTGAGCCTGGGGAGCCTCCCCTAGCGCCTCCTCCCACCACCACTTTGAGAGGAAGCAATAAGCAAGTCTGTCCTCTGGCAGAAGTTCCCTGACCCCTTGAGTGGCCAGCGGCAAACAAGGCTGAGAATTGGCCAGGGAAGGCGCAGTCGTGGCCTTGCATTCCTGGCACAGCACCCGGGCATGTGCAGGGCCCATGGGGGACTGTTGGTCCCAAGAAAGCCTGTCCCCCATCTCTGCTTGCCAAACCCTCTCCCTCCTCAAATGACACTTTGTTCTAGAAGCTTTTCCCTCTCACGCACTTTCTCCTTTCCTCTGGCATAGAATTCCTGGCCATCTCTTCTCCACCTCTTTTTTGGGCCTATCCCTTCCTCCCCAGCCAGCAGAGAGCTTGCCTCCAGCAGGTGCGTAGACCAAATTTTGGAATTGGCAGGATCAAGGTCTTTGTGCATAGTTATGTTGTGCGGAGTCTGCTGGGACCGCCCCTTGGAACGTCTTCAGGATTCCAGAGGCTAAAAATATCTCCCCAAACCACCACTTCCTTTTAAGGAGCAGGACCTGGCTTCCCAGGGTGAGGTTTGTGCCCACCAGGTGGCTCCAGAAGACCAAATCTGCAGATGCTTTTCTTAGGAGTGAGAAAGATTCTCTTTTTGGTCAATGTAGGCCCCTTGCTCAGAGTGTGTGTGGCATAATCCCATCATCTGCACCCCCTATTCAGCCTCCAGAGTTCCACCTAGTTCCGGCCTCACCAAGACCACACTGCAGGCACTGAAGTTGTGCCCGCAGGGGTTGCGAAGTGTTGCTGACAGAAAGCCTGAAGTTAGGGTCAGACCTAGCTTGGAGTCCCACACTAACACAAGTTATGTTCTTGTGGGCAAGTCACATGACCTTTCTGGGTCCCTGTAAGAAAAGCTGAGAATATAGGGAGATATATATATGTTAAACTGCTCTGAATGTGGTCCTGGAGTCAGCCACACCTAGACTTTCCTTTAAACTGCAAGCCTGGGGCCCTCCCAGGTGGCACAACGGATAAAGCCCAAGAGCAGCAGCCACTTCAGTGCGAGTTGGATCCCCAGTCAGGAAGGTGACCCATGTGGCACAGCCTCACCGGCTGCTCCCCTCAGCAGTGTACTTCGTTGATCTGCCTGTTCTGCTCCCTGCTGTCTCTGGTGAATCTTCTCACCACCCCTGCACCTCTGGCCTGCACCGCAGTTCTGGATGCATAAGTAAATCAATCATAAAAATAAATAAATAAATAAAAACTGCCAGCCCACCACTCTGGACACAGTCAACTTCCTGAGCTCTCTAAGCCTTTGTTTCCCTATCAGTGCAGCTGAGCTCACAGCAGCTATTTTAGAGAGCTGATTTATGGTGCAGATAGCACATTGACTATAAGTGCTCATCATAGTGCCAAAGATATAGTCAGCACTCATAATAATCGCACATATAGTATGCATCCCTAGTCGCTCAAAAGTGCCCAGTAGGTGCTCAGTATGTGTTTGCTGGATAAAAGGCTTTCACAGATGAGGAAGCTGAGGCACTCAGAGGTCGAGTGTACGTGCATGCACTCAGCTGTGTGCACACACACGTGCGCCCAGGGTCTGAGCAGCCTGCCCCCAGGGTCTGCAACCTAAGCCTCTTACACAGATATGCTGTTGTACATCATTATTTGTTCATTTAAAATATACACCCAGAGCTTTCTCGGATGCCGTAGACTGGGCTGAGTTGGCCGTGAGAACATTCGCCCTCGGAGCAGCCACATGGTTTTTCTCCCCCTAGGGAGCCAGGCTGTTGGGAGACAGCGTCGTCTCATGACCAGGAGGTGAGGGACCATATTCAGCCGGGAGGTCTGATGCGTGCAGTTCCCAGGGTAAGAGGCGCCCTCTGAGTCCCATTGCTGTCAATCATCCACTCCCTGACATTTACTGAGACTTGTAAGTGCCAGGCACAAAGATGGTTACGACGTGACAGCCAATGATTATGATGCCGCAGAGAGAACTACTGCAGAGGGGAGCTCCACGTGGGAAAGACCCCAAACTACAGCCCAGGAGGCTGGACCCATGCGAGGTACATTTCAGTCAGGACTGAAAGATCAGTAGGAGTCTGGCAGTCAAGTGGGGTCTGGAAATGACCCGCTTTCTTGGGAAATCCGATGTTCAGTGGGGTTGGCACGTTGAGCTGGGGCATGGGCACAGAAAGGGAGCAGAAACCAGCAAACTGGAAGTCTGTTGGGGCCAGGTTGTGAAATATGTCACATGGAAAAAGAGCTGGAACCTAACTCTGTTGTCAGTGGGGGAAGGTCTGTGTTCCAGAAAGATGGCGCCATGCAGAAAGGCTAGAATGGGGAGGGAAAAGAAAATGGGACTGTTAATACCACAGGACTTCATTTTTCTCCCCAGCAAACTGAGGGAAATAAATGCCTACATTCTGGGATTGTTTTGAGGTTTAAATGAGAAGGCATGTAAAGCAGGATAACAGCAGCAAGGCAGAGTGTGTCAGGCTCTGTGACAGGCCCCTTTATCTCATGGTGAGAACCTGCGCTCTCGCTGTCTTAGTGGTGGGTTTGTCTTGGTTGAGCTGGGGAGCAGGTTTTCAATCCAGGCAAAACTAGATGGTGGGGTGGGGGTATTGGATAAGAGGTTGGACTGATAGGACTTGGGGGCAGGCCGCTCAGACTGGGGTGCGCGTGTGTGTCCACACAGCTGTGTGTGGATGCATGGACACTCAACCTCTTGTGGCTGTGGGAGGAGCAGGTGGGGGTCTCTGGTGGGTGGCGGTCCTTATCTGTTAGGTGGAGAACTTGTGGATGGGCCAGAGAAAGTCTGAGTCCAGCTTTGGACAGAGTAAGCTTGAGGTGGGCACTGGCAGGGCATTTGGATGTGCAGGTGGGAACAGATGCCAGTTGAAGACCAGCATTGCTTCCACCGGTGCCAAGGAAAGGCCAGCAGGCCGGGGCAGGAGCTGGCAGGGCAGAAAGAAGGGAAGGGCCCACAGGCTGAAACAGGGCTCCAGAAGACAGCTTTCCCCACAGACGCTGGATGGGTGCCAGGAGGCAGAGCAGACCGGGCCCCCATATGTGACAAGCTTCTCCCGACTGGACAGAGCGGGAAGGGTGAGGCAGACTGGGGGGTGCCCTCCGCCCTGCCCTGAGGAGGAAGGAATCGGAGCAGTGTGGCGCCCGGTGGTGAGCGAGACTGGAAGGGGGGCGCATGGGTGGCGAGCTAGACGGAAAGAGAGAGGGCAGGAAGCCTGGAGGAGTGAGTGGGGGTGGAGACCGGGTAGGAGGGGTGGAGAGAGAGAGAGAGAGAAAGAGAGGAGGGCTGGAGGAGGAGAGAGGGAAGGAAGGGTGGGGGACCGGGAGAGGAAGAGGCTAGCAGGGGAGCGAGGAGGCCTTCGCGGGCGCAGCGGGCAAGTCGGCCGGGCCTTCCCCGCGAGCCAGGCGTCGCCATTCCGCTGCTCGGCACGCCGCCGCCGCCACCACCGCTGCCCGGGCTACCTCCTCCCTTCACATTGCCCAGGCCTCCACCTCCCCCGCCGCCGCCGCCGCCGCCACTGGCTCCGCTGATCAGGCCTCCGAGCATATTCCCAAAGCCCCCGCCT
>NW_004567112.1:20077857-20078334 GCF_000260355.1 Condylura cristata | reverse complement strand
CGGAGCGGTGCGCCTGCAGCGGGCCTTCCTGCGCGGGCCACTGGGCGTGCTGCGGCTGCTGCAGCTGCTGGCCGGCGCCGCCTTCTGGATCACCATCGCCACCAGCAGGTACCAGGGCCCGGTGCACTTCGCGCTCTTCGTGTCGGTGCTCTTCTGGCTGCTGACCCTGGGCCTCTACTTCCTCACGCTGCTGGGCAAGCATGAGCTGGTGCCCGTGCTGGGCTCGCGCTGGCTCGTGGTCAACGTGGCACACGACCTGCTGGCGGCCGCACTCTACGGCGCCGCGACGGCCATCATGATCGACCAGACGCAGCGCCACAGTTACTGCAACCTCAAGGATTACCAGATGTCCTGCGCCTACCGCGCCTTCCTGGCGTCCGCCGTGTGCGGCGGACTCTGCCTCGGCCTCTACCTGCTCTCGGCGCTCTACGGCTGCTGCCGCCGCTGCCAGGGCGAGCAGGAGGTGGTGTGAGGCCG
>NW_004567112.1:20033124-20077757 GCF_000260355.1 Condylura cristata | reverse complement strand
CGCCCTCCCCTCGCCCGGCGCTCCCTCCGTGGCCCGCAGCCAGAAGCCCCGACCCCCGGTTCCTGCCCGACGGCGGCGCCGCGGCCCAGAGTCTGGGCCGCTGCCCGCGACGCGACGTCTCCAGGGGCCAGGGCAGGGCAACATCCGCCCTGCGGGCACGCATTCTCCGCTGGCGCCCCGAAAGGAGGCCTCGCGGGAGCCGCTTCCCTTCCCGGCTGAGAGCCAGATGTGGACTGGCGCGGCGTCGATCGGGGAAGGCTCCCAAATTGGAACCAGTCGAACTGCAGCTTCACTGCCCGCCCTCGCCCGCCCCGCGGTCGGATGAGCACCCCCTTTTCCCGGCCCCACTTCCAGCCTTGGGTATTGTAAAAGGCAGGCTGGCTGGCAGCCGCGGGCGGAGCGGGGGACGGGCCCACTCTGGTCGAAGGCGAGGCCGGGCTTCGCTGAGATGGTGCGGGCATCCCAGGCGACCTTCCCAGCTCTTCCCTCTGCTTTGAAGTCGTGGGGTGGGGCCTGCATGTAGAGGAGGGATGGATAGGACGGGCCTCCCGCCGGCTAGAGGGCACCTTCATCTTGCCTCTGCCTGCTCGGGCTCACCCAGGCCAGGTCCAGACGCAGACTGGCCTTGCCTCTCCAGCTCACAGATTTCAATTTTCTCACAGACTTCTATTCCACCTTGCTTCCCAGTATCTTTTTACATTAAGAAATCCCACACCACTGTCACGGAATGTTAGGGTGAGCCCCCCACCACCCGGACTTTTCTTCTTTTTTTTATAAACGGAGATCCAGGGTTTGCTCTAGGAATGGCCAGAACAAGATGAGCACCCTCTCAACTCTCCAGCTCTCCATGCGGAGCTGTTTACATTCTACCAGAGGGTGTTCCCGGGAATCCTGGCAACTACCCACTACAAGAGGGTTTAAGACCAAATGGGTCTGTCAAAGGTGCTGTCTCCCCTGCTTGGAGATTCAGGGTGCTCATTAGCCCATCAGAGACTCTGAGACATTCTGCAGTAAAAGTTGACCAAGTAAGCAGTGGCAGTGTCTTTGGTCCTGGACCAGTTTTTCCTACCTGAGTTTCCCAGTGGGCAGCTGTCATTCCCAAGGGGCACAACACAATGACTAGTCTGCTGGAAGAGTCCGGAGCGCCTCTTTTCCAGGGAATTTCTGCAGCAGAGGGAAGGAGCAGGTGGTTGCCGCTGGCAAGTCTGAGAGACCTGGAAGCTGGTGTATCTGAACATTACTTTGCATTGCTTGGGAAATGAAGTCAAAGCTATCCAGATGGTTTCCTGGTCATGAGGAAGTCACCTACAAGAGATCCTGGCGCTGACTGTGAGCAGCTGGCTGCAGTGGGTCACACTCACCAAAGAGAGAAAAAAATTCTGGAGTTGTGGAAAACAGCTGGTCCAGCCTCAACAGGGTAAGTCTTGGTGTTCTGGAGGAGCTACAGGCCTTTGAATAAAAAACAATGCCCCTTCCTTTTCTAAAAGTGAAGAGGTTTTTTTATTTAAGATTTATTTATTTTATTTATGCATACAGAACTGGGGTACAGGCCAGAGGTGCAGGGCAGTGAGAGAATTCACCAGAGACAGAGTGAGGAGCAGATCAGGCAGATCCATGAAGTACACTGCTGAGGGGAGCAGCGGGCGGGTCAGGAGAGGTCTGCCGCGCCATGTAGGTCACCTCCGGGGCTGGGGATCGAACTCATGCGGAAGTGGCTCTAGCTTCCCAGTGCTGCGCTTTAACCCGCTGCGCCACCAGGGAGGGCCCAGTGAAGAGGTTTTTATTCAGAGAACAAGTTGGAGGGGTGCAATAATAACCACAACTTTTGGATTAAATCCTTCAAAAGTGTCCTCTGAAAAAGTTCAACCCTCTCTGAGTTAGAAGCTAGAATTGGGAGGCCAGACTGATTTTATGAATCTGTTTTTAAAGCTTAGTGGTGAGGTGAGGTGAGGTTTCTGTCATCTGTGAAGCTCTGTGCAGTGTTGTTTTATTTTGTCACCATTTTAGTATTTATCTAGCCCTACTATGTGCTCAAAACACTGTGCACTTTCATCTCATTCTCTCAACAGCCCGTTGAGGTGGCTTCTATCATTCTCAGGGACTGTGAGGAATCACAGAGTGGTTCACAAAGCAGTTCCCTTTGTCTCTCCCAGGAAGTGAGGGGGCAGCTAGGATTTGAACCCTGGCATCTGGCCTTTCTATATAGTATGGAGTCAACACACATTTGATACTGTTCATGTGGCTTTCAGAGCATTGCTTTTTAATTGTAGTAAAATATACATCACATGAAATTGTGCACCTTAACCATTTTTAAGTATGTAGGTTGGTGACATTCACATGTTTGCGTAACCAGCTCCTTCCGTCTATGGGATGTTTTGCATCTTATCAAACAGAAACTCTGTGTCCATTAAAATTGAGGTTATTTTTGTGGTCATTTTCTCTGCCTTGAGAAATAAATCCCACAACAGGGAGCCCTTAAATGTCTCAGCTAGCCTGGGGTTCTGTTGCATACTGCAGGCCTAGGGACTGTTCCTTCAGCTTCTACCACTGGTGCCAGCCTTGCCTGGGGGTGGGCTTTGTTGGGCTACTTGGAGGTGCTATGGAAGCCTAGTGACTTTGGTTCTTCTGTTGCAGGTTTCCATATTGCTGAGGCCATGGAAAGTCTCAGAGCTGGTCACACCAGCTTCTCCCAGGACCCACGTCCCCGGACTCTCCACACATTCTGGCCTGGGCCAGCAGAAGTTTCAGAGAGGGGAGGGGAGAAAGCAGCTTCCGTTCCATACCCTCCAGTGGAAGAGTCATGATGGGAGAAGATTCATTTTGCCTTACCACAGAGAAATCCTGATTCTCCTTGGGCTGTGACTTGGGCATGGAATTCCGGATGTCTGAAGTTGAGTTGTGTGCCAAACACTGAGTTTCAGCACCAGCTTTGCTTCTGTTTTTTTATACATGGCATCCTCAGCTCAGCCCCAGCCCCCAAAGACCTCTTTTAGCACCCAGGTACTGGTACTCTGTGGCCCCAATTGCTTAGGAGCAAAATCTCCTGGGTCTTAGTGGTGCCTCACCTTCCAGATGTGCCTGAAACATTCCAGAACTCACTGACCTTTCTAGATGTGCCTTCCCGCTTGGCCTCCAGCTGCTTCTGTAGAAGTGAGGACATATAAGACTGCCTCACACCCATCTTCTCCTCCCCTTGAGACCCTCTGCTGTGGGAGTGGCCAACTGCCCTGGCCTGCAACTTGTGGACAGTGGAGGCAGTCACGTCAGCACAGATCTGCCCTCTTTGGACACCAGTCCAGCCTGAGGCCTCAGTGGGCTGCTTCCTACTTAGACATCTGGAGCCATGGGCCCCTTAAGAGGATTTCTCTAGTATTCCACAAAGGCCCAGAGAGGATGTAAGTGGGAATGAGAAGGGAGGTAGGGAGAAGGGACCCATGTGCCTTATTCAGTCATTTAGTTGTGATTACTAATATGCTTTCTGAATAAAGTTTGGTTTGTCTGAGCTTGGTGTGAGTGTCTTCTCTGGCCGCCCACAGTGACGCCCTGTACCAGGCCCCCGACACCCCTCTACTTCCTCCTTGTGCTACATTGCCCTGTTGTCTGCCTCGCTGGCTTTTCCTTTCCTTTGGGAGGAAAAGAAAAGTGAGTTCGCAGCTTTCCAATACAGCTGGGGCAGGGGATGCCAGAGGGAAGAGCTCTTCTGGGTCTGGCCAAGGCTGGAGGGGATTCCAGACTCATCCCAGCTCTCAATGGGCCCTCTGTTCGGGAACCTCCGGGGATGATGGGCAGGAGCCAGGGGTTCTGTTCTAGTCCAAGCCTTTAGTTTTATAGAAGGGGGAAGGAATCCCAGGGCAGAGTGACAACCAGCTTGTGCCAGAGTGGGCCAGGGACAGAATGGGGTCCTAGGAGCCAGCTCCAGTTCTTTCTGAAGACCACTGTGCCCGTCTGGCATTGCCTCCTGGACACAACTCCAGCTCATTTTCCCCCACTTCAGCCACAGCCTTCTGATCAGGCGCCCTGGAGCGGCAGAGTAACACGTTCTTGCTGGCTTCTGTTGCCTGAAGCCTGCAGCCAGGAAATAGGATTCTCCTGGCAGATCTGGAAGCTCACGTGGAGCAGGCCAGGCTGGGCTCTGGTGCTGTGTGCATCACTCTCCCAAAGCGCCCTCTCTAACATGCACACGTGTGTGTGCACGCGCACAGATGCCCGGTCTTTGAGGTTCAATTTGGGATTTCCAGGGTGGTGAGACCCCTCCCTGACTTCTGTCATCGATTCATGACTTTCACGCAAAATAAAAAAAAAAGTGGCTCTCTTGTATTCAAAGGTTGGTAAGCCCCTGCTTTACTTAGCTTGGTGGGGCATTTTACTATTGAAAATGTGCTTCTAGTGACATTATCTTATTTGATCTTCTCAGCCTCTTAGAAGTTGGCGTGGTTAACTCCATTCAGTGGAGGAAACGGAGCCAGGGGTGGAGGGGAGGCCTTCTCCCTGGTCTCATAGCTGCCTAGTGGCAGAACTCAGAGGGGAAGATAGATGTTCTCTTACTACCAGTTACAGTCAGTTACTAAGTCCTGGGGGTCCTCTGGGAGGCTCTGAAGTTTAGGTGGGATTGATGTTTCCTCCTGGAGACCAGGTGTTCAGTAATAGTTTAATCTGACATTTCCTGTTTAATGCTGGCAGTCCTTTGAAATAAGAAACTGCTCCTTAGGGACATAATGAGCCCATTGGCTTCTGGGGAATCAGGGACTTGCTCATTGACTTCTATTACTTTTCCTGTTTTTCTATGAGTGGGAGTGGGGTGGTTGGCGTTGAGAAAGGAGAGCTAATAAACTGACACTTTCAGGGATAAGAGGAAAGAGCAAGGCTATGAGAGAGAAAGACGTGGTTAGAATTACTTATTTATGTATTTATTGTTTTATTTATTACAGTATTTACTTGTAAAATAAGACAACATATATCCATCAAAATATAATAGCAATAGAAGCCCATTAAAAACATTTGAACTTCGTAAACGTGTACAAAAGGAGTCGTTCAATTATCCTAATCTCATGCCCTAGAGATAAGCTATTGCTAACTATTGGCTTTTTAGATTTTGTAAGTGTAAAAATAGTCTTCACCCTTTCTAAATGTCAAGGACTGCAAGAACCTTGAGGGCTTTCTGGAGCCTTTATAAGTTTCTCACATTGGCTAATTTTCATTATTCTTTTGGCTGTTTCCTGAGAGCTTAGTACAACTTTTAAAAAGGGAGTTGGTTTTTTTTTGTTTTGTTTTTTTTTTAACCAGTGAGGAAATAGAAGCTTAGGAAGTAACTGGCCCAAGCACAACCCAGAGTGGTGAGGAGGGAGTGAGCTCTGAAGAGCTGCGGGTGGGTGGTGCTGTCTCCTTTACAGCCAGTTTGGGGAGAGGAACACCAGGAGCCAGACTTGGGTCAGCTGGAAAGAGGTAGACTGAGATTCTCTGGGCCTCATGGTACAAAGGAGAAGTATGGTGGGGAGGTGGCCAGTGCCCAAGGAAAGCACCTGGCCTAGACAGCGGGAGGATGTGGATAACCACACGGCCTCCTCAGCCTGTGGAGATTTCAGTCTGGCTCCTCATCTGAAAGCCCTCCCCTGTTCCATGGCCCTCTCAGGGTGCAGCGGAAAATGTCCCCATCCCTCTGGGTTCTTCTGAGTCTGGATGAACAAACACATTAATACTCCACATATAGCAGGAGGAAAAGACCAAATTTAATTATGTATATGTCTATATATAATTATATATTTGCATATGTGTGTGTGTGTGTATATATATATATATATATATATATATAGTTGGAGAATTTACATGGCTTGAAATTTTAAGCTAAATGGATTAACTGGGATCTCTTTCTCATGCTAAGGGGCCTGGAGTGTTAAGGAGAGAGGAAGGGGTTTCAGGGTGAAGAGAAGGGCATGACTTTTTATGACAAAGCCTTTCCTCTGTATACTTGCTGGACCTCAGCATAGGTTTTGTAAGGGTCAGGCATCAGCCAGGCCTAGGCACTCGGAAGGAGCAGTTGCCCCAAGCACAAGCAGGCCTTTGGGAGTGACAACTTCATGACTTGTTTGTCACTACCTTGCTGTCACCACCGGTTAACACAAGCAGGGCAGAAAAATAAGTTCCAGTTCCTTGTCAAATTTTCCATCCAGCCATTTCTACCCCTACTTAGGCATATAAAACCCTCTACCCCTCCTTCAGTGCGACTTCTCTGACCTCAGCTCTCTCTGGGGGACTTCTCTGACCTCAGCTCTCTCTGGGGTGGGTGAACCTCATCCTGGAGCACAGAAATAAATCCACTTTTCGATTTACTGGCCTTACTATCTCTTAGCCTCCTCCCTACTGAACCAAACCTTTCAGGTTTTTCCAGTAAAAAGGTTGTTTCTTAAGATACCCCATGAAGCCCAGAGAGTCTCAGCCCACCTCTTTCCAGCTGTCCCCTGGTGTTCCTCTTCCCAATCGAGGCAGGCTGCATTCTTTAAGTAGTGGCATCAGTTACTCTGGAGGCTTATGAGGCCTGGGTTGACCTTGGTTCCACATACCTAGGTGACATACACTGGATAGGGCCCACTCTGCACATCTTTGAAAGAGGCTATCTGAACATTTTGGGGGGCTCATCCTACGACCCCATTCCTTTTGAACAGAGTGTCTGTTTGGGATCCTGTTTGGGGTCTGGCAAGCCAGGAGACTCTCTTCTTCCCAGGGCACCGAGTAAGCCCGGGCTCTCAGCTTTTCCTCGATCTGTCTCCGGGGGCCCTGCAGGGGGCGCTCTGACACCCTAGTTGTAAAGCACTTCTGATGCAAGATTGGGAAAAGGGGCGGGAATACTGACCTTAGAAGAGTCTGCAGTGAGTTGAGAGCTGGTGGATGCCTTATATAACTTCTCTCATCCTCACAAGCCCATGAAGATCTCACTGAACACCCTCATTTAACTGACTTGGAGACAGACTCAGAAGGGAAAACTGATTTCCCCAGAACACTAGTGTCACGAAAACAAGATTCAAGTTAGGTCCGAGCCTCATCCTCTGAAACACGGTCTTCCTGTCTAGAAGATCTCCCAGCAGACAGCCTGCTCCCCCAGCCATGGAAGGACTTCACCCCAGTTACAGTGGATTTTGTAACAGTATCTTGAGTTGAGACAGCAAAGAAATTGTGATCATTGAGACTATGAATTACACCAGCCTCTCAGTTTGCCAGGAAGTTGGACGGTTGCCCTCAGGTTTAATCAGCTCTGTGCTGGCTTCCTCCTGCTCCCTGGAGACGGTGCCTCTGGCTGCCTGGTGTAAGAAGCCCTCCTCCCCTCTAGGCTTCGTGCGATTGGGGTGACCACCCCACTGGAGCCTGGATGTCTGGATGCTGAATGCCCCATGGTCTGCAGTCTGTGTACTCTGTGCTGTCTCCTGCATCCCTCGGTCCTGGTCACAACGAGCTCTGATGTCAGGCTGTGACATCAGAGGTGAGTACACATTAGTGGTTTGGTCTTAGGTCACTAAGACCAGCTTTGTCGCCAGCTGGGGCGAATACTAGCACTTCTGCGTCACTGGGCTGTTGAAATGACTGAGCTAATGCTCACTGTAACTGGTGTTGGACAAGTCACTGCAATGCTGTGGGGAGGACTTCTCTTGAGATAATGAGCCCAACCCGCAGTAAGTTCTCATAGATGTGAACCCACTCCTTCTGGAACTCCCAGATTGCTGCACCCGCCTCCAGCCCCCCCAGGAGCGGTGGTCTCAGCAGCCATAGCCATAACTGACTGGCCCCTCTGTGGTCCTTTGTTGTGTCTGGACTTGAGCTTTCTTGGAAAGATGGTGCAGAAGTGTTGAAATTGTTACCTGGACTCTGCTCTGCGCTCCAGGCAGGTCTGCCTCCTTTCGGCCTGGAAGGAGGGCTCACCACCCACATCTCATTTCCTGGGCTCCAGTGTGTCTGGAGAGATGAACTGACTGTGGGTTCTGGGGTGTCAGGAGTGGGACCTCCGTGGACTCCCCACATTGTGCGTTTGTGGGATCTTTCACGACACATTCAAATTCCAATTTGTCCACACACAGGGGGCACTTCCAGGGACAGTCACCTGCTTGGTTTTCCTAGCTGTTGCATATCTGGGCATTTCACAACAGGTCTTTCCTCCATTGTATCTGTTAGCACCTCATCTTCTCTCTGCCATCCCTGGCAACTATGAACACGCCGAGTTCATTGTCTTTCAAATTGAACTGATAAACTACTTCAGTAGTCTTACACAGGGCAAGAACACTCAGCGGAGGGGCCATCTGTAGTGACCCTCGTGTCCTGACGGCAGCGTTGTGGATAACGTCCTTGGCGGTGATGAAGATTCTGCATTTCCCGTGTACTCTTGTGTTCACAGTTTATTTAAAATGAACATTTTGTAGACGAGGCTCATGAGGTGAGATGGTTGCATAGGTTATTTCTTTTTTGAAAACAGATTTATTAGGATATACTGGATGTATAAGAAATTGCATATTACTTAAATGCACACAATGAGTTTTGTCAGGGGTATTTGTGAAACCATAGCCTCAGCTGAGTGGCAACATAGTCAAAACGTCCCCAACTTTCCTTGTGCCCTTTGTACTCTCTCTTCTTTCCCCATAGCCCTGCCACAGGTAATCACTGACCTGCTTTCTGTGACTATACATTACTTTATGTAAGTGGAATATATAGGGTGTGCTTTATTTCTCTCTCTGGGGCAGTGGACCTATGTCTAGCTTCATTTATTCAATTATTTTTAGATTTATTCATGATATTGTGGCAAAAATTGCTCATTTTTATCACTGATTAAATTCATATTTTATTCCATTTGGAGGCATGTGAGTCTATAACCTAAAACATATTACTATGCTGTAAACTAATATTACAATATTATAAGTAAATATATTTTATGATAAATAAGTATATTGTATAATATAAATATATTAAATACACACATACTGAAGTTGGCTATATACTAGATGAAATTTGTATTTTTTTGCGTGTGTGCCTTCCCCTGGCATTTGTATTAGGACTGATGTTAATTTGAGACAAAAATGAAGGGGGAATTTTTCCATCTTGTCCTATTTTCTGAAATAGTTTGACTACATCATTTTATTGCTGGGATTGAGAGAATATGTCTACAAAGTAATCTGGGCATTTTGATTTTCAGGAAGTTTTTGTTAATTGCTTTAATGGTAACTGTTCTAGTCAGGTTTTTGGTAGGTCACCTACTGCCCTTAACGTTGGTAGCATCTCTGAGTTTCCTCTTATTAATTCTCCCATCGAATCCTCCAGTTTAGAATTGGAAAGTATTTTAGGCTATTTACCTCTAAAATCCCATGAAAGACATATAATAAATAATCATTTGGTGGGATGAACAAATATTGATGTTTAGCTGCTACAACAAATCCAACCCCAATATTTGAGTCATGTACTATAATAAAAGCTTATTTGTTATCCACATACAGATTTATTTCTTCTTCACATTACTGCCCATTGTGGATATGCCAGGTCAGTGGGAGACTTGCTACTCAAAGACTCAGACCACTATGACTTGTGTTTGGGCTGTGCCTTCTACGCTGAGCTGGCATTTGGGAGAAGAGAGGGTGGAATCGATGACTTTTACTGATTTATTTATTTTTAAAGATTTGAAAAAAGTTTACTTATGCATACAAGAACTGGGGTGTAGGACAGAGGTGTGGGGGATGAGAGGACTCACCGGAGACAGAGTGGGGGGCTGAACAGGCAGAGGTACTGAAGTGCACTGCTGCGGGGAATAGCGAGACAGGAGAGGTCTGCTGCGCCATGTGGGTCAGCTCCCTGGCCGGGGATCGAGTTCACCCTGCAGTGTCTGGTGATAGACTGATAGTGCTGAGACCTTAACACCAGCGAGGCCCTAGGTGACTGACTTCTAAATAACATGGTCTAGAAGTACATCCATCCCTTCTGCTCATGTCCTACGGGGAGTCTGATGACCCAATCTGGGTGGAAGGGGGCTGGGAAATGTAGCCCCTTGCTGGGCCTAGTGCCCAGCACAGCTCTGTGCATGGAAGGTGGATCAGTACACAGTTAACTGCCTCTTTCACGGGCAGTCACAAGGTTTTATGGCTGAGGTTTTCATTGCCCTGTGTGAGACATTTTTTGTGCCTGTGTTTGATGAATGGCTGTTTTCATGGCTGCCAAGTGCTGTTGAGTAAGAATGTAACTGCAGACATTCATTTCCTTGCTGTGTTTGTCCCACAGCTCACTGTCTCACAGCTGGAACACTCATTACTCATGAGTACTTCTTTCCCAGGTACAAGAACATTAAGATGTATTTACGGAACACTTTTCAGAGCCATGGCAGTGAGCTATTAATCCAAGTATATACTCAAATGTGAAGTTTGAACACTAGAGAAATACAAACATGAAAGAGGATCTAAAAATATGTGCCAGTCAAATATTTCTTTCTTCATTCATTTTTTAATGAAACATTATTCATGTAACATAACATTTTATAGAAGAAGATGAAAATTGCCAGCGAAAAACTGTACAATTCAGTAATAGTCTGTTCACAACGTTGGACAATTATTTATCACTGTGATCCAATTCCAGCACTTTTCCATCACCTCAAAAAGAAACCCTCTATCTGTTGGCTGGGTAACCTCTTACCCAGCTCAAGGCTACCCCTTCGCTATTTCCTGTCTCCATGAATTTGTCTATTCTGGACACCTCGTACAACTGGAATCATATTCTGCAGCCTTCTGTGGCTGGCTCTTTTCTTCACATTTAGCTTACTGCTTTCAAAGTTCATCCATGTATCCAGACTTCATTCCTGTTTGTGGTGAATAATATTTCATTGTATGTTTACATCAACTTGCTTATTTCCAAACTTTTGTTAAATTAAAAAAATCATAACAAACATACACAACGGAATTTTTCCTCTTTAAATAATATAGTTTAGTGGTTTTAATACATTTGCACTGGTGTGGAACCGTCTCCAGAGCGCTTCTCATCTTGTATAACCAAAACCCTACTAACCAATAACCCCTCCCCCCTCCAGACCCTGACAACCACTATTCTATTTTCTGTCTCTGTGAATTTGACTTCTCTAAGCATGTGTCAGAACTCCTGCACCTTTAAGGCTGAACACTGCATGTCTGTACCGAATTTTATTTGTCCATTCATCTGCTAATGGGCACTTGTATTGTTTCCACCTTGTGGCTATTGTGAATAATGTTGCTATGAACATGTGTGCACACGCATCTCTTTAAGACCCCATTTTCTGTTTTTTCTGGGTATATACCCAGAGAGGCATTGCTGGATCCTCTGGTAGTTCTATATTCAATTTTTAAAACAGATTTATTATTTTTGCAGGAAAGAACTGGGTTATAGGCTAGAGGTGTGTGTGTGTGTGGATTTGGGGTTCACAGGTGATAGAGTGGGGAGCAGAACCGATGTACTGAAACACACTGCTGAGGGGAGCAGTGGGCAAGACAGGAGAGGTCTGCTGTGCCACGTGGGTCAGCTCCCTGGCTGGCCAGGATCGAACTTGTGCTGCAGTGGTTAGTGATAGCTTGATAGCACTGTCTTTAATCTCTGCACCACCAGGGATACCAGTCTTTTAAGAAACCACCTTACAGTTTTCCATCGTGATTGTATATTTACTGGTACACAATGGTTCCAGTTTCTCCAGAACCTCAGCAACATTTGTTTTAAATGGTATTCATTTATTTAAAAAAAAAACATCCATGGGCCCTCCCTGGTGGTGCAGTGGGTTAAAGCACAGCACTAAGAAGCTGAGACCACTTCCGCATGAGTTCGATTCCCGCCTGCCCCGGAGATGACCACATGGCGTGGCAGACCTCTCCTGACCAGCCCGCTGCTCCCCTCAGCAGTGTACTTTCGTCGATCTGCCTGTTCTGCTCCCCGCTCTGTCTCTGGTGAAGTCTTTCGCCACCCCTGAGCCTCTGGCCTGCACCCTAGTTCTGTATGCACCAATAAATAAATCTTTAAAAAAAAAAAACAAAACAAAAAACATCCATGTACTTACTATGCCAAGGCTCTCCATCTGGTGGAACCTGTCAAGCTCTTGTTTCAGTTTCTCAGCTCCTAGGATCTCAGGGCTCAGCCATGTTTAGAGATAAATTAAAGTGCACAGTGAAAGATGCTTAATAAAGAGGGGCCAGAATTCTACATAAACACAGAAGAGGAGGTAAGGAATTATTAGGAGAAGGCTTTGCAAAGGACATGGCATTTAAGCTGGAAAGGAGGGAGAAGGCCAGGTGGCAGGGGATAGGAATTCCAAGCTAACACATGGCAGAGCGTCTCCACTAACCCATACCTCCTGGAAGTCACACTCTTGGATTACCCCATCATGCACTGCATCACCGACCAGCTCTGAGGTATAAATCAGTAGCATATTGTGAAGATGACTGTGCCTGACTTCTAAGGATGTACAAGACAAGACCCGTGGGTGTCCCTATGGGGAAACTCAGCCACCAGGTGAGGACACTCACGATGCCTTCTGGAGAGTCCTGAGTGAAGAACGGAAAACTCTGCCAGTCTGTCAACATAAGGATGCTTGTATCGGCTTGTCTGCATTTGAGAGAGCCCCGGGGGGAGTCGGTCCATCGGGTCTTCAGATGAAGCCAGCGGAGACCAACATCTGACCGTAACCTCACAACCTCCCATTCCCACCCTTACCCCCCGCTCCCCCCATTCCCCCAGCCAAACATCCTAGTAAGCCCCTTCGGATTTTCTGACCAAAATCACCTACAAGCCAAAAAGCAATGTGAAAGAATAGTTATTACAGTTTCAAGTCAGTACGTTTTGGAATAATTTGTTACACAGCAAGAGATAATTAGTAGAGCTAAAAGAATGAAAATGAATACAGTTGGAAATATGAAAAGATGTGGTATATTGTAGAAATGGTGACATCAGAGACCACAATCAGAAATTCAGTTTAGAGCTGTCTCTGAAACCCGTCTGCGTGAGAGTGGGCGAGGGCGCCATCTGGTGGAGGAAGGCGTGGCCTAGACAGTTCCTTCTCGTCAGGTGACGCCTGTTTTTGGCCAGTCTTAGCCAGCATTTCCCCTACTATTTCTCCAAGAGACACAGTGAGGTTCATGAGTAAATTATGTGAGCCATACACATCCTCCCTTATAGATGCAAAGACTAACCTTTGAACAATATCAAAGTAAGGTATCAATTATCTATGTTCTCCCTTAGTCTCTTCCACCTAGGTGCTATTCAAGGGAAAAACATCAGTGATACCAAAATTCGTATCAAAAAGTGAATATTCAGATTTTGGGGAAGGAATAGGAGAACCCAATAATAAAAGATTAGAGTGAGTGCCCAGGAAGCAGAATTCAGCTGCCTACTTTCTAATGGCCAGGAAAGGTCTTACTTAGTTCGCACTTTGTTTTGACCATGACTGTTGGCCCTTTAAAGAAGGTATTTAAACCTTCTGGTATCCTCCAACACTCGTCCCCTCCCCTCCAAGTCTGCTAGATAATACCCTTTAATTCTTTAACTGTTAGAAGAGAGAGCCAGTGTAGCTACCAGCCCGAGCTAGTGGTCCATGCAGACCCAAGGGGGAAGGATTCCCAAACAAACAAAAACCTCTGAAATTTACCTTTGGAGGAAATTAATGAGAATGGGATTTTTGGAAGTTTACACTTCTTCTAGATTTATCACAAAGGAGGAGCGACTGGCCAGCAGACAAGCTTAGCCCAGTCACAAAGCCAGGACTATTCCTCTAAGTTAGGGGGGATTTCTGAATATAGCTTCGTGGGGTGTACGAGTGTGTGATTTGGATCTTTCCACACTCAGGCTGTTTGGAGGGGGAAGTGATTACTTCCAGCTGGGGTAATCACGGAAGGGATACAGACATCTGACTCTTGTGTAGAGTAATGAGTTGGTTTTGGACTGAAGCAAAAGTCAGGAAAGGACATGCTTCCTCGAGCTCACAGCACAAGCAATGTAGGGCGCTCAGAGTGCCAGGGACACTGAAGACAACGGAGAAGTTCAGCTGGGTGAAGGAGCTGCTGAAGGGGAGTGACAGGGGCCTGCATGAGGGCAGTAAATGCAGATTCAGGTGGTATGTCTGGGGCACGGGGTCAGATGATTTGAGGTTCACATTCCAACTCCCAGTTGTCTATTGGCTGAGTGACTTGAAGTGCCTCAACGTGTCTCAAATTCCTCATTTGTAACATGACCTAGCCCTCATAGGGTTGTTGGAGGCCATCATGTAGATAGTGGATAACAAGATACTGCCCAGAGAGGGCTTAGTCCAGTGTCGGTCTCTTTTAGTCCTCGAAGCATGCAAGACGGTGAGAAGTGAATTGAATGCGGGACGCTTGCACCTGGCTTGGCACACAGTAGGTACTGAGGAAACACTGAGGCTGCATTTCCTGCCAGGCATCTGGCATGCAGGATGTGATTTGTCTTTCGTGGGCTCACGAGGTGGTTAGCAAAGAGCCAACATTGGGGTAGCCACGTGAGTTCTTCAGCTTTGCTTCTTCCCAAGTGTTCCTTGCTGGAACATTTCAGCCGCGCTGTGCAGTCCGGGGTGCCTACCTGGGCGGAGTGGGCGGAGCTAAACCCGGGGGTGGGGCCGGAGGCGGGACAGACGCGATGACATCACGGGCACGCCGCCGCAGAGCGATTCGCGTCCCGGAAGCAGCGGCGGCCGGGGAGGCGTAGGAGGCGCTCAGACCTCTGTCTTCGCGGCGGCCCTGGGAAATGGCGCGTAGTCGGGGTGGGACGGGCCTGAGCAAACGCTCGGGGGCCCAGTAACCCTACCCGTGCCCCCCGGCCGTCCCCACCCTTCCCCCACCAGCCCAGCGACCGGGTAGGTGAGGTGCCACCCCCTCCCCACCCCGGTGTCTCCGCCGCCGGTGCGGAGCAGGGCGCTGGGGCGCCGCGTGGGCCGCCACCTGATGGCCCGGCGATCTTGGGCGTACCCCCCCTGGTCGGGGCCGCAGGGTCCCCGTCGGGCTTCTGGGCTGTGGAGGTGGTGATCCGGGCCTCTGCGGGCGCTGGCCTGCCGCACCCCTTCCTGGGCGCCTACCGGGCGCCCGCTCTAGCTGCGCCCCCCAAGGGACCGGGCTCCCTGGTCTTTGTCACACGCCCCCCAGCGCGCCCTCCCTTTGGTCACCCCCCATTGCCAGAGTCTGGTTGGTGTTGCTGTGTGTACTGAGGTCCCACCCCCTCAACTTTTCAGCTTAGCGTTTGGGTTAGGACTTTGAAATTAGGAAAGCGGGTGAGCATTCCCTTGACGAGCCGCTTCATTGGGGGGAGTTGGGAAATGAATCGTTTTGGAAGGTGATGGCTGCCCATTGGGTTTAAGAACGGGAAAGGTTGTGGTGATGGGCAGTGATGGTGCAGGGAGTTGTTGGGAACAGGTGTGGCGGGGGAGGAAAAAGCACCAGCGCGCCAGTTCCTACTTGGAAAGTGTTTATTACCGGGCCTGCACCCCCCCTCCCCAAACAAACAAACAAACTGTATACAGGGAATGAAACTGTACACAGGTGAATGAGACAGTCTTTGATCTTGTGTTGCTCAAAGTGAAAGGGGCAGACCAGCCGGAAAGTAGGGAGTTTTACTTTGGTGTAATAAACGCTGTTAGGGTGGCTGAACCCATGTTCCTTTGGGATGATTGAGGGGGTTCTCCTAGGCCCTACCGGGGGTGGTGTCTAAGACCTCTCAGAACAAGAGAGTAATACTTCAACTGTTACCGGAAGGTAAAGAATGGGAGAAAAACATTCCAGGACATCATTTTCCTTGAGACCCCATGGTCTTACGGTTATGCTGTTGAGTGGTCTGTGGGGAAAGGCATTAGATGGAGAGTCAGAAGAGCAGGTTTTTATATGGAGTCAATATACTTCACCTTGCTGGGCCTCATTTCCTCCTCTGTGAAATGGGCATTCCACCTGTAATCCTACCGTCCCCTAGGTTTATTATAGTCGTAACTTGAAATAATGCAAGTAGAAGTTCGCTGGGCATTGAAAGTGCAGTGCAAATGTCAGCAATTATGGTTACAGGATGCAGACATCAGAGCGTGAGGGGAGTGCATCGGAGGTGAGCCCCAGTGTGGTGCCCGAGGCTCCCCCAGAGGCTCTGCCTGTCCCCACCAAGTCCCCAGCGGCGTTTGATCTTTTCAACTTGGTTCTGTCCTACAAGAGGCTGGAGGTCTACCTGGAACCCCTGAAGGACGCAGGTGATGGTGTCCGGTACTTGCTCAGGTACAGATTTTTGTAGGGTCCCTCTACCCTGCTGAGCTTTCTGTCTTCCTGCTCTGTGCTGCTCACTTAGGCAGTGGCTGGCCGTCCTTTCTGCCTGTGTGAAGAGTGGTTCTGTGATGTTCGCTGGGGCGTCCTGTGTCTCAGGCCCAGCCGAGGAGTGGCAGGCATGGGAGCCCTCTGGCCTTTCCCCAGGGTTTCTTTGTAGCTGATTCCTTAGGGTTGCTAACTAGCCCCCAACACCGGGCCTTCCATTTCGTCGTAGAGCAGGATTTTTTTCCCCTTCTAATACTGGCACACCAATGTTAAAATTGGGGTATAGTTTTTAGCATAAATTAAGGAAATATAAATACCTATGAATAAGCAACTATCATTTCTCCTAATTTATGATTATGGACTTCATACTTTTTTCCTACTATTTTGGTTTTCTTCCTCTGTGATTCTCTTTTTTCTCCTTTCAGCTCACTTATATTAAAGTGTTTTCAGATACATGCCATTTCACTCTCCAAATACTTCATTTGTTTTCAAATAGTGATTTTTTAAAAAAGAAAGTAACAAATGTCGCAAAACTAACAATGATTCCTTGATATCACCTTATGCCCAGTTCACACTGAGATTTCCTCAGTTGTCTGAAGGATGTTTGTTTTGCCCAAGTCCAGTCAAGGCTGCACCTCCCTAAGTCTTTTGTAATCAAAACGGTCTCTTTCATACTTGTCTTCCGGGAGAGACTCGGCTGACTGTCCTGAAGAATTTCTCATTTAGATCTGTCTGGTTATTTCTCATTAGGTTTATAAATTGGATTAGATTTAAGTTAATCTTTTTTAGGTTCAAGTTAAAGCTTCTTTCCCCCTTTGGCAAAGGCCGCAGGCTCCTAATACTGTGTTGTTACGAGTCCTGATGCTAACACAGTAGGTCAGCCCTGAGCTGTGAGTGTTCCTGTGGGCCTCTGTGAGTGTTCTGAAATGGCATGTAAAGTTGTATGTGCACACGTGTGTAGTGCTGGGGAGAAACTTCTAGTTTCCATTGCATCCTCATAAAGACCTTCAGCTCTCTAGATGCCTGAAAGGCAACAGGTTTAATGAATACTTTACTGAGTATTCATTCTTCTCTCAGTCTGGAAATAGTGGAAGGGGGTGATTATTTTTAAATAGTAATAGTAGTATTTCTAAATAGTAGATTACTTTTAAATGTAGTGACCAAGGCCCTACATTTTTCTTATTCACTCTGGAACTCCTTTAATAGTTGACCTTATCTGTTGAGATGAGCAATGTAGATGTGTGTGGGTGTGTATGTGTGTGTGTGTGTTTTGCTCTTTTGTGGCAGAGCACAAAAGTTAAATATATCCTGCCCTTCTTTTCCACCACTGGTCTATTAGTCTTTTTGGCATTAATGTATTAGGGTTTTTCCATTTTATGAAATTAGAAATCTGGGGATGTGGTGGGATTGATTAAAGCTGGAGGGAGGAGGAGCATTGGGCCCTAAAAGCCCCCAGGAGCTTGCGGTCTCCACACAGCTGGGAGACGGAGCACTGGTCTGTGAAAGTGGCTGTCAGATTAGTTTGTGTTTTTGATTGTTCTTTTCTAAGTAAAAAGAATTTGACTTCAAAGAGGGACCCTAATTTTGTGCTTTGGCTATAAGGTCTGAAGCCTAGAGGTGCAGTAGATTTTTCAGACTCTTCTCTTCTGGGGTCAGTTCCTCCAGCAGGTAGAGCTCCTACAATGAAAATGTCAGAAAAGACATCAGAATGGGAGAGGCGTTGAAACAGAAGCAGCGTCAGTGGCTGTGTGATGTTTTAATTTCTGAAGAGGGATTTAGACCTGACTTTTAATTTGCTTTTACCCTGGTAGCTACTGCTAGATGGTCCTTAGGGTGGCACATGTGGACTGTGCTGAATTTTAAGACCTTTAGTTCTGTCTGTTTTAAAGACAGAGAGGTCACTTCATTCCCTTACTCATAACTTCTATTAAAAAATAAAAATATATTCATTAGTCATTCTCATTTAATAACTGAAATACCCCAATTAGAGCAAAAGAAAATACACATAAGTTCTGAGAACATTGCTTGCCAGCTACTTCTGTGTTTATTCTTCAATTTCTCACTCCTCAGATGTGGCGCTCCTCAGGGAATTCATTATTACTCTGCCTCCCTTCTTCCCTGTGAAGTGCCCTTTACAGGGCCTGAGCCAGTGTGTTTCTAGCCTTCAGCACTCGGAGCCTCTGGTCTTAGCTCTTCCTCTTTGCGGGCTTTCTGCTTCACCGTTTGGTGGTGGTGGAGGCTGGGTCTGTGTTCCATCCTTTCCAGCTCACTTAGGGCATGCTTGCTGAGAGAATGCTACACCCTAGTTTGTCTTCACTTGTAACTATGAAAATACTGTCTTTATTATTTTTCCCTCTTTTGAATAATATATATTTTAAACAAGCTCTCAAACTCTGAAAATTAGAGAAAGTCATAAACGGGATGAAAGAACTCCTTTGCATTTTGTTTCCTCAATTATTACTTTAGCTCAGTCTTTACCATGAGGATATGTCCTTGTGGAATTGTAAATGAGAATAAAGGAAAATTTTAAAAGAAGCATGTGATTGTCACCTCTTACAGAAAACAGAACCTTGACAAAAAACTTAGTTAGCTGTATATCTTATCATATTGTTATGAATTCTATTTCCTCTAGAAACAACTCTACAGGTTTTTTAGTTCTGAGGAGATATCTGTTCTCACCCCGGGGCCTAATCTGTCACATCGACTCTTTTCCCAGTCACCTGTCTGAGTGAGAGAGCCCCTTTTCATTTCCGTGACCGCCAGGGCCCCGCACTCTGGGTTTCCATGTCCCTCCTGTGCCGGCCCCTCGCTCTGCCCAGCTGGTGGCACGGCTGTCCTCATGACTGGACTTTCTGTGTTTTAGGTGGCAGACGCCCTTGTGCTCCCTGCTGACCTGCCTGGGCCTCAACGTCTTGTTCCTCACTTTGAATGAGGGTAAGAACTGTTTCCCAGGCCCAGGGGCTTTTGTCAACCTACTGGGGAGGGATTCCAAATCCCCTGGGCCTGGCCACGGTCTCCCTCTGTCTGCTCGGTGTCAGCACACAGGCACCGGTTAGAGCCCCGACTGGGCTGCTGGGTGACCTTTGGAAAGTTCTTTAATCTGTCCCCAGGCCCATTTCCCGTCTTCTCTAAAGGGAGGATAATACCAGTGCTTTCCACAGAGGGTAGTTGGGAGGATGAGATAACCCATGGGTAGCGCTACGCAGTGCCTGACACAGAGTAGGTCGCACTACATTAGAGTAATTGTCATTGTTTCCTTCTTGACTGCTGACACTTGAGCTCTTTTTCCAGTTTGGGTTCCCAGCTGATTCAGTGGTCATCTAAGGTCATGACATGGGGTGAGAGTACCAGGAAGAGGAGCTGCTAAGGATTTCTTGCCCTGTCTGGCTTATTTTCTCTGGCTCGGCAAGTGAGCCCGGTGGAGATTGCTGCACATCACCAGCAGCCAGAGGGCTGTGGTGTGAAGCCTTTGAAGCAAATGTGTGGGCAGGCGGTAGCTGAGGGTGTCCTGGGAAGAGCTGCCTCCTACGGATCTTTTATGATAACATTTGCTGTCACCTGGCTCTTCCCCTGGTTGGAACTGGCAGGTGGCTGCAGAAAAAGCCGAACTTTCTTAGGGGAAATGAGTGAAGGGAGTTAGAGCTGGGTCCTTTATTCATGGACACACCTGTCTCAGGTGTCTCCTTTATTTTCTGGGGTGTTAGGGACTTGGGGGTTGAAAATAAGCACAGATTGTACAAGCCTTCATCTTCTGTTTCTTGGTAGGGCTCTTTCACTTGATTGAATCTTGGGTTTCTTTCCCAGGCTATTTGATTTTTCTAAATATATTTTCAAAGTCAGTTGGCGCAGATGGCAGGTACTCCCAGGCATTTCCTGTATGCCCAGTGCTGTTAGCTTGCTTCAGAATACCATGCTACATGGGAGAAGTTCCTTGGAGTTTTCTCTTAGTCTCACCATTTCTCAGTTTACAGTGGTTTGTCCCATGGGTTCAGAGATCAGAATGTCAGACACAGCTTTCAGCAGCCAGCATGAACCACCTACTGTGTGCTGGCATAAGTTTTATAATGTTAAAAAAAAATGGGTGACCACCAAATGGACAAAGCCCCTGCCCTTAAGAGACTACATCCTTGGAGGAGACAATGACCAGGACCTATAATCTGTCAGGTGAGGGAGGTACTGTTTCAGACAGGGCATCAGGGGAGGCCTTTGGGCTGTGCCCTGGAGGAGGTGAGGGAGCGAGCACGTGGACGTGCTGGTGGGCGCAGCCTCCAGTCCTTGCTACCTGTTCACCTGTGGTGTTGTTGATTCCTCAGGCGCTTGGTACTCAGTGGGTGTCCTGGTGATTTCAGTGCCTGCGCTGCTGGGCTATCTTCAAGAGGTTTGTCGGGCTCGGTTGCCAGAGTCTGAGCTGATGCGGAGGAGGTATCACAGCGTGAGGCAGGAGGATCTGCAGAGAGTTCGCCTGTCCCGCCCGGAGGCAGTGGCTGAAGTGAAGAGCTTGTGAGTATGGAAGGGTCAGGGAGGTGGGGGCCAGTGTCAGTTACAACAGCCGCGAGGCTAAGCCTTGCTGTGTGCCAGGCATTGTTAGGCATGCCACAGAAGTTATTTCCCTTCATCTTTTTTAACTGTTCTGGGAGGTAGCTACTTTTACTGTCTTCCATTTATGGATGAAGAAAAAGGCTTACTCAGCTTGAAAGAGAATCCACATCTGACTAATTTCACAGCTTGTGTTCCTCCCACTGGAGAAATAGTTTAGGGTCTTGAGTAAGTACCTGGATGCATGAGCCACAGCCCGAGTTCAAATTCAGACTCTTGTGCTGTGACATTGGGCAAGCTGCTTGGTTTCCCTATGCCCCAGCTTCCTCATCTAAACCTATTGTTAAATGGGGTAACAATAGGTTTACCCATTACATGGCTGAAGGTCAGAGAAGTGGCTAGTTCCCAGGAAGGATCAGTAAACACTAGTTATCACTACCCTGTGAAGAAACTTCCTAAATGTAACAGATCTGGTACTTTTGGGGAAACACCATTGGGCTGTTGAATAGTAGTAACTGTAACGGTGGTAGCTGGCGCTACTGAGCTCAGGGGCTGGCCTCTCTTGACATAATAGTTGAGTTTCAAAAAGAAGAGTAATAAACAAACGGAGGGCCCAGAAATTCTGAGTCAGTTATTTGAATGAAAACTGGGTGTCTGTGTGTATGTGCTTTTTAATAAACCCTTTTTAATTTAAAATGACTTTAAGCTTAGAGAAGAATTACAAGAATAATACAAAGAACTCCCATCTACCCTTTCCCCAGAGGGAACAGGTGTTACATTTTGCCACTCTGGCTTCATCTATCTCTTTACACATACATTTTTTCCCCTTTCTGAACTATTTGAAAGTAAGTTGCAAACATCTTGCCTCTTTATCTCAAATACTTCAGTGTGTATTTCCCCAGAACAAGGACATTCTTTTTTGTATCCACAGTCCAAACAGAATGAGGGAATTTAGCACTGACAGCATGAACTGAATTGGATTATTGTGATATTCAACTCCCAGTCAAACCTCACTGGTTATTTTAATAAGGTCTTTTATATCAGTTTCCCCTGAAGTGGAGCCAGCCAGGCTCATAAGTTACATTCGTTTTTATGTTTCTTTATTCTGCCATGACCTGGGCTAGTTACCTATCTTTGTTTCTTATGACATTTTTGAGTAGAACAAGCTTATTTTGTTGACTTACCTTCAGTTTGTGGGTTGATTAGATGCATTGTTGGTAGGAATATGATAAGTGACATGCCATTATTTTGTCATATCCGATGTCTGTGATATCGTTGTCTTGTTATGGACATGCCAACTTGGGCCACTTAGTTCAGGCGTTTCCACTTTACCCTCTAGAGTTAGTAATTTGAGGGGTGGGTACTTTGAGACTTTGTAAATATCTTGCTCCTTATCAAACATGCACGCACTGCATTTAAATCCTCAGGGGCCTTCCCATCATCAATTTATTTGTATGATGGCTGCAAAGGTGGCTTTCTAGTTGGCATTATTAACTGGCATTCCATTGTAAGAAAGAACTTTTCCTTCTGGTTATCAAATGAACTCAGAGTTTTAGTTTAATTCAGTGGGTTGTATAGTCATGCACAGCTGAATGACATTTTGGTCAACGAAGGACCACCTGTGATAGTGGTGCCAGCAGCTGGACCACACTGCCCGGTGTGTAGTGGCCGTACCCTCTCAGACACTCACCTAGTGACAGCAGCTGAGGGGGGTACTTCCCAGCACATGTCCTGCTGTTAAGTGGAATGACTGTTCATTGCTGCCGTTATTTGTTGGATCACATGTGCTAGATTTTGACTAGTAGGAGAAGGTCTGTTGAATTGGCTCCTGTATTCTTATGCGCCCTCATAAGTTTTGAGTGTTTCCTTACTTTAAGGGACAAAAGAATGTTCACACTCTTCTTACAGTTACTGTACCCTAGCCCCAGCGTCAACCATTTCTTAAAGGGCCCTGCAGAAACCAAGATCTGGGTGCAGATCTTGTGCTCATTGTTTCTGGGGGTGCATCATTAAAAACCAAAACTAAAGCTTCTCCACATGAGTCTGTCTTATATCCCAAGTGGAGACACGGTGATCTACACCCTGCTAGTTACCCTCACTGACATGGTGTATGTCTGTGAGGTGGGGGCCCTCACTCATATTTTATTGATGAGACTGCAGCTGTGGAAAAATCAGGCAGCCAACCCACCAACGTCAATAGCTGGAAGAGACCAAAGCAGGAAGCTTGGTCCGGTTTCCACCTCAGCAGCCTACAAAATGGGGACTTGAGAAGTTTCTTCCAGGCCCCCTTATCCCTTTGTGGCCACCCCGAGCCAGCTGCACCTTCTGCCCCAGAGCCTTGTCAGGCGCTGGGCAGCAGGGCGTGCGGCTCACCAGGTCCCTTGTCTGCAGTCTGATCCAGCTGGAGGCCTTCCTGAGCCGCCTGTGCGGCACCTGCGAGGCTGTCTACCGTGTGCTGCACTGGGAGAACCCCGTCGTGTCCTCACAGTGAGTGGCCCCTCCGCTCCCACCCCGGTGTGCAAGAGGAATTGGTCACTGAGCCCCCCCCAGGCCAGCTGTCTTGAGAGGGTCCTACCCCAGTACCTCAGGCAAAGAGACGCTCCAAGGCCCTGGTGTGCAGTCACACAGACGCAGGGGCATGGGTGCCCTGTTTTATGGGCTTATGTGCCTTCTTTTATGTGTGGAAATTATTTTAATAACAGCAGAGTAACTCACTATGTACTCTCTCTCCCTGGTGTAGCAGCCGATCTCCTGCTGGGATCATCCTGCTGGAGTTTTGTCATATGTACACGTGGCCCTGGTCTCGCAGACATTTGAACTGCATGGGGCCACCCATACTTGGGTTACTTTCAATAAGCACAGCGCCTCCACGTCCAGGGGTTCCGCATTCCCTCGTCGGCAGGTGTCAGGCAGCGGGACCCGCAGAAGCAGGACCCTTGGATGAGGAGGCCAACGATAGGGACTTGTGCACCTGTGCAGTTCGGTATCTGATGGGAGGTGTGCTGTGGCTCGAGTTAAGTGTTGGGAAAATCAGAAGTTGTATGCAGATATTTGACTGTTTGGGGGTGGGTGTCCCTACCCCTCCCTGCAATGTTTAAGGGTCAAGTGTGCTTCGTAGATAGATAGGCTCGTGGTGTATGTGAGATTCCCCCCCTTATATCACAAATAGGTTTCTTTGTTGCTACATCCCTTTGGGACTATCTGTAATATCAGATTAATACAGATGGTGAAGGTCACGTAATACACGGACCCATCCTCCTAATACATTTAGCTGGCTTCTACTTTATTGCTTGCCCTGTAGTGCATTTTACTTTAATCTTTCGAATTTTCTTCTTAGAATAAGTCCTGAGAACTACTGGATTAAACGGGGTGATGTCTTTGAGGTTTTATTTATGAATAATAATGAAGACAAGTATTCAGCCAGTCTTCCCCTTGGGGCCAGACACTTTCCATGAATGAGCTCTGTCTATGTAGTTAACCCATGAGGTAGGCAGGCGCTACTTTAGTCCCCATTTCACACATGTAGGCAGTAATTCTCAAGAGCTAAGGGGCTTGTCTGAGCTCACACGGCAAGAAGAGGCAGAGCTGGATTCAAATCCAAGTCTGTCTTATTCTGGGCTTCAGAGTCCGGAGCCTGCAGACTGGGTCGCTTTACATGCAGCCTGCAGCCCGACCAGTGTGGGTTGTTAGCCAGTGGCTTGTTGGGAGTCCTTCCTCATTGCTTTAGCTCCCTCATGTTAGATGAGCAGACCTGGGCTGCTCACTAACTGCCCAGAACTGTCTTGCTAGGGCTGCTGTGCGGGTGTGTGCTCCAAATAGGCTTCCTTCTGATCTTATGCACTGCTGATCCTGTCTTCCTCTCTGTTGATCCAGGTTCTATGGGGCGCTGCTGGGCACGGTTTGCATGCTGTATCTGCTGCCGCTGTGCTGGGTCCTCACCCTCTTAAACAGCACACTTTTTCTGGGGAATGTGGAGTTCTTCCGAGGTAAGCCCTGGGTGCTTGACAGACAGAGGGCTGGGCCACACTGAGGGCCAGTGAGGCGCCCTGGTTTCTTCCTAGCAGATCATTTGTTTGCTGTGCTTCCAGCAGGGGGCAGCACCTCACTGGCTTGGGTTGTTGGGATACAGAGAGGCTGCTGCCTAGGAGTCCCCTCCCTTTCCAGGGCAGGGGAATCACTGCTTACATGTTACCGAGGCCTCTGGGAGGTGAGGGAGGGATGTTTTCCCAGTGCTGCCCCACCCCCTGGGATGCAGCCACCTGGAGTAGCTGTGTGATCCCAGAGTACTCCTCTGCCATCTGGCTTCTGAAACAGTGAGGCAGTCTGGAGAGGCCCTGAGTCACAGAGGCCTGGTCTGTACATATGTTTGAGGTGATTGTTATATTTGCTTTCTTCCCTATGGTTGGGAGGAAATTTATCAGGCACTTCCTACATTTAATCTCTCTATAAAAATCTCATGGGTGGTGGTGTCTCTGTTTTGTTTATGAGGCTTGGCTTAGGTGACTTGTTCATTATTAGAAGGGCAACTCTGTCCTGTAGGAGAAAATGGGGTGTTGGAGGAAGAGGCCAGCCGCACGTTGCAGTAGGTTCTCCCACAGCACCACTCACTCTGTTCTGTTTCTACCCCGCGCCCTTTTTTCTTGGCCTGGCCAGTGGTGTCTGAGTACCGGGCTTCTCTGCAGCGGTGGCTGAACCCCAAGCAGGAACAGAGTGCCTTTGAGAGCCCACCCCCTCTGGACGCGGTGGGGAAGGGCACTTTGCTCGATTGCACACCTGTGTCCACACCCACGGAGGTGAGTACCCCGGGCCATGGGGCAGCCTTGCTGCAGGCAGGCCGAGCAGCTTCCCATTACCAACCTCATGGCACCCGCTCCTGGGCCGCCTCGGGTTAGTTCTGCTCAGGCCTGTCTCCTTTGAAGTGCTTAGTCGTAACTGCAGTAATAGTAGCCATTCTATTTATTTTCTGCTTTATTGAGTACTTGCTTTGCTGTTCCCAGTGCTTTATGGCTACTAGCCCCGTGAGGTATTGGTTATTTCTGAGATGAGGGCCTTCTCACTTTCGGAGGCTGCGGCAGGCTGGCTGCTCCAGGTGGCGGGAGCGGCACTCTCGGCCGCCCTCCACGTCCACCCCATCTCCCGCCTGCTGGGCTGTTGCATGCTCTTTCTTTTTTTTTTTTTAAAGATTTATTTATTCATACAGAACTGGGGTACAGGCCAGAGGCTCAGGGACGGTGAGAGGCTTCACCAGAGACAGAGTGGGGAGCAGAACAGGCAGATTGATGAAGTACACTGCTGAGGGGAGCAGCGGGCGGGTCAGGAGAGGTCTGGCTCGCCATGTGGTCTCCTCCGGGGCAGGCGGCAGGCGGGAATCGAACTCATGCGGAAGTGGCTTCAGATTCTCAGTGCTGTGCTTTAACCCGCTGCGCCACCAGGGAGGGCCGTGTTGCATGCTCTTTCCAGCAACTTCTTTCTTGCAGTCGTGCCACTGTCCCTGGGCGAGGGACGGATATTTTGGGAAGCCTGGATTTTGGCTCTGGGGAGGTGGGCTCATCTCCTCTCTCTCTCTTTGTGATAGAGTCTGCCTTCCCAGGACCTCACGCCGGGCAGCGTGGAGGAGGCAGAAGAGGCTGAGCCGGATGAAGAGTTTAAAGATGCCATTGAGGTGGGTGGCATGGAGCCATGTGACCGCTCGTATCCCAAGGCTGGGTTTTAGAAATTTTTTATCCAAATAGGAGTTGAAGCTTGTTTTGAACTAGAACCCACAGGCTGGAAGGGTGACATTGAATCTTCTTTTGTCCTGGGTATCCGGGATAGGCATGACTGGGAAGCCTCTGGGAATGCCTGATGTGAGATGGGGTGGGGTGAGGGGGTTGGAGAAGGCGTTATTTACTTCCTTGGCTGAAGTCGCTGGGCCCAGTGCCTTTGATAAGGAGGAGGCACGGATTGGGGGAGGCTCAGTCCTGGGCCTCTGACTGCTCTCTATGACATGTCCCTTTGGGGTGCAAGGAGGTGAGACTGGAGAAAGTGGTTGCGTAGCCAGCTGCTGGGTCAGAGAAAGTCAGTCTTCCTGAGTTTAGGATAGCAGTTCAGACTAGTAGGTGGCAGAAATCTTTTATCTGGCGTGCAGGCATTTAAAATTTGTTGTGGTTTTTTTTTTTTTTTAGCTAGTATTTAAAAATGGAGATTTCAGTGAAAATTCTTACAGATTTTCAGTGTCTGAGGAATCAGAATTCAAGCCCTGAGTCTGCAGGGTTAGCGCCATAGCTCTGTAGTAACTGAGGAGTGGCGGTCTCCTTCAGAGCTCACGCACACCGCCCTCCCGCCCCCGCCCCCACCCCAAGTCTCGCCCCAAGACCCAGCTCATTTATTGTCACTTATGTACTTTTGTTTTTCTTGTAGTAGGGAATAATTTTTGTTTGTGTCACTTTGTAAAGTGGGAAATCAAGACACAAATGGGGGTCATCGAACCTGCCATTTCCATCCAGCCCTCTCTTTGCTGACGGCAGCCTTGGCCGTCTTTACTGCCGCGAGACTCCTCTGCTGTGCACGATTGTATGTTGACGTACGACTGTAGACTCTGAATCTCGTAGACTCTGATGGTGGCAAAGAATATAACTAGGAGGGCTTTCAAGCGTTTTTCTTGATAACCCACAGTAAGAAGCCCATTTTACATCTTGACTCAGTTTCCATTTATGTCTGGAAAATATAGCAAATGTAACTGTAGCAGAGGTTTCCTGAAAAATCCATTATGAAGAATACTTTCTGTCTTGGTCTGTTCTAGTCTATTAAAGTAATAACCCAGTAAATTAATTTCACCCAGTTGAAAAGACAGTAGTATACAGCCTCTTCCAGAGAGTCTCAAGCATGATCAGTGTTGGGGTCCTTTCACTGGGGCCTCTGCTATTCAAGAGTAGTGCAGATTCTGTGTCTCCCTTTGCCTGGGGACCCCGCAGCTTCCTCCTCCTTGCTATCTCTCTATCTCCTGTTTTCTCTCCTTCTCCCCTGCATCTTGGGAGGCAGGAGACCCACTTGGTGGTGCTGGTAAGTAGGAGCCTGGTGAGGTGGGCAGGGGCTGGGTGGGGCAGGGTGGCTGAGCCAGCTGTCGCCTGAGGGTCCGCTGTGCCGGGACGCTTCTGCACGCAGGTCCCAGAGCCCTGCAGAGAGGCAGGCAGAGCTAGAAGGCGCTGTCCCCACAGGAGGATGACGAGTGCGCCCCGTGCCCAGCGGAGGATGAGCTGGTCCTGCAGGACAACGGCTTCCTGAGCAAGAACGAGGTGCTGCGCAGCAAGGTGTCGCGGCTCACAGAGCGGCTCCGCAAGCGCTACCCCACCAACAACTTCGGTACCCCCAGGGAGCAGAATGGGGGGGGCACCCTGCACTGGGGTCAGGGTCTGGGCATCGTGACAAGAGCATGGAGCAGTGCTCATTCTCTGGGGCCCTGGGCAGGGCAGTGCTCAGGCCTGATGAGCGAGCGGCTGTGGCTTTCCTTTAGTCTTTGATGGGGCTTAGCTTGTGGGGAGATGAGGCCGTCAGTTCTGGAAACACCGCACCTCAGGGCTGCAGGGAGGTTTAATCTTGAGCCAGGCAGAACCTCGGAAGGTTGTGCCATGTAATGGTTGGGAGCAGAGTAGAATTTGGTGCAAATCCCAGCTCTGCCTGTTGAAGCAAGTTACTTAACTCTGCCTCAGTTTCCCCTTCTCACAGGGTGGTTATATCGGTAGGTGAGATAACAGTGAATGCTAGCGTGGTGCTAGCTGGGTTGTAGCAGCAACTTGGATGAGACTCACTGTTGGTGTTGGAGGCCCTGGTCCATCCCTCAGGTTTCCAGGAGCCTCTGGATCTTTCCAGTCCAGGTGGAAGCAAGCTGAAACAAACAATATCTTTCCAGTGTGGTAGAATCCTCCATCTGCTTCTCTCCAGCCAAGACTGTTGATTGGTCAGACCTTGTTTTATTGAGGGGCAGAGGGTGGTGAAGACAGGTACTCTGGAGAAGGGGGGATTTGACTGTCATCGAGCAAGAGCCGAGGCAGGGCGGCTATGAGGGGGCCTAGAGTCGCCCTAAGCAGCTGCCTCGGGACTTGCTGGGCGTCAGCTGTGTGGCTGTCCTGTGTGTTCTGTGGGGGTGAGTTCTGGGTCCTGTGCCCTTCCTGCGAGAAGCTTCTGGGGATTATGCAGAGGACTTTGAGCTGGGCATCCGGAGGCCTGCCTTCCTGGCCCTGCAGCGACCAGTGCAGCTGTCTTCTCAGGCTCAGAGGCGCTGGCCATGCTGCTTCTCTCTGTGTGTGAATTCAAGGTGCCTTCTGTTCTCTGGCTTCTGTGTGGCACAGGGTTCTGTGTGCTTCCAGCTCCACTGGCTGGTTGATGTGACAGCAGCAGGCCGGCTGGTAGATGTGACAGACTGGGAAGCAGCTGGCTTCCACAAGTCCCAGGTGACACACTGGGCAAGCATTGATATTTCTGCTCTGGCAGATGATTCACCTGTATCTGAATATGAAGTAAAGGCTGTTAGATAGCCTTTCCTTCTCATTTTACAGGTGGGTAACCTGAGGTCAAAGCATTTGCTGAAAATCTTCAGTCAATACATGGTTGAGATTTGACTCAAACTCAGGACACTTTATCAGGCTTTTTTTTTAAAGATTGATTTATTTATGCATACAGAACCGGGGTGCAGGCCAGAGGTGCAGGGGTGGTGAGAGGATTCACCACAGACAGAGTGGGGAGCAGAACAGGCAGATGTACTAAAATACACTGTGGAGGGGAGCAGCGGGTGGTCAGGAGAGGTCTGCCGCGCCATGGGGGTCAGCTCCGGGGCCGGGGATGGAACTCACACTGTGGCCAGCTGGCAGCGTGGCGCTCTAACCGGCTGCGCCACCAGGGAGGGTCCGATCAGGCTCTTGTGCTCTAACTCCCACCCCCTCTGCCCCAGTGTCGGAAGTGCCTGGTTTTAAAGTTTGCCTGTCTTCCCTGTGTTTGGTTCTTGGTTCGTATAACCCTGTCAGGACGAGTGAAGGTCCCTCGCGGAGGGCGTGGGCAGGAAATGCTGCTTTTCCTGAGCCCCTCTTGGCGCCCTGTCCTTCAGGACTGGTGTTCTCGAGCTCTTTGCTGCGTTGCCAGCGGAGCTCCCACAGGCCAGGAGCCGCGGTGGCACCAGCGTGTTCTTTTTGCCTTTGCAGCTGCCGTCACAGGCCGACGGCAGCATTTACCTTGAGCACCTGGGCTCCAGGTCTCTCCTTGCTCTGGCTTGTGCCTTCTTTCCTTGAACCTGAGGAGTCTCCTTCAGCACGGGCGCAGGTGGTTCTGGCCGCACAGAGGAAGGGGCCGCAGGTCAGGGTGGCTCTGGGGCCTTGGTGTGGAGGCGACACCTGGTGCCCTGCACCTGGCCCGCCGCAGCCCGGGAGGCACAGTGCTGCCCCGGAGGCTGGGCATTGGGGTTTAGGAGGCGTTTCTGTGTTCCTCTGTGTCAGGCCGGCTGCGTCTGAGGTTACTGGAGCCACTGCCACGGTGGGCGCCATTGTCCAGGACCCTGGGACTGGATGCTACTGGATCTCACTGGTTTCGGGAGCAGAACCAAGGGTGGGGCCTTTGCGCCCTGGAGGGTGCAGGGACTGGCAGCTGCGGGCACTGTGGCGGCTGGGGTCCCCAGTGGCGGTCAGCTTCCCCTCTCCTGTTTGATCTTCCTGCGACTTCAGATCTGGACTGTGCTCCCGGCCAGGGCGTCTGGGCTGGATGGTGTCCTGAGTGCCCCATTTAGAGGAGCCAGGAGCAGGCGGGAGTTGAGAGGCCAGGGCTGGGTCAAGGCTAGCTGCTGCTTCTGTTTCTCAGGGAGCTGTACGGGCTGCTCGGCCACCTTCTCAGTGCTGAAGAAGAGGGTAAGTTTCCTCGGGTGTGTGTTCGGGGCCTTGTGATGAGATGCATCAAGCCACCCACGAAGTCTGGCCACGTGGGGGCTGGGACCCGAGGTTTGCTCACAGGAGTGGGCGCCCGGCCCCTGAGCGCGTAGCTTTGCCAGCATTCCCGGGCTGGCCCTTTGGTCTCTCTGTCCTGTTTGGGTCCCCCCCAGGCCCGTAGTGTCCCCAGCTCCCTAGGTGGGGTCAGCTGGCGGGAAGGAGGTGGGCCAGGCCGGGCTTCAGGTGCCCGGGCTGGGAGGTGTGTTTCATTTTGACCTGGGCTCTTGTTGGCAGCGGAACTGCAGTAACTGTGGGAACAGCTTCTGCTCTCGGTGCTGCTCCTTCAAGGTGCCCAAGTCCTTCATGGGGGCCACAGGTGAGTGCGTGGGGCACTGGGTGGGGGTCAGGGCGCTGGGAGGGCTTGGCAGGTCCTGCCCCTCTAAGGGACTGCCGCATTGTGGCAAAGGAGCATGGGTCAGTGAGACGGCAAGGGAACTTGGGATTCTGGCCTCTGGTAGCCCTCGTCGCCCCTTATAAAATGAAACCCTGAAAAGTCTGATGCCTGCGCAAGAACATACGTCGTGTGTCCGTAGCAAGGCCTGCCTGTGACTGCCGCTTAACGCTAGAAGTTAGAGCGCAGGCACACCACCCAGGCTTCCCACTTCTGCTTCTGCCTTGCCCAGCAGAGGCAACGTCCTGAATGACAGCTTTCTTCTTATTATCTCAGGAACGCTTTTCACAAAATGAGACAATAACGTTTCCCTTTTAGAAATGATAGACATCCTCATTGTCAGCACAAGCCAGCGTGCAGATCAGCGAAGGGAAGCGCCAGCCGAGGCCCGGCGCCAGCTGCTCACGCGCAGCACACGCACAGCGCGGCGGAAGGCGTGGGGAGCTTGGTTTAAGCGCTGCTTTGTAAATGTCCGTTCAGTTAGGTTTTATTTTTACATCTCTTTAGTCAAGCAAGTAACATGCGCTGATTCAGGAAGATTTGCAAATCGTTGTACGGAGAAGGAAGAGAAAAATAATCCTGTGATTTGCCACCCGGGATAACCAGTTAAAACATTTCTTTGGGCCCTCCCTGGTGGCGCAGCGGGTTAAAGCACAGCACTGAGAATCTAAAGCCGCTTCCGCATGAGTTCGATTCCCGCCTGCCCCAGAGGTGACCACATGGCGTGGCAGACCTCTCCTGACCCGCCCGCTGCTCCCCTCAGCAGTGTACTTCGTCGATCTGCCTGTTCTGCTCCCCACTCTGTCTCTGGTGAATCCTCTCACCCTCCGCATCTCTGGCCTGTACCCCAGTTCTGTATGAATAAATAAATAAATCTTTAAAAAAAAAAATTTCTTTTTTTAAAAGATTTGTTTATTTATGCATACAAGAACTGGGGTACATGCCAGAGGTATGGCCGGGGATGGGGTTCACCAGAGACAGAGTGGGGAGCAGAACAGCCAGATCTACTGACATACACTGCTGAGGGGAGCAGCGGGCGGGTCAGGAGAGGTCTGCTGCGCCATGTGGGTCAGCTCCCTGCGCGGGGATTGAACTCATGCTACAGTGGTTTCAGAGAGCTTCATAGTGCTGTGTTTTAATCCACTGTGGCACCAAGGAGGGCCCCAGTTTGGAAATTTTTCTTTGGCATTTTATTTAACAAACATTTTAGAGGTGTTTTATCGGTGCAAAATACTTTCTGATGTGTGGGTTGCCTGGGAGAGGCCTGCTATTGGCATAATCACCCCCGAAGTCTCCATCCCCATGGAAAGAACTGTACCATGGAAATGGCAGGCTGGTGCTCTCAGTCAGCAGGGTGGGTGGTCTGTGTGGGGCTCTGCAGTATGGAGAAGGTCATTCTGGAATTGAGGCCATGAGCCAAAGGGCACGAGGGAGCCTCTAACCAAGTTCTTCCTCTTTTTCAGCCCCAGAAGCCCAGAGGGAGACTGTGTTTGTGTGTGCCTCGTGTAACCAAACCTTGAGCAAGTGAGAAGAAGAGCAGGGGTCCAAGCAGGCTTCGTCCCTGGGGCCTGCCGTGACCCCTCCTCCCCATCCCTAGCCCCTGTGGCGTGTGCTGGGCAAGTGTGGCCCGAAGCTATGTAGGCTTTCCCTTCCTGCCCTTGCTGTCCCCAGCCAGGTTCCGAAGCTGCTTGCCATTCCTGGGGGTGGCTGGGGATGGCTGCTGTTAAGCCCCAGAGGGGAGGGGCCGCTGCGGGCCTGGCGCATCACTGCTCTGTCCGGGGCTGTGAATGAACTCCGGTGGCGCAGGGAACGCGAGCTAGAGGGCTGCGGGGAGCGAGGCTTGCTTGCTGGTGGGGCTTTCTGAGGATCGGGGCTTCTCTCCAGACCTGGGAATTCTAGGAGACCAGACATTGGGAAAAGAAGTTCTTCCCCTGTTGGGCATTGGATGCGCCCTTGCCCTCGGAGAACCTGAAGAAGGGCTTAGTTAGGTGTGCCGCACCCCAGCTCTGCCGTTGGAATGTCCCTCCAGGCACCCGCTCTCATTTCCCTGCTAGAGGGCATTGTCAGGGTAGTAAGGCCCAGAATACTTCTAGAAACGGTTCTTCCCCACCATCCGCCAGAAGAGAGCACATAGGGGAGGGCCTGGCAGGGTCCCTCAGTGTTAAGCTCAGCAGGGCCTGGGGCTCCAGCAGCTCTAGCGACGACGCTGGCCACCCTGCCAGGACCTTGATTCGCTGCATCTCAGCCGTCCTGCTCTGCTGTCCTCAGCTCCGCCACGTGGATGCCGGGCACTTGGCCTCTCCTATGCCCCCACTCAGCCTCAGGCGCGGTCCCCTTTGGCCTTGGGCACCTGGGAAATGGTGCTTGCTTGCTGGGCTGGGGCCTAGCTTCCAGGGCTGTTCCCTAACAGGACAGGCTCCATGTGGGGTGTGGCACTTGGCTTCCTCTCCTCTCTCCAGCAATTTCACACTCACTGTGGACAGTTAGGGACTCAGGCCCTCCCTAAGCCTAGGTGGGCTCACACCTTTCCTTCCCTGCAGCCACCCTGCCTTTTCCAGGTATTTATTTATTTATTGCATGGTTCCTTGGAGAGTGTGGTGTGAGGACTGGGAGGTGGGAAGGGCATGGGTTCTTTCTCCTACCCTGGTACACTTCTCTGGAGTCATGGGCTGCCTGGGGCCAGAACCCAGAGGGGCAGATGTTTTTACCCTGAGCAGAGACCCGTGGAGGCGGCTGGATCACCCTGGGCCAGATTTCTTGCCAGGCCAACCGGTCTAGCCAGGCAGTGAGGTGCCCATCCTGGAGAACCAGGCAGGTCTTGGTGTTACGCCTCCCTTGGGCCCCTTTGTCCTGCTAAGAGATGAGAGCTGAGTATCTGTGGTTTACTTACACTGGAGAGGAATGAAAAGGTTTCTGTGTACTTGGCGGATTGTCAATAAAGAGGCCTCAAGCTACTTATGTTTTTGTCCTGGTCCTTGCACTCACCCTCCCTCGCCCGAAGGCTGTGACATGGGAGGTAGAAGCGTGAAAGGCTGGGGTGCAGGGTGTTTCCTGGTGGCCGGGCGCAGTGGCAGTAAGTGTTCTACGTATCTCATGTACTCCTCACAATGGCTGTATGAGGGAGGCCCTGTTTCCACTTTACAGGTTCAGGAGATTGGAGCGCAGGGAAGTTGTGTCTGTGAAAGCCGCGCAGGCACTTTGCAGACCAGGTGAGCGTGTCTCTCGGATGGTAGGTGGGGCCTGTATGAGATGTCCTATCCTGGTTTTGCATCCTCACACCTCGCACAGGTAGCGTGCACCTGTTGGGCACTGGGTGGCCTTGCAGCACCCTGCTGCCTCTGGCCTGGGTGGGTTCTGCAACGCTCAGGGGTAGTGAGGAGAAGCAGATAGGACCTTGTCCTGGCACTTCTTGCAGAAGAATGCGTTCACTTTAAAAAGCACTGAAGTGGCCTCAGCATTGGTGGTGGGAAGGAACAGCTACCCGGGGTGTGGAGGATGGAAAGTAGAGCCTTGAAGTCCAAGGGGACAGTGGTGTTAGCAGCTGGCCTGGGAGGAGAAGGCTGTCCGGCAGGCCTGAGGAAGGGCACGTCATGGGGGATCAGTTGGAACATGCTTGGGGTCATCCAGGCCAGCACCTCACAGCAGAAGCCACACGGCACCCGCTTGAGGGTGCAGGCTCCCCACGGTGTTTAGCGACTCCCCGTGGCAGGAGCACCCAGCATTAGTGAGGACAGCCCTGGGCAGCCGCGGCAGCACCTGCATGCCCACACTTGGCCCCGGCACCATCGGCCAGCCGTGCTGGAGTGAGTCGTGACGGGGGCGTGGCCCCCAAGCCTTTCTCAGCTGCTTTCCTGGTCTGCAAAAAGGGTGTGACAGGAACAGCTGCCTCACAGGGCTGCTGTGAGGAATAAATGCGACTGTCCACTCGAGGCAGGCAGGAAATGCTAACTCGTGACTATTATCCAATTGTCTGGAAAAGAACAGGCAGCTCTGCCCTGGATGGCTTAGAACAGCGACTTTGTCTTTTTTTTTTTTTTTTTAAACCAGAGCATAATCTAAGATTATTATTCAGGAAAGAATTTGAGTGAAAGGCCAGCGTGTAGTTTGAAAAAGCGTAGTCAAAATCATTTTACTTAGGGAAAATGCAAACAATGCATAATGGCGAAGTGCCAGGAGCCAGTGGGGCTGGATACCAGGGCGTGAGAAACACGGTTTCTATCAACTGGGGTCAGTGGCCTCACAGAGGGAGGCTGGTGGGCCACCTCGGTGTGCCCGGGGGGAGCGTGTGAGGGCCTCAAGAGCTGGCCAGAGGTGGGCAACTCTCAAGTGCAGGCAGCACCGCAAAAACAGAGCTGAAGAGCGATAGGCCCCGATAGGATTGTGCCTTAAGCTGGTGAGGGCAGCAGCTCGGAGAGACCTGAACGCAGGTGGGGGGGTGGGGGTGGCCTGAAGGGAAACTGCCCTTTGTACAACTGGTGCCTGGTTCAAAAGACGACCCCAGTTTGTTCTCAGGTACAGCCAACCAGGGTGGGGGATGGTAGCCAGGTTCTTGCTGCCTTCCTGGCACCTGTCAGGGCAGTTCAGGGGTCCATAGCCAGCACCCTCAGCCTGGCTTGGGTTGAAGGCTTGTCATGGTTGGGTAATGGTGGGGAGCAGCCCCCAGAGAGCTTGACCGTGAACTGATGGTGGTTCCTGAGGGTTTAAGGATTTGCAGTCCTTGACCAGCGGCTTTTGGAGGTGAAGCCAGATGAACCTCCATTTTTATCTGTCTCCAGCATCCGTGCTGCAGCTGGTGGCCTGGCATAGCGCTCAGACCTGCGTTTGTTCAGCACTTGTGCCCGGCCCCAAGCTGAGGGCATTGTCTCATGTTCTACCTTGTGACAATCCCCAAAGCTAGGTGCTGTAATTAGCGCCACTTCACTGTGAGCAACTGGAGGCTGACGGAGGTCAGTAACCTGCCCAGGGTCTCACGTCCCGTAAGCCGAGGAGCTGGGTGTGAGTTGTGCCACAGGTGCCCATACATGGCTGCCACACTCCCCTCCACTCTGCCTTGCCCCACACTAGCTCCAGGAGCTTTTGAGCCACTGAGCTGGCAGGAGGGGCCTGTCCACCCCCAACCTTAGAGAAGTGGGCTCAGCCTCCAGGGGAACAGAGGCAGCCTTGTGGCTGGAGCTGCCCCAGCCCCCGCTGCCCCCCCCCAGCGCCCAGCACCCCCTGTCCCTCCTTGGCCCGGTCTGTCTCAACACCCTAGCAGAGCAGTGCATTCCATTCTCTGGCACAGCTGGGGGCTGGGGCTCCTGACTCCCCTGGCTGCCTGCTTTCTTCGTGGCCTCAGCGGAGGCTGCTGTCTGGGCTGGGACACTGGGTCCCAGCCACACACATTCCAGCAACAACCACCCCCGACGCTGGATTTCCCAAGGAGTGAACTTTAGCCAGGATTATAGCCCACGAAACAGTTGTGGGATGTGAGCTTCCTTTGTGGGACCCAAAGGTTAAATGCTGACAGGGCTGAGAGGGGAGGGGGGGCTGGGGTAGGTTGTTCTGGGAGTTGGGAGAAAAACCACAGTCTGAGGCTGGCTCCTCTGTCCGGCCCGTGGAGTAGAGTGTGGGCAGGGCTCCCAGACTCTTCCTGTGAGCCGGGGGCAGAAGCTTGGCTATCTCGACTTCCACCCACCTTGCCATCTTAGTCCCCTGCAGGCAGCAGTGAAGGACACAGCAGCATCACAGTAGCACAAGCTGTGTGTCCTTCAACAAGTGCATAAACCTCTCTGAACCTCAACTTCATTAAAGTGGGCTAATAACCATACCTATGTCAAAGGACTGCTGGGAGGCTTAACCAGAATGTTAGCTTCCAGCGGTGGCCTGCCGCCCACTGTGGACTTAGTGACTACAATATTTTGTCACCTCCCTCATGTGAGCATTGGGGTACATTCACGCGTGTATAGGGGAATGTATTTTCTTAAGCAGCACTCCTGGTGTAGGGTTTCTCCTTTCTAAAAGTAACCATTCAGGCTTTTAGGTGAGATTCCCCTGTCTTGTCTCCACCTTCCTGCTAGTGACATTTTTTAGCAAAATACTGGGCACCTGTCCTGAGCAGACACTGCTCGGTCATAGTCTTTGGTGAATGAAAATACAGATTACCATTTAACGGACATCTAAACGCTGGGCCTTGTTTCCAGGCACTTTTCAGACAGTGTGTGAAGTAGACACTGTTACTCTGGCTCCAGCTCAGGGGTGTTCCCAAGCCTGCTGTCGCCAATCGCGGGGTCCGAACCCAGAACCTGCCCCACTGCTCCCATGTCAGCCCGAGTGTTTGGCTGCTACCCCCAGCCTTCCTGTTGGCCACCAGGACTCTGTATTTGCACCCGGCTGACTCATGGGACTTATCTGCAACTTTGCACCAACGGGTGGCCACGTGACCTAGTTCTGGTCACTGAACGAGAAACGAACATCTAGTACGGGGGACTTGTCGGGGTGACCCTCCCTTGATCAAAAGGCCAGAGGCAGCTGCTTCGGCTCTTAGCCTTTCACCCCTCTGCTGTACCCAATGATAACAAAAGCCACCTTCTTTGCCCCCCAGGAAAAGGGAGATTCTGGAGCACAGACCTCCCACCCTCCTCTGGGTCTCTTGAAAAGCACAAAGCCCTGTGGTTACTAGAGGTTTCCCTTCCATTCAGTCAGAGGCAGTCGGCATCCACCCCAGCCCGGAGGCCGTGGCACCAGCTGCCTGTCTCCAGGGGGTGGGAGGACTGAAGGAAGCCAGGGGTAGACCCAGGCCTTGCCGGTCTAGGTGGTCTTCAGAGATTGCTGGGAATCTGACAGCAAATGCTGGGACAGTCAATGGACAGAGAAAGGCCTGACCCCTGGGGGTGCAAGTGGGTGCCTTACTGGGGCTCCCTGGGATGGGCTTAGAGAGCCTCTGCTCGCCCGGCTCCCTCTCACTGGCTGCCAGCACCTGACAGAGGTTGGTATTATGCTCTGGCCAGAAGCGGCCCGAGTCCTATGTGTTCAGTGGAAAAATAACCCTTGCTTCTGGTTGACCATGGAAGTGTCCGTAAATATTTGGTCGGAGTAGGCGGCTGAGATACAAGGGGTAGATTCAGGGAGCCAGGTGGGCTGGGCAGGGTTTAGGTGAGGGTGGGTGGCACTGGCTGCTTTTGAGCTGAGGAGAAACAAGCGGGCCTCTGCTGCCCCTGACCTGTGGTGAGGCCACCTGACCAGGGCTGATGGGTGGGCAGCCTGTCAGCCCACCTGTTGGTGCTCACTGGCCCACAGTGGGGTTTGGGCCTTGGGCCTTCCCCATTCTCTGGGCAGTGCGCCCCTCTGAGAGTCAGGCAGCTGTGACTAGGCTTGGTATCGCAGCTGCTGCCCCCCACCCCCGCCCCACTGGTGAGGAAAGCCCCTCTGGGGGTGTGCCCAGCCCCTGTAGATACACTCTACCCCTCAACATCTGCGACAGACACCTGCTAAGGAGCTCCTAACTGGCGCCACCCCTCCCAAATGCTGGGCATCACAGTGACCATGGCCTATTGCCTCAATTTCAAACTTGCCCTCCCTGCCCACCCAGCTCAAGGTGACGGCCGTCAGCTGCCTTGAGCCCACTGAAGGAGCCCCCTCAGCTACCCAGCTTGCCTCTTCTAGCCTGGGGTGACCTCAGTCCATCCTTTCCTGCCTCAGATAAGTTGTTGGCTTATCTAGATTTTGGCTCTCAACCTCGGCTGCACATCATTCCAGAAGCATCTAGAATGCACATGTCTGAACGGCGAGACACTGATGGGGTTGCATGAGAGTGGGGCCCATGTTCTGGAAGAGTTTCCGAGATGATTCAGATATTTATGTGTTACAATGCAGGCTGTGATGCTCTGGGGTGGGCCTCTGAGCTGCATTTCCAACCAGCTCCCCGGTGACGCTTAGGTCCTGACTCAGAGTCTGCTGAGAGCAACACTAACCATCTTGGGTCCGAGGGGCTTGGGTGTAGGGGCGTGAGCAGTTACGCAGGTAGGCCTGCTCTCCAGCGTGGTCCCTGGGGCCCAGACTTCTAAGAATCCTGGGCTCAGGCATTGCCCAGGTAGGAGAAGCTGCAGGAGCAGGGGGTCAGTCTGGAAGGTGCCTCTCCACTAGCCAAAAGGACAGTCCTCTCCATCCCTCACTTCACGGCCAGGATGAGAAGGCTAAGCCCCGGCTTTCTCTCCCTGCAAACACACAGGCGTTGGTCTTTGGTGTCCCGAGTGTGAGTGGACGGGCCTCTTCCTTTAGTGCCCTTCTGAAACGCCTTCCCACTGCTCAGGAACCAGCCACAAAGAAATCACTGGGTCCTTCCATTTAATTAAAAACTTAAAAAACTTAAAAAAACAAACCCTACCTGCATCAGTCATCTAGTGCCTATGGCCTCGCAGCAGTAGCAATAATTTACTCATCATCAGGATGACGGGCATGTGGAGGTCTGGGCAGGGCTCCCCTCAGCCCAGGGGAAGGCAGGGAGGTGGGACTGGAGGGCACTGAGGCCCCAAGGCCTTTGTTTTGGAGGCTGGGATGAGAGACGTGCAGGGGCTCAGCCGATAGGGACACTCCCCGTCTGGGCCGAAGCCCCACCACTGACCGGGGTGCTGACCCAGTCTAGTCTGGACACCAGCTCCTCAGCAGCTCAGAGCCCTTCTTCCCTGGCTCTCGCCTCCTCCTGCCAACTTTCTGAGATTCAGGGCTCCTCCCAAGGGCTGCAGAACCCCTCCACCCCTTAAGGCTATGCTGGTGACAACTCTGCATGAAACCACCCTCCTGCAGGGGCTGGGTCCGCCTGGGAGGGGGGCAAGGCCTGGTGGGAGGAGGTGGCTGAGTGCCCAGGGGCCCCACAGAGGGCAAGGCACTGCAGGAGGGTGGGGAGGGAGCAGCGCCCTTCAGTGGGGCTCCGCAGCCCCATAGAAGAAGGGGTAGTAGAGGGAGCAGGGGTAGGAGAACATGAACTTGACCGCAAACTTCATCTCCTTGTTCTTCTTGTCCCAGCGGTAGACAGCCATGAGCAGCAGCTGTCCGTCCACCTTGCGGCCCATGACCAGGAAGCTGCCGGCCAGGTTGTCCAGCTGCGGGCAGGGGCAGCCAGCGCCGCTCTTCATGTGCAGCACTAGCCTCTTGCTGTCCTTGCGCTTCAGGGGGCCTGGCTTGAGCAACTTCTTCTTTTTCTGGGCTCCAATCAGCTTTCTGTCCCCATTCTCGATCTTTATCTCCTTGATGCGCATTTTGACCACTGTGTGTGGGTGGGGGGACAGGGGGACAGTGTGAGAACAGTCAGGTTTGCTCAGGGTGCTGCGGCCTCACAGTGGCCATGCCTGGGGCTCCAAGCCTGGTGGAGCTGACGTGTATGTTTAATACTTACGGGATCGCGTCTCCTACTGTTGGCTGGACTTCGTGGACAAGGTGCAGCGGGGAAGTGAGGTTTGGAGAAGTTGTAGCCCACCCAATTTGTCCAGCTGGATGGACTGATGCCAGCCTGCCCCAGAGCTCATGCCTTTTCGTGATATCAAGTGCAGGGTGGAGAACACTTGAGGAGCGGAGGGGAGTGGAGTGTTCCTGGGGACGATGGGGTGAGGCTGACCCTTAGAGAGGGATTTGGTGGAGTCCTTTGTTGGAGAGAGGCTGGGCTTCATGACCTCGGGATGCTGCCCAGGGGCGTCCCTGGTTGTGTGTGCAGTGCCAGTGTGGCTGGCACAGTGGTGGGCTGGGAAATATTTGACAGCGGGCTCTGGGCAAGGGTCTTCTGCTCTGCAGCACGTACTGGTTTCCACCGGGTACACCCCAGCAGGACCCAGCATTTCACAGACACAGGCCTGGGAAAAGCTGCACACGACCAGCTCCTGCACGTGCGAACGCACCGCCTGTGTGTGCAAGGCTGTGCAGTGTAACGGGTGTGTGTGCCCTGCTGTGCATTTTGTACATGGCAGCGTGGGTGTGTGCAGGTGGGGGCGGGAGTGAGGTGCAGGTGGGGAGGCTGACGGTGGGCTCTGGTGGCAGCGGAGAACCTAATGCGGCTGTGCACAGGGTGGCCTGGGCTCCTCCCTGCAGGCCTCTGGGTCTGCCTCTGTGAGCCGCCAGGAAGAGCCAGAGAGTAACTTTGTGCACTCAGCGAAGAAATTTGTCACGCCATCTTTTGTCCTCACTCACTTCCCCTCGTTCCCCCAAGCTCCGACACCCTCCCCCACTTTGAATACTTGATGTGTATTTAAAGATGGGGTCCATTCTGAGAATGGTCGTTAGGCGATTGTGATTTCGCCGCAGCGAGAGGTGGACCTCGCGCGTCCTCACACCGACGGCGCCGCACTGCGGCTGCGCACAAGTGGCCCTGGTCGGCGAGCCCAGCCGCCGCGGATTGCGGGGGGCTTCTCTTCCCAGTGGACTACTGACAGAAAAGACGTGGTGAGGCAGGAGTTTCATTGCTGTCTTTCACAGACGGGAAGGCCAGGCCACCAAACAGGAGCTGCGCTGGCAAAGGTCACGGCCGGGCTGTGTGGGCCACGCAGCAGACACCCAGCGGTGTGGGGGCGCAGGGTACAGCTGGCGGGGGGCAGGCGACCACAGCCTGCGTGGCCGGAGGCGCGGGGGACAGCAGGGAGGGCCCTAGGGACTCCTGGAGCCCTCTTCTCCCTGCGCCGCCCCTTCAGTCTCCAGTTTTCGCCCACCTCTCCCCAAGAGCCAGTCCCGCTGTGGAGACCCCTGTGGGCAGCAGCGAGGCGGGCTGCAGGAGCCCTGGCCACGGGTGGTTGCCGAGGCCCTGGACCACGCCCTGAGGTATATTTCTCTGGGAAGAGGGTGCCTGGTTATCCCCAGACTCTAAAAGGGGCCTGTGATGCCCACACTGTTAGGCCTGACTGCTGGATGTGGCGCGCGTGCGCCGAGGCGGGGCCGCCTGGCCCAGGCGGAGCGGCCGCTGCGAGGGCCGCGCACTCACCGAAGTCGCTGGAGCACATCTGCTCCATGAGGCCGTCGGCGCTGTGCTCCATCTCACACTGGGCGCAGATCTTGGTCACTGAGGAGAGAAGGCGGTGGGTCAGGGGCCCGCGAGGGGGTCAGAGTCGGCAGAGCTGCTTAGGTGCAGGCGTCCCTCTGTCCAGCCACCTCCCCAGCCAAGCCTCCCCTTCCCCCGGGACTGGGGTGATGGTAACAATAGCATCACCTGCTGCGCAGCGCTTGTGAGGACAGGGTTTCCCAGGAGGAAAGGCCCAGGTGGGCACGGTGGCCCTGCAGCCTGGCTGGCAGTGGTGAAGCCCTATTCAGTGGTGAATAAATTTGCTCATTTATTCCTCAGCCTAGGAAGTAGGTGTTATTGTTCCCATTTTAAAGACAAGGAAGCTGAGACCCAGCCTCACATTTGCAAAGCCAGCGAGAAAGGGTTTAGAAGTTGGGGTTTGTGACTGCGGGGCTAGAGCTGCTGTGTTGACCCTTGAGGGGACTTTCTAGGAATCCAGGGTGAACCAGTGATGATGCTGGCAGGGCAGGGCAAACTGAGGCACACTCCCTCTAAAGTGGGCAGCTTAACATTTCCAGAACTTTCCATCTTAAAAGAGGAGCCCAAACTCGTCATTTTTCTATGAAATATCTGGCTCTTATCTGTGGTCATCTAAACACTTCTACGTGCACCTCTGGTCCTCAGGTTGCACACAGCAACCCCTCTGTCTCCCCTCTGTCTCTGCCTCCAGGTGTGCACCTTGTTGGAGGGCAAAGGTGGGCTGCCAGAGGGCAGTAGCCAGGACAGGGCTAGGTGGGGTTCAGACCTGGGGTTTCCCTCTCCGGCGGCTAATGTTTGCGTCCAAGTAAGCCAGCAAAGGTGTGTTCCCGGACCTCTGCTGGGAACGGTCTCTGCTTGGGCTGGTTTTCCATCCCCTGCTTTTGGGGTCCATTTCCATCGTGAGGACAGGGGGCTTTCCTTCTCTTAATACTTCCCCATCCTAGGACCCCCACAAAACCACAGCTTTCAAAGGAGGGCATGGGTTGTGGGTTGTGTGTGTGTGTGTGTGTGTGTGTGTGTGTGGCGGGGTGGGTATGGTCAGCCCAAGGGGTCTGGTTGCTTTTTGGTGTTTGGGAAAGACAGGTAAAAGAGGGAGGGCGCTCCTGTTTGGGGGAGTCCTAGCATGAGCGGCTCCTTCTCGGGCCAGGCTTTCCTGCTTGGAGCCACCGTTTTTTCTCCCCTCTGGTGCCCAGCCTGGGGTCCCTCTTCCTGGAAGACCTTCTATACACTGTGGAGGGTGAGGGGACTGAGGCCAGGGAGGGAGGAATTAAGGGTGATGGGATTAAGGGTGTGGGGAACTGCACTTTGCACTTCCCTTTTACAGATTGGGAACCCAGGCTGAGAAAAGTCACGCCAAGGGATTCTTGTTAAGGGCAGAGCCTGCAGTCTGCTCTTTCTGCGGTGCTGAACCTCACCCAAAGTTCTCCTGTCCGAGAAGCTGGTGGAAGATTCAGGCTGCAGAAAAAGGGATGGAGTGGGGAGGTGGAACCCACGGGTGCTCAGAGCACAGCTCCAGTCTTCTGCTAAGCCCTTCGCTGCCACCCTCCTCACCTCTAAAAGTTGCAGCTTGGGGTAGGGGTGATGCTTGTCTTGGTGCCCCGGGGCCCAGGGCTGTGGGAGAGGTGGAAGGCGTTGTTTAATAATGTTGGGCATTCTTGGGCTAAGAGAACCAACCAGGGATGCATTGGGGTGGGGGGATTACTTTGGGAACCCCCCAGGGGTTCTAGTGGCATGGGAACTTGAGAGGTGGACAGGGAGGTGGAGGTAGTTAAGGAAAAGAGCTGGAGTGAGGGAGAACCAGTTGGGATATTCCAGGGACGCACTAGGTGACAGTTGTGGGGAGGTGAGAAGGCAGGAAGACTGGAGGGGGGGTGTCAGTTCTCGGGCGGGGACTCAGGGTGGAGAGCAGATGGGGTGCGTGTATCTCTGTGCAAAGGGGCAGGCTTCTGGGGGGGCTTGCAGAGCTAAGGGGTTTCAGCAGCAGCATCTGTCGGGGGCCCAAATCGCCCGCACCCAGAGCCGACGGAGCGCGAGGCGCGGCGCTACCTGGAGGCACGGTGGCGGGCAGGTGCCCGAACTGCACAGCGATGCAGAGGTCGTTGTCCAGGGGGAACTTGTGGCAGTGCAGCATCTCCGGCCAGGGGAAGCCGTAGGCCTCCATGAGAGGCGCGCAGCCGGCTCGCACCGCCTCGCACAGCGAGCGGCACGGGTAGATGGGCCGGTCGAGGCAGACGGGCGCGAAGAGCGAGCAGAGGAAGACCTGTGTGTCTGAGTGGCAGCGCTTGGCCAGCAGCGGCAGCCAGCTGCTCGCCTGCTGCTTCACCTCGGCCAGGCTCTCGTGCTCCAGCAGGTTGGGCAGCCGCATGCGCTTGTAGCCCACCGTGTGGCAGAGCGGCAGGTCGGCGGGGATGTCGAGGCACTGGGGCGGCTTGGAGTAGGAGCGGCCGTGCAGCGGCTCGGTCTGCCAGCCGTAGTAGTCATACTCCTCCCCGCGCGCCGGCGCC
>NW_004567112.1:20024724-20033004 GCF_000260355.1 Condylura cristata | reverse complement strand
CAGGCCCCCGACGCTCGGTGCGCGGCGCCCCCAGGTGCCCCGGCGTGCGCACGGGTCCGACGCTCTCCTGCAGCCGCCGTCGCCTCGGAGGTCGCCCCAGTGGGTGGCAGCCTCCGCTCCGCTCCCGGGCGCACGGAATGAGCCTAGCGCCTCCCACCTTGGGGCTCCAGTCCCAGCCGCGCCTTGTGCCCCAGCCAATCTCGGGCTCCCGGCCGCTGCCCCGAGGCGGGGAGGCTGGGTGGAACCCCCACAGCCCCTCCCGCCCGACTCGGAGCGTCCCGCCCAGCGCCGGCTCGCGCGTCCCTCTCCGCCGCCTCAGCTGCCGCCGTCCCATCCCTCCTGGCTGCTCTCCACCCCCGGACGACCCCACCTCCCCGGGGATTTTCCTCACCCCTCGCCCTCTCCATCTTTCCTATCTTTCTGCGCCGCTGCCTCTCCTGGTCCTTTTCTCACTCACTTCACTTGCTTATCTCTGCGTCTCGGCCTTTCCCCTCCGCTCTGTTTTCTCTTCTTGACACCTTGGTTCTCCCTTCTCCTGGCAAGAGGCTCCTGGCTGCCCACACTCTCCTGGTCTAGGCAGGCAGGGCACATCACTCCTCAGCCTTCAGCTCCTGCTTGGTGCCTGGCACGATGGTGCCTGGCACGATACTGCCGCTGGGGAATCAGAAGTGACAGATGGACCCCACCCGCAGGGACATCGCAGGCTAGTGGGGGTCACGATAATTACGGCCACTATTTCATGAGGTCTGACTAAGGCAAGAGACACTGCACAGCCCTTCAACAACCTCATCAACGGCTGCTTCTGACCTCAGCAGGCTACTAGTTACTGGCCGCTTCCTGCAGCTGTGCCTGTGTGAGCGCAACACATAAATTATCTCACTGAATTCTCCCAGGAATGCTGTAAAGTGGGCAGGTGCTACTGTCACCCTGCTTTACAGGTAAGGGTGCTGAGGCAAAGAGAGGTGAAGATTGGTGTCAGGACTTGAACCCAAAATCCGGTACCAAAGTCAAAGAGTCCAGATACAAGCAGGAGGTCTGGTTCAAGTCTGCAGGCTTATGAGAAGTGAAGTAACTGGTCTTGGTCTCAACTGTTTGGGGGGCTTGTCTTCCCTCTGGGTCCTACTTTCCCCTAACTTGCCTATAGGAGGAGCTTTGAGAGACTATGGCCGGGCTCTTCCTGACAGCCTGGCAGGAAACCCAACCTTGCAGCAGCTGGAAGTGTCTAATAGGGGAGTTTGGGGTGCAAGGGGGAGCTTGGGGTGCAAGGCAAGTACTAGGGCACTTGCACCCCTGCCTGCTGCCTCACTGCTCCCCATCCTCTGAAATGTTTCTAAGGCTCCAGACTTCCTGTGCTAGAAGCAGTAGTGGAGAGGAGTGAGGAAACCAGTCCCCCCCCCCACCCTCCCGCAGTTATAGGGAGCACCGGCAAGGTGCCAGGCCGCCCTAGTTGGATCTGGGGGAGCAAGCTGAGGGCCTTCCCCACCCCCAAGCACCCAGGAAGAGGGTTTGCTGATCACTGCCTACAAGGTGAAGGCCTGTTTCCCGCAGGGCTGGGCGGCAGTGCCGGAGCCTGGACTCTGCAGACAGACAGCGCTAGGTTCAAATGCAGGTGCATACTGACTGAGTGACCTTGGGCAAGTACTGACCCTCCATGTCCTTGTTTGTGAAGTGGAGCTTCCTTTGCAGTTGTCATGAGGGGAAATAAAATGATGCTTAGAAAGGAAGCCTCTGCAAGGTGCCAGCATCTACCAGGCAGCTGGGGGGTTCCATCTCTGAGGATGTGTGATGTTAGGGCAAAAATGTGGTATGTTCTGAAAGCACTCTTTACACCTTGGCCTTTGTTCTGGTTTGGGGGCTCTGAGCGTCATTCCCGCTCCCTGCACCCCCACCTCATCCAGGCAGGGTGAGAGTGCAGAGTTCTACACTCTGGGGAAGGTGTGGCTCTGGGCACTGGTGAGGGGCATCGGAGCTCCCCAGATGGTTGTGTAAGGTGCTGGCTCTTGGGCAGCTGGCCGCCTGTGCTGTTCTTGGCTTCCTGGTGCCAGGCCTGGACAGAGGCGGGCATTGTTCTGCTGCTGGTTATGTAAGAACTGCGCATGTCTGAGAGCTGGGGGAAGCCTGTACCTGGACACCCCAGGCGGTCCAAAGGGCAGAGGCCGGCTGGAAGCCTCCTGGGAGGGGAGGATGGGCAGTCTTTACTTGGCAACTTTGCCTTGGGGACCCCTAAGGGTCCCTGACCCGGACCTCTGAAGAGCATGAAGTAGGGAGACCTCATAGGAGGGGCCTCCAGGGGTGGGGAGCTGGGCCCCAGGGAAGCTGTCCCTGGGCAGCCAGCTGGTTACCCTGGCTCTGCGGCCCCCCACAGGGAGGGGGCTGCTCTCTGATGTGGTGCCTCTCCTTGATGAGGCCACTGCAGGATTGGGCAGCTGGGTGGAACACCTGGCGTGCTGGGCACCTGTCCATCTTAGAGTGTCGGCCGTCTGTTCAGGTGCAAACCTCCCCTCGCTGGCGGAGGGCTCATTTGTTCAAAAGAATGTGTATTTCTGATTTGTTCTGAGCAAAGTCTACGTAGATACCTCTTAGATCAAATTTGTTAATCATGTTATCAGATCTTGCATCTTTCTACCTTCTGGCCGGCTTCACCGGCTCTCCAGGTGTGGTCTGGGCTTCTCTGGGTGGCCCCAAGTCCCCAGGATGTCTGCAAAGTCAAAATTGTATGTAATGGGGGAAAGTGTAAGATAGACTGGTGGAATTAAAGTAACAGAGGAAGAAAATTTTAGCCATATGCTTTTAGGTTCTACATTACAAACATTTAAGGAACTGCCACATGTCAAGTTTTGGCAGATCAAAGAAGATTATCCACCACATCTGAATAGGATATTAAAATAATTTCCTTTCCAACTAATTTCTGTGTGAAGCCAAATTCTCTTCGTATACTTTGGCCAAAACAACATGTGACAACAGATTGAATGCAGAAGTAGGTAGAAGACTGTCTTCTACTAAAGACAGACATGAAAGATACTTGCAGAAACGTGAAACCACGCCATTCTTCTGACTAGTTTTTATTTTGGAATACACAATTATTTCATAAACATTTATTATTTATGTTAACATATGATATTTTAAGTAAATAAATTTAAATTGTCCTCAATTTTAATTGTATGCATGGTAAGCATTGATAGGTATAAACCCATATATATAAAAATCCCTTAACCTAAGAACTTCAATAAGAAGAGTGTAGAGGGGGCTGAGACCAAAAAGTTTGAGAATTGATGATTTACTTTGTCTATTTTCTTTTAAAGATTTACTTGATGGCCCTGCCTGGTGGCGCAGCGGGTTAAAGCACTGCACTAAGAAGCTTAAGCCACTTCCGCATGAGTTCGATCCCGATCCCCGGAGGAGATCCACATGGCGACATGGCGTGGCAGACCTCTCCTGACCTGCCTGCTGCTCCCCTCAGCAGTGTACTTTGTCGATCTGCCTGTTCTGCTCCCCACTCTGTCTCTGGTGAATCCTCTCACCCTCCTCATCTCTGGCCTGTACCCCAGTTCTGTATGAATAAATAAATCTTAAAAACAAACAAACAAAAAAGATTTACTTGATTATGCATATAAGATCTGGGGTACAGGCCAGAAGTGCGGGGGGTGAGAGACTTCACCAGAAACAGTGGGGAGCAGAAGAGGCAGGCTGAGTGAAGTACACGTGAGGGGAGCAGCGGGTGAGACAGGAGAGGTCTGCTGCGCCCTGTGGGTCAGCTCCAGGGCTGGGATGGAACTCTCACTGCAGTGGCTGTGAGATAGCTTCATAGCGCTGCGCTTTAACCCCTGCGCCACCAGGGAGGCGCCCTCTGTCCATTTTTGACAGAGGTATATATAATCTACATTAATTGTGGCTTCACTAATTTCCTGTTTTGTTTTTTATTTTAATCAGCGTTTGCTTGATATATTTGAAGCTATGTTACCTATCATGAAGAGTTTGTCTTGGTCATGTTTCCCTTGCTTCTAGCACAGTGTAATTAGTAGGTGCTCAATAAATGCTGCACGAAGGACTGAATGTGTGGATGGATGTGAGGAGGGGAAAGCCGCACAATTAGTGTGTGTTCTGGTTATATGGTAATTTCTTTTTTTTTTTTTTAAGATTTATTTATTTATGCATACAGAGCTGGGGTACAGGCCAGAGGTACAGGGGCAGTGAGAGGATTCACCAGAGACAGAGTGGGGAGCAGAACAGGCAGACTGAGGAAGTACACTGCTGAGGGGAGCAACGGGCGGGCCAGGAGAGATCTGCCTCGCCATGTGGTCACCTCAGGCAGGCGGGGATTGGACTCATGCGGAAGTGGCTTTAGCTTCTCAGTGCTGTGCTTTAACCCGCTGCGCCACCAGGGAGGGCCATTATATGGTAATTTCTATCTGGGTGAAGTCACCTTCTTTGTGACTTTGAATACTAATTCCTTGAGCCAACATTGAACTAGAACCTGCTTGGAGCAGGCCCAGATGTGAAAGATCTTCAGCGTGGGTGAGTGTGGAGATAGACACAAGAGGGGTGTAGTGTAGCAGACTGGCCTGTGGTGACTTCTGTCCAGCTCCTGGATGTATATCCTTGGATACATCTGTTGCACTTTGAACCTCAGTTTCTTTATATGTAAAAGGGATTACAAATGACCTCTTACCAGGTGGTAGTGAAGACTGCTGGGCTGGTGAGTGAGGGGAGCACTGGCTGGGGCCCGGAGCCTCTTGCTCTGTGGTCAGTGCTAGGACAGAGATGTGTGCCAGGAGATCGGCCCTGTGTGCGCCCCCAGGAGAGGCAGGGTGTAGCAGAGGGCAGCACCCAGAGCCTGGACCCTGAAGACCTGCGTGGTATGTTTTCAGTGAGTCAGCAAGTCCCTCTCACCCTGGGTGTCCCATCTGTGACAGGAAGGACCGCCTCTGTCCTGCGCCCTCTGTGGGGCTCTCTTGAGCAGCAGATGTGATGATGACAAGGAGCACGTTGGGATGACGATGGAGACGAGGCCTCTCCCACCTTGAGAGGCTCATGGAGTAGGCTGGCTTGCCTCCCAGCAAGGCTGGGGTGCCCAAAGCGGGGAGCCACACTTGTCCTTCATGCAGTCCCCTGGAGTTACCTGCCCTTTACAGTTTCAGCGTTCTGCTGGAGCACCTGTTCTCATAGCGGCTGCTTCTGAGTTTTCAGCAAAAAGTCCAGAGTGTATGATCTGTGTGATTATGAGACCTCTTACTGCAGGAGGGCCCCCCCCACCCATTCTCCTTACCACTCCCTACCATTTTCCATTAAAGGAAACTAAAACTTTGCCTTCCTGACTCCCAACCGGTGCTTTTCCTACCACACCTACAATACTGTTTTAGTTTCCAGAATTTTCATTTTGTCAGTTGCAAGTCAACATCTGTCCCAGAGACCATCAGCTGTGTGGGGTCTTCCTGCCTTATAGCCTGCTCTCTGGGTGACCTGCTCAGGATCTCTGGGTGTCCCGGCAGCGGTGGGGGCCTGGTCCTGTAGGGACTGGAGTTGGGGTCACTGTTGCTGAATCAAGTGGCCAGGGAGGTGAGCTGCAGTCCCCTCTTGGGTGAGCAGGGACACCAGGAGGTGCACTGATGGTCCTGGGTCTGTAGTTGCTTGGGGAGAAAGCAGAGGCCTGGCCTGTCAAGTGCAGATAGAAGCAGGTGGTGGTGACTCGCTGGACAGGGCTGAAGATGGAAGGAGAAGGCTGAGTAGTGCTCTCCACTCCTCCCTGGGTCCCTGACATCCTGGGAGCTCCCCAGACTGTGGCTAGTGGGGCAACCCAGGCAGGAAGCACATCAGAGACATGCAGTCACATGTTTGGGTTCAGGCCATGAACTCTGGGGAGGCTGGATGCTAACCTCAGCAAAGCTACTTGACCTGCCAAGTTATTGAGCTTCTCTGTGCTTCAGATTCCTCACCTGTGAACCGGGGGATAATACAACAATTCCTCATGGGATTCCTGAGAGGATTAGAGTTCACTGAAAGCTCACTTGGGGCTGCACATGGGAAGGAGCTGTCTGTGTCATGGCTCGTTAACACTTCGGTGCCTGATGGGACTGTGGTTTATAGAGACTGTCGCCAAATTCTGTAGCTCCTTGCTCTGACATTCCTCTTGAATCCGCATCGACTCCCTTTCTCTGCTCCCTCTTCCTCTGCTGTCCCCACTGCTGTGCAGCTCAGGCCTCATTGCTTTCTGCAAAGCCAAGTGATCATTGAGCTGCTAGCCCGAGAGCGTCACCCTCCAGCCCAGGCCCCTCGGCTTGCCCTGCTGACTTACCGTAGAGCTGTGCACCATGGGCCTGGCCTCCTGGCCGCCTGCAGAGAGAACCCCTCGCGGTCGGTCACGTGCTGTCCTCTTCTCAGTTTCAGGTGGCCTCCGGGACAGAGGGCCACAGGGTGAGGCCTTGTTAACCTGTTCCCCTGGCTCCTTCCTGGCACACCGTGGTCACACAGTAGGTGCTCACTGACTGGCATGAATGAATGGCCGAATGGACAGATGGGTGCCCGGTGGGCGGAAGTGGCAGAAGAAAGGAGTCCAGAGGGGCTGAGCCAGGTTCCTTTAAGCATTTTGGGGCTCTGCTGCCTTCTGGGTGGGGGGAGGAACAGGCACGAGCAGGAGAGCTATGGGATGACTACAGGGGTGAGTGGCCTCAGTGGAGTGGTATGTCGTGATGCTGAGGAGGAGGGGTGGACACGCTCCCTAAGCTCCTGCGACTTCCCTCCTGGCCCTCCCTCGAGCACTTGTCTAGAATAAAGTGCTTGACTTAGCGCTTTCTCACACATGATTTCACTTAATTGCTCCCGGAGCATCATGAGGGAAGGCTAAATTAGGTCCTCATTTTATGAGAAAACTGAGACTCAGAGAGGTTCAGTAACTTGCTCAGAGTCACACAGCCAAGAGGCAGAGTCAGGACTTGAATGCAGTTTCCCTCATGTGGCGTGGCCCATCCTCCTGAGCTCTGCCCCAGGCTCCCTTGCAGGGGAGAAGGCCCTAGGGCCAGAGTAGACACTTCTGGAGGCAACCGCAGGTTGACTGGTGGGCTGGGCTGTCCTGCAGAAAGCCCCAGGTTCCAGGACACACAAATAGCTTAGAACCTCTACTAGAGTGATTGGAAACTCCCTCAAGGCTTTTCTTTGTGCAAAGGGGAACTAACACTAGACACAGAATCAAATGCTCCTGGTAGGCTTCTGCTTGTACTGCTGACAGGTGGTGGGAACTGAGATGTGAGTAGCTTTGTGCCTCAGTTTCCCCATCTGCAGAACAGGCTTTTGCAGATTTGTTGGTAGATAAAGTGAGAAGTACCTGAAGGTGCTTAAAACTACTACAGCTTCATTGTTCAGTTTTGTACAGCCCCAGGAGGCCGGCACCCAGCCCACTCCCTGAGCCTCAGCCTCAGTCTCTGCTGTGGCTTTGGGGGGCACGGGTGCCCCAGGTTGATGAAATGTTTCAGCTGAAACTTCTGTTCTCTTCTGGTGGTTCTGACCACCCAAGGTCTGTGAAGGTGCAAAGACTTGCAAACTATTCTCCATGTTTCCCCAGATCAACACAGCATGGTTCATTTGCCCATAAATAAAACAGCAGATTTCTTTGCTTTTGGCTGGAATTAGTACTCTCAGGACAAAATTCCTCTCATTGCTGGAGAGAAGTCCATGCAGCAGCCCCTGCCTCTTTGATTAATTTACAAAACAGAGGCTAGGAGGGGAAGTGAGTGGCCCAGGGAGGGCTGGCTTGAGAGAGACCTTAGGGCCTTTGAGCTTTGGGGGCAGGAGAGGAAGTCAGGAAGCCCTGAGGCGGTCCTCAAGGGCAGGACTGCAGAGGGGAAGCCCAGGGCAAGAGTGCTAGGATGGGGCCAGCTGTTGAGGGAGCCCGGGGCCAACAATGGCCTCATTAAGGAGACCTTGCGGTGGGGAGGAGCTGGGCGGGCTGCACCCAGAGACTCCGCTCCCCACTGAGCCAATGCAGTGATTGTCCTCCTCTGCTGGGGGGAGGTGGGCCTCCGCCTGGGAACTGCTGGGCATTTGCCCTGGGGGCCACCAAGGTGGAGGTGGTCACCGCCCCTTTCCTGGCCCTAGAATGCCTCTTCTGTGCTCCTGCTGAGGGGTTCAGGCTGTTCGGGACTACCTGTCCTGATTCTTCCAGCCATGGTTCAGGTGTGGGTACCCACACAAGTCTCTTTGAAAAGGGGCCCCACTTCCCTCCTGTCCACTTCTGGGAAACCTAGGACTGCATGAGGGTTTTCTGAGACCATGTGTTTTGGGGCTCCT
>NW_004567112.1:20015927-20023759 GCF_000260355.1 Condylura cristata | reverse complement strand
GTTGTTATTTGATTTTTAGAGGTCTGATGCACAGGTGAGGTTTGGGGGGGTTAATTTCCTGTGATGGTGAACTGTCTGGTCTCCTGGGCCTAACTGGATGAGGCTGACTAACTCATGCCTCCACTGGGCCCGCTCCCCAGCTGGGAGAGGAGACAGGTAGGCAGGTTTGCAGCATGAAGCCATTACCTTGAAGACAGTTCAATGCACATTCAGCATTCTGGGTCACCTGAGATTCCAGCTCAATACAGGTCACACCCAGGGGATTCTGATGCCATGGTGTGGGGAGCAGGATGGGAAATGCTGGCCTGGGAGGGGGCTGCTTTTTCTCCCCTCAACCACTCCCTCACACCCCTGCTGGTTATAGTCCTCTCCAAGGCTCCTAGATTGAAGTGGGAATGCTCCTTTCTGACAACTCTACAAAACCTGCTCCCTCATCCTGAGGGTGTTCTCCCCCCTGAGGGTGTCCTTAGTTGGGTTCGTGTCCCTGGCACCTTCCCTGCTCCCAGCCTAGAATTCTGATTAATATTTGCATGTCCAGGCACCTTGCTGGGTGCTTTATCATCTCACCTAACACTCGAACAATGCCGAGAGGTAGATGTGATTATCCTCTCTATCAACAAATGAGAAATCCGTGGTGATGAGGAGCTTGCCTAAGGTCACACAGCTGGGAATCTTCCAGATGTGCCTGACTCTACCACACACATTTTGAGTACAGATGGTGCAGTCAGCCCACCCCTTCATCTGGGATTTCATCATCACTCTCCAGTGAGTCTGTGTGGTGCTATTATTAGTTGTATTACTAATGAGGACTTGAGTCTCAGGACTTCCCAGAGGTTCGTGTTGGAGGAGAGATCCCTGGGGGACAGTAACAGACAACTGCCCGGGTTCTGGTTGGCATAATTCATCGTGCTGGGGAGACATCTTGCTTCGCCCACACAAGGGAGGCATGTACCATCAGCTCCCGTTTCACAGCGGGGAAACTGAGGCTCAGAGAGGCTAGGTCGCTTACTCGAGGGGACCGCGCAGCAGTGGTGAAGCGGGAGCAAAGCCATGATGAAGCTATGCTGGCTCTAGATGCCTTTTCCACTCCCCCCTGTTCCTGAGGTGCCAGGGTCGGGTCACTTTTAGACATTTTAGTCCCAGGCGGCCCCACCCAGCCCACCCTGGGGGCCGCTCAGAAAGACAAAGAGGTCTGTGCCCTCTTGACCTGGCTGTGTGATAGGTCAGGGAAAGGTGCATTCTTCTCCTCTACTCACATTACCCAGCCTGTGGCTTCCTGGAATTTTTGTGAAAATTCCAAATCACTTGGCAATAGGTCCTCTTCCCACAGTTTTTGCAAACAGGAATGAAATACCCCTCCTCTTCCAAACCACACATTCTCACACCCTTTCCTGCTTTACACCGGTGCCAGGGCCCCTTTAGGAGAAAGCAGACCAGATAGGAAATCCAGAGTCAGAACCACGGAGGGACAGCCAGACGGCCAAAGGGTCGGGTTGGTCTGTTCTGGGCCCCAGGTCCTCGCAGGGAGGCAGAAAGGACCCCAGATGTGATGCCCAAGGACTGCAGGGAGAGGTTGGCTCCTCGCTGGGTCCCAGTCTTCCATCTCTTAAAGGAAAATAATAATGCCACCCCGATGAGATGACGTATGTGAAGTCTGTCCACCACTGTTTGATTACCTGAAGGTCAAGTTTGTTTAACGAAGCTTTCTGCTGTGGTGGAGATGGTTCATTCTGTGTTTCCCAGTGTGGGAGCTACTGGCCACACGTAGCTGTTGGGCACCTGAAATGTGGCTAGTGCTCCTGGAAACTGAATTTTTATTTATTTTTATTATTATTTTTAAGATTTATTTATTTGTGCATACAGAACTGGGGTACGGGCCAGAGGTGCAGGAGGTGAGAGGACTCACCAGAGACAGTGGAGAGCAGAACAGGCTGACTGAGGAAGTCGGCCTGCTGAGGGGAGCCATGTGGTCACCTCCGGGGCAGGCAGGGATCAAACTCATGAGGAAGCGGCTTTAGCTTCTTAGCGCTGTGCTTTAACCCTCTGTGCCACCAGGCCAGAAACTGAATTTTTAACTCAATTTTTTTCCCCAGTGAGATGAAATCCACATACCAGAAAACGAACCCTCAGTGTTTCGCACATTCAGAGTCTCACGTAACCACCACTTCTGTGTTTGACAACATTTTTCATCACCCCAAGAGGGAACTGCTCACTCTAAGTGGGTTCTCCCCTCCCCCAGCCCTGCAGCCACCAAGCTGCCTTCTGTCTCTGCCTTCCCTGCTCCCACACCTCGGTAAGTCGAGGCTACAGGGTGCTACCTTCTTGTGCTGGGTTTCTTCACTGAAGTAAATGTCTCCCAGTTTCATCTTTGCTGTGATATTGGCTTTATTTTCCAGTGGCTAAATGTTACTTTTATTTCACTATAACAATTAAAATGCAGCCAGCCACAGGGGCCAGGTGCAGCCATTCTGGACCACCAGGAACCTCTGGAGTCCTTTGGAACAAGTGAGGGCATGGGACCTCCACGCTGCTACCCCATGGGAGAGCAGAGGGAACCTGGAGAACAAAAAGCCAGAAGGGGCCTGTGGCCCTTCTGTGGCCACACAGACTGTGGCTGAGGACTGAGGAGCCATGTGTCGTGCTCGTTAGCTCAGTCCTTGCTGTGGTGCGTTCTGTGGCCCAGTAGCTTCCCTGTTTTACAGAGGGAGACTGAGGCTCGGAGAGGCTGAGCCACACATCCAAGGCCACACAGCAGGTAAGCGGGAAGAGATGGGTCTCCACACCTTTGTTTGGTTCCTTCGAGGCCATATTCTACCACAAGGTTGCATCGTCCTTCCAGCCTGACCGGGGAGTGGGCCAGATGAGGCAGACCCAGACTCCAGTTGTAGCGTGTGGATGCATAAGCTGTGAGGCAGGGCTTTCTAGTGGCATCTGTCAGCCTTTTTGAGTTAAGAACTGCCTGGGGCCTGGGGGCCTCTCTGAGCGGGGAGTGGGTGGCTGATGGGACACCCTGAAACACGATGGGGGAGTAGCCGCCATCAGTTCCCGTTGTTTATCAATGAATAACCTGGCCTGTCGGGGCTCCTGGTGCCTTTGGGCCCCCTACTATTAATTGATCTGGGAAGGAGACTCTGTTGATTGCAGACCCAAAGTAAACAGGGCTGGGATAAATGGGGCTGATAGCAGATAGCTTTCCTTGGCCATGCTGCCCTTTGCCCTTTGGGAAGGGGCAGTGGGAAGAGGCAAGAGAATGGAGAGATGGGAGCAGCCCTAGCCACGACTGTGGAGAGTGGGGGAGGGGAGACTGGCTTTCTGGGGCCCCAGTGAATCAACCTGTATGTCCTGGAAATAAAGTTCTCTGCTGGGCTTCCTGGTTGCTGCACCAGGAAGGGATCAGGAATGGGCCATTGAGACTGACATGCTCCTCTTCCATCCCTCCCTCCATCACCCGTCCATCATCCATCTGTCCATCATCCATCTGTCCATTATCCATCCAGCCCCAGCCATCCATCCATCCATCCATCCATCCAGTCATCCTTGCAACTTCCTTTTAACTTTCTTTTTCCGTCCATGTATTCTCACCTCTAATCCATCCGTTTTCTCTTCACCCTTTTCTGGCTTTGTCTGTCCAGTCTTTCCTTATTCTGTTCATCAGAAAGTTCATCTTTCCCTCCTCCTGCACCTCTCCCTCCCCATCACTCATTCATCTTTTTTCCCTACACAGTGACCATGTGTTCTGTGAGAAGCTAGGGAAGAACTTGGTTCTGAGCTCTGGGGTTCTGAGTCTGCCACCAGCATGGCCCTGGTAAAGTCAACCCCCCGACTTCAGACATGGCAGCCACTCACTCAAGGTTGTGGGGTCCTTAGGGACCACGAAACTGGTTATTCCAAGAGGGGTACTTGGCGGGTGACAGTGTGCGACTGACAAGCTCACCTGGGCCACGCGAGGGACCAGAGGCCCTGGCCAAAGCAGGGCACCCTCAGCCCTGCCTCTTGGAGGCCAGGTCTTTCTCTCCCAGAGCTGACCCTGGGTTTGGGTTTCGATGGATTTTGATTTTGTGAGTAGCAGCAGATATCACCACGGATCCCTGGGTCAGAGTTAGGTATCAGATCACAAGCCCACACTTCAGTATCACATGGCATACAGTTTTCTAGCCCCAATGGGGCTTTCCAGAGTGTTAGCTCATCTTAACAATCTTCCGCAGGCCACACAGATCCTGTTTCTTTTGCAGATGAGGGCAGAGAGGCTGCTTGTAAAGGGGTTTGCTAACGGCTCACAGCTGGGTAATTAGAGCGCCAAACCCACTCACAGGTCACCTGATAGAATGTCAGGCCTGCAACCCATTTCCCAAACCCATATGTGTGCCTATTTCATGGATGGAACACCTGAGGCTGGAGTGGGGCGGGGAGAGCTAGCCACAGGTGCCCAGTGGGCAGACCACCTAGCAGAATCGCGCAGCTCAACCCCAGGGCAGGCCCAGGCGTAAGGCTAAGAGCCGGCGGCAGCAGCATGTGGCCACGGCTACCTTTGCTGAAGCCCTACTAAGCGCCAGGCACTGTCCTGGAGGCCTCACACAGCACCCTTGAGATGCTGGACTCAGCAAGATGACTGCTAGAGAACACACCCTTGGTCCCCCTCCAGCTCCCTGCCCTCCTGCTGAGCGCTGGGGTTGATCTGGGGGGCAGAATGTGATCTCCCTGGGCCCTGCCACCACCCACTAATCCCTAACTGCTGCAGCTGGGAGATAAGATAGCACCAGCCCATTAATCAAGGCCGCCTGGCAGAGAGGGTGGGGGCGGGGTGAGACAAACCCCTCACAGGTGGAGATAAGCCCCCTCCTCCTGGCTCCCTGTGGGCTGGGCAGTGAGGATGCTGGGAAGCTCGGGCTCGGTTCCGATCCCAGGTGTCTGGATGGTGGGTGGGGCTGCCAGGGGGCTGGCAGCTCTGGGAAAGGCAGCCTGGCATGAAGGCCAGCTTGAGAGGATCCAGGAGACCTGAGTCCTGGCCTCAGTGTTCCCTAGGCTGTGACATTACTAGGCCACTGTGCCTCCCTGGCCTGTGCCTGAGCAGTAGGACCTGTTGAGACTGGACTAGACGCCCGGAGACCCCTTCACCGGGACGTGCTCAGTGACCTGGCCCTGGAGCAGGTGAGCGGTCACCTGAAGCAGGGAGCGGGCAGCGGCCTGCCTGCAGAAAGGAGACAGGCTGGGTGGGCTTTGTCCCAGAACTTGCTCCTGTTGCAGGAGACAGTGCGTGGTGGAGAGGGAGGAGGGGGGCCTTGGGCCTCAGGGCCCTTGGGGGATTGTACCCTGGTTAAGTCCCTGGCTGCTGGGATTGTGGAGTCTGACTAAACACCAGCTTGGCCGTGTCCTGTGTCTTAGGTGGGTTATGGAACTTTCTGGCATCTCGGCCTCCCCACCTGTACAGTGAGAATGTACATTTGCTTAGGAAGGGAAACGCGAAGGGCTGAGTTCATGCAGACTGGCTTGCTCCTGCGAAGGGCCCTTCTCGGTGCGGGCTCTGTGCATCATTACGGAGGGCATGGGTGCAGCGCGGCTCCAGCCCTGCTGACCATGGACTCTTAGTTGTAACTTTATAATGGACGACAAAGGTACATGGCAAATGCTGATGTCCGTAGTTTCGGTGGGCCAGGAAGACCGAGCCACTTTGACAGATGGGGGGCTTCTGAGGGTGCCCCTGAGATGCTGGCGGTGCAGGTTGACTGGGGCTGGAGGATTTGCTTCCAGGTTCTCTCCTGTGGCTGCTGCCCTCAGGATGTCACAGCTGCTTCCCTGGACCAGTGACCCAGAAGCCAGCGTGGAGGAGCGCGGGCTGTTCCCCGCCTGCTCTCTGAAGTCACACCTGTCACTTCGACTCTTAGTCCTCATTAGCGGCAAGTCACTAAGGTCAGCCCACGCCCAAGGGAAGGGAGGACAAGTCAGACAGACACCTCCACAGCGCAGTAGCCACAAGCATTAACAGCTGTCCGAGGTCCGGGTGTCCTGTGCTGGGAGTGGGCACACACAATCACTAATCTCCACCACCACGCTCTAAGTCAGGAATCACGTTCCCTTTAGGAATGAGAACACTGACTCGGAGAGGTTAAATCATTTTCCTGGTGTCACCCAACCAGGAGGAGCCCAGGTCTGGTCCTGGGGTCCGGCCATTCTCCGCCCCGTCATGCCCCAGCTCAGCCACATCCAAGTCAGCTTGGAGCCCCAGGTTAACCAAGCCTTGTGGGATGCAGGATTAGAAGTAACACACGCGGTACGTCGTGCACAGGCGTGTAAACGGCAGAAACTGTAAGAGCCGTGCTGACCTGAGCTCTAATTGCGAGTCCACTACACCGTGCCTCTGTGTCTTCATGTCTGCTCTAGAAGTGACAGTGTCCACCCGCGCTGGGAGGGTGGGTGAGGTAGGCAGGTGGCCGGTGTAGGTGCCCGCTCTCATGGGGTGGGGCCGGGTGGCTCTTAGGGCTGGGCTGCCAGGGGGCTGCCTTCTCTCTGATTAACATGCTGTCCTGGTGGGTGCACTGTCCCCCTTCCTGAGGCCCCCCATTCAGGCTTTGCTCAGCAAGGTGCCTCTGAGGCATGTTGATGCCTTGCCAGCTCTGTGGGCAGGGCTTGGTCAGGGGTGCTCCGGACCCACAAGTGTCAGGGCAGTAGTGCCCTTCCAGCCCAGCCCAGCCAGTGATCCTGGCTGGGAGCTCCCTGGGCCCCTCCCTCTGCCTTCCTGGTGTTGGGTCTCCGTTGGAGGAGATCTTCACGCACTTGCCCACGTCCGCCAGCAGAGGGAGCAGGTGCTGTGTCTGGGAACCTGGGAGACTCCAGGTCACCGGGAGGAGGGTGCTCCTGTTCTGGAGTCCTTGGTGGAGTGGGGTGATTGGGCACAGAGCTACAAGGGCGGACATGCAGCCCCTGAAGGGAGCCCTTCACCCGGGAGATGGGGCCATGGGAGAGGGAGAGACAGGATGGAATTTCCCGGGCCAGAGATTTCAGATCTCAGCTGCTGCTTCCAGAGGAGGAAGGAAGCCCACACTTTCCACTTCATAATCCACCCAGCAGATGGCACTGAGTGTGACTTCGTGCCCGGCATGCTGGTGGGCCTGGAAGCCCTCAGATGCGGCCCCTCACGGGGCTGCATCCTGCGGGGAGGCCAGGGCAAGGCGAGATGTGTAAATGAAATCTGGCCAAGGCGAGGTAAGGGAGATAATCAGCAGAGCCGGCCAGGGACTGCGACCTGTGTCTCCACTTGCTCACCTGGGCGGCCAGGTGGGGTTGAGGTGGAGCCAGACTGGGCGTCTGAGCGTGAGAACTGCCTCCTCCACCGGGCTTCTACCCTTACGCGCTGCCCTGACAGGGCCCCTCAGGACCCGCACCACGCAGGGGCCCAGCCCACCGCCCACGCAGGCTCACCCTCGGAGACGGCCCGCTGAATCAGACGGGCTTTTCTCCACCCTGGCTCGGCCACACAGCCGCTGAGCGACATGGGCCGAGTCGCCTAATTCTCTGTTTCTAGCACCTGCGAGGCAGTGATGAGGATTCCTACCTGGGGTGAGGGCTGGGATGTCCTTCCAGCCCTGCTGCTGTAGCAGGTTCCCACAAACCTGGTGGCTTTAAACAACACATTTACTTTCTCCTCTTCTGGGGCATCCAGCGAGGGCCAGATTCCTGCTCTCACAAACCTGCAATCGTGGCGTCATTAGCAGTGGGGTTACCCAGGCGCGGGGTCCTCTTCCAAATGTGAGTTTTGACAGAACTCTGTTCCTTACAACTATGGGACTTGTGGGTTGTATATTTTTATTTTTATTTATTTATTTTATTTTATAACA
>NW_004567112.1:20002964-20014981 GCF_000260355.1 Condylura cristata | reverse complement strand
CTACTTTTGTGTGAGAAAATGTTTTCCCAATTAGTGGGCTGTCTGTTTGTTTTTTGTAATGTCTCTTTTGCTGTACAGAAGCTCTTTAACTTGATGTAGCATCTATTTATCTTTGCCTTCACCATTGTGGCGTTGGGTGATCTGTCTTTAAAGATGTCGCTGAAGTGTATGTCGTGTAGTGTTTGAGTGGGTTGTATATTTTAACCAGCAGGAGAACCTCCGCTGTGTCCCCTTCTTTCAAACCCTGGAGCACTGACATTTCTGCACTGAATGTTTAAATTCCAAATTCTTTTAAAAAAAGCCAATAACTTTTTGGCCTGAGTAGGTCAGGCCCATCTAGGATAATCTCCCTTTGATGAACCAGGTCAACTGATTCTACAACTCCATCCTCTGGTCCCACCCACACTCAGGTGAGGGGGTTATGCAGGCCACATATACCAGAGGGCGGGCGTCTCAGAGGCCATCTTAGAATTAGCCACTTGACAAAAATACTTTGCTTAGTAATCAAGTAATAATCAGTAATACATGTTGTCTTAATTTGTTCTTTAGCTTTGAAACAAGTAAACACAGAAAATTTCATTTTAGAGATATTGTTTGAATTTAGGAAAATATTCTACTTATAAGCACAAATTGGGTTTATCAAACAAAAGTGTCCCTCTTCTGAATGCTCACTGATTCACAGTTGATTTAAAACTCAAAATCAACCTCCAAGTGGTCCCAGTAAATGACAGAATTGATAGGAATTTGTTTGTCTCCCCCCAAAAAGTTATTGGCTTTTTTAAAAAGAATTTGGAATTTAAACATTCAGTGCAGAAATTTCAGTGCTCCAGGGTTTGAGGGTACAAAGTGCATGATTCTCACCAGTTAGGAGCTTGTCTAGAAACACACGGATGGAAACCAGGCAAGACACCCTCTAACTGATGAATGGGTACACTGAGGCACATCCAGGCGACGGAGTATTATTCAGCAAGAAAAAGGAATACACTCTCAAACCACAGAAAGACCTGGAAGAAACTTAAATGTATATTGCAGGTGGATGGAAGAATATCTGTGTTATTCCAGCTCCATGACATTCTGGAAAAGGCCAAACTAAAAAGACAGTAAAAAACTCAGTGGTTGCCATGGGTTTGGAAAGGGCTGTCTGGGTGGAGCCTGAGGATAACTCTCATCAGGGCAGTGAAACTAGGTGGTGCTGGATGCTGGAGTCGTGGTGACAGTGCACTTCTGTCAAAATCCTGCAGACGGACAATACAAAGTGTGAGTCCTAGTGGAAGCGGGGGGGGGGGGGCTTTTGTAATGGATCATTACTAAGGGACAGTGGGTCTCACTGGGACAAGCTCGTGAGAGATATTAATAATAGAGGAAGCGATGTGGTTCATTTTCTGTAAACCTAAAATTACTTTAAAAAAACTGTCTATTCATTAAAAAAAAAAATCCACATGTGTAGCTAAGTCTGCATGTATCAAAGTCTGCCCCAGATAGCTGGGAGCGTTCTGAATTAACTGTCACATAGAATGACACTTATTAAAGGATTTGTAATGAAAATGTGCTAATTGGAAGTTAAGGTGCATCAAAGGCCAGCAGTCACCATAGTGTTTATTTAGAACCTAGATCAACAAAGTTTTTCTTTAGGGAAATGGATTTTATCACTGATAGGATTTCAAATTACTGCTCAGTGGTAACAACACAGAGAATGACTTTTGGTTTGTTTCATTAATGTTTTCAAATTCCCTGCCCTGAGCACCCATATTGCTGGCTCTGGGGGAGCCCTGCTTGGTCCACCGATGGATGCACCAATGGGTGCAAGCGAGGGCTGCTCGCAGCGGGTTCTTTTCCTGCCTCTGCACCCCAGCCAGGGGGTGTACCCGTCTTTAGTGCAGGTTTTCAGAGCGCTCCCCTATGTGTTTGCTATTTCCCCCCCAACCCTAAGGGGACCCCCCAGAGTGTTCCCAGAATAGGCCTGCTTCTTGGCGCTGGCGTCAGTATCCTACCTTCCATTGGGCATCATCAGGGCAGGGCTTTCACCTCAAAGCAAGGGTTTTGGTTTAAAGACACCGCGCAAGCTGCAGCGCGCATGCGTGCAGCCGTGCCGGGGGCGCCTGCGTTGTCCTGTGCGGGTCTGGGGCTGCCGGTCCCCCCCCCCACACCCCCCGTCAGAAGCAGAGTTCCTGCTCCAGCACCTGTTTCTCTTGGCCAAGCCAATGTCCTTCAGACAGGAGGGTTTTGGAGGCTGGTTTTCTTCTCTTCTCACCAGTCTCAACCCAGATGGTCCTTAATGGTTTCGGGGCTTTCACCAGAAAGCTCTTCTAAAATTTTGAGCCCATCTTCCCGTCATTGTCCTGGGGAGAGGACAGGTCCGTGTGACCTTGTCCATTGGGACCAGGAGTTCACACGAAGAGTGAGTGATGGCAGCCTTCCCCCTGGGCAGGCCGCAGCCTGACCCTGCCTGGCTCACAGAGGGAGGCCTGGCTGCTTCCTGGGTGTGTTTTCATCACAAAGACGCATCCTGGTCAAGAACTCACGTTTTAGTCATGCAGGATGCACAGGGCCATTCTCGGAGAGTTACTCTCTTTGCTCATTTTTCTCTCATTCCCCCAACAGGAGCAGTTAAGAGGTCTGGTTTCAGACCTGGCTCTGTTCCTTGCTCATCTCTTGCCATGGGTAAGGAAGTCCCTTCCTGTTTTTGGTCTGGGTTTCTTATCAATTTATCTGCAACATGGGATTAAAAAAAACCCACCTCCTAAGATTATACCCTAAAGTAATGCCTGTGAATGTCCCGATAGGCTGGCTGACATATCTAGATGCTCAACAAATGTCTGATGAATGTCCATCTGAGCCAGTTGCATGACAGTTCAGTTGCAAATACTAGAGAAATCTCCCAAGCAGCAATGGCTTTTATTTTTTTTAAAAAGATTTATTTATTTATGCATACAGATCTGGGGTACAGGCCAGAGGTGCAGGGGCAGTGAGAGGATTCACCAGAGACAGAGTGGGGAGCAGAACAGGCCGACTGAGGAAGTACACTGCTGAGGGGAGCAGCGGGCGGGTCAGGAGAGGTCTGCTGCGCCCTGTGGGTCACCTCCGGGGCGGGGATCGAACTCATGCTGAAGTGGTTTTAGCTTCTCAGTGCTGTGCTTTAACCCGCTACGCCACCAGGGAGGGCCTAGCAATGGCTTTTATAGAAGTTGATTTCTTTCACGCAGGCCTCCGAGGCAGGCTGACCAGGGCAGAGTGGTGACTGTACTTTTGCCAGGCCGGATGCTCTCCCTTTTGCAGTCCTGCTGGTCTGGGACACCTCCCCAGGCCCAAGGTACTGCTTGGTATTGTCTGTGCATTGGTCAGTGGGAGGGGGAAGGGCAGGGGAAGGGCGCACCCCTCACTGCCCTGGGGCCTCCCTGCAGCCCCCCACAGACACCTGCTTCTCTCCCAACCCGCCCAAGGCGATTCCCAGGGAAGTGGGGAAACGGAATCCTGAGCTCACTGGTGCTTGGATACTGCAGGGTTCCTTTTCTATGGAGATAAGGACTGGAGCTTGCAAGGGAACTGGCAGTGTCTGCTGGGGGATCTTGACCCCATCGAACTTGGCTCCTCGTTTACAGAAACTGATGGTGGCGGTGGCCGGCTTTTCACTGTGCAGAACTGTTTTAAAGTGACGCAGGGCCTCTGGTGTCCCTGAGTCCTGCCTGCTAGGTGCCGCAGTGGCCTAGCAGGTGGGGGCCCAGCTGCCCACTCTTTTCTCACTGCCCCAAGGGACAGTACTACTGAGACACCTGCTGAGGGCCCTGACAAGATGACTTACGGCCCAGTGAGAGCCGCATTCTGTGAGTCTGGGGTCTGTGCTGCTTGGGGCCCAGTAACTTCACCTGGCGAAAGGGCACATAGAAGGGGGAAGCTGGGGGTGCGGGGCCTGCTGCTTCGGTCCTCCCGGCTCCGGGGGAGAAAGGGGTTGCTAGAGTCAGGTCCTTGGCCTCTAGGAGGGTCAGGGGAAGGACAGGGCCAGGACAGACTTTCCAAGGAGAGGGAAGGAGGGAGGCAGGGAGGGGAACGCCTGTTCCCAGCAGGGCTGCCTGCCCCTCCCGAGGCCCTTCCTGCGCCCTTGTGTGAGAGCGGAGGGAGTGCCCTGTCCCCAGAAACTGGCACGCTGGTCTGCGTCTGTCATGATGCTCTCATTAGTGGTTCCCATGTCCATTGGCGGGACCTCATAAGTGGGGCCCATCTGATCTTTGGGGTGGCAGATGCTACATCTGGCAGGGCTGATCAAAGAACTCAGGGCCCAGCCCCTTTGAGCCCCTGGTCCCTGCCAAGGGTGGCAATGAGCTGGGTCACGCTGTGCGCACCCAGCGGGGTCTGCTGGAGCCCGGTGGGGGGGGGGGCAAGGGGCTGGAGTGGAGGCGCTTGGAGGCACACCTGGCCCCACGCTCTCCAACCTGTGTGACGTCAGGTGGGACCTTCTGTCCTGTTTATCCCTCACTGGAGGCTCGTGAGGCTGCCCAGGGAGGGGGAGCAGAAGAACAGCCCCAGCTCAGGGAAGGCTCAGCGGGCGCTCCTCTGTGGTGGTGAGGGCAGGGGGAGCCACCCCCCTTTGTTCCTAGCCCAGAGGTGCTGATACTGACTGCCTGGCTTTCAACTTCTATGCAGTTTCCTCAGGGTTCTGCAGCTGGCCCACACTCATGTCCCCCCACCCCACAGGGAAGGGGGTGCCCTGGAGGGAAGCAGCCAGGCTGGAGTGGCAGAATGTGTGGGCATGGAGGAGCAGAGGGGAAAGCTTGGGAGTGTTCACCAAGGTGGGGCACACAGGGAGGATGGAGGATGCAGATATTCTGGGAGGAGGACCCCGAGGCCTCAGAGCAACCAGAGCTGAGCTGGGTTCCACGCCGAGCGGGCGCCTAGTGCCCGCTGTCCTCAGCCGCGCCACCTTAGGTGTGTGTGTTGGCGAGCTGCCTTCTGCGGCTCTCCATTGTGTGCTAGGGCCTGAGGGAGGTGGAGCCCAGGGCAAAGCAAAACACCCTTGGTGTTACCCAGGCCACAGGCAGGGAGTTGGGGGGTGGGGCCTGTCTGTGAACAGGCTCCCTGAACTGGCCAACAGCTCAGGGCCTGACCCTTGCTGCTGAGCTGGTTTTGGGGGCCCAGGAGCAGGACTGGACCCTGAAGGCCATGGCGCGGCCCATAGAGCCCCCGTGGGGACATCTCTTGGCTCCCACTATGGAGCCTGCCCCGTCTGTCCTCAGCTCACCATCAGGGCACTAGGGGTGTGTCTGGAGAGTAAGACAGGGCTGGGGGGCTCTGGAGATTTTGGCTGATGAGCTGGGCCTGAGGTCTGACCAGAAACCACTCCTGGCTCTGGTGTTCACCCCCGAGTGCACCATTTAAACTAACCTAATGTGAACAATGAGAACATGAATGAGCGAAGAATGAGAATAGCTACGTTTTTGGTGCTTTGTGCTGGGCATTGTGCCAAGCGCTGTCTGTGGGCCATCTCCTTTAATCCTCCTAGTAAGGAGTGAGGGCAGGCATCAGGCCTGTTTTCAAAGACCAGTGCCCAAGGCCTTGCTCAAGGCCATGCAGCAGGAGCCGGGCAGGAGGGTCACTGGAGCGGCTGTGGCCGGCCGTGGCTACGCCGGAGAACCCCTTCACCCCTCTGGCTTTCCTTTGTCCCTGGCAAAGAGGTTTCAAATGTTTTTATTCTGATTACATCACAAGTTCAATCTAACTGGACTCGGGCTGTGACGAGTACTTGTGTGCGGTGGCCAGTCAGTGGTGACTTATTGAGCCCCGGTCTTGTGCTGGCCACTGTTCAGGGACCTGAGATGCAGCAGTGGACAGAACAGCAGGGCGCTGACTTGGTGCCTCTCATGGGATCTAAACTAATGGGGGGTGGAGAGACCCAGGAAACCAGTCAGTGAATGAACAAGTACGGCGATTTCTTGTAGTGCTCAGTGCTCTGAGGAAGATCGGGGGGCCGGAGGGGAAGGGATGCCTGAAGAAGGGGGGCTTAAGGTCAGAGGGGTCACCTCATGTCTGGCACTGAGGGGAAGGCAGTACAGGACCTGGTGGGGCAGGCTCGAGGAAGCTAAGGGCCAGTATCATGGTCACTTGGGTTAGGGGGTGGCATTGGGAGGGAGGGGGTTAAAATTCTTTTGGCGCCTTCAACATTTTCAAGTTGGTAAAATTTACATAACACGAAACTTCTCGTACAGTCCAGAGGCGTTGAGCACACTCATCAGTCGTGTGGCCATCACAGCTTCCATTTCCGGATCCTTCTTTAGCCATAGAAGTGCCGTGACCATTGGATTCTCACTCCCCACCCCACCTCCCCGGCCCCTGATGGCGTCTCTTCTGCTTCCTGCCCCTTTGGGTTCAGTGACTGTCGGTGGGGCGTGTGGGGAGGATCCCACAGTGCCTGTCACTTCGCATCTGGCTTGTTTCACGTCGCTGTAATGTTACAGCAGGTTGCAGAAATGCACCCCTGCTTGGGTCAAGTAATATTCCACAGTATATGGACCAGGTATACAGAGAGGCGACATTTTGTTCATTCGTTCCTCTGTTGATGGACATTTGTGTAGTTTCCACTTTTGGCTCACGTGAGAAGAACGGCAGGAGTCGAGGAAAGACACCTGTGTTTTTGGCTTGGCGGTAACGGCAGCATTTATTAAGATGGGGGAGGAGCTGTAAAGGGTTCTGCAAGCCTGGGGAAGCATCTTACTCAGAATTGTTTTAAGGGGTCATTAGCTATGAAATTGCCCTAATAAAGGGACCCAAACTCACTGTAATTAGTCATGCATCTGGGCCCTCGGAATATGGGTTCCCATATCCCTCAATAACTGATTTAAATCAGGAGCTGGCAAAGGATGGTCCACACAGCAGATCCCGCCCACCACCTGGTCTGGTGCAGCCCGAGCGCTAAGAATAGTTCTCACATTTCTAAATGTAAATGCTAAAAAAAAATAAAAAATAAAAAGCTATGTAGCCCTTTAGCTGGGACAGTTGCTCATTTTTGCCTCTTGGCTGGCAAAGCCTAAAATACGTACTATCTGGCCCTTTAGAGAAAAAGTTTGCTGCCGCTGGCCTAAAGAATTGGTTTGGCCCAGACTGAACAAGGGTACTCAAGTAGAAAGTAAAAAGCAAAACAAATAAAACCCTTCCCCACCATTTCTGACCTAGTTCTGTAGATTTTTTTTTAAAGATTTATGCATACAGAATGGGGGTGCAGGCCAGAGGCTCAGGGGCCGTGAGAGGCTCCACCAGAGACAGAGTGGGGAGCAGAACAGGCAGATCGACGAAGTACACTGCTGAGGGGAGCAGCGGGCGGGTCAGGAGAGGTCTGCCACGCCATGTGGGTCACCTCCGGGGCGGGGATGGAACTCATGCTGACATGGCTTTAGCTTCTTAGTGCTGTGCTTCAACCCTCTGCGCCACCAGGGAGGGCCTTTTTTATTCTGTTTTAATGACTACCAGCCGGTTACATGAAACAGCAGCAAGCTGTGCCCCCACCTGGAGCCTGCTCTCTGCAAGTCACCAAGTCTCTCACCCCAGTCATTGTGACTGTGAAACTGATTAATGCCACGCAGCACTGTTTACCAGGCACCTAAATTTTAAATGGTGTCTATGCTTCCTAGGAAGCTGTCTGGTTTAGAAAATTGCCTATAATAAACACATGCAATAAATCCATTATTTTGAACCTAAAGAAAGGTATTCAAGTTTTATAAGAGAAAATCAGTTTCTCCTCATCCTCGCTAAATACATGTTGCGTAAATAATTAAAAACAATGGTTTGAATGGGTGTTAAATTATCAGCTTGCCAAAATGCTATCACAGCTCTTATTTTTCCAATTAATCATGCAAAAAAAAAGTCTATTGGCTGGTATCTCCCTAGCGAGGCTTCCTCTTCACTCCTAAATTACCCGTGGTGCTTACTCAGTCCACTGGGCCCAGCCCTGATGGAAGTGCCCACAGAGGTGTCTGGAGAGGTGCCCAGCCCTCGGGCCCCCCACGCCCGGGCACAGAGGCTGCCCAGCCTGCACAGCCTTGTGCTTTCCCGCTGTAGCAGGGACGCTCTGGCCTGGCTCTTAAGCAACTCACGGGGCTGCCTGATCTTGGGCTCCTGATTCTGGTTCTTCCAGGTCATGCTCACAAGGTGCCCATGAGCCTGGGACCTAGGAGGAAGTCAACTCTAGTCCCAACTGGTGCTGCTTCCTAAGACTTCAGGGCCACACTAGGGCTAGCTGAGGGGGGCGGTGCCCCTCCTTCTGGAGCCTGTGACAACGTGGTCTCATGATCAAGCCCCTGTTCAGCACAGCCTTCTTTGTATGGGGCTTGAGCCGGAGGTACTGTGGATCCTTTGCAAGTTTACCCTCTTGCTCCTTCTGTCATTCCTTTGAGTACCCAGGAATTTGGGAGTGGTGGTCTTTGCAGACCACTGAAGGTTCTGGGTGGTGAATGTTTGTTTGCTTCACCTTTGCTTAACCAAGAGGGGTTCCCTGGAGCCTGCTCTCTTTTTGAGAACATGGGTCTGGGGGTGATTTCTGGTTCATCTGTTTGAAGTGGTTGGCAACATCTGTTCTGCAAAATTCATTCACGTTTCCATAGCACCTCTTGTGTATGCTGGGTACTGTCCCAGGTCTTGGGGTATACCAGTGAGCAAAACTAAGACCCCTGCCCTCACGAGGCTCCTGGGGCTCGCTCAGTTCTGTTCTGGAATACAGCACAGTGCTGCGGGTGCCTGGAGGTAGGGGCACTGACGGCCGTGTGCCAGGGTGCCTGTGTGCCCAGGGCACAGGGAAAGTCCTCACAGGAGAGACATGCTGGGGCCTGAATGCTGAGCGGCCTCCTCCAAGGCCGGGGGCGGGGCTGCGGCAGGTGAATGAGCAGGAGCTAGGTGAGTTTCGGACTAGAGAGCGCTGCATGGCTGGAGCCCTGAGCTTTGGGAATGAAGTTTGCCTCCAGAATGCTCTACACTGCTCTGGTTTTTGCAAATAAAGCAACTCCAGGTGGTGCCACTTAGGGAAAAAGGCATCAGTAGGATGGGGTGTGTGTGTGTGTGTTTAAGTGCTATGCAAAGGGGTTTGGCCTATACTAGCCTCATTTTTAGGGACCCCTGCAGTGAGCACCTCTGGGGGTTGCCATTCACAGACTTCAGGGTGAGTAGTGACCCCCCTAGTTGGCTCCTGCTAAACTTGCCCTCCCCTGGCTCGTCATCTCCCCAGGTTTCCCACCCAGGGCTGGCTGTGTGGGCACCTATTGGAGAGCACCCTGATATGCTGATGCTGTGTCATCTCCCAGTTAGCAATCACATTGAATAACTTCTCTCCTTCCCAGGTGCGGGGGTACCACACCTTCTGCTTTAGGATCAGAATTCATTAGCACCCGTGTTCTCTTTCTGGGCACCTTCAAGGGTGGGACCGATCCCCTGGGCCCACCTCAGCGTGGTTCTTCGTGTCCCGTGTTCTTCCCTGGGGCTGGGTGCTGCCTGCTAGGGGGTTCTGAAGCCACAGCAGGTGGCCTGCAGGCCAGGTGTCCTCAAGTTCCACCCTGGGACCAAGCTGAGGCTCCACCATCCCTGAAAACGCAGACCTCACCCCAGAACCACTGAATCTGAGTCTCTAGGAGTGGGGTCTGGTGTTAGCTTCCGGGGCTCACCCCAGGGTGACTGTTGTGCACGTCGAAGTCGGAAGAGCATAAGAGAGGTGCTCCAGAACATTCTGGGACTGGGTTGGACTCATGCATCCAGTATGCAGAGCTGTGGGATCTTCGCTCAGCTGTGCTCTGCCTGGAAGTCGCTGGTGTCCAGGGTCCCTTGCTGTGAGTTTGGGGGGATCTTCCTCACAGCCACATCTGCTTCCCGAGATTGCCACCCTGTGGCTCTGCCCCCGCCTCATGGGCCGCACCAAGCTAGTCTAACACTTCCTCCAGATCACAGTCCCTCCGTCTTATCAACGTACTGACTTTTTGAACACTCTGTACCTAGTGTGCTCACCAGACACTGCTCTCCCGGGCACCCTCGTGAGTGAGGACTCTGTGCTGTGAACGCTCTGTGTATCCTGGTCCAATCCGCCCAGCACCCCGATAGGGCTGCCTTTCTTATCCCTATTTCTCATGTAAACAAATAGGGGACTAAAAGGGGAAGGGACTTCCCTAAAGTCCCTGAGTTAGGATTGGCACCCAGGGTTGGCTAGAACAGCAAAGCCAGAACTTATGGTCCCATTTTGCAGATGGAGAAACCGAGACCTTCTTAAATCACAGAACAGCTCTACCTGAATCATAGCCTGGGCTATAAATCAGAGCCTGCATTCTTTATCCTTATGCCAACTAGTGCCTTCCCACTTGGTCATCATCCCCAACCTCTGCTTGATCACAGGGGCTGGCAGGCCCAGCTTAAGCAGCCAAAAGAAACAATGGTTATTATTCCTAATATTATTTTTAGAGATTTACACTGCTCCCACCTAACATCTCTCTATCTAAATGGACAGATATACCCATGTTAAAGGGAACACTTTTTCAAGCTTGAAAATACCATAGGTAGTGGATGCTGCTGTGGGTGGGGTGAGGGTGTTACAAGCCAACTTTGGGAGTGAGGGGCGCCTCTGATTACCAGCAGTGCTCCCCGAGTAACAACCATGTGCCTAGAAGTGGGGCCCAGTCCAATGCTATGTCTGTCCCCTTACCAGCAGCCCTCTTTTTTGCAGACAGAGTCAAATTTTATTCCTGGATTGACTCACAGTGCTTCACTGACCCCTTGTCAGTTCCCAAAACCACGTTACTAGTCCGAATTTTGTGTTCCACCCATTCACTGTGCATGAGGAGGCTGCAAATACGAGGGGACGCATTCTGGGCCAACTAAACCAGAGAGTCTCGGGTGTATGCCCACCCCGCACTGTAATGTTTACTCAGGGCTGGTCTGGACCATCACGGCCCTTCAGGTCTGACTGGTGCCCGCCTTAGGCCGGGGGCTGAGAAGGCCACGCTGGCCAGCCGGACACGTGTGCACAGAGCGTGGGAGGGAACATCTGTTTCTGCTCTCACCACTGCTGCGGGTAGTTAGCTGCTGGCCCCCGAGGGCGTGGGAGCTCCTGAAGCCAGGTGGGTATCACACAGTTCAGCTCAGTGTCTGCGTGGGGTTTGCCTCGACTCCCTAGCAGAAGCGCTCGGCCCCCTGAGCTTGCCCCGCCTATCTGACTTCAGACACCAACGGCAAGTCCAGTTTGCTTTCGACCTACTGGCTATAAATGATAAGTTCCCATGATCCCCTTTTTGGGGTCAACCCGTTTGCTAGAAGGGCTCACAGAACTCAGGAAAAGTTTACCAACTAGCTCACCAGCTTATTTTTAAAGGAGCCAAGTCAGGACCAGCAGATGGAGGAGATGCAGGAGCAAGAGGAAGGCCTCTCGGGGCGCCACCCTCCTAGCCCCAACCCCGAGGCCTTCTGAACCCCTTCGGTTAGGGTGTAGAGCACATTTTGAGGTTTTATGGTGGCCTCATTGCATCATTGTGATTCATGAAACCACTGCAGCCCCTCCTCCTCCCGGGAGCTGGGGAGGTGGGAGCGCGTTTTCTGCCCTCTAATCACATGCTTGCTTCCCCTGGCAACCAGCCCTCATATTGGGGTTGGTTATCTAGGGGCTGCCCAAAATGCACCTCATTACCATGAACTCAGGTGTGCTTGAAAAGGCCTCATTATCAGTGACAAAATACTCTCCCTTCACCTTCATGCTCTTATCACTCAGGAAATTCCAAGGGTTTTATGAGCTCTGTGCCAGGAGCGGGGACAAAGACCAAATATCTATTTATTACTATAAATCACAGCCTCCCAGGGAGCACCTGGGAGCGTTTTTTGTGGCTCTTAAGACAGGGGTCCCTTCCTGTCTCTGGGTGTCATCGTGGGAAACTGTGAAGGGGCTGCTGTTTTCCACCACAGGCCTCTATGAAGCCCCCCCCCCCCCCCGGCAATGCCAGGAAATGCCAGGGCAGCTGGCCCAAGGCCCCGAGGTCATTGAACCACTAAGATCACATGGTCGGAAGCCC
>NW_004567112.1:19996076-20002669 GCF_000260355.1 Condylura cristata | reverse complement strand
GAGTGTGGGCAGATCGAGATCCCAGAAGCTGGTTCAGAGCTGGGACTGTGACTCCAGCCTGGACCACTTCTCAGTGGCGAGACCTTGGGAAACCGCCTTAACCTCACTTGGCCTCAGCTCTTCATCTGTTAAGCGGGATAATGACAGGACGTTAGCTCTGTGTGTGGCACATGGCGAGCAGTGGGCACTGTTGTGGGGTCGCTTCTGCGTGAGTCACCGTGAGAATCCCCGCTGCAGTCACACTCCTGCCGCCTGCCGGGGCCAGCTGCGAGCACCTGCAGCCCTCCCAGTGTGAGCACCTGCTGCCGGTGGGCATGAAGAGACTCGCTGGGAGAGCAGCCCTTACTGCAGGGTGCGTGCTCCTTTTATTTGCTTGTGCCGCAAGCCTTGTTCTACATGGTTCTGGATTTTGGGACTTAGTTCTAGACCTGAACCCAGACTTCCCTCTGCCCATAAATCCCGAACAGATAGCAGGATTTTTTTTCTGACTTTGGCCCTCCTTGTCTTATAGATCTTGAGGTACCCTTCTGACCCGCCCCTGTTGGTGATCTGAGGAGAAACAACCCTCCCTGCTGATAAACCGGATCAAGGCTCTGTGAGCCTCCAACTTCTCCCCCAGTGCACCCCCAACAACAGTGTGAACACCATTCCAGTCTGCCACAAGTGAGAAATGTATCTGAAGCCTGGTGTCTGATCTTTAATTCATGTGGATTTTGAATTTAACTTCCTGACTTTAATGGGTCATTCTAATATAAAAAGTTTACAGTAACTTACTAACAGAAAAGAATACAAGCATTCCCAGGGCTGCCCTATTGATGAAGACATAGACTATATTTGCAAGGAACACAGATGTTTTTATTACTGGACTGAACTCAAGAGCTCTCCCTGCCTATCTGTTTAGCTTCTCCAGGATCTTAACCTGTCAAAACCCCCGTCCCTGTATATGTGATGGCGAAGAGCAACCTTTGTTTTTGCTCTACCTCTGGGTAACCAGCAGTGAGAGACCCCTGGAAGAGATGAGTGCAGTGGGTAGCTGTTCAGACTTCTGCTAGTAGACCAGGCGTGCGGGAAAGGCTGGAAACCATTCCTGGGCCTGGTGTGCCGCTGTGCTTTGCCTCCCAATACCCTCCAGGTCCTTCATTGTCTGGCCTGCCCCTTCTCATAGGTCCCATCCACATGACGAGAGACTGCAGCTGTGTTTCTGTTCCTGCCCTTTGTGTCAGATAGGATATGCTGACGACCTAAATAGCCAGTGAGTTAAACAGCTTCAAAATGTCAACAAGGACCCAGTTCTTTTGCTTTCTCATCAGCCATCCTCTCTGTGCTTGATTTTCTTACGCTATTGCCACCTACTGGTTGCAAGATGGCTGCCTCAGCGCCAGCCATCATTCTCATGTAACCCCATTCAGAACAGTGCGGAGGAAGGGATCATTTCTTTAAGTGTCTGTCTCTTATCAGGAAGTGAGAACTTTTTAGCAGATTTATCTTGGCTCTCATTGGCTGAAATTGTTTCCTGACGCCAAGAATTGGGGCAAGTGACAATGTAGGAAAGCAAACACGTTACTGTGTTGGCCCTCACCCAGTCGTGACTCATCTCCTGGGTGAGAGCAGAACCAGGGTATGGAGTGAGGAGTGAGGAGGAGGGGAAGAGCTCAATGTCTGCCGCCATCTTTCCAGCTGTGTCATGCCCCCTGTTCGCTCTGCTGAAGTCTACCCCGTGCCTGTGTGAGGAGACCTCAGGTCCAGTGAAGGGCACGTCTGATCACATGCTCCTGCGGAACTACTAATGCTCTGTTTGGGGTTTGTTGTAAAATCTGTCAAAGGGAAGAGACTTTCTCTTTCAACAAATCTCACAGAGTCACATTCTGTGCCAGAATTATAAGACCTGGAGGGGTGAGAGAGAAATAGTTCTTAACACATCTCAGGTTGCCGACTCAAGAAAAGACTCTTCTGAGGAAAAGGCTGACCATTAGCATTAGCCCCCATACAAAATAATTCCTTAAATAAAGCTGGGGTATAATGATCGTCTTTGGTAATTAGCTATTGTTGGAGACAATTCACACACCTGTGTTGCTTCAAATAAAGACGGCCTAGGAGGGGCTCAGTGTGGGTGGGCCTGGGCTGGAGAGGATGGTCTCAGCCAGGGGTGGCCTCATGTGGGCACCACCTAAGGGGCCCAGTGAATAGGGCCTGGAGGGAAGCAGGAGAGGCTGGGGGCTTTGGGAAGTAGTGGACGAAGCCAGCGATCCCACAGAGGTCCTCTGCATGGGGGACAAGCAGGGAATGGGGTGAGGCTGGAACTGGTCCAGAGCCGTTTAGAGCGTGTGGGGCTGGGGCTGTGAGACGGGCCCATCTTATTGATGAGGCTGAGCTTAGACGGGCGGGGCAGGATGCCCTCCTGCCGGGCAGGCATGCATGTGTTCACTTGCTTGCTCAAGTAGCAACATTTACTGGGAATCTGCTGGCGGGCTCAGCCGTGGGCTGGGGGAGCCTCGTCTAGAACAGGCTGTGAGCAAATGGCCTGCAGATAGGATTAGACCCTCAGATGTTATTGCTTTGATCCCTGCAGTTTCAGAATTGGAAACTGCCCATAAAAATCTGGTTTCTGATCAAATCAGAGCACCTCACAAATGCATTCCTCCAGAGCAGTACTGGGGTGGGGTATGAGAAGTGGCTGCTCCCCTGCCCTCCCTCTCACCCCCCCCTCCCAGACGGGCACTCCTGGGCCTGTAGCCTTGGCTACAGTCCCCACCACTCTCTACGGCATCAGGCCTGTCCACTTCACACAGCACTGCCCTGCTGTGGGCACCGAAGCTGGCTTGGGTGGGAGGAGGTCGTGAAGGCCTCTCGCCAGCTGCTGCAGAGTACATGAGCTCATGGCTGCTCTCACCTCTCTGGAGGGACGGCTGAGCGTGTGCTGGAGTGGGGGATGAGAGGGGAGTTCAGTGCCGAGGTGCTGGCACCGAGCCCCATGGAAGTGGTTCTCACAGTTTGGTCCCCCTGAATCAGAGACACTTGGGACACTGGTTTAAAACTGAGGCAGAATCTGCAGGAAATTTCTGTGTTGTTGGTGAGCTCACTCAAATTTGAGAACCACAAAGAAGAGGGACTGGCATGGAGGACAGTGGGGTCAGATGCATGAGATGCATGATGTTTTCTAGGGTGAGGCAGGGACCCCCACTTCACTTCTACCCCAGCCCCCACAGACCCTTGTTATGAACACACCCCTTCTGGGCACAGCTGAGGGCCCCACCACCAGCGCGCACCTGGGGAAAGGTCACGCCTGCCTTTGTCAACCTGTCTCTTCTCAGAATCTTGGAACCGTCACCGGGCAGGGGGCCCACTCCAGGGAGTGGGGCAGAGTCGCCATGGGTTAGAGCTTCAAGCCAAAGAGGGAGAGGAAATACACTCATCAAAAACAGTCAACCAGAAAGAAGGTAGAAAAAGGAAATAAAGGACAGATGTAACGGAGAGAAGACGAAGAGCTCCATGAGGCCCGAGGCTAACCGTGTCAGTGACCACAGTGAATGTAAATAGTCTGAATAGCATTTGGAGTCGGTCAGACATTTTGGATGTTAAGCTCTTCCCAGCTCGGCGGTGCACAGATGCTGTCTGTTCACCGGGCTGCACGTGTTGCTCTGGGGTCCCTCTTTTCTTTTTAAAACAGAGGCTAAACTCACAAAACACAATCAAGACGAGCAGGCAAGTGGCAGCCAGTGCATCCCTTTCTCTCCTTGCAAGGCCCTTTCAGCAGACGACCCTACCCACGAAGCAACTGCTCCCCCTCCGCGTCCTCCCGCGCTTCCCCTGGCAACTACTACCTCGCTCTCTGGACCTGCCTGTGGTTGTTTCATGCACGAGACACCACACATGTGGCTTTGTGCCTGGCTTCCTCTGGCTGCGTCGGGCTTCTGTCCTAGCACCAGTTGGCGCTGAGCCCTTTTCTAGCTGAGTCTGTGGGGCTGCGCGCACTCGTGGGCATTTGGGTGTTTGGCTGTTGTGGGCCATGCTGCTGTGAACATTTAGGAGCAAATATTTGCTTGAGCCCCAGTTTTTAATTCTTTTGAACATCTACCTAGGAGTGGATGCTGGGTCACATGGGAATTCTATGTTTAATTTTTGAGAAGCTGCCAAACTATTTTCCATCGCAGCTTCCCTCGCGTTTTAAAGCGATGTCATTTGAAGACAAAGATAAAATAGCATCATAGGGAATTTGAGAATTATTTATGAGCAATTTTTAAAAGCTTAAAAATAATTTTAAAACATTAAGAATTATATATAAGCACATGCTTTTTGGTACAATTGTAAATAAGGGAAATTCTAGGAAAAAAAAGTCTCTTTTACCTGCTCCTTCATTCCCATTCTCTGTTTCCCTTTGGTTGACCAATGTTAACTCTTTGTTCTATATCTTTCCAGAAATTTCCTAAGCATTTTGATTTAACACAAATGTTAAACTGTCCATATTATCTTGCTTGAAATCTTCCTGTTCATTTCTTGTGAATCTTGATTGTCTGGGGGTCTATGGAGGAGGGACCTCGGATCCATCAGCCGTCTCACCCTATGAATTGATACTTAAAAAAAAAGTCTGGGTCCCAGAGAAGAAAAGAGAAAGAGAAAACAAACAAACACACTCCAAAAAACTTAAAAAAAAAAAGACAAAAAAACCCACAACATCCAAAAATATACAAAATAAGGTCTGGGTCTGAGAGGACAAGGGTAGTTGGTTAAAGATTGAATTTTCCTTTTCCTTTTGTTTTCTGCATTTATAATTTTAATGAAATGAACATGAATTGCCTTTATAATATGAAAAAAAAGTAGAGGAGGAAATTGAAAGCCTGAAGGCCCAGCACCCAGCTCGCACCTTGATTCAGCTCAGACCTCATGTGTGATGAGCTGTTTATGAGTTCACCCCCCGGGGTGGGGGGGCAGACAGCACTTTTTTCATCCCATTGCCCCCTCCCTATTCTTGCAGGGTATTGGGGCACACAGGAGGTTTCCAGAACATTCAAGTGGCCCCGGGGTTGTGGCTGAGCCATAGCAAGAGGGGGGCTGCCAGGGTCCCTGCGTACCTTGGTTCAGGCTCCCAGGAGGGCCTGGCAGGGGCCTGCTTCCTGCCAGGGCCTGTGGGCGGCCTCTGTGGGGAGCTGGGTGTGAGGGCAAGGGCTGGTATTTGTGGTGGCCCCAGCCAGGGTGCCCAGGCAGGCAGCACCCAGCTGAGGAAGTAATTAGAGAGCTGCCAGGAGCAGGAAGCAGGGAGGCTCGGCTCCCTTTCCAGAGTGATATAAATAGCCGGGCTGCTGGCGGAGGTGGAGAGCAGTACACACAGGACTGGAGGTGGGAGCAGCCAGCGCCTGGGGACACGGGTCGGGGGAGCTGTCTTCTCAGCTGTCTGTCTAGCAGGGGGTTCAGGACAGTGCCGGGCAGTGACCCTGACCGGGAAGGGGCATGTGGTCTGTGCCGCAGCGTGTCAGGCGAGGCACAGGGGTCCCCCGCATCCATCCCAGCAGAAACACCCACCAGAGCTTGTGTTCCTGCCTGGGCTCAGACCCCTCTGGGAGCGTCACAGCGGTCCCACAGACTCCACCCGGCCCCAGGTACCTGTCTCGGCCCTTCCAGGTTGCTATTAAGGGCTGGGGCGGGAGCCGGGAGCCCAGGAACGCTCACGGCATCTGCGAGGGGTCGGTCCCTGCTGGGCAGCTCTGCGCCTGAGTCATGCGAAATCCTTTATAAATAACCCGCGGAGGGCCGTGGGTGTCCACCCCGGAACCCGCTCTGCGAGCAGGTGCTGGGCACCGAGGGCTCTGGGCCGCTTACTCTTCGGGCAGAGCACCCCACTCTGTTCCCAGCTTGGGCCTGTGGTGCTGGGAGTATGTCAGTGTCTGCTAACTGGAGCTGCAGAGTCTGGGGCCCCAAGGGGTCCTCTCAGATGCCATGTTGTCAGCACCCCCTTCTTCTGTGGGGGTATCCTGGGGACTTCTGACTGGGGAAACAGGTACAGTGCGCTAAACCGGCGGGGTGACCCAGGATGGTGGCTCCCCCTCACTTGATCTTTGCTCCTTATTGCTAAACGAGAGGGCTGAACCAGGCAAGTGTCCGAGACTCAGAGCCAGGACTCGTAACCCGTAACCGGTCCGTGTGCAGGGCGACATCTCTGGGTCCAGACCTGGCCTGCTCAGTGGGGATGGGCAGCTAGACACTCCCACTGTTGTGTGGGGGCCGGGGGTGGGAGTGGGAGCAGTGACCCGCATCTGGGGCTGGGCGCCCTGGACAAGGAGACCCTCTCACTACGCAGGCCAGTGGACACTGGGGGCCTGCAGGCCAAGGAACGCAACTTTGGGGATGTCAGGGGCCTGAGGATTGTCCCTGAGGAAGAAGAGACCTTTGCTTGTGTGGCCACAGGTTGGCTGTGCCCTGGGAAGTTGGCTTCAGCTTGGCAGAGTCTGATTTTGTGGCTAGCACATTTCTAATTTGTAACGTAGTGAGCTCCCAGTCCCTGAATGTCTACCAGGGTGTGGAGGAAGGGGCTCCTCACTGAGCCAGGGACTGTAGTTCAGCACCCCCAGGCGGCTGGGCATCAGCTGTCCTGGAGGGTG
>NW_004567112.1:19977910-19993736 GCF_000260355.1 Condylura cristata | reverse complement strand
GTACGAGCCCCACCCTCTTCTTTTAAGTGACGAAGAATCTGAGGTCTGAGCTGTTCGACAGGGAGCCGGGATTCAGACTTGGGGGTCGTGGATCCTTATGTAGCACGTTCTCCACCACACCCAGCAGCCTGGGCCCCAGGGCTAGCGTCCACCTGTCTGACCGCAGAGCCCATGTGAGTAGCGATTACCTCTGTCCCCCAGTACCTGACCTGGCCTGTTAGAATGAGCTCCTAGACTGGCTGCCTCTCCCAGGCTTAGCTTAAGAGGACGTAGGTGCTGTGAGGGTGGGTCCCCACTCCTTCCACTCAGAAGCTGTTGCCAACTTCAGAACTCTCACTGGGAGGAAACAGTTCCAGCCACTAAGCTGAAAATTCCCAGGGATTCACTGGATTCCGCTCCACATAATTACTCCTTCTCATGTCACCCATGCGCTTCTCCCTGGCGAGGCTTCCCACTCTTGGATTCTGGCATTGCAATTATCCTATTCTGCTCGAGCTGGCGAAGCCCAGAATTGTGGGGCTTTTCATCTGTGATAATTATTCCATTTCCTCTGTTCCTGCATTGTTTCAGATATTTCATTTCTGAATATCCTCCAATTTCACCATCGCTTTGGAATGGTGGTTGCCAAGAACCCAGTGCCACCGTCAGGACAGTTCTCAGGAAGAGGAACAGCTCGAGGAAGGCAGCATCCCCTCTGGGCAGAATTGTGCTCCGGCTACCTAGAAGGTCTTTCCCGCCTTCCTTGCTGGAGGCCAGGCTCCCCTGCCAGCCCAGACTGAGGGGAGCTTCTGTACCATCGCAAGTGTGTGACTGTCGTAAACTCACTTGGAGCAAATGACTTAGCTTAGTTAAGACTCTGCTTTCCCTGGTGGACCGGAGAGTGTAACTCCCCTTTAATGAGTTCAGCAGAGACTACGAGATCTATCCAGGGCAAATGGGCCGCCGGCCGTGGCTGGGGTAGGAAAGCCCGGCATAAAGGAGCAATTCTGGCCTCAGCTGCAGTCATCAGACACCCCAAAGCCTTGGTTCTGTCCTCCCCGTCTTTAATTCCATCCTCATCCAAGTGACTCGTGACAGCGCAGCTGCCTGAATCCCACTGGCTGCAAATGTGCCGTGGCAGGTCTTGGTCCGTCTCCCTCTCTTCTTCCTAGCGACAAATGGGCTAGGTTAATTCTTCAACAAGTACAGAAAGTATTTCTGGAGAAAGTGAAAGTGTGAAGCCCAAAAAGAGCGTGCACCTGTGGACTGCCCCGTTGGAGAGGAGAGTGAGCGCGCAGCCTTCCCGTTGATGTTGACAGCTGCTTTCCCTTTCCTTGCCACAGCTAACCCCAGTCCTGGACTTTGCATGTACATATTTTTTTTTTTTTAAAGATTTATTTATTTGTGCATACAGAACTGGGGTACAGGCCAGAGGCTCAGGGGCGGTGAGAGGCTTCACCAGAGACAGAGTGGGGAGCAGAACAGGCTGACTGACGAAGCACACCGCTGATGGGAGCAGCGGGCGGGTCAGGAGAGGTCTGCCGCGCCATGTGGTCACCTCCGGGGCAGGCGGGAATCGAACTCATGCGGAAGCAGCTTTAGATTCTCAGTGCTGTGCTTTAACCCGCTGCGCCACCAGGGAGGGCCAGCATGTACATATTTTTTATTTTCACTTTTCTTAGAAGTTTGCTACTTACCTTTGCCTTTTTTCTTCAACACTGTTGTTCTGAAGTTCACTTGTGCTGTTACCGCAGCCTCCGACAACTCTGGGTTGTTTCCATTTTCTTCTTTTACCAGCAGTGCTGCTGTGGGTGCCCCTGTTCATAACTGAACACACAGAGGCAACGGTCTCAATCTAGGGGTTTCTGGAATCACACGGGGCCATGCTAAATCATTGTCCACAGCGCATACGCCTATGGATACTCCCAGCAGCAACATACCTGCTTTGTGCATCTTTGTAACTTCTGTAAATCTAGGGGGTGGTGTCTTGCGTCCCCCCTGGTTTTTTCCAGGTAGTCGCCAAAGGTGCCAGTTGAGGGCTCGGTGGAGGTTGGGTGAGTACTCTCCTGTTCAGAACTGGTTTCCACACCACCACCCCTTCTTGCCCCCTGGGGAGAAGGATCCAATTTTCCTCCTTTCTCAACCTGGTTCTTTTCTCCCTAGTTAAGAAGCACACTCTTTTTTTTTGTTTATTTGTTTGTTAAGTGGCATTTTATTTATTTATTACAAATTTAAAAATATGTTCATTACGCCATCCTTCATTTCTGTACAGTGTGGTTTCCCCGTGAAATGCCCACTACCATTCACCCTGCACCATCACTAGAGTTCCGTCTGCTGCCCCCAGCCCTGTCCTGGTCCTTCCCCGCAGGAGCTCACTCTTCTCCTGCCTTCCCGTCACCAGTGTCCCTGTTTGTGATTTTCAGATTTATTAGTGAGTAGTGTGGCAAACAGTCTTGACTGCATCCCCAGTCTCTGGCTACCTGCTACCTCTTCTTCCCTGCCTTCCTCCACCTATAGAGTCAGAAGACCCCAGATGTTTTCCTGGCTTCCCTTGCAGCTAGAAGGGGCCTCATGACCCAGGCTGCCCAGCGGGCTATAGGATATCAGCTAGGGAGGGGCTTCTGGGAGGGTTTATCTCCCTGAGAAAAGAAAGTAGACTTCCCCTTCCTTCCTGCCATGGATGTTCAAACATGAGATTGTGATGTTAGGAGCTGCAGCAGTCATCGTCCACTATGAGGTAATAAATCTGAGGCTGAGAAAGTAGGCTGTTGGGGAGAAAGGAAGGAAGGGATGAGTACATTACTGAACTCATCCCGGAGCTGCCACCCTCTGGGCTTCTTGTTATGATAATTAAATATCTTTACTGTTACATCATGCTACTAGGATAATCTTTTATATTCTTAACCTCCTGACTGATAGGGGTGTCTTTGTTTGGATTTCTCGCTCGGTTCTGTTACTGTGTTCACAAGCTCCTTTGTACTTCTCTCAGTTTCACTCTCTAGAGATCCAGTGATGTAATTCCTGCCAATCCAGGCATTGCTCTTGAACTTTCTGTAATAACAGACACTGCTCATCCACCCTGCTGGTTGGTTTCCCCTCCTTGGGTTTCTGTGATGCTCCAGGGCCCTGGGCTGCCATCTGTCAACGTTTCTTCTTGCACAGACTCCTCACTATGAGTTTCCTCTGCGAAACACCTGCTATAGAATAGGAGCCAGACTTGTTTCTTCCTAGAGGTCATTTTGCTTATTCCTTACAAAAATCCTGCCGCTTAGGTCTTATTTCCCCCAATTTACAGTGTGGAACCTAAGTTATACAAGGCTAACGTAGTGCCCAGCTGGATAGTAACAGCTGGAATCTGAACCGAGACAGCTTTGCCTCCAGCAACACCACCATCTTGCCCAGGTCTGGACAGTGAGTCCCTTTCTCCTAGTGTTGCTTCATCTCCCCCAAGACAAGCGATCCCTTCTTCTGGCACCAACTATTAACTTTTATAGAGCTCTCCCAAGTCTCTCACTAATCCTTAATTCTAAAAAAATTCCCTGCTGCTTCTCCAATCCCTGGTGTCTGTGATTTCCGATGGATGGTCCTGCATCTGCTTGCCAACCTTTCCCTTCTTTATCTCAGGTGCTCAGTTCGAGGCAGCAGTCCTTGGTGACTCCCTTTAAAATGTTCTTGAATCTGTCTCTTTGTCCTTGTTCCTAAGCGGTGACCTATGTCCTCCCTCAGCCTGGTGGAGAACAGTAGCTTCTTTCCTCCTCCCCTTGCGTCAGTGCCTAACCCACACCGCCCCATCCACTGCGGAAGTGCTCTCAGATGACCTGTTCCCACACAGAGCTTTCCTTCTGCCCCCCACTGCCTGGGCTCCCTCACAGACCCCCACTCTCTGTGCAACCATGTCCGACTTGAATGGTTCCTCACTCCCTGGCTCTAGCCTAGCCCTCCACAGAGTGGCTTAGGTGGGCAGCATGCCCGCTGTGTCAGATGCCTCGTCCCCTCTGGGACTTCCCACTGCCCACTTGCCCGGCCCTGACTGTCCTCCTCCTCAAGCTATCAGATACCCCATGCTCCAGGACCCACCTCTGGGCCTGGGCCGGGGAAAGCCCCCACCCAGATCCTGGGCCATGTCCTCCCCCACCACCCACTTACAAAAATCCTTATTGTAAGTAGGTCTCTAGGGTCACTGGGTCTCCTGGTGGTTGCTTAATGCGTCACAGTATCCAAGCTCATTGTGTCACACTGAGTGCCACAAGGCCATGAGGTCCTTTGTGATTAGAACTAAGCCTCTTCCTGCCTGAGGCTCAGTGTTGGGAGCTCAGGTGGGGAGATCCAGCAGTAATGGAGCACCCGGGGGCCACTCTTAGTGCTGGGCTTGCAGCTAGGGAGACAGAGCTTCTGCTCCGAGGGCTTTTGGTCTAACCACAAAGATAGACGAATTCATGGTGGAGAGCAGATTGTTATGTAGGGCAGGTATAAGGGGCACGTAGGCCTGGCTAACATGCCTCCCCAAGGAAGTACACTGTAAACGGGGACTTGAAGAGAGTTACCCAGGGGTGTGGCGGGGGTCACTTCACGTAAGGATATAAGGAGACGCAGAGGTGGTGCCCAGCACAGTCCTTTTCGGGGAGGGACTGAAGTCCGACATGGCCGACTAGCCTGGGAGCATGCAGAGAAGGCTGGGGAGAAGGGGCTGGGAGGGGCGGGGAGGCTGGTGGGCTGGAGTCTCAGGTGTGGTGGTCTTGAGGAAGAGAGGGTACTATCTTTTATCTATGGAAGCCTTAGATACAGGAAATGTGGCCAAGCAGCAGCAGAGATACCAGGGAGGCAGGCGGTGGGGGTAAATGACTTGCAGGACTCCAAAGGTTATGGAAACATTCCCATCCCGGAATGGTCTTGTGACTTGGCAGTGGTCAGGAATTCCAAAAACTCCATAGGACATTCCTAGGCAAAGCCTGCTAAGGGTAAAGCCAGGAGAGTGTTCTATAAAGCCCTGTGCTGGGAATAGAATATTCAAGAAAGGCTTCCTGGGCCTGCTGGACTTTGCATCTGGTACATGGGACTCGTGGTGCCAGTCCTGGGCTGATGCCTTCTGCTTAGGGCATGCAGTGGCTGTTACCCAAGGGAGCATCTCTGCCTCTCCTGCTGCCCTTGAGTGTAGCCTCCACCTGTCTGAGGACATAGCTTCCTGTTTCCAAGACAACTGGACCGACTTTTCCAAACCTGCAAAGCCAATAAGTGGGGTGTGAACGTAGATGTGGGGTGTGAACGTAGATGTGGGGTGTAAACTTAGATCTTTATTAAAGCACCTCCCCCACTGTCCAAAGTAACGCAGTATCATAAAAAAAATTTCCAGTTATATACTTTCCCATGAAGAAAGCCAATATAAAATGATTTTTTTCATAGTATTTCAGTATTTCTTTCTCCCCTTTTTCAGACTTTGCTTTAATGCATTCAACAAAAATTTACAGAGCAAGCTCTACTCCAAGCATTTGGGTTATACCACAAAGATCCCTGCCCCGGCTTACGATTTAGCAGTCAAGCAGACCTAAGTAAATTATATGGTTTCCTAGAAAAGGTGATGAATGCCACAGAAAAAGAACACGAAGGGAGCCCGCACAGAGGAATCTCTGCTCTGGCAAGCCAACCTACTTTAGCGGGAAGGAGGATGGGGAGAAGGAGAGAAAAGGAAGAGATAGGTCAGGGCTGCTGCCGCTTGCTCTAAGCAGTGTCCTTTGCTGGAGTTTTACGCTAACTGTATGTTTTACCTTCACTAAAATAAATATTAATTCAAGTAGTGCTGTAACTATGTCGGGGGTGAAGGTGGCAGTATGTTTGCTTCTGGTGCTGCAGAAAACAGGACAAGATTTCTAAAATGAATCAATCAAGAAGCACAATAACATCATTCAGCAATGTAAAGATAATTATCTGTAGAACTGAAAGCAGAAGCAACTTTAGGAGTGAAAAGTCATTTCTTCTAGGGGAGAAACGGCTGAAGGGGCAGGGCGTGGGTACACTAGCAGCCTCCGGCCTCCTCCTGTCTTTCTGTTCATGTTTGAATTTTAAAAAGCACCGTCATCTATTATTTTAATGATTAAAACGACTCCACTGAGGTTTGGGGAGTCCAGGCCAGAGGGGTGTCTTGGGCTTCTGTATGGAGTGAGGGGGTGGTAGGATAGGCTCTGTCCCCCCTCATCCACATTTACTCTTCTCTTTCTTTTATGTCTTTGACTTCCATGCAAGGCTTTGCTTGAATAAAAGTTTCTGCTACTAAAATTGGCTTGAACTCCATAACCCCTTTGGCTCTCATAATTAGTGATGCTTGCTAAGCACCTATTACCCTTTATGTTCATGCCTGTTTTCTTCCTCAAAGAATTTCCATCACTTATTCAGAGGCCTTGCAGTCTTTCCCAGGTGGTTATGGTCTGAGTGATCGAGGGCTTGTCAGCAGCTTGCTGGGTGTAGACGTGGGATCACGAAGCCAGTTGTTTGATGACTGCTGCTCAGAGCACCCTGGAGCTCTACTAGAACAGGGCATGCACCTTTGGGTGCTCTGCCTGGCCCCCCGTCCAGTGGGTGCTGTCATGGCAGGTAAGCATCTTGGCTCAGCGTCACCCCAGCAGCTGCAGCTTCCCCTGGGGTAGCTGCGAATCTTTATAGAAATTTGCCTCCCACTCTGCTTCCTGCAGAAGAGAGAGATGGAGAGAGAGAGGGAGAAGGAGATGGAGAGAGACTATGAATGAAGTTCAGAAAGGCAAGCAACCCCCTTCCCCATTAGCTTAATCACCTCCTAGTGACTCCACTTGCAGACATGCGTCACGGTCTGCCTGCTCTGGCTCTATTTTTAGGGCAGGTCCCCTTCATTCATGTTTCTGGGGCCTTTGCAGTCATCCCTTTTGCTACCTGGCAGCTGCTTTCTTGAATTTGAGGTTCTGAGGCGCCGTGTTTCCAGGCACCTATCAAACCTTCTTGCTTTTTCATGTGTCCCAAATCCTGCTAGGGGGACAGGACTTTCTTTTGTCTTTGAAGTCCAAGCTCAAATGTCAAGTAGTTTGTGAAACCTTTTCTGGACCGAAACCGTGAGGAATCTCTCTACTTTAGCATTAACTACAGAGCTGGTCACGATAATATTTTGGTGTCCTTGGTGGGCTGGAAACAGCCCACTCTTATCTTTCTGTCTTGCACCCAGTGGGTGTTCCATAACAGCTCGCTGAGGTAAATGAAGCATGTCTGCTGGTCTTTGTGTTTTAGGAAATCTTGGTGGGCTTGGAAGAAAGTCACTGTGGGGAGCTCTTCAGCAAGGCATCTTCATAAATCGTTTCCTGTTTTCCTCCTGAAAGACCAGATTTGGAAGGGTCGGCTAATATCTAGAGAAAGCTTCTTATATTTGGAGGCATCAAATCTGGGGAGGGAGAATTACTGCCACCACTTACAGATCAGACTTCCTGATGATCACATAGTAAATAGCAGAGGCAGAGGTTGAAACACAAGCCATCTGCCTCCAGGGACTTATTTCCTACCACACACTTCCTCCTGGCCCCACAATGTGTTCGGAGATGACACTGCTTAAGACACTCCACACCACAATTTCCCCCTCAAGCGCTCATGCAGCTGTTTTCCTTTCAGACCCAAGTGCTGAGAAGCTCGTTTCCCCTGCTTTTTCTTCATTTTCCCGAGACTTGCTCGCTCTTTCCCTGTCTCCTCTGCAGTCTGCAGGAGTTCATTTCTCTCTCATCTCTTTCCAGGTATCATGATTTCCAAATCTTTCAGTTGTTTTTTTTTTTTTTCCAGCTGTGGTCCTTTTTGGGAAGATTTTCCAATGCAACCGCAGATTGGAGGATGATAATAGTGAATTAGTTAGTAGCTATTCTTTGATGTTATTTTGTGGGCGAACTCATTAATTTATGACAAAAACATCAAAGAACTAGACTCTTGCATAGGAATGGATTGTCCCAAGGCAGCTGAGTGATAATGAATAGTCAGATTAAATCTCAATATCTTCTCCTGCCTGGAGAGTTCAGGTCCAAATGACCAGAGTGTGGGAACACCCCACTCTGTAGCATCCCACCACTGGCAGGAGCCTGCACAGGGAATGCACCCCATCTAAAGTAGATCTCTCTCCATGGCCTCCAATGTGTTGCCTCCAAGACTTGAAGTCTGTCAAGGTTGTTATAACAACCCTCGAGGCAATGTAGTGATAAAAGGCTCAAGTTGTTAAAGTCTCTTACCAGTTAGAAGAGTTGAATATTAAAAGGAATTGTTCATCCTTGCCTGGGTGATCTCAAGATTCACTAGAGATTCCTGGTCCTGTAGCTTTGATGGGAAGGTGAACTCTGGGCTGTGCAGCTCAGTGCTGGCACCGTGCTGGGCACACAGCAAGGCTTCTACTCCTAAGGGTGAATGTACTTGTTGAGAAAAGTCATGTTGCATGAATAGTCTCTGGCTAGTAGAAGTAGAGTAAGGAGTAAAGCTCAGGGTTTTGCTTTTAATACAAAACTTCCTAATCTACTCACATCTGTGGCCATTTATTCTGCTTCTTCCACAGTATTCATGGTTGAAAATTGTCTGTGCTCTCTCCAATGTCATCCCTTCCAGGTAAGCCCTGGTTTCCATCTTTAAGGGTTTTCTCCTGCAACTGACCCTCTCTTTTCTGAGCCATCAGTGTTCCCCTCTCTACTTGACCTCCCCTAGCATCATACACGCAAGCTCTAACGTGTCCTGTTGTAGAACACCCTTCCTGCACTCCCTCCTGACACTATGCTGTTCTTTCTTCCTGCAGCATTTCTATATGCTCAGTATCTTTACTGCTTCTTCTCCATTCTAAATCTCACACCCACGTTAGTCAGCAACTCACCCCCACACTCCCCACACTCAAACAGCTCTTATCAAGGTCACCGGTGACTTTGTCGCTGCCAAGTTCAGGGATCAATTCTCAGTTGCCATTTTATTCTACAGACGAGCACTGAGCAGTTGTAAGACTGTTCCCACGTTCCCACGTCCTTTGCTTGATCTTAGACATGGCTATTTCTTGGGTCTCCTATTTCACTGGTCTCTCAGTCTCCTTTGTCTTTCAGTCTAGAAGTGACAGATACCCAGAATCATTCCTGAGACAATTTTACTAGCTCTACTCACCTCATGGATGATCTCATTTAATCCCATGGTTGTAAACACCATTGACTTACTATGACTCCTGAGTTCTACCTCTTTTCCCCTGTACCCTCACTGCCTACACTACTTAGATGTATTTTTTACATCAGCTTCATACCTACATAACATAAACATGAACAAAACATATTCTCCATCTTTTCAGGTCTACTCAGTCCTTAATCTCCCCCTGCTTCAGTAAATAGTTCCTTTCTTTCCAAGGCTGTGGCTTCAAATCTTGTAATCATCTTTGACTTTCTCCTGCCACTCACCAAATCTGTCCACACCCCAAATTATAGCTAGAGTCCACTCACTCTTCACCCCCTCTTGCTACTACCCTGGTCCCAGTCACCTTCATATCAGCCTGGACTACTCAGTCACTTAATCGCTCTCACTGCTTTTAGTCTTGCCTCCCCCAGAATTCTGGTATCCAGAGTAGTCTTTAAACAACTATAATTATATAATGTTATAATTCTACTCCAAACATTCTAAGGCTTGCCATCTCACTTTCTGAAGAGCATCCAAAGTCCTTATCAGAGCCTGCAAAAAATCTTAAAAGACCTTGTTCTTGCTACCTCTCTGATCCCAACTTCCACTGCTATTCCCTTGACTACTCCAGTCTAGCCACGCTGGGCCCCTGCTATTCTTCGAGCCTGCTCAGGCCATCCCTGCCCCAGGGCCCTTGTACCTGTTACTCTGGTGTCAGATATCTGCATGTTAAATTCTCTCACTTCCTTCAAGCTTCTGCCCAGATTTCCCTGCCTCAAAGAAGCTTAACCTGACTGCTCTAAAATAACCTTCCCGTCACCCTTTCTCTCCTTACCAGGTCTTCATGTACTAACAATGATCACAACTCAACATATTTTATACTTATTTGCTACTGATTGTTGACCAATCGATACATAAGTTCAATAGGGATAGAGTGTATGTTTAATCATTGTTGCATCCTACGCTCCTAAATTAGCGCCTGATACAAAGATGACTGTCTTGAAGGAATGGGTACATTCATCACAGTTTCCACTCATCAGATCAAGACAGATGATTATCTAATTAATATGATTGAATTCAAGTGGGAGGAACTTGGAGTGGTGTACCCAGAGAGCATCAGATTTTGCCTTCATTTATTATCGGCGGCCACCATGGGTTCACAGCAATTTTCAGTTTGTTTGCCAAATAACTTGTCAAACTAAGGCGGAGTGAAGGGCCTGTCTTTTACTTCTTTGGCATGTCACTTTTCCTCTGGGGCTCAATGTGTTCATCTGTGAAGTAGGCAGCCGGGGATGTGGCTACTGCCCTGCCAGCTTATGGACTAGCAGAGGCTGGAGGGAAGCAGTCGTTGAAAAGGCTCCATCACACAACCATGCAGGCTCTGGAGCTGACATTCTGAGTGTGTGAGTCCTGTCTCCATTCCTCACAAGTCATATGACCTTGGGCAAATTACTCAGCTTCTTCATTTGTAAAGGAGGAATAAATAGTAGAAGGATAATAATAGTATTCAATTCAAAGAGTCCTTTTTAGGACACATAAGATAATACATGAAAAAAATGTAACATATGGTCTGGCTCAGAATAAGTGCTCGATTAATGTTAGTTATTAAAAATGGAAAGCTGTGGAGGAAGATCTGAGAGGTCATTGCTGTTGCTGTATTTGGGAGCTATGAGCGATCCTAAAATTTGAGATCATATGGAATCTTTAAAGGCATAATAATATTGTGGCTAGGTAGGAGAGTTAGGAGATGCCTGGTGGTTTTTACAAATAAAACCTCACAAGACTTGTCATTTACTTTCTTAAAATCTACCCAAACATGGTTTCTTATTTCTCTATCTGTCAACCCAATGTAACAAAATATTAACAATGGTTGAAGATAAGGGGGGATACCAATTTTTTGGTATGTTTAAAATTTAGAAACAAAAGTCAAGGAAAAAAAATAAAGGACTCTAGGAATATGTGAAGTCCAGTACTCATTTTACAGAAGCAGCTCAGATGTGGAGTCTGAGGCTGGGCTGACCTCTGAAGCCATCCAAGCCTGAACCTGGGCCCACCCTCCCATTGTGTGAGTCGTTGCTATTACCCTCAGGTGGTAGGCGGCTCCCTCAGGAGACCGAGGGGTATTATGGGTGTGTAAAAAGACACCTGTGTTGGTGTTCCCTTTTTGTTTATTAAGCAAATAGATAGGTCAGCTGGCTGGAAGGTGTGATGTTGAAATAGGAAAGCAGCACCAGGGCCAAACCTGCTATCCTTAGAGCGTGATCACATCAGTTTGGTACCATAGCTTGTGGTTTGTGAGTAGTGGTGTGTGAGTGTAAACGCTGGATTTCAGAGGGAGAAGGAGGTGCACAGTGTGGGGCTGGGGCAGGAAGAGCAGCAAAGACAGATGAGATGACTTCTATTCTAGAACTCTATTCTAGAACTGAAAGAAGGGATCCCAGGGTACTGCTGGGGATGAAACACCGCGGTATTTAAGGAAAAGGAAGGATTCTCTACATCTGCAGCATCCTCCTCTAGCTCACACTGTTCAAAGCAGTGAAAAAGGGAGAGGGAAGAGGAGGTTCTCCTTGTAAGCCTCTCTGGGACACAGAGAAGAAATCAGGGAGAAAGAAAAGAAAAAAAATGCAGAAAAGGAAGCCTGGGCTTCGGTGCGGGTGCGGGTGCGGGGGTGGAAAGGTAAAGAGGCCGCACCTGGGGGCCTGCGAACGTGTCGGAGACTGTCAGCTTCCGCAGGCTGGGGTATGTTGTCCCAGAACTGTCCTGCCTTGCTCTCGGCGGGTTCTGGAAGTCCCTGGAGGCCTCGGTAGCTAGCGCAGAGCTCCGGGAGCTCTTACTAGGGGGAAGGGCAGGCAGAAGAGGCGGGGCCTCCAGGCCAGGCGCGAGCGGAGCCTCGGGCTGCGGGCGGGGCTCCTCTCCGGCGGGCCGGCCGGGCGGGAGTCTGGGGGCCGCCGCTTCCCCCTCCCAGTCGGCGGAGGCGCCTGGCCCCTCCTCCCCCCACCGCCCCCACTCCCGCTGGCGCTGTCAAAGATAAACCCGGCGGTTGCCTGCAGGAGCAACGGCGGCGGGCGACCGGGTGGTGAAGAGCCTCGGGCGCGGCCTCGCCTCCCGCGACTCGGCGATCAGCACCGCGGACAGCACAGCTACTGTTGCGAGATCCCAGACGCCCGCGACCCACTAGCCCACCCGCGCCCCTTCCTGCGGCGTCCGCATCAGCACCGCGGACAGCTCCCCCGCCCCCATCTCTCTGCTGCCAGCCCAACTGCCCCCCGAGTCCTCACCGCTGACAGTCTTTTGGACCGACCGAGTAGCAGGCTCCGAGCAGTCATCACCCCCCGGAACATGGCTACAGAGGTAGGAGGCGAGCACCCGCCCGCCCGCAGGCAGTGCCCAACTGCTGCGGGAACAGATTCCCTCTAGGGGCGGACTGGGCGGGAAAAGGAAAAGGGGGGCGGGAGGGGGAGGTGTGGGGAGGGGGAGGTTGTTTCCTGGGTTGGGTGTGGAGGCAAGGGTGGGAGGTGGGGGGTGGGGTGGAGTGGCTGATGGAAAAGGGCTCCTTGTGAGTACTCACTCATGTCACCGCTGGCATGAGTACTCACTCATCTCACCCCAATCTTCCTCATCTGAGTGGGAGCTGCCCCAGCCACGTGTTGGCACTAGTACCAGGGTTGCTTCAGGGCCCCAGCCGGGGTTTCCTCTTGTCCTAGACTGCAAGTCCTTAAAGCTCTTCCTTAGGGGATTGGAGACAAGCCTGCGCCTGTTTTATGAGAGGCCAGGCTGCGGCTGCTGTTGCTATGCGGTGCAGTCATCTAGCTACTGAACCCAAAGGCCTGGCTCAGCCATGACAAACCCACCTCCACATCCGCATTCCCCTTCTAGGCAGGGAGGGGCAAACAGCTGCAGACCAAACCCCCAAATCACTGGCTTCAATAAAATGCCAGCACCAACCCCTGCTTTCGCATTCACCCTTTCTTGCTTGTTTCCCCCCACCCCCCACGGGAGTGTCCACCTTTCTCCTATGTCTGATGGGAAGAGCTGCCTTCTTCAGGGTGTGTCTATAGGTGTGTCATCTTCAAGGCACTTGAAAGCTGACCCAAGGCACCTGTTGGCTGCTGGTAAAGCTGCGCTCAGGAGCCACCTCCTCTGCCCTCTCATCTCATGTGAGGGAAATGGAGCGCTTTATGCTCCCACTCTGGAAGTAGAAAGACCAACCTATGCAGAAGGGCAGGACCTATCTGATACTCACACAGCATGTCAGTAGCAGAGCTGAAAGTTCCTTCCTTTGAATTTTTGGAACCCAGAACACCAGAGTCTCCCCACTTCTGATGTTGACTTCTTTTGTGGCTTTTCCTCAATTTTAACACAAACTAGGGGAGAGCTGAGAGTATTGAATGGTTCCCTGCAGTGCCTCTGGGCATCCTGGGGAGAGTGTGACATCAGTGCCAGTGTTATTGTTACTCCACTGTGGTCACCACCACAGAACAGGGTGCAGTTGCTTGAAGTCACTCAGTTCTCTGACAAGGCACAGGGTTCGCAAGGAGAACTCAGCCCCTCCTCCTGGCCCTGTGAGGGGCATGCCTGAAGCTCAGATTCTAGTGCTCGGAAAGTGCTAAAGACCTCAAGAAGAGCAGGAAGAACAAAGAGAGAAATGGCTGAGAAGCTGGTCACCTTCCAGACAGGGCTGCCAGACTGCAGCAGAGTCTGCTGGTGCTGGGCAGGAAGGGGGGTTTCGGCTCCCCGGACAAGGCTGGGTCAGCAGTGTGGGCAGAGCGGGTGTCCTCATCTAGATGATCCGTCAGGTTCCAGGAGGCCCGTCTGTCCTCACATGTCCGCGGGTCCCAAGCAGCAGACAGGCTCACATCTCTCGGCTGAGGTGGGGTTTGTCGGAGGCTGCTGTTGGGCATAACTCTCCTCTGGGAGAGGCTCTGCTCATAACGCCTCTGTGAATACAACACTTTTCCTGTGTACAAAGCACTATCATGGGCACGGTCTCCTTTGAGCCTCAGACCAACCCTGTGAAGTGGGCAAGGATGCTGTTATTATCCCCAATTAACAGATGAGGCAACTGAGGCTCAGAAACTTGCCCGATCCTTGTGAAGGAGCCTAGGAAGGCATCATTATCCCATTTTACAGATGATGCAACTGGAGTGCTGAGACTTAGTCAAGAAAATATGCAAAAAGCATCAGGTCGGGACCAGAACTTGTCTTCTGCCTCCCTGACCAGTGCGTTGCCTGCTGGGTGCAGGCGTGTCCAATCAGCAGTCATGTCCCCTGCTACAGGGGAAGCACTGAGGGTCTTGGTGTGAGGCTTTGACGTTGGAGGTCTGTGGAGGAGTTTGGGAAGGGCTGGAGTCCCGGAACTCAGCATCTCCACTCCTGGCTGGCCTGACTGGGTCAGCCAGAGGACAGAGGACAGAGGCCTGCCCAGAAAGGGTAAGGAGCCAAGGAAAAGTATCGCCCACTTTCCTCTGGAAATGGGGCTTCGTGGTCTTGGGTGGACTCTGATGGCAGCTGTGAGGGAAGAAGCCTGAGCTCTGCCAAAGCACAGGACGTGCTATTAGCTGGGTTATGGCGTGAGTCATTTTCTCCGGGCTGTTTGCACTGTTAGGATTGTGAAGATTACCAGGAAAAACCTGTTGGGAGACAGAAAACCTCACAGTGAGCTCTCACGTCCATTCCCTTAGGTTTCTGCATGGGAAGTCCTTGGCCTCAGCAGAAGATGTTTTGAGGAGAGGAGAGGGCACAGGGAGGGAAGGAGGGAAGAATGGAGGGGGGCAGAGAAGAGTTGGGGGGGGAGAGCATCTTCTCTATTCTCTAAGTTGTGTTAGGAGTTTGGATTAGGGGAAGAGTATGTGTTCAGAACTCAGAGGAGGGATGAAGCCTCCTGAGTGACACACTGACCTCATTTGGAAAACTGTAATGAGTCCATTTCCTGAGCACAGACCTCTGCGAATGCGCCATTGGGAGCAGACAGAAGGTCAAGGACAGCGGGGAAGTGCCTGGCTGGGAGGGCTTCTCCAAGGGCTGGCTCCGGTCCCTGGGAGATCTTAAAGTGCACCCCAAAAGCAGCATCCAAGCAGGGCACCTAGCTGGGGTAGCACCCAGCAGAGCAGGGGGGTGGGGGTGGGGGTGGGGGTAGGGGGCGTGCAGGCTGAGAAGGGAGGCCTGCGCCTGGGTCCCCTTCCCGAGAGGCTGAGAGGCTGAGGCTGGCTTGCTGCCTGTGACTCATGATCCTTGCTCCTCCTCCACACCCCCGCCAGGGAGCCCGATATTGGCGGTCAGCTGAGCCTCCAGATTCTGGAGTTGAGCCTCAAATGCAGCGTCGAGAATCAGGTGGCTTTTAATGAAGTTGTGGATGCGGGCTGGACTGGCCTCCTGTTTGGCTCAGGCAGGGACTCCTCTGCACCCCAGGGCTTGCTTCTGATGTCTGCCAGGTCTACTGGTTGCATGTACAGGCCCCAAGTGTGTGACCCGAGGTCCCCACCAGCTGCCCCCGGCCCTGCCACACTGCATTTCAAAGCTGGTGGCAGCAGATCTCACTGCTGATTTTTTCCTACTGAGATGCCTCTGGTCCTGTCCTTACTCGGCTGCCAGAGGCCCCCAGATGGTGATGGGGTGGGGGAGGAGCTGGAGTGGGATGAGGGGATGAGAAGCCAGGTGACCTGGTTGGTTAAGAAACCCCAGGGGCAGCCCTCCCTGGTGGCGCAGCGGGTTTAAGCACAGC
>NW_004567112.1:19946291-19977520 GCF_000260355.1 Condylura cristata | reverse complement strand
TGCACAGGGCAGCTGTGACCTGAGAGGCGTGAGTGCATGTTTGGGTCCTTCCTGTGGGGTTTCAGAGCATCACGGACTTGTCAAAACCAGCATTCTGTTTCCTGAGAGTTAAAGTAAGGTGGCCTGGAGCCTGCTTCCAGCTCTGGTTCAAGGCCCCTGCCACAGATTCCTTATTTAGAGGCACTAAACTGGCTGCCCCAGGGTGGATCTGGACACAAGTTTGCCTTCTCCGGCTTGCATAAGTTTAACAATGTATTGGAAACAATTAAAAACCAGGATATTTGATATTAGAGAATCTGGATTTACAGCTCCTCTTAAAAAAATCAGAACTGTGGCAAATTTGGAGCACATTCTCTCATGGCAATGATTAGCTGCTTTATTGAGATGGGGCACAGTGCCCCGGCCCACTCACGTGCTCAGCCCCTGTAAATATTTGCGTTCATAATCCCTGATAAGGCCTCAGAATGTTAGCATTGGAAAGGCCTTTAGCGATTAAGTAGTTTCAACATTTCAGATTCTAGTGGAAGAAATGGAGACCCGGAGAAGGGGAGGCTTTCCCAGAGCCATGTGGCGGGATTAGCATTACACTGTATGTTATATATATTTATATGCATTACCATACATCGTTTATTTAATCCAATCACAACACTTGGGGATCACCTCTCCTATGTCTGAGCATGGTTCACTCAGACTTGGGAAAGTCTCCTATAGTGGTCTCAGACTGGCCCCTTTCAAGACCTTGGTCTTTCAGTGATCCATTCCTGCAGCCCTATTGACAACCTTCCTCTTGGTATTTGTTCTTTTCCCGGCAAGTTAATGAATCCTTCATTGTACACCCCCCCTCCAGGGGAGTCCTCCTGCCCTTTGCAACCTCGTGGGGCTCCTCTAGACTTATTCTCTCCTCCACCACTCTCTTATCTAATCTCCAGGCCAACTCTGGTCTTGCCGAAACCTGCTTCGGTCATTGGAGCAGACCTTGGTCTCCTTTGCACCTGCTTCTCCCTGTCTGGGTTGATTCACTGCCCTCTGCCCCCCCCCTCCTAGCTATCTCCCTGCTTCTTTACTTCTCAGCACAGATCCCAGGAAGCATTTCTGTTCCTTCTTTGTAGCATTTATCACAGTCTGATTCATTATATATTTACTTCCCTTCCTCCCTGGAGCTCACAGCTTGTCTTTTGCTCAGAGCGTGGCAATAGTAGAGACTCAATAAATGACAGCTGAGTGGCTGAGTGGATTCACCTTAATTACACAGTTTGAGACGGCTGTTTGTTCTGCCTTTGGGGCTTGGTCTCCCTGTGGCTCCAGGCTTGGCAGGTTTCACCCAGTGGGATGCTTGTCTTGCATGTGGGTGACTGAGGCTGGAAGTGGAAGAAAGAGGCCTTGCACCCCTGGGGAACTGACCCTCCCCACTCTCAAATGCTAGGCTCTCTGTACACCAAATCCTCAGGTGTGGCCCAGCAGCAGAAGTCACCCCACTCCTTCCTTCCAGGGTAGGGTGTTCACTGATTTCTGACCTCAGTCCACTTTCTCTGTCATTTCTCTGAGGAATTTGGTCATCGACGGGCCCCTCTCCCTGAGGCTGAGCAGGCTGGGTGTGGAGCCCTTGGCTCAGGCCACAGTTTGGGCGGCACTGGAGTCTCCCTGGGTTCACGGGCATGTCAGGCCTCTGTCCCACTTGCTGCCTCTGCTGGGTGCTCCCCTCGGCAGATCTGAGACTTCAGTCCTGGCGTGTGCTGGGCTCCCCAAGGCCACCTGCCAAGTTGTAAACATTTGATACTTGCTGAATGAATGGAAATGTGAACTCTCCACAATACCCCTGTGTGTGCAACCCGGTCCAGCCAGGAAGTCTTTCCCGTGTACTTTTGATTCTACTGGTGGTTCCAGAACCGTTTATTTTGGCTCATCACTGACTCTGCTTCAGGTTTTTTTAGATCTCTCTCGGCTACCTGGGGGTGTTTTCTGCAGCAAACTCTGCTTCCCATGACCTTCCTGGAACACTTGTGGGATGACCAAACTCTGGTCTAGCTTTGAAAGACCCACATCCCCCAAACCCCTTGTCCTCAGATCAACCCCTGCGAGTGGTCACCTGAAAGTATGTCTCCTGTGCCCACCTCAGGTACACAATCTGCAGGAGCTCCGGCGAAGCGCCTCGCTGGCCACCAAGGTCTTCATCCAGAGAGACTATAGCGATGGGACCATCTGTCAGTTCCAGACCAAATTCCCTGCTGAGCTGGACAGCCGGGTAGGACTCTCTCTGCAAGCTTGGAACACAGGCCATGACGGAAATGCGGGCTTATTATGGTACCCCCTCCCCACCCAGGATAAAAGTAAGATGATATAGAAGTGTTTAGGCACCTCTCCTGGAAGAGTCCAGAATGTCCTTATCATTACCTTGATATCACCTCATTCGAAGTTAAAATTGAAGACACCTCAGGTTTCCCATCCAGCCTCTCGACAGCACCTCGATCCCTGCGGGCGTGTCAAAGTTCAACCCTCCAGCCCTGAGGGATGATACGAGGTGCCAGCAGACATAGTCAGTGGTAGGAGCAGGCTCAGAGTCTCCACTTTTGAGCAGCTTTCTCAACCTTCGCTGCACAATAGGATTTCTCAGGGAGCTTAACTGAACCCTGATGCCCAGATTACACCCCCAGACTAATGGAATCAGCACCTTTGGGGAGGGGTTCAGGCATCAGGAGTGCTTTGCTTTTCCCCAGGCGGCTCCAGAGTGCAGCTGGGGTCGAGGCGCTTTGAGTGTAGCAAAGAATCACAGATGATGTGGAATGTGGTGAAGCACAGATCCCTCTGGAATGACTGGTTTCCAGGCCTCCTGCTCGCCATGGGCCTGTACATTAGAGTCCAGGGGCTTTGAAGAAAGCTCGCAAGTGTCACACGACTAATTGATGGCCAAGTCAGTACTGGCTCCCAGGCGTCCTGAGCCCAGTGCTTTCTGCTTCACAGATACTTACAAACGTGGCCGCTTAATGCCCCACCCCATTATTCCTACCCCCCACCCCCCCATCCCTGTCTACTCTACAGGGGGGCTGATTTTGACTTGGCTCTTTCCTTCTCTCTCTCGGCTCTTTCCTTCTCTCTCTCCTTCCAGATTGAGAGGCAGCTCTTTGAGGAGACGGTGAAGACCCTCAATGGCTTCTACGCGGAGGCTGAGAAGGTCGGGGGCAGCTCCTATCTGGAGGGCTGTCTGGCCTGCGCCACAGCCTACTTCATCTTCCTGTGCATGGAGACCCACTACGAGAAGGTGGCTCCCCCACGGTTCTGACCCTCCCCGGGCTCTCGCGCGTCACCCTCGTCCTTCACGGCTCCTCTCCTTGCAGGTTCTCAAGAAGATCTCCCGATACATCCAGGAGCAGAATGAGAAGATCTTTGCCCCCCGAGGCCTCCTGCTCACGGACCCCGTGGAACGTGGCATGAGGGTCGTATCCTTCCTGACTCTCTTGGGGAGAGCACAGGACTCCCTACCAGTGAGGTCCCTGGGTGGCAAGTTTGCCCAGAAATGGGGGCCACTGTAAGCACCTCCAATCAAGCTAAAATTCCCCAAATCACTGGTCATTAATCCTTCTCCCCTCTGTAGATTCTTGGGGCTGTTTATACAGCTTAGGGGTTGCTTTCATTGAGCTATATTTAGTCAGTGTTTAATAGAAGCCAGCATCATGTTCAGTGCTTTCAAAATGTGAATTCATGTAACTCTCATAACACCGCAATAAGAGTGACCTGAGCATTCCCTTTGACTGATGAAGACACTGAAGTTAAGTGACTGGCTCAGGGTCACCCAGCTGGTGGAGGACCCAGGACTTGGGCCCAGCCCTTCTTCACTGTCCTGGCCTGAAGGGCACTAATGTGTGTCCAGTCTCATGGGATCCCCACGTAATCCCGTGTGCCAGCCCCGTGTTCACAGGGGTCCTGGAGGAAGGTGCTGAGAGGGCGTGGGGGATGGGCATGCGGACCTGTTCAGTTACCCCGACAGGGGTGGGCACAGTGCACCTACATCCCCTGCCCTAATAAGCAACAACGAGATTTTAAATTTTACTGGAAAATGGAGAGGAACCAGTCAAGAAGACACAAATACCAGGTCTCACTCTGCGAAGCCCAGGGAGAGGCGTTTCTTTTTATTGTGCCTTTTCTGGACATTGTGCTTAGTACTTCAGTATGTTATTTCATTTAATCCTCACAACCACCCCCAAGAGCCTATTATTAGCCCCATTTTACAGATGTGATAATGGATGGTAACAAACAAGTTTCCTGGCATCAGGGAGGGTGAGTTCAGGTTGGCAGTCAGGAGAAGCCTCACGCTTGCCACAGGGTCACACCCCCTTAGGCACACCTGCGCCCCAGGATTCCTACTTCCCTCACCTGGACCCCAGCCCCTGAGGCGGTTGCGGGGGTGTGAGCTGAGCGGGTGGGCAAGGTGGGGGGCTGGGCCTGGCTCCCCGACTCCACGTCCTTGCTGTCTGGGCAGCAGGCCAGCTCTGCCCCTCCCCTGGGGCCCCCACCGCACCGGGCCCCTGCTCTCCTTAACGCCGCCCAGATCGAGATCTCCATCTACGAGGACCGGTGCAGCAGCGGCAGCTCCAGCAGCGGCAGCAGCAGCGGCAGCGGCAGCAGCAGCGGCGGCGGCGCGGCGGGGGCCCGGTGACTGGCGGAGAGTCCCTGCAGGGAGGTGTACGGCCGGACCGAGGGCCTCTCAGACCTGCGGAGGCTTCGCTACCAGAGCACCCGCTTCTGAGTCATCCTCCGGGCCCACCCGCTGCCTGGGGCGGCGGCGGGCCGCAGCCGCGTTTCCTGCCGGCCAGCAGCCCCCTCCCCGCCCCCGGGCAGCGTGGTCTACTTCCTGCCCGCTCCTTCGAGGGGATGGGGCTGGCTACCCAGAGCCCATCTTCCAGCGGTGGGGAGAATACACTTTGGACAGCCCCTTTCTTCTGTGGTTCTCTCAACATGCGGAGGGGCCCAGGACCATCACGTAGAGCATTCCCACCTCGCAGATTCCTCACCCCAGTCCCACCTGCTCACCCTCCCCTCGCGCCCCTCCCCCAGGCCCTCTCAATGTGTGTTTCTGAGCCCCCTGCGGCCTCTGCCTGTCTATGATCCTGCCTCCACTGCTGAGTCTGAGGTATAGGGAGACAGGGGCTGGCACTGCAGGGGGCCTGCTCAGCACCCCCTCCTGCACCCCACTCCTAGACTTGGGGCTTCCCCGTCTTCCACCCAAAGTTTGGAGACCCTCTTGGTCTTGCCCAGAAGCATCCAGCTCCTGAGACATTTCAGGCCTCCAGGTGCTGTCCTGGGGATGCACAGCCTGGAGCTCTGGGAGGTTCAGTGGGGATCTGGAGAAGTGCTTGGTGAAGAGATGTAGCATTGGGGGTTTTGAACCTCCAGAACCAGGGCTTCCTGAGACTAGAACCTGCACGTAAGTGAGAATGGGTGTGTGCGCATACCGACGTGTGTATACGTGTGGTGTGTGAGTGTGCTGGTGGCCCCCTGGCTGCCAGGCCAGTGACTGTCCCTGTCTGCGTCCTGTCGTAGCTTCCTGAGACTGTCTGAGGCTGCTTTTCTGTGTGGGTCCAGCTTCCCCCTGTAAATAAGGGTCCTGACACCCCCTGCTGTGTCTGGGACTGCCAGCTTGGCTCTTCCTGGACTCTCTACAGTCTGACCGTACTGTGTCTGTTCTAGCAGAGAAGTTGGGGTTCTAGGAGAGCAGAGCCAACAGGGCCACAGATGTGGCATCTTCCGTGCACACAAGCTTTGGGGCTCCCTAAGGCTGTGTAAGCAAAGGCTCCTGGACATTTGAAGAAGACATACAACCTGCAAAGGAAAAGGCGAACTCGCTTTTGAGAGGAAAGAGGGGTATCCATGCAATGAGGCCCTGGCTGCTGAGACCTGGGGTGCCAGTGGGAAGAAGGCAGCCTTGTCCTACTGCCCTGAAGGTGGACAGGAGGCTGCCTCAGCTGGAGAAAAAGCTAGAAGTGGACATGAAAGATCAGCCGCTGCAGGCAGCCTTCTAGAACCAAAGAGGGACCGGCTTGCTTTGGACACAGGTGGAGGTGCTTACCCAGAGGGCTGGAGAGGGTGATCCAGCCCCTGAGCCTAGGTGGGTGCTACTTCAAGGGTCTCCCAGTGGGCGCCACCATGGCCCTGGGCCCAGCCAGTGCCCATTGTGGCCACTCTGGCTGGGCCTGGTGTCTGAGCTGTGCCTCTCCCAGGGTGGCTGGGCACCAGCAAAGAGGTGGCCTTTTGTTTTATTGTTTTTTTTCCAATAAAAGGACTTTCCCAACTCGAGGCTCCATGCTGCTGCTCTCCACCATGGTGATGGAGCGGGCAGGTCTGTGCCCTGACAGATAAGGGAGCCCCCTGCCCCGCTCACCTTGAGGAGGCAGCGTGAGCTGCAGCTCTGTGTGTCCCGAGGGGCAGTGGGCCTGATGCAGGCGGGGTGGTGTGGTGGGGAGGCCGGCCCTCCGCAGCCTCTACTCTGGGGCCCTTATGGGGCGCTTGCAGTCTTAAGTGGGGGGACGTCTTAGACGGAAAGCCAGGCCGAAAGTGCATAATTAGGTAAATACCCATTTCTTGAGCTCACACGCAGGGGTCCTCGTTAGGGGCTGGATCACAGAGATCACTCAGTACCGAGGACTGGGAAGTAGGTGCTGTTGGGAGCTAGCGGAACGTGCGTGGAGTTTATGAAACCAGCACTTATTGAGACCTACTGTTCGCCAGATCCTCTGCTAAACCTGGTACTAGGTCTGGGAGGGGATCTGAAGTTCACCTAAATCAGTCTGAGAAAGGCAGATTTGGGGGAGGCAGAGGTCACACAGCTGGTTGGAGGACCTAGGTCTTCTGACCCAGAGCTTGCTCGGCCCCCACGGGGTGGCACCAGGTGAGAAGTTGCCTGAAGTTATAGGGCAACTATTTTCACACTCTCAGGTCTGTGGGCACAATGGCTCCAGTCTGGTTGGGGAGTCCCCAGCCTGCCTCCTTCTCAGGGCTGTTGTCTTAGTGCCTCGAGCTCCTGCTGGTCAGGCTAACTGTCCAGTCAGGCAGGGGCCTCACACCAGGGTGCAAGTCCCCGTATGAGGAACGTACTGGAACGTACTGGCCGACGAGCGTCTGCTGACAACAGCAGGCAGACATTGTGGCTGGATTAGCAAGATCAGCTAGAAGACCTTGCTTATCAAGGTGAGCAGTAAGTTAGGCAAGAATAGGGAGTAGAGTATGCTTTGACTACAGGAACTATGGCCCCCCGCCCCCCAAGTAGCCCCTGGTCACTGCACCCTAGCTTGCACCAGACACGACGCATTCCCCATCAGGCACTTGCCGCCTTCTCTGAGCCTGTTCTGGGTAATACAAGCCCACGCAGAGATCGGGGCTGCGCCTTGCTGGGTATAGTCCCTCTGGGCCCTGTAGTGCTCCCAACCCACAAGCCCTTGGAGTAGACCTCTCATCCCATGCCACTCCCAATGCTGCCACCTGGCAAGGTGACAGGGGTTCCCTCTCGGTGGTGCCGAACAAGGCTTAGGTGACTTTCACACTTGCGTTACTGCTCCCTAGGGGCACCTGGGCCCTTGCCCGAGCCAATGGAACAGAAGGTCGTCCTTCCTTGCCCATGCCTGGGAGTGTGGTTGTCCCTGCTCGTTACAGGCGGGTACATTCATCCTGGCTGCTTGTTGCAATGCCTTCATTAGTCCTGACACTCACAAACAACAGTGGCAAGTGTTTATTCAGCTCTTAGTATGTGCCAGCCACTGGGCTAAGACTATCATCATTTACTCCTCACAATAGCCCTCTGTTGGAGATGATTAATCCCATTTTACAGATAAGAAGACTGACTCTCAGAAGTTAAGTAACTTGCCCAAAGTTACACAATCTGGGAATTCTAGAGCTTGGCATTGAATCAAGGCAGACAGACTCCAGACTGCATGGGAGAGGACAGATTCAGCTTCAGGGACCCCCTCAGTGGCTTGAGGCCCTCAGCAACACAAGGGTTAGGGTTTGGCAGGTTCCCAGGGAGGGACTTGGAGTTGTGCCTGGGCTCTGAGGGAGGTCTGGCTCCTCCAAGCCCAACGCACCGTGGGAGTGTGGGTGGGTCATGTGGGGCCCGCAGGGGCAGCTCCACAGGGCCCTGAGGGAGGAGCAGGTGAGCCGGCTTCTTTCTGCCTGGCTTCTGCTGATGGCTCGTGTTTGGGGGAAGCGGCCTCTCTCCTAGTCTGGTTGCAACCATATTCCTGCATCTGTCTGGTCAGTCAGACCCCAGCAGGCCCCAGGAACAAAGGATTCTTGCCTCTGCCTCAGCCAGACCCAGGCCAGGCAGCCCCAGGCAGCAGCTCCCCGCCCCCCCTACTTTGCTTCCTGCCTTTTTTTGGCCCAAGGCAGGGTGTATGTTTGAAAACCACAGGATTTAGAGGCTCGAGGTGCCGCCGAGTGGCAGACTCTAGTGCTGCACCCAGTTAAAGTGGCTCGGGCCAGAGAGCTGTTGGGAAACTCCCCCGGGAGCCCCAGAAAGCATGCTCCCATCTCATCTGTGGCTTAGGCAGAGACATGGGGCGAAGGGGGAGTCTGATTGGTGGTAATTCTTTCCGCGCTGGGGTGCTGCCTCTTTGGTCTGGGATACCTACTTCCCTTCTCTCCAAAGCTTGGAAGGGCTTACAGGGAGCCCTCCGCATTTTGACTTAAGTGCTCGTGGAGGATGAAGACAATGCAAATACAACTGCAAGTGAGAGCAGTTCAAGAGCTTCGTTGTCATGGCAACGGCACATGGCAGCACCTCCTGGAGCCTCAGTTTCCCTGGCTGTAAGACAGGAATACTAATCTTCACAGGATTGCTTAGACCAGGGCTTCTCACTGTTGGCTGCAATCGATGTCACTGGGGGAGCAAGAAAATCTGCCGTGCCTGGTTCCTGTCCCTGTCCTGTTCTGATTTTATTATTCTAGGGTCCAGCCTGGGTATTAGAATTTTTTAAAGTTTCCCCTGGAGATTCTAGTGTGAAGGCAAGGTCCAGAATTTGTGGTTTTGATGGCACTTAGAGACTATGAACTTTTCACAGGCCTCTGAAAATGTCTGAGGCCAGAATAAAAGGTTTCTTGGTCGCATGAAAGCAGCCAGCCACAAAATAAGTATGAACTGTGTGATCTCACTTACGACAAATTCCAATGCAGGCAAAATAAATCTGTAGTGTTAGAACTCAGGAGATGGCCGCGGCCAGTGGGAGGTGGGTATTCACAGGCCTGTCCCCTTCACAGGGCCTGTTAGTGGCGTGCTCACCCCTCAGGACTCAGGGAGCTCTTCAGCTTTGTGTATTTTTCTGTATGTATCACATATTTCATCAAAGTGGCCAAACAAATTTGGCTCCAAAATAGGAAAAGAAAGCACAGAATTGAAATTAATGGTTTATTATGCATCTACAAAATGTATAATTATGTCAAACAATCAGTTGCAATTCAGCTCAACTTGACTGGTGTGTGTGTGTGTGTGTGTGTGTGTGTGTGTCGTTTGGTGTGGGTTGTGGGGTTTATGACAATGTTTGGTATCGTAGGATTGGGGCATTCGAAAGAGAAGATCCCTTGTGTCCAAGGAAAACCATAAAACAGCCCAAGTTTACATGAGGAGCTGTCACTTTACTCATGGAAGAGAATCCATGGCTTTCAGCAGAATCTCAAAGGGGTAGGTGACTGCCCTTCAAAAGGTTGGGAAAAATTGGCTTTGAGGAGTCATGCGGTGGATGTGCCTGGCATGAAAGAGGTGCTTGGTGAAGTCAGTTTCTTCCTTTCCTTTTGGAGTCCAACCTTTGGAGGTTCCCACTTGGCCTCTCAGGTGACTTCAGGAGGACTGAGGGTACATGGTACAGCTCACAGTTCTTCCTCTAAGCAGCTGTTCAAACGACCTGTCGTTTTAGCATCTGCCGGATAGAGGAACTTGGCATGCAGCATCCTGGAGCTGCCCCTGCCTTTGTGGCTTCTGATCAGGAATAATAGAGGAGGTGGAAGAATACGAAGGGAGTCTGAGGGTTCTACCAGCAAGCAGACCTCCGTAATTCACCCAGCTATCCTGAGTCTCAGCTTTGTCATTTGTAAGATGAGCACATTATGAGAACGCACCTTTGTAAATGATCATCTGTTTCTCCAATGTAAGATGTTATTGTTATTGCTGAAGTTGCACTAGGACCTCATTACACCGTGGCCTCATGATATAGATTTATAGTCAGGTTTCAGATCCTTGCATAGAGTAAACAGATATTTATCCAAGGGTTCACTGATTCCCTAATATATGCCAGCAACATCCACGTACATTACTATTCCACTTAGTTCTCCAGTGCGCTGGTGGGTGGCTGTATTTGAATTCGTATTCTACAGAGGAGGAAACTGATGTTCCAGGTGGTTAAGTAGCTTGACAAGTGCCCACAGCTAGTAAGCGTCAACGATTTGCACTAAATCCCCAGTGCCAGGTCCCGCTCTCATCCTGCTGGGGAGTCACGGCCAGAGGCAAAATCCGTCCTCCTGGACTGACTGGTAAAGACAGATCCCAGACCAGGGAGAAGCACGTGGACAAGTGCAGACACAGAAAAATGAGCTTGGCAGGGGCATGAGGGGCTAGTTATTTTGGAGTAATTCAACTTATCGATTTCTGTAATGGAAAAGTGATTGGGACCAGCGACCACCTGAGAGCAGTGCTGAGCAAGGCTGAGCAAGGCCCTGGAAGGGGGAAATGTTAAACGCGGCTTGGGAGATGTGTAGATGGTGAGGGCCTCCTTCCCTCTGCCCCCAGGTCCTTGATACTTTCTTGGAGGCGGGGGTCTGGTCTTACTTGTTGCCACCACCTCCACCCTGTGCCCCAAGTGCCTGGCCCTTGGCAGGTGAGTGGGAAATGGAGCCCATCACAGCTGGTAGGAAGGGACGAGAACGTGCAGACACGAGATCCTCAGGCCCCTGGAGAAACATGCTGCTCAGAAGCAGCCTAGGTGGATGCAGACAGGTGAGCTGTGCTGAAGTACAATTCAGCTGTAAGTGATCACTGGCTCAATGGCAGGGGAGAGGCGGTGACTCCGGCCACTCCCTGCACTGGGCAGCAAAGCGGCCCTGACTGTGATCTTGTGACTGTGGGCTTGGGCTCCACCTGTCCTGGGGGGTGGGAGGAGGGGGAGGCGCCCTGAGCCTGCTCTGCCCAGGTGCTGGTCCCTGAGCAGCAGGACTTTAAAGGGCCTAGGCCTCGTGGGGCTGAATGCTTTGGCTGGAAAGTCTGGGCGTGGGGCCGAGGGGATGGAATACCATGGATGGGTGGGTGAGTGGATGGACAGAGAAGCAGATGGACACAGAGAAGTTAGGTTCAGAGAGATGACTTTTGAGTCAGAGGTGAACGGAAGCTTGCCTGGCTGAGATGGATGTGTGCAGACCGTGGGGCAGACGAATAGATGGGCTTGGGTCAGCCCTGTGCTTCCAGCTCCCAGCTTGAAGCTCTTCAAAGGGAAGCTGCTGTGTAACTCAGTCCCCAAATGAACTCTGCATTGGTAACTCTGAATGATGGATGTGTCTTGTCGGGAAAGATTCTTATAGGTCTAACATCACCTCTGTTAATGACTTATGGATTGCTGCAAAAATCAGGCACTGCTAGAATTGGAACCCGGAGGTTAAAAGGCCTGGAACAGATCTTAGAATAACATCTGCATTTTATCAGTCTGGCATGGGCCGAGCACTTCACTTGCTTCATCTTGATGAGGTCTTACAACAGCTCCAGGAAGCCACTGTGTCTCCATTTTGTGGGTGAAGAAACCGAGGCAGAGAGCGGCAGGCTAGCTTGTCTACAGAGAGACTAGGTGGGTGTCTCGGATTCAAGTTTGGGTCCATCTGACCTCAGAGTCTCTGGGTGCAGAGCAAAATTAAGAGCGATGGAATAAGTGAGGTGGGGGGGGCCTTCGGATCGGCTAAGAATGAATGTAGGGTTCTGGCATAGGAGTGCAGCAATGCAGAACAGAGGTTTGGATTTAAAAGCCATCATAAAACATGAGAATTTGGAGGATAGAAGCATTTGTGAAAACTAACGGTGTCTTGGGGTGAGGTGCTGAGACCTTTCCAGGTGCTGGCTTGCCCTGTAAACAGTGTTCCTTCTTCGTTCCCCTCTGTATTTGCCTTCAATGGCTGTAAATCTTGAGCCCAAGGAACTGAAAATGTGGAGAAGGTACACAGATGGTCCCCGACTGAGGATGGTTTGACGTACGATTTTCGACTTTATGATGGTGCAAAAGCAATATCCATTCAGTGGAAATAGTATTTCAAATGTGAAGTAGGGATTCTGTTTTTCGATTTAAGAACCATATTCAACAAACTACATTCAACACTTCATTGTATAACAGTCTTTGTGTTAGACGATTTTGCCAGCTGTAGGCTAATGTAAGTGTTCTGAGTACCTTTAAGGCAGAACAGCTAAACTAGGAGGTTTGGCAGGTGAGGTGTATTAAATGCATATTTGACTTAGAAGACTGTCAGTTTACGATGGGCCCATCACGAAGAAGCCATCAAAGATTAAGGAATATCTCACCTCTCTTAGGTGTGAGCTTGCCTCTCTAGGGTGGTGCCTAGAATGAGCAGGGGGAATGTGGGTGTGCCTTTTTTCTTCCCCAGGAGCTCAGCCCCCAGGTTGGAGATGGAGGGGAGCGAGTGGACTCTTAAATCTCTTGGGAGGGAGGCGTGAGTGCCTCTGGGGGACAAATCTGTCATGGTTGTGCTGGGACTGACCATGAAGGAGAATGAGTCACTCTTACAGAAATTCCAGCTACCGATCTCCCTTCCTGGCAGACAGGCCAGCCAGGGTCAAGAGCTCCGGGCAGCTGTAAAGGGAAGCGATCAGATCCCTTCCTCCCCTCCCCCCATTACATCAGTGATGGACACCTGCGGGCTTACACGCAGGCCTGGCGGCTGCACCTGGTGTGGTGTGGGTGTGCATGCACGAGAGGCCGCCCCTGAACCGGGACAATGAGCATATATATAAGTGTGGCAGCAGAGGCCAGCGGACAGCAGAGGGTCGGATGGCAGAGTGCGGTAGAGACCACCAAGAGACCACGGGAGAACGGCAGGGAGCCCAGAAAAAGTTCACGGGGAGTCACAGGAGTCCAAGCTGCTGTCTCCCTGCTGGTTTGTCTCCCCAGACCTGGGAGGATGCAAGGGCTCCAAGTTTCTCCTTCAAACCGCCTGAACCAATGGTGGTGGCAGGACTCCCTGCGAAGGGGTGACCCAGGTTCTCCTGGTACCCACTCTCATCTCCCTTGTGCCTGACACTTCCTACCCTCTCCCTCCCTCAGCTGAGCAGGCGCTCCACACCTGCTGCCTCCATTCATCTCTTGCAATATAGCCTGTCCGCGATCCAGCATGGTCCTCTGTCCACTTGAAGGCTCTTACCATGGCTCTGCTGTGTTGACAAAATGGAAAGTACTTAAAGGCCCCGCCCCTCTAGTTCTGAAATTGTTGCCACTACTGTGTGTCTGAGATGCTTTGCACTTGCTGGAGAAGCAGGCTGGAGGGCGCTGGGGCTCAGGCCAGGTGGCCGGCTGCAAGCAGTGGGTATGGCCAACAGGAAGGAGCTCCAGCGGGTGTTAGCCTTCTGCAAAGGCACTGCCCCCTTTTGGGCCTCAGTTTCCACATCTGAAAAGGGTGGGCACTGGCTTCTCAAGTGCCTCTGGGTTTACTCTGTGCTGGCTGGGGCTGGATCCCCAGACCAGCCCAGGAGTGCCTGGTCTCCTTGCTCAGGGCCACCCAATCAATGCAACACCCTCCCTTGGTTTCCCTTGTTTTATGATTCCACCTGGAAATGGCACCGCACGAGACCTCACCCTAACACATTGGCATAGCCCGAGCCTGGGAAGGCTGTTTTCAGTGTTGGGGTCTCTTCCCTGCCACTGCCAAGCTGTCAGCCCCCGGGGTGGTGGGTATTCACATCCCCCACACGGCAGGCTCCCGGGTCACACGGACTGCAGCAGGACAGGTCTTGGCATTGACTCCAACCAGGCTCCACCCTGACTTTGCTATTTAACATTATCAATCACATTCTAACTTACTGGGGGCTTACTATGGGCAAAGCGCCACCCACATATTTTGTACCATCTCATGTCACATAATAAGCACGTGGTGGGTATTTTCCCACTTTTACAGATGAAGAACCAGGTTCGAAGGCGGCTCACTGAAGTCTCTGTTCAACAGCAAAGCCCCCTGGCCCTCCCTATGGGAAGGCGCCCTCCCCCCAGCAAGCCCTTCAGCCTGTGCACTGCTCCCCTCCCTATCACCTCACACGCCAGATACCTGTCGTGGGCCTGCCGCTGTCGCTGTCGGAGCGCAGGGCTTTTACTAGAACAAAGCACAGCACAAGGTCATGGCTGGCTGGTGTATGCTGAAGGGTACTTGGTTCGATCATCAGCTCAGGGGCCAGTTACCCAGAGATGGCCCCGCAGAAGGGGCGAGGCTCTTTGGAGCCAGAGAGTTTTGGGTCTGAATTACTGCTTTTGGGTCTGAATTATAGCCTTAGCACCTCGAGTAACATTCTTTCTGAGCCTCAGTTTCTTCAGTAATAGAACAGACTAATATTGATCTCAGAGGAGCGTGGAGTTCTCGGCCATGGTAGGCATTCTGTAAATGTTAACTCCTCTCCCTGAGGAGGATTTGTCTCTTCCTGCCTCTCATCTTTCTCTGATGGTCTACCCTTTGACCATTTTTTTTTTTTTTTTTGTTCAACAGCAGTTCCTTAAGAGGACGAGCCGTTGCAGAATGGGTTGGCCTGGCTGTGGAGTTTACCAGCCTGTGCTCTTTCACTCTGCGCGTGTCCCTGTCCCAGGACGCGTTGCTAAGGCAACACACCAGCAGCCGGCAGGATGTGGCTGGGGTTCTGGCCCCAGCAGGAGAGACTATAGTTGACCTGGGGAAGGAGGGAGGCAGATACTCAGCTTGCTTCCTGGGATGACTTGGAATCTGCTGGAACAACTTAGCTGGCTCCCAGAGAAAATTAAGTGTTGTCCTGCATCTCCATCTGTGTGGCGCTGGAGAGGCCAACAGCCCTGGTCAGAGGTGGGAGCAGTATCCAGCTTGGTCCACTGTCTGCTGTGCTGTTCCTGGTGTGACCCCCAGACCCTGGGAGGGGGCCATAGCAGCCAGAGTGACACATAATCAAACTCCTGGCCCTCAGAATGGCACCTCCCCAGAGCAGGGCTGGCAACTAAGGAGAGTCTGGACGTGGTCCCCGGGGGGCACTTGGCACTGGCCACCCTGGCCTGCAAGGGGACTGGACTCGGCACCGCTGTCTCCTCCCGCAGCGTGAACGTGACTGTGAGACCCCCAGATCCTGGCCCTCCGGGTCTCCATTTCTTCCCTCTGAGCCTTCTCTTGTCCTGGGGGCAGTCTGAGAGATGGCGGCTCAGAGGTGTCCAGCTGGCTGCCCAGGGAGAAGGCAGATGCAGGCTCCTGCAGAGATTGGGAGCTCGAGGGCTGCCTCTGTGACCAGCCCTGGAACCAGACACGCCAAGCAGCTTCTCTGCAAAACTGGGATGATCACAGGACTTTCCTCCTAGGATTGTTGTGAGGATTAAATGCGTCGACTCTTGTAAAGAGCTAAGATCCGACCCAGACATGCTGAGTTCCCTGGACCTAAGCTATTACTGTCATTTTAAAGAGTGCATGCCTGGCAAGAGCATTATTCTTGGCGGAATGAAAGTTGTATTATTATTATTATTATCATCGCTAGGCTTTCCTCAAAAAGTGAGATGTTCAGGAAGTGCTGGGATGAGTGGTGAGGTCTCCTTCAGAGGGCCTGCAAGCACCTCATTTGCAAAAACCCCTCTTAGGCTTGTGAACTATCGGCTGGGCCATGAAGGCAACTGTTTCTGTAACAAACTCACAGGCAGCAGAAGCCAACGAAGATGTGAGGAGCCCAGTGGGGCTCGGAAGGGGAGCAGGCCCCCGTGAGCCTCAAGGAAGGGAGATTGAGAGATAAGGGCTGGAATGAGAGTCTGGTTAGCACAGGTGTGGCTCTGTGCTGCTTATCTGTGGCTGGGAAGCACAGAGCTGAAAATGCACCTCCTGAATCACCTGGTTCAGAAAGCTTGGACTCCTGGACCACTGGGGAGGTCCTACCACTTGGGGGCAGAGAGTGTTGCACTGGTTCAATACCTCACTTAGCCTCCTATTTCTGCCATTGTAGAGCGTCTTGGGGGCAGAAGACTTGACCTCACTGGAGGGACTGTCTTCCTCATGGGAGGGCCCAGCCCCACAGGTGGTCCTCAGTGAAAGCCTGCTGCAAGGAGGCAGGAATGGGTGGATGAATGGTGAGAGCTTACTTTCTCATGAAGCAATGCAAGAATGTAGTTAGATTTTTTTCAGGAAGCCCCTCAAAGCCTCTTTCCCATCCTGTGCACAGGGGTCCCCTCTCGGGCTGGAGGAGAGCAAAGTGGGTTATCTTTCCTTGCCATTGTATGCCCAGACCCTAGCTCAGTACCTGGCACAGAAGAGGTGCTCAATCAATAGTTGTTGACTGCATCGATGAATGAATGAAACGCCTTTTCACCCAGGACACTGAACCCTTTAGTTGTGCTCTTAACAGCTGCAGGGATTGTAACTCATCTGGGCTCCCTACCTTACCCCTCCAGGGAGGGTTAAAAGACACAAATTACCCTGTTAGAAAACATTCAGTGCGTGGAGGTTCATGGTCATCACTTAAAGGCACCCTCTGAAGTTGCCATCATACAGAATTTCTTCTGTCCTTGGCAGGCTGAATCCCTACCTGCCCTGACCCTTATTTTTCCTGCTGTGTGCTACCAGTCAATGGAATCCTGCTATCTTGTCATTTACGGCTGCTTTTGGAGCCATCGCCTCTGTGGGTTTGGTTTTACTTATCTCACTATCTTAGATCTACTTGTTTGTTTCTAAAAGGGCAGTAGCTTCCTGAATGACTAGGGAATAGACTGAACAGCGACAGCACTGTCTGTCACCCGTGGCCTGACGGTGTGGCGGAAAAAGCAGCAGCCCTGGCTGGGGACAGCTGGCTCTGTGACCTTGGGCAGAACGCTTCCTTTCTCTGAGCTGCCTTGGGTCTTTAATTCTGTGTCAACACCCATGAATGGGTTTCTCAGAAATGGAGAGATTTTGAGGTTGGTGTATGCTTTTCTGTGAAATTGTTGCTGTTTTTATTTTAAAACTTTTCATTTCAACTCCCGTTCAAGTGTTAAAATAGCACTAGCTATGAGAAATTAATATTTTGTGATTTAAAGGAAAGTATTATTATTATATCAGAAAACAGTAGTTTTTCTTGCCAAATACGTTTTTTAAAGGCTTCTGCATTCTTAAATGCGAATTCATTGTATTTCGGGTGACATTTCCCCATGAAGAATAGATCTGTGATTCATCATGAACCTCACGCTGAGGCTGGCTGGGAGACCATTCTTTGGTGTTACATCATCTCCAGAGGGTGCTCTGGCTACAGAAGCACCCAGGTTTCCAAACACACTGCAGTGAAGACCAAGTGGCAAGGTTCTTTTCTAGAGATCAGGGTAACCTGAGACTAAGCACGCCTATGTCCGCCACCCAGTGAGGGGGAGCAAGTCTGCCCGATTCCCTTGCGCTTAGATTAACGAAACAGGGGCCCAGAGTACTGGCTTCACCCTGTGCTCACCCACATCTCTTGCTTGATCAAGGGTCAAACTTAGGTCTCCAGAGTGTGGCACACACAACCACTGCTCATGCCCAGCGATGCATCCGGTCTCAAGACTTGCTTTCCAATTTCTCCCTGAGGGAAGGGCGGCTGCTAAGTCAGCATCGACTTGCTCCAGGCCATTTGGTTTTACCAGTTAACTCCTAACACCCTAACAGTAGAGTTTATTGGCACAATTTCTCCAGAAAGAGGCTGGAAGACTTAGCAAGTTCAAATTTTAATATTTTTATCAAGAGTCCCAAAGGGCTGACCCTTTCCCCCTCCCATCATCACCACCCACCCCAATAAGGCTTTCTCTATCAGAGGAAGTCAGGGTGCACCGAGCAGAAACAGCACAGGCCAAACCAGCAGGTACATGGTACATTATGAAATCAACTCAGCAAGCCATCTTTGTTAAGGGCGAAATAAGGCTCACAACACTGGAGGATACAGAAAAGCCAGGGGTATTAGGATTCTTCTGAAGGAGTTAGGGAGGTTGGGTGCGGTCTAGGGTAGACTTTCCTTTTCTGTTTTCTCAGAAAACATGCAAAGAAAGGCTTCACAAACAACTAGGTTTACACAAATATCAGTATCTCCCGAACTTCCCTTTTCAAAGATGGCCACCCGGCTGTCCATTCAGAGGGAGCACATGGCAGAATCGACATGGAGAGAGACAGGCAGCAGGAGAGATTTAGTTTTCCACAAAGGTTGTGAGTTTTTTTTTTTTTCCTTTATTGACAGGATTTAAAGTGCATATAACTGAAGGCAAAGTCCAAGGCCTAGAGAAAGATACAAGGCCCGAGAGAGAGGCTCAGAGATTCTAAAGGCGGCAGAGGGATACCTACCTAAAAAGGCCACTTGAGCTGCAGAAAGGATGGGGCAGAGAGACAGAAAATGGGAAAAAGAGAAGGGGGGTGGGGATGGGAGGAGGCGGGGGAAAGAGTTTGGGAGGAAGAAGACAAATACCAGTTCAGAAATTCAGACAAAGATGAGTAGTAAGAGCTAGTTTATATCCCGGGTAGGAAAAGATGGGCTGACTTTAAGGCAGGAACATTTTTATAGGAAATGTGACAGGGTAGATATTGGAAGAGCAATGGCCTCAGACCAGGGCACGACACTCGGGGGCCCTTCTGATGGTGGCAGTGGCTGTGTGGCGCTCCTCCGAGCCTCCGTACGGTCTTCCCTGGAGACCAACACGGGTCTAAGGAATTACCGTCTGCCAGGAGGAGGCTGGGGCTGGGCTCCTGCCCCGGGGGCCTCCCCAGAGCTCCCCAGTGGAAGGCAACTTCCCTCGGCTCCCGGGCTGTGGTCGGGCCCCACTCACCCACACAGGCTGTGCCATCCTCATTGGGCTCATAGCCCCGACTACACCTCTTGTTGGTCCGGCATCTGTAGCTTCCATAGGTGTTGACACACACGGGCTTGTCCCGAGGGCACACGAAGGGGAACTGGATGCATTCGTTAGTGTCTGAAAGACAAGGGCAGCCACTCACTGGGTGGAGTGGGGTGGGGCCTCCCTCAGGCTTTGCCAGCCCCATCGCTCTGTGCCTGTGCGTGACCTTAGCTGTGTCCCTTCTCCTCTGGGCTTAGCTTCCTCGCTTCGGTCCCCTTGGCTGGCTCCTCCTGTACTTGCCCTCTGCACGTTGAGGCACCTGGGCTGGTCCGGGGCCTTCTCTCTCCCATACTTCTTCTCTCATCCCTTCTTTTGTGGATATAGCCAGACTCCCCACCTCTAGCCACAACCTCTCCCTGGCGCACCATACTCACGAACCTATCTAGTATGTGTTTCAAACTTAGTCTGTCCAAAACGGAGCCCTAGATTTCCCCTCACACCTCAACGTTCAAACCTCTTCCACCCCCAGCTCCTGCTTCTTTAACTCAGTCAATGCCACCATCACCCACTCAGCAGCTCAAACACAAACCAGCCTGACCCCGGACTCCCCCTTCTGCCTTACCCCTGTAGCAACTTCACACCAGACCTGCCAGCTTGTTCCGGCTGTCCCACCTGCCCACCTTCGCCCTCCTCTGCCACCAGCCTGTGTCCACCACCATCCTCTAAGCCCGGCCTCTGCAGCTGCTCCTGACGTCTGCTCTTCCCTCCAGTACAACCGGGTATCAGTAGCCAGAGTGGACCCATCGGGCCACTCTCCTGCCTCACTGCGAGACCCTAAGGCCCAAGTCCGGTCACCTTGTGGAGCTGCCGGGCCCGCGGTGACTTGGCATCTGGCTTTGGCTCTGTGTCCTGCACGTGGGCTTCCCACGCCCTTGGCAGCCCCAGCGTTTCCCTGCTTCTTGCTCTTTGCTCCTGCTGCTCCCTCAGCTCTGTCTGTGGCCGGACCTTTCTTGTTGTTGAGGTCTCCTTTCAAGGGCCTCTCCCTGACTGCTCATCTAGAATAATCTTCAGAGAATGCCTTGTGTAAGGGTCCTCAGTGCCCCTGGTCCAGCTGTTGGTCATGAGTCTGTGGTCTGCTCCCAGCACCCTCCGGGGCCTGCTGTGTGGGGGGCCCATGAATGTCCTGCTTGATGACAAGGAGGCGGGGGCTGGGGGGGTGGCCTCACTGTTCCTCCCGGGTACGGGGAAGATGCTGGAGTTTCGGTGTCTCTGCACGGTCTGCTTGGAGAAGGGAGGGACCTCTGCCTGCCCCAGGCTGCCACAGCACCCTTCCGGCCCGTTTCTCGCCTGCCGCTGCCGGGCTGTGCCTCTCGCAGACTCTCTCCTCTCTGCCTGGCACAGCCTCATCTCCCCTCGGTCTCAGCCGAGACCTTGCTTTCTCTGGGCTGACTACTCAGACCCTCCCCGGCCCCGCCTGTGCTCCTGCGGCCAGCCGCTCCCCTGACCAGGCCTGCTCCTCACGCTCTACTTGTGGGCCCCTCCCATTGACCCTGAGCTCCACGAGGTGGGCCTCCGTCTGACTCCTTTACCATGTGTCTCAGGAGCAAGCCTGGCACCTGGTGCGGGCAGGTGAGCATCTGGCAGGTGAACTTTAGCCTGCGGCTGTAAGGCAGGAGGAGCCGCTGGCCCGACCCTCAGACCCTCACATCTGGTCACTGGGACGGAAGGCGCTGGGCAGAAGGTGTTCTGGATGCTGAGCCTCGAGGCCCCCCCTTTCTCACTGCAGGTTCTCGGAGGCTCTCAGAAGCCCAGGGCCCTCACGAGCTGCTGGCCCAGCGGTGCTGCTCGTGGGTGCAATCTCCCACCTGTACTGTGGCCACACGCCACGCCATGCCCTGCCCTGGGCTGTCCCAGCACCCCGAGGTGGTGCCTTCCTACCCTCCTCCTGCCTGTCCCCCCACTGGCTGGCCACGAGAAAGCCTCCATGGAGGACATAGGCCCCCTCCAGCCACCAGAACCGCCCACAGCTGGGCCCGGCAGGCTCACTGTCTGGGTCCCGTGTCCCCTCCCGATCCTCTCTGCTCATGGCCGGGAACAAACTGGCCCCACCCTGAGTCACACCGCTGTTGTCTTGGCTTTGGGGTTGCCTGCCCACTTCACCACCCCTTGCCTGCACCTTTAGCCCTGCCAGGGTGCAGGCTACCACTGTCCAGGGAGCGCTGGCCTCTGCCCCAGACCCTGGAGCCTGTAGGCAACTCACCTGTGCAGTGGCCATTTTCCTGCTGGGAGAATCCCTGGCCGCACTGCAAGGTGGGAAGAAGCAGAGACATAGTGAGTCGGGGAGAGCCCGCCTCAGGTCCCCCCAGTCACATCTACAGCAGAGCTGCTGGCCTGACCCAGAGTGAGGGCTGCGCTCAGCCCTGAGCCAAGGGGGAGCCCCTCCCTGGCAGCACCCTTCCCGTGCACCGGAAAGAACAGGCTGGAAGGCAGGCCAAGAACTGGGTCAAGCTCCCGCTCGTCCCCAAGTGGGATCCATGTCCCTTGGCTGGGACCCCTGAACCATCTGTCCCTTCTGTGCCATCACCCTGTGACAGGGCTGTGTCTTAGTCAAGGCAAAGAGTGATGGGGAGCGGGAGATGCTTATACCAACTTCTCCAAGAACCTTCCTTGCTCATGGGGGTTGGCACATGTGCCAGTCTAGATGCCACTCTCTGGGAGATAAAGGGGGCACCCCATCAGGGGGAGTGAATCAAGGCCTCTGGCTAGAATTTGAGCCATGGAGGCTGAGACAGATTTGGGAGCCTGCTCACACCCCATCCCCCAGCCCCCCACCACCGGGTTTGCTGTACCTCCTGGAGACAGCAGTCTGGTGGCGGGACAGGGCTCCAAACAACACTTCTCACAGGACAAGACGTCAGCTGTCCGTATCAAAAAGTGAGGGGCCCGGCGGGGACTACTGGAGAAGGGCGATGCTCCCCTCCCCAAAGCTGTGCACTGGTTACAAAGACCCTTAAGCTCCGGGGGCAGAGGCCATTGAGCTGCCTGCTCGTCTTGAACTTCCCCTTGGGTTTTGTGAGCACCCCTAGAATCCTCCTTACAGGTCCCCCTTCTGTGCGAGTGTAAGCCGATTCTAATTATGTGCGCCCACGTGGTGCCCACGAGGGTTAACGTCAGAGCTGTTGCTCAAAGAGCCTCCAGAGGCTCTGCCCACCCTCGAAGACTTGAGAAGAACCAGCAGGGAGCAGGAGGCCTGGGTCATCTTAACTTGGCTCGCAAAGGGCCGTACGGCCTCGGTGGATTCCTTTTCTTGGTTTCAGTTTTCCTCCTCTGTAGAATAGGTGCAAAAAGATTTGCCCTGCCAACACCCAGGCTTTCTGCGAGGCGCGGAAGAGGTGTGGGCGGTTGCAGGGGCAAGCACATGTTGAGGCGTCACTAAGAAGCCCGCGGTTTGCAAAGACCCGGCTCTCGAGAGCTGGTGTCTGCAGACTCTTGGAATCTCGCAGCAGCCCGGGGCGGTGGTGGGGTCTGGTTTTCTGGCAATGAGGCCTCGCTGCCTTTGCTCACCTCGAGTGGGGCTGGGTCCTGAGGTTTGGCTTCATCCTGGGGGTAGGGGATTTCCAGCACCGAATTCATCTCTTCACTGGCCACGCTCTGGCTCGCCATCCTGCCATCTGGCCACGTCACCTCCACGCTGCTGGCTTCATCCTTCCCTGTGCAGTGGAAGGGGAAGGTGTGAGCAGCAGAGGAGAGAAGACAGTTCCCAGCAAAGCACTCTCGCTCTAGTAAAGAGATGAATTTAACGTCGTTCTGAGCGCTAGGGAAACTGAGCCTGGCAGCTGTGGCCCCTTCTGGACAGTGCTGGCCAACAGAACTCTCTGTAATGGTGGAAATGTTCTGTCCATTACGGTGGCACCAGTTGAGCTCTTGAAGTGGGACGAGTGTGTCCCAGGAACTGAATTTTATTTCTATTTAATTGTAATTAACATGACTTTCACCAGCCACAATGGCCAGAGGTTATGCTCTTGGACAAATAAGCTCTAGAACTTTCATTACTGCCTAGGTCCATCAGCATGAGGATTTTTTAGGGGAGATGGAACCAACTAATAAGCAGGCTGACTGGGATTTGGTCTAAATCTCGGCCGTGTGGCTTACGGGGTATGTTGGAAAGAAGAGCATGAAAGGTGGGCTCCGGGAGGCCTGGAGCACGTAATCCCAGGCAGGTGCTATCGGAGCTTATTTTTAGATTACCCATGTCCACTTTTATACCCCAGCCACATTCACATTTATAGCCTGCTAGGAAACAGGCGCTTTCTGTCCCTGGGGATGTCCCTGTTTTCAGGAGTTTCCACTCTGGAAGGGCGGACAGGCAACAGGTGCACAGTAAGGGGTGTCAGATCTTAACAAGCTCCACAAGGAATGGTGGGCCAAGAGGCACCTGCCTTCTGTGCGCAGACCGGCCAGGGACAGGCTCCCGGGCAGAAGTCATTTGAGTTGTGTGCCGATGAAAAGTTGCAGGGAGGCGCACAGAACACTCGGCAAGGTGACGTGTTCACTAACGGGGGTGACGTGTTCACTAACAGGGATCTGTCCTTAGCAGCGCCTGTCCCTGGAGGCAGAAGGCAGGCTGGGAAGCTTTCCCAAGTGTTAGGCATCGCCAAAGTGGCCCCGGCTCCCTGTAAGGCAGGCCCAACACTGTGGCAAGATCTGGCTAGTAGTGACGAACTGGGGTGGCGGCTGGACCTCCCCTGCAGGGAGATGCTGTTTTTGTCAGTCACCTGGGAAAGGGCTGCACTCACAGAGGGCATAGACCCTGGTTATGGCCCACCATGGCCGAGCATGTGTGGGCCCAGTGCTCAGGGGTCCACACATCTATGCACCCCACCAGCTCCCTTTATAGGCTGAAGGAATGATAGGGCACCACAAGTGTCCCTTTTCCTGTCGTGCGTCCAGGTTCTGCTAGAAAACAAGTGAAGCCGAGATGTGCTATTGAATTGAGAGTCGCTTTTGGTCATTATCGTTCGTCCTTGGATTGACAAAGACGGCCCCCTGGGGTGAAGGGCAGTCTGTGAAACACCATCATGTGTAAAGGGGTTCGCCAGTTTTAGACTAGGGCTGCATGCAGACTTTGAGAAGAACCTGTGTGGGGACTCCCCTGGGCAGTCTGATGGGCGGGGCTCAGCACGCTGTGGTCGGAAGCAGCTGCATCTCATTCCAGCGCTCCGGGATGTCCACTTGGGGATTCCAGAGGAGCTCACACCTGGAGAACACTTCATCCAGCTTCCTAGCCGAGTCTGGTTCCCTTTTGTGTTATGCCCAAGCCTCCGCCAAACCCAACCCCTTCCTCAGCTCTGAGCAGTCTCATTGGAAGTTTCCAGGCTCACTGCTGCTGTGCTGTGAGTTAATGAGGACAGGGACCAGCTGCCACCCACTGGAAGGGTCAGAGGTGAGCAGCCTTCACCTCCTCAGGCTGGCGGGGGGGGGGTTGGGGTGGGGTGGGAGGGGTGGCAAGGATGTACCAGGGCGAGGGTCCCACGTGCGGGCCGACTTCTCATCCATGGAGATTCGCCCTTTCCAGGCCACTGACTAGGTCCGAGTTTTGCTTTATGAAGCCAGGAACTATTCTCATAACCCCTGTTTCCCATTCCCTCCTTCTACAATTATTGCTTTTGGGGGAGGGGGTGGAAATGGGTGTGAGGGGTGTCTGCTCCAGAAATTTTTTCCATCTGGAGTGTCTTGAAGTTCAAGAGAGCTGGCATTTTTAGGGTGTACAGTGCCCACATAAAGTGGCATACACAAAAAGTAAACATTTTCCACTTAAAAAAGGAGACAAAGAAAAGCAAATGTTTCTCACCTCAGCCAACAGAACAGCTACATGAATACATTTTCCAGGCTGACTGAAGTGCCACAAATAACTCAAGAGTCACCGAATATTCATAGACAACCACAAATTTACATCCTGTATTTGCCTGCTTCCGCCCTTCCTCCACACCCAGCATCCGAGCAAGCCATGAAGTCCCTCAGCAGGACACTCTTCCCCATTTGGGCGCCCTTGGGGGCCCCATTTCCTCATCTGCAGGACAGGGGTGCTGGCTGGAGCGCGGAACCCTGCCAAGGGCAGCCTCCCCCTGGGATGTGAGGCCCCGCTGGGCACACACCCCTTGGCACTTACCCCATCCTCTGACACTGGGGCACCTACCGTCCACAAGAAGCTTTTTTTCATTCACTGGTTGGCAACAACACTAGAGAACTGTACCCCGAACCCCGCCAGGTGAGTTGCAGTGTTGCTTTGGTGCCTTATGGCAGCAACACGAGGGAGGTATTGTTTTGTAATTCCTAATTTAGAGACTTGGGGGACAGAAGTGAATTGCCCAGAGTTACACAAGTAGGGAGCATCTGGCCCCAAAGCCCACATCTACCATACCCATGTCCTACTGCCCACCCCCTACCTTGCCCAGCCCACCTGGAAACAAGCATCCCATGGGCAGGGCTGTGGGGGCCCACAGGAAGGTGTGGGGGGCCTCTGGGAGGACCCGAGCCCGTGGTACAGGGGCAGAGTGAGGATGTTAAACTGGGAAAGCGCAGCGGCCATGCTGGTTCCAGCTTGGCAAGGCCAAGGGCGTGCAGGCGTCTGAGCTGGGCCTGGGCCTGAGCCGTCCCCAGGCCCAGCTGAGGCCTCTGCCCCAGAGGGCTCGAGCCTTCCCACGGCCACACGACGGGCCTGGCTCTGGCTCAGTGGCTGCCTACTGCCCTTGGCCAGGCCTTGTACAGGGAGCGGGCTGGCCAGTGCAGGAGGCCCTGCTGACCAGCACAGACGTGAGGGCAAGGCAGCAGAGACTGGCCTCTGGCAGCTTGGGAAGGACAAAGGCCAGGGAGGCACCGGAAATTGCACTTTTCAGAAGAATTACAAGCAAAACAGATGGTGGGAATACAGTTGGTGGAATATTTTTGCACTTTAATAAAGCCATTTTTCTGTGGGCCCCTGCGTCTTCCTTCCTGAAGTGAGCACCAGCCAGCTGCAATCAGTTGAAAGGGAGGCGGCACGTGCTTATGGGGGCGGTTGTCAATATTTGGGGTGAGACCTGAGTGGGGTTGGCAGGGGTTAGCAGATTATAGGGGCTTGTTTTTATTTCTGGGTTTGATTGCACTGACTGAGCCTTCTGACAGCTAGGAAGTGGGAACCAGGGTGTGAGATATGAGGGGCTGGGGGTGGGGTTGGGGCAAACAGGATGCATGTGGGCACTCACCAAAGACGGAGCAGAGACGTTAATTTATGAGCCTGGCGCTGTCTGCAGAGAAAGGTCAGGGAGGGGGGGAAGGCAAAACTTGGGGCTCCACTGAGCAGAGATGGGTGGGGTGGGAGCTGACACCCCCAGAAGAGACAGTTTTGTAGGAAGAAGCTGGAGCATGCTGCACAGCTGTGGACCCCTGAGAACAGACACCCGGCAGATCCCGAGCGTCTCCTGTGTTGCGGTGCAGCCGACCCAGGGCCAGGCCCACTGCGCCTGAGAAGCCCGTCACGGAGCTGGCTGGCTCCGTGCTCAGGGCAGAGTCCGGCAGGTGCTCTCCAGTGGGGGTCAGGATGCACGGGAAGCCTCGCCTGGCGAGAGGACGGGGGGCATACCTGGGCACCCACAGACTGGTCCGCAAAGTCAGGAGGAGGCAGGGGTGGCTTGTGGAGGGAGGAGGGACGTGCGGCCAGTGGGGTGAGTCTGGATGGCTTAAGCACTGCTGGGGGCATCCTGTGGCCTCCGCCGGCCTCTCCTCACAGCCCAGGCTGCACCTGCTTTTCAGTGGATTGGAAGCCAAGGCAGGCCAGGACATGCCCCTTCTCCCCGAGACGGGGGGCCAGACTGCTCAGGGGGGAAGCCACTGCACTGTCTCTGGGGGGCCGATGCAGGAAATGACGCCTGAAGCCTGAACTCCTGCAGCCTTGCTGGGACGTGGAGGAGCCAGGCGCAGGCTTGGAGCGAGGTCCAGGATGCGGTGTTGAGAGAGCGAGAAGAAAAGGCCAGTTTGGGAGCAGTGGATCGCCCATCATCGTTTTAATCATAAAATCCCAGGAGTAGATTCCTGGAAATGTGCTCGCAGCGATGCACGTCACGGGAGCCTACAGGGAGGCCAGGCTGCACCGCCCGCCCGCCTCACCACCCTTCGCTCTGCTCTGCACTTTCTTCTCACTGGGCCCAACATCTCCCGGCGCCTCACGGCTACACCTCGTCGTTAGCAATTTTGTATTCCTCGCTACTCCATCTGCCACTGGAGGGTAAGACCACGCATGGCAAGAATCTGCACTTGCGTTTGGCACCTAGCAGGTGCTCAATAAATATGTATTGAATAGCTGTATCAGATGGCACTGGGGGAGGGTGGAGGGAGAAACGTTCCCTCTTACTTAATATTCCAAACATAGTGGTGAGAATACAAGTTATTTTTACTTTCTTCTTCTTCTTTTTTTTTTATAAGATTTATTTTATTTATGCATACAGAACTGGGGTACAGGCCAGAGGTGCAGGGGAGGTGAGAGGATTCACCAGAGACAGAGTGGGGAGCAGGACATGCAGACTGACGAAGTGCACTGCTGAGGGGAGCAGCGGCCGGCCAGGAGAGGGCTGCCGCGCCATGGGTGGGGATCAAACTCATGCTGCTTTGGCTATGTCGCGTCCTAATGCTGTGCTCTGACCTATTGTGACACCAGGGAGGGTCCTTTACCTTCTTATTTGATTTTTAAAAATATTTTCTAATTTCCCATAATCAGTATGCATTATTCTGACACCTAGAAAAGCACACAAAAATAAGGCCTAAAGACAACTTCTGCGGGGACCCAGGCCCTGCCAGAGGCCCCTCTGCAGGAGCTTTACCGCAGCCCTGCCCTGGTGCGGCCAAGCCTGGCGGGATTCCGGCCCTGGCGGCCCCTCCTGTCCAGCCTGCTCTGCGTGTCCCCAACAGGGTGGCCTTGGCATCCTTCTCCAGACTCTGCTCCTTCTGCCCCAGACACACTGGACGCACTCTGGGCCGTGGTTCAGCCAGCAGACTAGAGTGTTCTCCCAGTCCCAGAGCTGGCCTTCTACCCGCCCCTCTCCCAGCAGGCCTGGCCTTAGCCCCGGCTCCTTGGGAAAGCGGCCTGGGAGCAGGCCTGGCTTTCCCTGCTCGGGGCCCCGCGGACACTGGGCCGCATGAGGCGCGTGCCAGTCGCTTACAGGAGAGTCCCTGTGCCCACCGCCGCGCTGCTTGGACTGGAGGGAAGGAAGAGTTTCTTTTGGTCTTCACTCTCTCTGTCTCTGAGTCTCTTGGTCTCCCCAGCTCCTGTCTCTGCCTGTGTCCCCACTGTCCTTCCACTGGCCTCCCCTGAGGCTTCTCTCTTCCTTGCCCACACCTGGCCCTCCATCAGTGAGGAGGCCTGTGCTGCGCTCTGCACATGGAGGAGCTTCCCCTGGGCCTAGGTGCCGTGGCTTGGCGCCCCGGGCTGTGTCCAGGCTGCTGCCCTGCTGACTGCTGAGCCACAGAGCTTCTCCCTGCAGGCCCCAGGATGAGGCGCAGGGTGGGCCCCAAGAGCAGCTTCTTTCAGTGCATCTCTGGAAGTGGTACTGGTAGCAGAGAGGATCTGTGGGGAGGCCAATAGGGCAGTTGGAACCAGAGTTCAGACCCAAAACAATTTTTGAGGCACATGACAGGTGTCTTAAATATAAGAGGGAACCCATGGGATACGGGGGAGGGGAACCCAGCCCAGTGTGGCCTGGCCATTGATTTGCTATGTGAGTCTCAACTTCCATATCTGTAGCCAGGGATGATGTTGGTGACCAGCCTGATACCTGGAACAGCATCCTAGTTAGGGTATGGTGACAGTCAACTTGGTACCTGGACAGCCTCACTATGTCTCCTTTCTAAAGTAGGCTTCAGCTTCGGTTTTCTGATCTGTAAAGTGGGGGTTCGGAATGCTGATTCCTCCTATTGGACTGGGAGTTGAATAAGGAACCACAGAGGATACTCGGCCAGTGGCTGGGCTAAGCAAAGTTAGTGCTTGACCAGAGCAGCTGCTGCTGTATTACAGGGGGATGCATTTAAAGGTCACCTTGGACTTTTGGGCCAGCAGAGCAAACAGCTGTCCTCACAAGGGATAGCCGTCCAGCCACAGGCCAGTCCTCTCAGTGCAAAATAGCCCGAGAACTTGTTCATATGACCAGGCCCTGGGTCCTCTAAATATCCATGCATCTTTTTCAGGCTGCTTAATGAGCCTGCGTTTCCTGTAAAAATTGAAACACACAATAACACACATACAGGAGAAAATTCAAGTCAGATACTCAGAGGTCTGGGCTGGAGGCTCCGCTCTGCTATTGAGCCATCATCTGACCTGGGCAGGTTTTTGCGTTGTTCTGACCCTCAGTTTCCCCATTTGTGAGGCCAGAATAAACAACAGGTAGTCATGCAGATGACGTGACATACTAAGAGTGAAGAGCCAGCGTGCCTGGTGCATGTTAGAGCTACTATAATAACCAGCCGCTCAGAGAGTCACTGTTCACACTTGTTGTATTTTCTTTCTATTTTTTCTCCACACATAAGACATGTGTATCAAACGAACAGGCACATATGCATTTATTAACTTGAGATCATATTGCCTATTATGTTAACAGTAGGTCACCTTGTGAGATGCTAACACATGGTGTGTGTGGGGGGGTGGCTTTGAGCCTGGGATATTTGACTCATGCTTTCTTGACCATCATGTTTCAGTAAAGACACTCTTGGATCTCCCCAGTGATTCGTAACCTTTCCCCATTATCACCTTTCCTCTCCAGGAAGCCTGTTAAGATCACTTCCCCTTAACCCATGGCCGGTCTCCCCAGGCCCCTGACTCACCCAAGCCGAAGTGCGCCACAGGCTCCATCTCGCACAGGTAGCCCGAGCCCCCGTCGATAATCCTCAGGTGGGCCCCGCTTTTCTTGGTGTACAGCACCACCTTAGCCCCTCTGGCGAAGGCCCCAAATCGGGTCCGAGGTACCACTCGCAGCCAGTTGTTGCTGAAGCCCTGTGGGGGGAGGGAAGGAAGCAGCCTGGCTCAGCTGGGAGCAGCAGGGGCGGGTAGGGGAGGAAGAGGCAAGGAGCAGAAGGCAAAGCCTGGGAACAGGGTGGGAGCCAGGCAGGAGGAAGGCAGAGCAAGGGCGGCTTGGCTGCCACTGGAAACAAGTGCTGGAGAAGCGGAGGCTGGACGCTGCCAGGGGAAAGGGGATGAGGTGCCCAGCTCCTGCTGCAGTGGCCAAGCAAATGTCCCCAGCGCCTCTGCCCTCATCCGCCCGGACCCAGGGGAGCACATCGGCTGGGCCCATGGGTCCCGTGGTCCATGCACACCTGGTTACCCCGGAAGACGGACAGCGGCTGAGCCATGGACTCTCCATGGGACAAGATGAGGTCCAGCATCCCATCTCCATCGAAGTCTGTCACCACGCCCCCTGCAACAACGCAGATTTCACTCTGGCCATCGACCAGGAGACCCACTGGGAGGGGCTCAGGACCTGCCATGGCCACAGCCCTGAGTGCAGGAGGCAGAGAAAGGACACAGCTGGGGCAGGGAGGCTGGGCCTGAAGCCTGCTCCCCTCCTTTCTTACAGCCACTCCCAACGGGGCTCACGGAACAGGGGCTCCCTTTCCTTCCCCCATTTGGCACAGAGAAGATGGATGCACATTACACAGACCGCGAGGACTTCCTTCTCTTCCATCACACTTGCCCACTAGAACTGCACTTCTACAATCTGTGAGGCATTCATGCACATACTGTCCCCTTTTGGTCCTTACTACTCCTCAGACAACTGAGGACGGTGGGCTCATCATGCCCATTTTATGCATGTGGAAACAAGGCCCAGATGAAGCAACTTCTCCAAAATCACAAGTGAGACAATGGCAGGGCTGGGTCTCTGGACTCCCGACACGGTATTGTTTCCTAGCCCCTGTGGGAGAGGGGGAGGTCACACCCTTCTTTCCATCTCCCCCAGTAGAGCCTGGCCAGAGAAGCTACAGCATGGAGATTCAAGTTGGAACTGGTTTGAGCCAGTTTCAACCGCTTTGAACCAGTCAGAACCGGTTTGAAACTGTTGGAAGCAGTTTGACCTAGTCTAAATCCGTCGGAACTGGTCTAAATTTGTTGGAACTAGATTGAATCAGTTAATACCGGTCTAAACCGGCTTCAGTCTGTTTGAAGCGTTCCGCCTCTCTGAATTTTGAAGAGGTCAGAGTGAATCCACAACTCTTTGGAAA
>NW_004567112.1:19885123-19945699 GCF_000260355.1 Condylura cristata | reverse complement strand
AACATTTTTATAGATTTATTTATTCATACATCCAAGAACTGGGGTGCAGGCAGGGAGTGGGGGTGGGAGGCGCCCCAGAGACACAGCGGGGAGCAGCACAGGGGGATCCCCTGAATGCACTGCTGAGGGGGCAGCGGGGAGCACCCTGGGGTCCCTCCCTGGCCAACAGGGGAGCAATCTCGTGCTGAGACTCACCCTGCACCATCAGGGACACCCCCAACTTCTGTATAGATTTATTTGTTCATGCATCCAAGAACTGGGGTGCAGGCAGGGCTGTGGGGCTGGGAGGCGCCCCGAGACAGAGCGGGGAGCAGCACAGGGGGATCCCCTGAATGCACTGCTGAGGGGGCAGCGGGGAGCGCCCTGGGGTCCCATCAGGGACACCCCAATGTTCTTACAGATGCAGTCATGCATGCAAGAGCTGGCCCTCACCCCCACCCCGCTGGCCTGCACCCCAGCTCCTGTCTGCAGCGCGCACAGCAGCCCGCCCCGTGTCTCGGGGCTCAGCTCGGTCAGCAACGGGCAGCCGGAAGCGCAGCCCGGCCCCGGCCCCCCCCCGTCCCCGCGGCCTGCAGGGGACAGGCAGAAGCCCACAGCGCCCTGGGCGTGTCCACTCCTGCGGCCGAGGGCGGTGGGAGGCGGCTGGGGCCGGCGGGTCGTGGCCCCGCTGGGACTCGGGGTGGCCTCTGCCCGTGCTGGTCAGGCCCCGGGCTGGGGCTGGGCTGCCACCTGGTTGCCTAAGAGCCTCTGCTCACAGACCCTGCCTGTTCCTTTCTTGGGTTTTAATTTACGTCGGTAAATATTGATTTTTCCTTCTCTAATGGATGAATTATAGACAGCCGGAGAAGGGCAGGTGATGGATGGAGGGGGCAGGGACGCAGCCACCTTCAGCTGACCTTCACTTTCCCTCAAGCGGCCCTAGGTCTCAGTTCTGCTACCCGAGGTTCAAACCCTGCTCACATGCCACCTCCTCATGCCCTCCCTGATAGTCCTTCGCGAAGCAGTGCTTTCCTGCCCTGCCTTTATCTCTCTCCTGGCCTTTACCACTTTGCCTTGTGCTAAAGCTCTGTATGAAAGCGTCTTATCTCCTCAGCTAGACTGTGAGCCCTGTGCAGGCTGGGACCATGCATTATTCATCTTTGCATTTCCCGCAGCATCTAACCCCGTGCCTAGCTTTCAGAAGGCTGCAAGCACACGTCTGTGGGACACATGGGTGAATTCCAGAGGCAAATGGGACTGAAGCCCCTCGGGGCTCCAGGGTTCTGCTATTTTGAACTCTGAATTTTGGTAACATTTGCTTCAGAAAAGTCCACGGTGAAAGTCTTGCACTTTCTCCACATGAACCAAATGCTCAGAGGGGTGGGGAGATTTCCTCTCTCACTTCTCACTCACTCACTGGGTTCTCCTAGCCTGTAGGGCTCCGCCCTGATGTGTGGAGCAATGTTGGGACAGACAAGAGGCCCAGCAGGGTTCTGTAACCCTCTCCGCTCTCTCAGGTGGCTGGTGTTTGTTCACCCAAGACACAGAATGTTACCAGAGGGCTGTGAGGTGACCAGTGCTCTGGGGAGGGGGACCCCCGAGTTGGAGTCCACAGAGGCACGTGCCAAGGACCACTGGCACAGGAAGGGTATGTGGGCAGCTTGAGGGTCCAGGCCTGGCCCAGCCCAGAACTGACAGGTGCGCAGCCCTGACAGACGTGCTGGATGGTCTCCTCTGTCCACAGGGAGCATCTGAACTGACCACATGCCAGTGCAGGCTGGGCAGGGCTACGATGCCCGGTGGTGTCAGGGGTGTGTGCCCGTCTTACCCTGCCAATACCTACTGTGGTCACCTGTGCCCTATATACTCTGCCACAGCTAAGCAGAGACACCCACAGCTTCGTGTTCACTGCCGTTAGGGCCTTAAGGTCAGGGCCTAGTTTCCACCAAGATTATGTACTTGCCAAACACATTCAGCAGCAGTTTCTGTGTGCCAGGCACCGAGCGGGCTGTGCACGAGGCCAGAGCTCAGGGTCCATGGTGACAGGGAAGCCCATGCAGAGTGCCAAAGGCCTGCCGGGAGGGCGGGACTGAGAGGGGGTGCAGGGTTGAGACTCTCGCCCAGGCTTGGAGGAGGAACTAAGTGATCCTCCCTCTGCGACAGAATGATGAATGAGCTGAGTCACTCAGATGAGGGGCAGGAAGGGTGTGCGGGCAGCTTGAGCTTCTAGGCCTGGCCCAGCCCAGAACTGAAAGAACGTGGGTGTCTGGCACTTAGGTGTCGAGGGCAGGTAGAGTGTGATGAGGTCGGGACAACACTGGGCTCGGGGACACGTCATGGAGAGGACATTGGGAGCTGCCAGCGGGCTTCAGGGGAACTGGGGTATAGTTACACCCGCATTTTCAGGAGCTCACTCTGGGGAGCTAGACACAGGGAGGCCAAGGTGGTGCCAGTGGAATCCCCTTGAGAGAGGCCAGGCATGGCATAGGGTGCACACATGAGGACAGATCAGAGGCGAGTTTAGGGGTGTTGGCAGGACCCGTGTTTGGCGTGGGAGAGGCCTGTTCACGCCTGTTGCTGCTGGCAGGTCCCCTCTCATGCTCAGTGAGTCCTGTGTGGGCAATGAGCCCCCTGTCACCCTAGACGTCATGAGGGCAGATCAGGCACCTGAGGCTCTGTGTCTCTGGTGCCCGCCGTGAGGGGCCCTCCATGTTCTTTTTGGCATTGGAGAAAAGCCCGTGCGGTACCGGGCAGCTGACTGGGGGCCCAGCTGCAGCCCCTCACACCCTTTGTGGTGTGCTCCCCACCTGGCCACTTGCTGTGGGGATTTGGGGCATAGACACGTACCTGAGAAGTGGGAGCAAACACACTCACCCCCGGGACCTGTCCAGGGACAGCCCTGGGCCTGCCTGCAGTCAAGGAGTAGCGGGGAGCAGGGCGGTTTGTGCAGGCGCGCGAGAGGGCTGGGTTCTCAGGCCACAGCAGCAGAGCACGAGGCTCCTAGATGCTCTGAGGTCCTGGCAGTGACACTTTATTAGCCAGAGAAGGAAAGCAGTGTCTCTGTTAACAAGCAATTGATCTTCTGCAATTAATCTGGAAGTTGTGAATAAGCTTTTTGCAAGGCACCTAATTAGTAAATCTGGTGCCTTTGGGGGGTGATTATATCCAGTCAAGATTGATGCTTTGTTAATAATTATATTTTAAAACACCCTTGGTCACAGCCCCCCCCTTCTGGGGGGTTGGGGGAGGAGACCTTGAGGGGTCAAGCAGGTGACCTAGCCCATTCCCAAAGCCAAGTTCCCTGGGCCACCCACCGCTCCTCTGCTCTGGAGACCCACTGGCATGTTTCAGCCTGAGGGCAGTGCCAGCTCAGGCCACGGGGGTTTGCTCCCCAGCAGCAGTTCTTGAACCATCACGCTGAGGATCATCTGCCTAGTGCACTTGTTAAAAATAGATTCTGGGTCTCATGCCTGACTCAGGAGGCCCAGGAGGAATCTGGGCTTCTGACTACCAATAGCACTGGGGTGATTCCCAACCCCTCGGAGGGAGACTCGCCCCTGGAGATCCAGCACTTCTGCCTGGACACCACTCAGGCGCCGGCCGGGCCGTGACCCCCTCACCTTGTCACAACTGGTCTCAGCACATCCCCAAGGGGTGTACTGCAGACATCACTCCCAAGAGAAAAATCTTTGAGAGAGGTGTCTATAGTCAAGTCTATTTGAACATTTTATCTATCTTTGGGGAAAAATTGCTCATGGCCAAGTTAAGGCCTGCAGCAAGAAACCCGCCTGCCTCTGCAGAACCCAACTGCCCCACAGTGGACTCTGTATGCCCTTTTTGAGGCCATGCGGACATCGGTTCCGTGGAACCTGGTGTCTGGCCACACTCTGGCCCATGTCCCTCAGCCTGGTGTTCCCCAAGCAGCAGGTGGCCAGCTTCCTGCTGGGACCGCCCTCCACCCCACAGGCTCGAACTCAAGTCCTGTCCTTGCCTCCTCTCTGTTCTTTCACCAGGGCACCTCCCTCCACCTCAGCTCTTGCAGAAAGCCTTTCCGAGTCCTACACCTTCCTCCTTGACCCAGATGCTCAGAGTGAGCGATACCGGAAGAGGCGGTTGGCTGAGGCGCTGCGGTGGGCGAAGTTGTTGAAGAAGATCTCCAGCTCCTGGTCGTTGTCAAAGTCGGCGGCGATGACTGTGCGGACGGGAGAGGGCATGGAGAACTTGGGCGAGGCGATGTCCTGGGAGGAGAGAGGCCGCAGGTCAGCGGGCAGGTGCCTGGCGCGGGGGTGCGAGCGGGTGAGAGCGGCCCATGTCACACTTGGAGCCACTGAGCCACTGCTGTTTCCACACTCAGGCCTCCTGTGGGTAACCTGAGGCAGGGCAGACACCAGCATGCCCACTCCCAGGCCTCCCTGGAGAAGGAGGGTGTGGCTCACACGCATGTCTGACGAGTGGGGCCACTTCGGGGTGTCTGGTCCCAGATTCTGTGCCCTTTCTAGACCCACAGTGAGGCTGGTGCTGGGTGGACGCTGACAGCTGGGCATTTGGACCCAGGTTTCTCTGCTGATGAGCTGGTGTGGCCTTAGTGTAGGTGCTCAGCTCCTGGGGTCTCGCTTGCCTCATCAGCCATACGGGCACAGCGGTAGCAGCCACGTCGGGAGGGCAGTGTGGGAAGTGCTTGGCATGCGGTGGGCATGCGTCCCTGCTCTGCCCTGGCTCTGTGCTCGGCAGCATGACAGTGGTGGGGGCTGCCTCTAGAACCTTGTGTTCGTTTTGGGAAGTCTTTTGCTTTTTTCCTTTCTTGAAACATTTGCTTGGGGGGGGGTGCAGTGTCAGATATACCTGCCCAGGGCTCGTGGGGAGACCTCAGCCTGGGAGATCCCCGCTGGCCTACAGAGGGCTGACAGGGCTTTGGTGGGCAGAAGGCCCTGGCGCAGGACTGAGCTCCGAGATAGAAGAACCGTGCATGGAGACCTTTTTTGTTTGTAAGCAGAATATCCATGCTAGATGGATTTGTCTCCTAAAGATCCCGGGAAGCAGTCTAAATCTCAGGGTCTTCCTGGAGAGGCCTGGGGAGGGCACCACTGCTGATCCCCAGGGCGCCCCTCTGCGGCCTGGCCTGTCCCTCGCCCTCTCCCCGTAGGTCCGCTCCATGGGCCCAGCCGGTCTGGGACAGCTGGCGCACTGCCTGTTCAGGGGAGGCCAGGAAGGAAGGCTGTCCTCATTGGCTCAGTAATGAGGCTGATGAAGAGCCCGGCCAGCTGGCCGGGGTGGGCCAGGCAGGGCCTTAAGAGCTGGGGAACAAAGAGACCTCAGGATCTTTAACTCATTATTATTCTATTGATCCTATAAAAATGGAAACCTACATAGCCCCCTGGGGGTCGCTCCACCACCCGCCTGGGATAATGTATGTAAAACGCTTAGCACAGTTCCTGGCACACGGGAGGCACCTGATAAATGGGGCAGCTATTATTATTCCTCTAGCTCCGTGAGCTCTGGGAAGAGGCCATCGGGAGGCTAGCAGGGCTTCTCAGCTCAGCACTCTGACATTTGGGGCTGGGTCCTTCTTGGGGGGGGGAGGGGCTGTCCAGGAAATCCTAGGCTGTTAGGCAGCATCCTTCGCCTCCACCCACCAGTCGCCAGTATCCCGTTTGTCAAGAAAGCCCCAGACATGGTCCGCTGTCCCCCAGATGCCACCTTCACTGTGCAGCCACAGCCCATCTCAGCCTGGGGGAGGTGCGGAGGGGCTGTATCCCCTGACCACGCGGGGGCCACTCACAGTGCTGGGTGGCGCAAAGGGGAGGGAGAGCGAGAGGCCCTGCTTACCCGGAAGCGGACCTTCCCGTGGGCGCTCATCTGCAGGTAGAGCCGGTGGGGGCCGTTCCAGTTTCCGTACACGATGTCGACTTTGCCGTCGCGGTTGAAGTCGGCCAGGGCCACTCCTCTGCCGTGCTGGTGGGGGTCATCCACACCTGGGGAGGAAGGTCGGAGCCCTGAGGGCAGCGCCTGGAGCTTCTGCGAGCACTCCTCTGGAATTCTAGGGGAGCGGCGGCCAGGCAACACAGCGCTGTCCCTCCCGGGCACCGGCCACCGGCCACCGGGAGCAGCAGGGCCTGCCAGGACTTCTCCACAGGGGACGGGGCGGCACAGCCATCTATCAGTAGTTGCGAAGGGGACCAGAACTTGTCGTCTATCTGTTCTTGCCAGCAAGCACTGTTTTGCTCCATTTGAGGGTCCCTTGGGGCAGGGAGAATGGTGGAAATTCTGGAGGACTAAAGGCCTCCCCGGTCACCCCCACACTGCCACAGGGGTACATTAAGCTGACTGGTACCTTTGCTGCAACCTTCCCAGTGTCCTCAGGTCAATCAAACTCCTGCAGGGTAGACACCTGCCTGCCTTAACTGGTCTCCCTCACTAAACTCCGGTCACCCTGTATTCTTTTCATTTCTCAGATGAACTGAGCTCTTTCCAGCTTCTATGACTTTGTTCAAGCTGTGACTCTTTCCCTGGTTCTTGGTTATTCTGCTCTCAGCTACAAAGTCACCTCCTCAGGGAAGTCCTCCCAGATCACTTCCATGGAAATAGGACCTGGCCTCCCCCCACCCACCCTTCTCCCTGACAGCCTTCTATTCTTTCCCTCTACTGTGTAATTATGTCCCTTTACCTTCTACTCACTTAGGGTGTCTGGTTTCCCCACTGAACCTTGTGCTCTGTGAGGTCAGGAACTGCCTTCTTGGTCACCTTTGTGGTCATCATAGATACCTGAAATGACTGTGTTGGTCCCCTGGGACATTGGTGACAACAGAAGAAATACTGTCCTGTGACAGAGAAGCCCAAGGTGCCTTGTGAGATTATGGAAGAGAAGCCTGTGTCCCATGTCAAGTGCTAGTGGGACTGAGCCAATCCCGGGGGAGCACAGATGGCAGTTTGCCCACAGCGTGGCCTGGCAGCTACCTGCCCCAGGTGGACTTGTTCCCTCAGACACGTACGACCTGAGGGCGAGGGTGCCGGAGAGGGCCCCTTGCCCTGGGTCATCAAGCAGTCAGGGTGGGGGACCATGGGACAATAGGAAGTGGGTGGGGATCCCAGGAAGTTCTTGCCAGCTGCAAATATGGAGGTTCTGCGGATGGGAGCCAGGAGGAGTGGGGTGAAGCCCTCTGGGAACCTTGGGTGCTGAGCATCCTCTTGGGCGCGGGAGGCAGGGGGAGAAGAGGCAGTAAGACCCAGGCTTCAGAAAAGGGGTTTGCAAAGGAATTGGGGCAGCTTCCAACCTGTAGGATTAACACCCCATTAATTCTCTGCAAAATTCCCAGCCCTAGTGTCAGTGGCCTTCCGTGTTGGCCCATTTCTCTCCTATCTACGAGGCACCTTGACAAGGAGCTGGTTCCCTTTCGCGGGAATAATCGGTGCCAGGCTGCATTTCACAGCAGCATCTGTTTGGGTGATGAATGCCCTCTTGACATGTCTTGTTAAACCCCTGCAATCATTCTGACTTTCAATTACGGGCCTAACACCTTCCTCTCTCCTCCCGCCTGATACCTTCTCCTGCTCCAACTTGTTGGCTCACCTCTGCTTCCATCTCTTTAACACGTTATCAAATGCTCTAGGTTTTCTCCACCACAACCTCCCCTTCATTTTATGATTTTTCAGTGATGAGAAAATTTGCAGCCAGAGTATATGGCACCAGGAGGGGTGGGCTGGGAGGGAGGACAGGCCAGGGGTAATACTTCCCAACTTCGGCTTTGCCAGGGAGGAGAAGAGGGCAGGACAAGGATGGGAACTCATTGGCTGCTAGTAGGTGGTGGGGCTGACTGTTCAAAACGGGAACAGGGAGCAGCGGGCTGGGGAAGCAGGTTCTTGTCAGTCATGGAGGGTAGATGGGTACATGCTCAGGGCTTGAAGCCAACGTCAGCTCTGGCTGGAGCTCAGAGGACCTTTGATCTGTGTCCAGACCCCTGCTCTCCTCCTCTTCTGGAGGCCAGAGTTTGTCTCTTTACCTCCTAGAAAGAGGTAAAAATCAAACCATCCCTTCATTGGCAAGGTGGGGAGGAAACGGAAGGGAGAGATATTTAGCGGAAGGGCAGACTAAATAGATCCAGAGCTGGTAAGTGTCAATTCCATCATTCAGCAAAATTTTTTTGGGTGACCACTGTGTGCCAAGTATTGTAGCAAGGTGAACAGTCTTGTGGACTCAGATTATTGGAGCAGTGTAGAGGCCTGAGGGAGAGGGACATTCAAGGGGCGGAATGCGGAGGAGGGATGCCATCTTGACAGGTGGCACAGAAGGAGTCAGGAAAGGCTTCATGAAAATCTCTGAGTTAAATGTTAAAAAATAAATAGAAGTTCTGCAGATAGAGAAGCGAGAGAGGGCACTTAGGTACAGAGGATGGGAAGTGCAAAGGTCCTGAGGTTGATGAGGGATGAACACAATGGAAGAAGAGAGACGAACTGGGAGCCTGGAGTGCTATTCCGTGTAGATTTTATCCAGCTCTTATTATAGCTATTTGTTTATTCGTCTGTTTCTTCCTATACAATGTCAGTGCCTCTGTGTGTGTTGTTTGGGTGGGGGCGGTATTGAGGGGTTAGGTGGTCTCAGCCTTAGTCAGGCTAGCCTCTCCTGTTCATACCACCAACAGGCTGAGACTTAGCAAGGACTTGATAGATGGTTATTGAACGGGATGGAATGTTTAAGATAAACATGGGGGCAAGGAATGGAGAGAGGCAGCTTGGAAGGGGAACTTGATGCTGAGAGACACAAACAGGACACAGAGGAGCACGGGCCAATTAGTTTGCTGGCAAACGGATAATGGTCAGGATTTCCAGGGGCCCCTCTCTCCAGTAGCAAACATGCCCCGTGGCCTGAGCCTGGAGGATGTGGAATTGCAGGGGACCAGCAAGGCCCTCTCGAGTGGTTTGGAGGAAGACTTCTCCTGAGGCATGTGGGGGCTGACCTGGAGTGGGCAGGGAGACCAGTCTTCCCTGTGGGTCTGGGGGTGCTGAGGGACCCAGGGCGGGGGTGCACTCACCAGCGCTGGCTGCAGCATCCACAAAGGTGCCATCACCTCGGTTGTGGAAGAGGAAATTGGGCCCATTCTCGTTGTCGCAGAAGATGTCTGAAGCACTGTTGCTGAGGATGGGGCCCACGCTGACACCCCGACCCCCTAGGAGAGGACACGACTCAGCCTGAGGGGCAGAATTAAAGCCCAGTCCTGCTTGGAGGACAGGGCTGCCCCTGAGGAGAGCCAAAAAATGCATCAGAAAGCACTGGGGGGGGGGGACTCCCGACCTTCTGGAGGCTTCCCATGAGCCCAGGTATGGGCTCCAGGCTCCATCAACGATGATGAGGTTGGCCAGGGGCAAGGTCCAGCCGCTTCGTGCCAGAAGGATCCCATAACTGAAGGAACAGACCCTGCCTCCATGGCTGAATGACGATAACCCTAAGTCCAGCTGGACCCTCACATTTCAGCCAAGTCCTGGACAGCCCCCACCCCACCCTGAGCCACACGTAGTCTCATCAAAACAGTGGTCACTTGTGATAGCACCTGCAGGGCCTGACTCCTGACAGAGGTAGAAGGACACAGACTGCTTTGCTCGACATACAACCGCCTGGGACAACTGTGTGTCCTCAACAGCCGCTGGCTGCAGGATGACAGTGCAGACACCAGACGGTCTATCCTGTAGCTAAAAAGCCGGCCTGGGTCCACATTACCGGCTAGGTGGCGGGCCCACCATATAGTGCTAAATGAAAAGGAAAGTTGCCAAGAAATGGCACTGCTTAACTTTAATTTAAAAAATAGGAAAATAAGTCTGCTCTTTCTAAACATGTTTGTGCAGGCTTGTTCTTAAGTGTGGGGGAAAGTGAGAGGGCTGCAGACAGAGCTGTCCACACTGGCAACCTGGCTGGGGTGGGATGGGGGAGGAAAGGAGAGATGCAGCTGACATTTTCTGGCAATGTCTTTGTGTTGCTCTGCTTGTTGTTTCTGTAGTTTAAATTCATAAAACCTCATAAATCATATACTTTTTTTTTTTTTTAAAAAAGAAAGAAATCAAGTCCACTCTACATTTGGGTTAGCTGCATTCAAGTTCAATTTGAGCTACCCCTGCCAATAAGTCCAATCCGGTCTTGAACCATCCCTTCCCAAGTCTGGGCATCCGAGCCCTGACGTCACCCTGTAGCGCACACTAGAAGTTGGAAATAGTTTGTGGAAAACAGCCTGACCAGCATTGGGACATGGCTTCTTGGCCCAGCATGGCTTTTTATAAGCAGTGACTGCTCCAATGACATAGGCTTGAGCCCAGTCAGCCTGCATGGTACCTCTCTCCAGCACACAGTAAAGGTCAATGGCAAATAGATGGAAGAGACTGGCTTAGACCAGAGGAGGGGCCTCTTGTCCCAAGGACTGTTCCTCTAGTCTTTGGGGCTGCTGTAACAGAATACAATTGCCATAAATCAGTAAGCCTCAGTTTTCTCATCTGTAAAGTGGGGATAGTGTGACCCAGTTTTGTCTTTTCAACTGTCAGGTTTTAAGAGGATAAAATAGATGAATTTGTGAAGGGTCTTTCCAAGTCCTACAACCTTCCTACTCCCAGGATGCCTGGGGCCAGCTTGAATGGGGTGCAGCACCTAAGAACCCCACCCAATCAGAGCCTGAGCTCCAGCGGGGTACCCAGGGGCTCACCTGTGCAGCAAAGTTGCCACAGCAATGCTCTGAAGAGCTGGTGGGTGGGTGCAATGAGAATGATTACCAGAGATCTTGCTTTCTTTACTCTTTACTCTTTCAATAAACGAGAGCCCAGACAGACCTGAGCGCGCGGGACCAAGCCCACCCCTGCTGCCCATCCCTCCTGCTGCCTACAGATGGACTGAGGTCTCCACAAAGCAACCAAGGTGTTTCTGGGAAGAGGGTCTCTGTCCCCGGCGCCTCTGGCCTGCAGAGAGATGCCTGTGGGCGACGTCAGGGGCCCTTTCTCCCCAGTGTAATTGGAGCGCCTCCCCTCCAGGGCTGGGGCTTGGGGCCAGGGGACTGGGGGTTGGGGGGACACTGTACGCCTCCTCTCCCTGCTCTCCTGGCTGGGATCCTCCTTAATGCGGCCTGGGCCTTGGCCTCCCGATTCCTCCTGGTAATCTAATTAGCTCTCAAGGCGTGGGAAAGCCACTGAGCCCACACTCTCGGGGGAGAGCACCATGATGTGATGTGTTTTCCTCATTAGGGGGACCTCGGTGAGGGGCAGGGGATTTTCCACGCCTTCTGGAGCAGCAAGCCGGGGTGCTGGTGACAACCTGGGCACCGCTGCTGCAGCCCATTGGGAAGAGGCGCCTCCGCTGGCCCTGTCCTGGCTCCGCTAGACTCCAGCCAAGGGGTCCCCGTCATTCCTGGTGGGGTGCTGAGCCTGGCACCATGCAACCCCATGCTCCCCCGCCGCCCCACTCTGGCATCCTCCAATTTCCTCTCTGCCTCTGGCTCCTGAGCTGTGACACATTCCCTTCATTTTCTACAAAGCAGGTTATTTCCCTTTTGGACAAATTTCTAAATCTTTCTAATTAACTAATTGGGTTGGGTTGAAGCCTTGCACCATTTGTAACCTGTAATTACTAGAAAATTGCCATGGTAACCACACTACTAATTAGTGGCAATTTATTGCCATGGCAACCAGACCATAACAGAGATGTTACCCACAACTCCTTCTTGGCAAGTCCCCTGCACAGTTGGGGAGCAGGTGAGTTGGTTGTCGGGGAGCTGGCCTCTGGGCACCAGACCCAGCAGCCTCAGGATGAGGGGCCCCACTGGAGCCTGGAGGCAGGGCCAGCCAAGCGCCTGGCCCCTTGCTAGTGCCACAGAGGACACCACTCCCGGGTCAGTCACGCAAGTCCTCTGTGAGCCAACGAGATGCATCCGCCGCCATGAGTGCAGCCTCCGCCCTCTCTCCCTGCCAGCCAAGGACTAGGACGAGGTCATGATCAGCTTAGTTTCCTGCCTCTCTCTCCTTCCCAGCTCAGTTTTCATCACGCCCACCCTGTGCCCTCTTCTAAGGTTTAACTCGCACCTTAGCGACTTGCCTCTAAAAATGCAGCGAGGAGCATTTTTATTTTACCTTGGAGACTGGGGCCCTGATAGGGAGTTACCTCCACACCACATCAGTTAGTCCCTTCCTACTTGAGGCCAGCCATCCTCTGGGGACCAGCCTTCCCTCAGTTGGGGCTGGAGAGGCAGTAGGGAGGGGGGCGAGACTAGGGACCAGAAAGTTCAAACCCTGTGGCTGTGTGACCTTGGGAACGTAGTTGAACCTTCCTGGGCCTCCGCTTTCTCACCTATAACTCGAGACGGGTAATAATAGCTGCTTCTTGGGGCTGTCATAAATATTAAGTGAATTGGTTTTTGGAAGATACCTTGGAAAATGTCAGGTGCCACAGTCATTAGCTGGACTATTTCCCACCTGCTGAGTGAGTAATATCTCTTTATGTTCCCAACACTCCGGAGCTTCAAAGGGCTCCCCATTCCAGGGTAGGGTGTGAATGCGGCTCCCACTGTCCCTTCCTGAAGGCTTCTCACTCTGCCCAGCGGGCTGGGCAGGGGGGACATGCTCTCCAGGGCTCCCTCTACCTCCTGCCACCTTCTGGCACCTCCCTCTGATGACCTGCCCACTGGGTCAGCGTCCCACAGGACAGCCTTTAAGAGCTGCACCCCCAGACCTCTGAACCACCACACCTGGGTGACACAGGCTTAAGTCCAATTTTGGTGAAGGTGATCCACCCTCAGGTTGCCTCTGGCCCAGCTCTGGGGGTGGGAGAAATACACTAAAGCAGGGGAAGAAAGATTGTGGGAGCAGGGCTGTGCTGCTGAGCCACCCAAATCTTGGCACCAGGACCCGGGACAAAGAGGCAGAGACATGCAGGGTGCTGAGGAGTTGCTGCCATGTTCTAGCCTGGCCTCCTCCCCTGTGGGGTGCAGGGACTTGGGGAGCATATGCCCTCCAGGCCTTGGTCTCCTTCCTGCGAGGTGGACGGTGCCCCCGGACCCTTCCAGCTCCACTTCCCAGGGCTTGCTCCACGCTGCACCCGGATGAGCGTGTCTGGGAGCGGGTTCCTGGGTCCAGACCGCGCGGTGGAGGCACTGAGGAGAGACCCACCAGCCGGGGCGCTCGGGCCGTGAGAGTAGTCTGCTCTCACTGGGACAGAAACACGACTCTGGTGGACGCCAAGGCCTGCACTCTGCCAAAACATCCACGACACTGTCAACTGTGAACGAGCAGCGAGGGTGCCGGGAACGCGGCGGGTGCGGACGGGCGAGCAGGCCCACGCACGCACCAGGGAGCTGTGTCGGAGAACTGGGGGAGCGTGAGGTGAGGCACTGACAGTCTCGCATCCCAGTGTCCCTGAAACTGGCGGAGAATAAGGCTGCGTTTGTGCTGCTGTGGCCTCGGTGCTGGGCAGGGTTCCGAGGCCACGCGTGGGAACACCTAACGGCCGGGACGTTCCCACTGCCCCCCCAACCCTCGTGCCGCCGCTGTAGGCCACCGACGGGAGGTGGGCAGAGGGACAGGCTCATCATGGTCTGCTGCATGGGGACTTCCAAGCCGGGGGCGTCTGGGGGTGTATGTGGGTGCTGGAGGGCTGTCAGCAGGAAGGGCAGGTAAAGAGGGGACCGAGGTGTCCTCTGCCTACCAGTCCTGTACCAGGCTTGGCGCCTTGCCGTTTTCTACGTGGGGAAACTGAGGCTGAGGGAGGCAGGATGGCAGCCAGAGGGCAATGGGTTGCCCCTCAAGTTCAGGTGGGCATGACCCCGGGCCCAAGCTATCTTCACAGTGCGCTCACAAACATCTCACTAGAGCCCCTTCTCTGCCGAGGACTCTGTGCTCTCGATAGGCGCCAGCGTGGCCAGCCCCAGGCCTGACATTTCTTTAAAATCTCTTGTTTTAGCTGAAAGAAAAAGAAAAGTACACCAAGATGGCTCTTGCTCTGTCTAGCACATCTTGAAAAGTGATGTCCGCTCTTGTCAATCATATAAAGCATCAGATCCCCCGTGTATCCTGGGGCTCCGGGCGCCCCTGGAAAGCCCGTGGCGGTACTCCCTGGCCCCTGGTCTGGTGGCCCGGCTCGCCAGCCCTGCCTGTCAGCCCTGGGGGCTGTGCTCCCGCTCCGCCAGTGCTTGCTGGGGACCCAGGGGGCTCCGTGGCCCTGGCCCTGCCACCCCTCCCCCATCACCTCTCTGCGCCGGCTGGTAGGGATCTGCCAGAAGGTCTCAGCTGGGCTTTAGGCCTCTCCGTCTCCTCCAATAATGACTTCCTATAAATCAGATCTGCCCTCCGCTTTGTTCCACACCGCTCCCAGCCTACAGCGAAACTCCCCACCCAACACCATAAATCCACCTTCATTTTCTTTCCAAATTTCTTTTAAGGCTTCTTTAATCACCACCTTGCAGCCTGGACAGATGCTCCCTTAAAGGGTGAGGCCAGATGCAGAGTCCCCTGGGGGGAGCAGCGAGGCCGGGGAGAGGCAGGGTCAGTGGCAAGAGCCGTGGGTTCCAGTGGGAAAGGGGTGCTCAGGGCTGGAGGACTGGCTGGCACCCGGGACGAAGACCAGGGCAGGGCCGGGCCTGCTCCTTCTGTGCTTCCTGCACCCAGCATGGCACTCCCTACACCCTCAGCAGAGGGCCCTGGCATCACTGTCGGGACCCCAGAAAAGGAGGTGCTCGTGTCAGCCACCCTCCATGGGCACTGCCTGTGTGCCAGACCTGTGCCAGGCACATCCCATTGTCTCCTTCCATTTTCAACCATTTTGCAGGTGAGAAAACTGAGGTCCGGTGAGGGGTATTTGCCCACTGCCACCCAGATAGGAGGATGGTGGCAGCAGGACCTGGCCCAGCAGAGTGACTCCAAATCCTGTCCTCTAAGGGTCTGCTAGACCGCCAGCTTCAGGCACTCAGAGAGGCCGAGCGCGTATGTCCCCAGGTCAAAGGGGCCGCAGAGGCCGTGCAGACCTCGTGATCCCTGGCTTCCCGCCTTCGTTTCATGCCAGGCCTTCTGCCAGGACTGCCACGCAGGGCCATGTCCGCACCATCAGGGCTCCATGTGGCTGCAAGCAGCTGGGGAATTCTGAGCTTGGGATCCTTTGGGAGCCATGACCCGCCCGTGGGTGGGGCCTTCACTGCCCAATTCAGCACCAGCAGCTCTCCCAGGGCCGCCCTCCAGGGGCCCTCCAGTCCCCTGAGAGTGGGCACCATGGCCACTAGATGGCACTGTGACCCAGCAGAGCAGCGGCTGCTGGCAGACTTGGAGTCTAGCAGGAGGCCTCCCCTCCCCCTCCAACAGGGCCAGACAGCCCTGGGTGAGGGCAGCACCACTGCCCGTTGCTGACACAGTGGCCCGGCTCCCCTTGCTGCCCTCAACAAGGCAGTTGCTTCAGCCACAGAAACCCAGGGCTGCAAAGCGAGTCCTGGATGCCAACCCGAGGCAACTTCCCTGTGGGTGCGGAGCCTTCCTCTGCCACTAGCCCCTCCTGTCTCCTGTCTCCTGGCCCGAGGGGACTCTTGAGCTGAGGTTATCAGGAAGGTCAGCTGGCTGGGCAGTTTAGGCACCAGGGGGTGGGGGATCTGAGTGCTAGTTTATCTACAAACCTCCTGTGTGACCTTGGGCAAGTCCCTTCTCTCTGGCCTCAGGGGCTGTTTTTTTGCAAAAGGGAGGGTCTCAGGGTCTGGCCAGCAGAGGACCTGGCTTCCTCGAGCACTGCCCCCTCAGGTTACCTGCTCCCTTCCCCCCTGCCGTCAGGCTAGGCTCTGTGTGGTGACCCTTACCCTTGGGGCCCGTTCCTGGAACTCAGGGAGTCACACTAGGCTATTTTTCCGGCCAGATGTCCATGTGTCGTTAATGGAATGACAATGGGGGCTGCCGGGTAGAGTTGGGGAACTTGGCGGGCAGGGAGAGGGTGGGCTGGAGAAGGCAGGCAGACAGAATAGTAACTCAGTGGGCCAAATAGGTTCTTGTCAGCCAAATGGCTTTTGGAAGTCGGCAAAGCTGCTCTAACGTGTCCTCTGGGCATGCCAGCCGCCCTGGCCTGCCTGGCTGCGCCACAGACGCTGTGCCCCTTCCTTGCGCTGCCCCGTCCTTCCAGCACAGCCTGGCACCGTTAGCCGGTGCTCCTGTCCCTGTCCATGCTGCTCAGCTGTCTCCTCCCGGCCCCCTCCTGCCCCTGCCTCCCTTCCCGCCAGCCCCTCCGCTAGCCCAGCCAGCGCGAACAATGTCCCCTTCATGCTCAAACCCAGCCGCAACCTTCTGGATTCTTTTATTCTGTGTATAACCCTGTCTCCCAGACCTTGCCTCCTTTCCATCTCATCATTTTCAAGTGCTTCATCTCCCCAGCCCACCCTCCTTCTCCAGCAGATCAAGGCACTTAATTGCCAAGCCAGCCCAGCGCGCAGAACTGGGAACTGTTCAGAGGAATTGACTGTACAAATCTAGGCTGAAGCTCCTGCATGCTTATTCTTTTTCCCGGGAAAACATGGTTTATTACTGACACTCAGCCTTCCTGCTGCACTCTGGTGTGGAGCTCTGGAGCACGCTGAGGAGGCTGGAGCCCTGCAAACTATTTTACTGTCCAGTCATTTGTTCCCACTAACTTTGTCAGGCAGGTCGACATCCATCTCCCCTCCATGGAGGAGGAGAGTGGCTACAGCAGTGCATGGTAAGGCTGAGGCCACCTCTTCTAGGCAGACTTTGCGGTTATGCCACACCAGGTGTCTGGGGTCTGAAATGGCTCCACCCTTCATGTCCAGCCAGGATTCCCCATCAGGCAGGCTGTCCCTTTGGAAGGCCGTGGCTGGGCCAGTGGGGATGGCTAGATCAGGAACGACAACCAGCGAGAGAATAGCTACATAAAGGGTGCAGGAGCCGTGCGAGGGTGCAGTCACGTGAACAGCGTCGTGCACAGCTCTGGCGTCCTGATTGCTGGCACCCAGAACAGGAACTGGATTGCTTTGCCATCAGCAGGCTATTGGCAGATTATCAGAGTTTAGTCAGCAGCCGTGCTGGAATTAGAAAAACAGCCTTCCCTGGAAAGATCTCCCCGTCAGAGAGGCTGACAATAGGCCCTCCAACCAGAAAGAAGCGGGGGGGCGAGGGGAGGGCGCCTTCAGAAAAAGGACGGGAGAGATTTTGGAACGCGAACACAATTCTTTGAGTTCAGTTATCCAAGACGGGACCCAGCCGAGGCTTAGGGATTTAGCACTCCATTCCTGGCCGCTTATATGTAAGTAAATAATTTCATCTGCTGCTTGGCAATAAAGAGTGCTCTAAATCTTGGCCTTTGTGATTTGTCAGTTTTCTCCTACAGATCCTGTCCACCCATCATTTGGGTTACAGCAAATGGGGTAAGAGATTCCTGGGGAAGAAGGCTGTCATGGCGGTCTCACTCCCACTTTCTGGCAAGCTCTGTGTCCCAGGTCCCCCACGAGCCCCCCAAAGCCTACTCCCCCAGATAGCTCATTAACCATGGGCGTCTCCCCCCACAGGTCCTCAAGCCCGCCCTCCCCATGGTCTCTGAGGACCCACCTGAACCTCGCAGTCTGGAGCATCACTGCCCTCCACCCTGTCACGCTGCCTACCTGTGTATTTGTTGACCCCAGCCTCAGCGGCCACATCTCTGAGTGCCAGGATACCCCGGGAAAGGTCACTGGCCTCGGGGTCCATTTCAATGAGGGCGTCTGGGCCCACGTTACCGTAGGCATAATTGGCGATGTAGATGGAGTAGCGTCCAGAGCCCTGAGGAAGAAGGGGAAGAAGGGGTTGAGCAGACACATTAGGGCTCTTTGCGGTCTTTCCCCCAGAAAGCGGCTCTTCCCTGCGCTGGCAGGGCCGTGGCTCCTTCCCGGGGTTGGTGCCCCCTCCCCCATCTGGTGTCCATGGCCCTGCAGGCTGCCCACAGCGGGCACAGAGTGCTTTTTGCAGAGGCTGCCCCCAGGAACCAGGGTCTTACAACAAAGCAGCCCTGCCTCTCCTTCCACCCTGCTCCAGGAGAACACATCCCTCCCTCTCCCTCACAGCCACCTTTTATAGACAATTTTCTAATGTGCCTCCCTCCAGCTGAGCTCTCTCCAGCTGCCAGCCAGGGTAGCTGCTCAATAAATATTTGCTGATTGATTGATCTACCAATTCCCATTATTCTCCGTCTCTCGCTCCCATTCAAGCTCACTCCAGCCAAGATGACAAGCAAATTCCCTGAGCCATCTCCCTCCCCCTCCCCACCTGAACTCCTTTATTCCTCTATTTTGGTAGCGCAGGAACTCAGCTATGCAGGATCCTCCTTCCCTCTTCCATTCCCTTGTTTCCTCCATGTTACCAGAAAGAAATATCTATTGCTTCTGCCTTTATAACACTGTCTCAAATTTTCCCCCTTTGCATCCAGGAGAAGCCCGGGGCACCCTTTACTTGTCATTCTCCAGTCCGAAACACTGCTGAGGGAAGATTCTTTTCTGTCTGCTGTTATAATGATGTTATTTCTTCAATGGATGCCTCCTTTCTCCCAAGAGATCCACATGATTTCTAAATCAGTTTTCTAGTTTTCTGCTCATCTTTTCATCATTTCCCTCTAATTAACTAGATCGTAAATATTTCTTGTGCTCCAGCTACATGCAAGGCACTATGCTGTAAACGTACTTAGGAAGTCTTTGTCCCTAGGTTGCGTGTTGTCTAGTTGGAAGGCAAGTTATCGACTAAGACGACACAGGAGAAACAGCTGAGCTCCAAGCAGGCATGTACTGTCTCCCCCTCCTGGGCGCATTTGCTTGCTTTTATTTCTTATCCAAATGTCCCATAAGTGGGAACCCCCTGTCCCACCCAACCGGTCACTGGCTTTATTCCTTCTTAGGGCTCATTCTGTTGGGTGAGATCATTGAAGGAGTTTGGGGTCCCCAGGTGCACAGAGACATCAATGCGTCTCACTAAGAGACTATGCACAGGTCTTCCTACACATGCAGGGGAGCTTCTAACCCCAAGAAGGGGCACTAGCGGGGATTTCAGAAGGGTTTTCTAAGAGGAGTCTCAGCCAGGTGAAGCTGGAGAGAAAGAGCCTTCCAGGTAGAAATGAAACAGAATGCTTCATTCTGTGCAGAGCCACAAGAAGGCTCTTCAATGTTCTGGTTGGAAAAGGCGGGGCAGAACCTGTTGGGGGACAAAGACAGAGGTGACAGCTGTCTCCTAAAGATCCCGTCCCTTTTCTCTTTTGGCTTTCTGAGTTTCTGTTCTGCTACTTGGGAATCCTTGCTTCGCAGATCTCGTTACTCAAAGTGGTCCATGGACCCACAGCATTGGTATGTCCGGGAGCATTTTAGAAATACAGGCAGTCAGCTACCCAACCCCCACATTGGCTGAATCAGAAGCTGCATTTTCACAAGACATCTATGTGGTCCCCATGTGAAGGTGATGTTTGTGATGCACTGTGTTAAAACCCAGATTCAGGATGGGGGAGAACTCTGAAAGGTTCTTGCCCATCGCAGGAGCTCAGTCCTCTGTGTGGAATGATTGGATGAAGAGTGAATGAATGAGCCCAAAGGCGAAAGTCTCCATCACTGCAGCGCTTCTAACCCCACCAGCTGTTAGCAATCTCATCAACAAATGGGCAATTAAGCCTATGTGAACTGGAATGCACTCCGTTAGACATTAGAATACTTATAAAATTTGGCTCCACCTACTTCCCTGTGCCAACGTACTGGGGTGACAAAACCGACAAACACAGATGTGTTACAGTTGTAGCAGTTGCAGAACTTCACATGTGAACTTGGACCACAGTAATTCTGGGAGACTGAGTCATTCCAGGAAAAGGAAGATGTTTCTGCAGCTTTGGGTCCAGAGGGCAGGGTCTCATCCTTTGGCCTACATCAGAATCACCTCAAGGGCTTGTGAAACCACAGAGGCTGGGCTCCAGCCCCAGGATTTCTGCTTCAGGAGATACAGAGTGGCATTTCTGCTCCAAGGCCCCAGGGGAAGCTGCCCGGTTGTGGGTCCAGAGCTGCGGACTGAGAACCACAGGTCCAGGCTCCGCCCCCACCTGACTCTAGGCCCTTGGGCACGTTTTTCACCTGCTTTGGCTTCATCACCTCACATGTTAGTGCTTCCTGGCAGAGTTGTTGAGAAGATGAAATGAGACAACACATGTGAAAGGTCTTTGAAAAGATAAAAATGCTATATAAACATGAGGCATAATCATTATCGATCAGGGAACGCTTCTTGTAAGATATCGGCTTTGAGCGGGATCCAGAAAGGTGGGTGAGTGATGAGGCAGCTGAAGATGAAAGGCGGGCAGCTGTTCCAGGTTGGGGCAGAGAAGGGACCTGGCTACCAGGGCAGAGGGAGAGTCAGTGAGGTGGGTGGAGACGTTTACCTGACACCTTGGCTCTCAAAGCGAGCCTGCATCAGCAGGTGGAGCTGCATCAGCATCACCTGCGAGCCTAGCTGAAGCCTGATTACAGGCGTTGGGCTTCTGATTCGTGGGTCTGGAGGGTGGAGTGGGTGGAGCCTGAGAATTCGCATTTCTAACGATACTGACGCTGCTGGACCAGGGACCGCACTTTGAGAACCACGGACCAGGTAGGGGCTGAGGGACTGAAGATGTGTAGGATAAATGCTGTAAGAGAACTTGTGGTTAGAAACTTGTGTCTGATGCTGGTTCACCCAGAGGCAGGGTAGCTTAGGGATACAAAGGCATCTGATTTATTTTCGGGATAGGGGGACTCAATTCCTGGCTTTGTCTGCCACTTACATGTGATTGAGATCAAGTGGCACATTGCTTGGGGTCCTAGTTTCCATATCTGTAACATGGGGGTAACGACAGCGTGTATTTCATAGACTTATTGTGAAACTTCTGTGAGACGACCGAGGTAACCCCTGAGCGGGGCTTCCTATCTGTTAGTTTAGGGAGCATTACCTCTTCCTGTTGTGATCGCTACATGGTGCTGAATTCCCATCCCTCCCCTTCCAGCTGGCCTTAGCTGCTCCCTGCTCCTGCCCTCTGCCAGTCTCAGGCCTGGGACTGCCAAGGGTGTGGCTGGAGCAGAAGTTGGAAATCAGCCCCTGTCCTGCTGGCGATCCCTGTAGGGTTTGTCCTAGTCCCTGAGGCTGGGCTTGAGCAGGGGCTGAGCCGGCAGCTAAGTGCCCGCCCGCCTGTGGTGTCAGTCTCTTTTTTTGCCTTTGTCCCGTGGTTCAGTGCAGAGGTGTGCAGGTGACCTTGTTAGGACAGAGAGTGCATCTCTGTGTGATTAACCTTCACGGCCCTCCCACTAGCTCGAGAAGACTCCCACCTTAGCCGAGGCTGGGAAGCTCCTGTCCTAAATGAGTGAGACAGGAAACCAGGAGAGTAAGGTGCAGATGGGGGAGTCTGTCCCGCCCAGACCCTCCTCATTCTCTAGGTGCCCCCCAACACACACACAGCAGCCTCTCCGTCCCCTCCCACCGGGCAGGCAGGAGTCCAGGTGGCACAGATTCAGGTCAGGGCTAAATGTGGCTTCACAGCCCAGCTTGGCTTCTCTTCTCAGCACCAGCTTGTTAAGAAATAAATATTTATACCTGGCACCTGCCTTCTCCCAGGGCCTGGAGGCCCCTGCTGTGAAGATTCACGCTGAATCCCCAATCCCCTCAGTGCCATCTCCATTCCTAAACCAGCCGGCCCTTGCCCCTGCCCCCAGAGAGGGGCTCTGTGGAGGCTGGGCAGCAGCTGGGTCCCTGATTTAGTAATGACTGTTGATAAAGCCAAGGAGGGGGCGCAGGGGAGCAGGTGACAGGAGGGATAAATCACCTCCACGGCAAGCCTCCCGCACCACCGCTGGGGCCGCTGCCTGCCGGGGCGAGGCTGGAGCTGAGGCGGTGCCCACAGGGCAGGCGGCTGCAGCTGCTCGTGCCCTCTGCACTCCCCTTTCTTCTCCAGCTGCCATGGGCAGCATCTCTGGGGAGGCAGGGCACGGGGGCACCCAGGGAGCTATTGATTAACCAGTATTTGTACACTCAGGTCCCTCCCCTTGGCCTCTCCGCGCCCCTTTGTCAGACCTTCATTTGCACCATGAATATTTGCAGGGGCCTTGGGGCTCCATGCCTGGCACACGGTAGGCACTTACTAGTAAGGGTAGTCACTAGGTGAAGGAATGAGCCGGTTTAGAGTTAGAAGGCTCTGATTCGTGTCCTCTTCACAGACCACGCAGCGCTGCCCCAAGCTGGGCCTCGATGCCCTCATCTGTGCAGTGGACATGATGATCTTAGGATTTGGCAGCTACGATCGCCACGCGTTGCTGAGATGGGCTGTGCTCTCGGGCCCCTGCCTGGGACACCGCAGGGCTCCCAGCTGCTCTCACTGTGTGCTCCGCCCCAGGCCCCTGAACTCACCGTCCTGTCCACACAGGCCACAGAGCGCCCGGCAAAGAGGCTGGCCACGCCTCGGGCCACATTGACCTCGTCGCTCAGGACATCTTCCCACCGGTTATTGCGGAATTTGAACAGCTTGTCCGAGTAAGTGGCCACCCCTGGAGAGAGGAGGAGGAAAAGGAGGGCTGGGGGACAGCTCCGGGGTGCCCCCTGGCTCGGGCCAGAGGTGGGGTGCTCTGCGGCAGGGTGAGCACTCCTGCAGCACTTGCTTGTATGGGGAGCCACTTCTCTTTGGAGGTTACCCAAGTATTTTCAGTCAAGAGAAGAGACTCAGAGGTGTATGAAATGGCCAGCCCAGGCCTCAGCAACTAGGGGGGAGATGTCACTGTTGTGGTGCGGCTGGGAGGACTTGAGCAGTGGCTGCACCAGCACTCGGTGTTGGGGGGCAGTGTGGGGTCCTGGAACTGCCCCATTCCAGCACCTGGACCCCTCCAGAGACGCCCCGGTACTCTGCTTGCACAGATCCGACCTGGGTCTCTGACGGAGGGGATCTGGTTGGTGCTGGGTCTCTAAGTCGAGACAGAGGGGAGGCTGGGTGCTGAGCTCTGGTACGTGTGTCACCTCCACCCCCAGGGGAGCAGGACGGCAGCACTCAGGTGGGCTGAGGGGTCTGGGCAGCCCCCTGGGAGAGCCCTGCTTCCAGGACTGGGGAGCCCAGACATGGCGGTCTCCACCTCTTTTGGATACAGACTCCTTTGAGAAGTGGATAGAGGCTAAGGACCCCAGTGTAGGAAGTCATACGTGCGGGCACCCTACAACACACCACATGTACTCCCGAGCTTATTCCTGGCTAAAAGGCTGCTCTGGGAGGGGGAGGGAGCGAGGTCCAGAGGCTTGCTCTTCTGAGACTGCTAGGAAGTGCTTTCCCCCCACTCTCACCCGTGGTTTATTTCCTGCTAATGTGAGGCCCAAACATTTCTATTTTAGAGGGGATTATGTTCTACCTCTGGGGACCAGCTTGGGAAATACAGGAGAGGAGCAGGGGGAGGAACTGGGGGAAGGGAGCCTGGGGAAGCTGGATCTCTGGTTGGCCCAGGGGACACTTGGGGCTTACCCCAGGGGGACCAGAACAGCACAGCAGTCGAGGACTGAAGATTAGAGGACATGTCACATCCCTGCCTTGGTTCTACCTGGATTCTACTTTTCAGTTGTAGCTGTTGGCTTTGGGCTAGTAGCTTAGTATCGCTGAGGCTCAGTTATCTTATTTGTAAGTAACAAGCACACTCAAATTCACCCTGAGAATAAGTGATATAACACACATTCGAGCACTGGCACTGCATGTCCCGAAGTGGTAGGTGCTGGGGATGATTATTGCCATTGCATAGATGAGGCGCTCTCCAAGGTCCTGCAGGGACACTGGCTCTGCCCCTCAGGGGCTTGCGGGCACCAGCAGCTGTGAGAGTGAATGGATGAGGGAGTGAGAGTGCCTGTGAGGGTGCCTGAGAGCAGGAAGTGAATGTGAGAGTGAGTGTGAGAAAGTGCTAGAGAGTGAGGGGGAACGTGGAAAAGTGTGTGAGAACCGGTGAGTGAACCAGTGTGAGAAGGATTACCTGAGGGTGTGTGTGAGTGGGAGCTGTGTGAGGCAGTGTCAAAAGGATTCCTCAGGCCCTCCCTGGTGGCGCAGCTGGTTAAAGCACAGCACTAAGAAGCTAAAGCCACTTCCGTATGAGTTCGATCCCTGCCTGCCCCGGAGGTGACCACATGGCGCGGCAGACCTCTCCTGACCCGCCCACTGCTCCCCTCGGCAGTGTACTTCATCAATCTGCCTGTTCTGCTCCCCACTCTGTCTCTGGTGAATCCTCTCACCACCCCTGTACCTCTGGCCTGTACCCCAGTTCTGTATGTACAAATAAATAAATCTTAAAAAAAAAAAAAGATTCCTGAGGCTCCTCTGCCTAGAAGATGAGAGTCTGATCTCTCTGTGCCCCCCATGGGGCCTCCTGAGATCTCAGGAACCTGCAGGAACACAGCTGTGGGTCTGGAGTTGACCTCCGAAACACCCACCACACAGCAGGGAGCTGGGCCTGCTGCTTGACCCTCTATGGGGAGGCCTGTCCAGGGGGAATGGCCTGCCCGGGGGCTGGGAGAGACCCAGGAGACCTGCAGGTGCTTCTTCTGGTGGACACTGGGGCCAAGAAGCCACAGCCGTGATGGGGGCCGCAGGGCTCTCAAGAGCCACTTCCTGCAGAAGCACCGGGCTTGGCCTCAGTGACTGAGCTAGCATCTGCTCTGGCTCCCATCCCCTCATTTTGGTCAATTCCTTATCCTCTTTCAATGTGGTTTTCTTATCTGAGAGTTGGGAGGCAGCTCTGCTCCTCAGCGCAGCTGTGGAATTTCAGGAGGAGACACAGGGCCACCCTGGCACGGTGGCCATGGGTCAGACAGGCCCCTGGGTGCTCAGGCCCTGGCTGCAACCCTGGGGACTGGATGTGTTCAGGGATTTAGACTCCCCCCTTTATGTTTTAGAAAGGTAACAGTGCACATACCATTTATTGCATAACACCCCAGCAGGGACTGGGGCAGTACCCTGTAATTAAACACATTAATATTTCTGCAGTGAAATATATGAATATTCACACCAAGTGGGATAAATAAAGTCTATAAATAGTTCCCATCATCTCAGGACAGGTTTTGCTATCAATTCACTTTCCCGCAAACTTAAAAAAAGCACCTGAGACTTCCAGAGTGCTCTGGATTTCAGGGCTGCAGGATTTCAGGCTGCCGTCCCCACGGGCTCCCTGGGCAGCGGCGGGCTTGTCATCACTTCCTAGTGCCTGGGGGCCTCCGAGTGGGCCCCACAGGCTTCCAGGTCTCCAGCCTTCACCAACAGCAAGTGACCCTTGCCCTTCTCTGTCAAATCAGGGCCCCTTTAGATGCTACCACCAGCACAAATAGAAATACTGAAGCTAAATTCTACCAAAGCTTGGGCCTGGGGGAGAAAACAGCTGCCAGCAGCTGGGGCTCTGGAGAGCTTCGGGGGGGATGTGGGGGGATTTTCTCAAGTCCCCAAGTTCCTGCCCGCACTAGCCAACAGGAGAAGATGGGCCCCTGGTTGACTCTCGCGACCTGTTTGCCTCGTCACCTCCAATTCCCCCTCCCTACCCAAGACAACTGTTCACAAAGTCTGTTTTAGAGAACTCTGATCTCTCAGCTTCTGGAGAAAAGGTTTCGTCATGATCTGCGCTTGGGAATGACCAAGTACTCCAACCCCCTCTGGGAGGTGCTCGGTAGACATCAGTCTATGCAAAGCTCTGTAAACCCTGCAGTAAATTACAGGTTAGATTTTATTTAATTCAGCCTTTCCCAAATGCACTTGACCATGGAACCCTTTCCTGCAGCACATCCATAGCAGGCACTGTTCTTAGCAAATTGCTGTCCTAGGGTGTTGGTCAGGTGCTGGGCTTTGTGGCCAGAGGGGTTAGGGTGCCATGTATTGTTAGCCTCTTCCCTTGTTCCAGCCTCCTGGCTTCCAAGCTGACCAGGGACGCCCAGAAGAATAAACTAATTAAGGTAAAATGTGCAACAGTGATGCAGAGCCTTGTAGATCATAAATGGGAACGGCAAAATCAATGGCAGCCCTTCTGCAGGCAGAGGCCTGGAGGCCTGGGCGACAGCAGGGGTGGGAGCCCGTGATTTAGGAAGAGCGAACGCTCTGGCAGCTGCAACCTGGGTAATTAGGTGTGTCAGGAAGACAGATAAACAGTGAGCTGTGCGGGTCGATGGCACAGGTAATAAACACTCAGCACTGGCCCCCGGCCCGTGTCAGTGTGCAATCCTGCCCGGGGCTCCTTGTAGCTGCATTCTGCCCCGGGTGCCCTCGCTGAGTTGGGACAGTCATGAGGGCGGAGGAGGAAAGGGCTCTTCTGAGTCCTTGGGGAGACCCTGAGCTGGGGGAGGCCTGGAGAAGTGGGAGGGGGTTCAAGAGCAGAGTAGGGGGCTGCTGGGAGAGCCCATTTGCTGATTTCCAGTCCCACCTGACTTGGGACCTTGGTATTAAAGGAGCCTGGAAGATCTGACAGTCGGGGAGATCTGCCAGTTGCTGCCAGGCCGGTGGATGAGGCTGTGGTACCCACCAGGCCCTGCTGGGTGCCAGGTGCTAGAGGTGTCACAGGGAAGTGGGCATCTTTGTCCCTGACTGAGCATGCCCGCAAATCAGCTGGCAACAGGACAGGCAGGTGGAGCAGATGCCAAGGGCCAGTAGTAAAACTCATAGCATGTAACGTACTTGTGACACTTTCCAAGTGCCAGGCACTTCACAAATGACCCTCTCTAGCCCTCACCAACCCCCACGGCTATTTACAGACAAAGAGCCTAAAGTATGTGAGACAAAGGACCAGCTTGCTTAAGACTCAGCAGCTAGTAGAACCCCCGGGGGCAAGACAGGGTGAGGGACCACCATGGGAAGATGCCATGGAATCAGGATGGAGTGGCACAGGGGACCCCGATCAGGGGCTTCATGGAGGAGGCATCTGAACGAGGCCTGGAAAGGGCACCGTAACTCGCCTAGCACACTTCATCTTGCGAGGCCCGTGAGAAGCACTTATTTCACAACCGGCGCCTCATCTAAACCCCACAGCCGCCCTAAGAAGCAGTGTGGCCCCATTTTACAGGTGGAGAAGCTGAGGGGCAGAGAGGTTGTGACACTTGTCCAAGCTCACCGAGCTAGCGAGCGACTGCAGACTGAAACCCAGGTCTGAGTTCTGAGCCTGTTCTCTTTGGCTTAGGCAGTGTGACAGGCTGGTGCTCTAGGCAGGAGGGGTGGGTGACCTAGGATGTGCCCAGAAGGGATCTGTGCAGGCGGAGGAGGAGAAACGTAGAAGGAGACACCCACTAATCCCAGGAAAGTGAAGAAGGGGCCATTTGTGCTTTGTGAGCTGGGAAGACAGTGCTTACAGAAAGCTTCCCCAGCAGGGGAGCGAAGAGTGGGCGAGCAAGGAAGAAAGCGAAGGCCCTGTCACTTTTACAGTAACTCGGGTTCCACCCTGGGGGATGAGTGGCCGTGAGGAGGAGGAGCAGGAGGCTGGAGGCCAGAGGCTGGGCAGGAAGGGCAGGGGCATTTTGAGATGTGGTAGAGCAGAGCAAAGTGTGGACAGTGACAGCAGCAGTCAGCCGGGCGTCAAGAGTTTGGCTTCAGTCAGGCTGAGAAGGCGTGCCCACGGGGTCAGCTTGCAGTCACTGCACTGGAGCTGGACAGAGGGCAAGACCAGGGCCTCAAACTGAGTCCCGGGGACAGCCACGTTGGGCTAGGGGGAAGAGAGGGCAGGGGGACATCACCAGACAGACAGAAAGAGGGAAGGTTCTGTGTTGAGGACGATCAAGCCAGTCAGTTCACCAACCTGCCTCCTCACCCATTCCAGCTCCGCCCCAGAGGCCACTTTGGAACCCCTGGGAAGGGGAGTTAGTAAGGGCTCTTCTAAAAGACCAGTGACCTCAGAGCCTCTCCCTCAGGGTGTCCCTTGCCAGGGAGATGACCTGACTCATGGGTTGGCATTATTGGCATGGGTAGCCAGGAGAGGGCTGGCAAATACCTGAGGCTCTGCAGAGGGCTGAGCCAACTTCATGCATAAGGCAAAGGGGTCCCTGCAATGCGGCCTGGGTTGTCTTTCTTAATCTCTCTCAAAGAGGATAATGATAATGGCCAACTACTTATCAGGTTGTTGCGAGCTGAAATGAGATAACGTACATAAAATACTAGAAACAACACCGGTGACGATATAAGTTTAATAAATAATAATGCCACTATCATCATTATCACTTCCACTATCACCACCACCACCCTCCTCATCGCCATCACCATGGTCTCTGGGGGGTTCCAGGGCATGCAGGTCCTCAACATAAAGCATATCTCCAAAGACACGGTGACACTAAGTACAAGAGCTTTATGAGACTTAGTTACTGGAAACCCATCAAAGCAAAGATGGCCCCAGAAGAGAACATTCAGGCAAAGGACATTTTTGAGAAGAATGAATACAGGCCCCATATGATTTCTGACTTCAGTCTCCCTTCTTCCATTCTAGGGTGAGAAGGGAAATCCCACCAACCCTTGCCAGGGGCTTCACCCACATTAGCTCACTGAGCCCTGTCCACAGAGTCAGGGTGACATTTGACAGAGAAATTGGGGCTCAGAAGTGAGCTGCACAGCACTGCTAGGTGACAATGCTCAGCTTCGCGCTGGAGCCTGGCTCACTGCCTCATCCCTCATATGAAAGCTGGGGTGGGACTCGGGGGCCAGGCCCCAACTCCCAAGGAAACTTCTGTGTCAGGGCCGAGGAAATGGCTCCAGGGCCCCAACCCCTTCATGGCGCTACCTGATAGCCTTGGCCCCATCCTTGCTTTTTATGGAGCCTCATGCTGACGAGGCTTCGTGGGGTCGGCCAAGGGGCCGGAGTACTCGTGAGCTCCCCTCCTAAACGGGGCAGCCTGGGGTGGGCTGAAAATCAGAACTTTGCAACCAAGGAAAGTGTGATGGGACCAGGTGACCCTAGGATCCACTTTGGGGCCTAGAGGGCCCTAGGAAAAGAGGGTGGACCTCAGGGCTTTCCCAGACACAGGAAGCCCTAGGTTTCGTTAAAATGCAGATTCTGGTCTAGCGGTCTGCAGTGGGATCCAAGATTCTGCATTTGTATGAACTTCCAGCTGTTGCCAAAGCTGCCGGGCTGGAAAGCAGGGAATACACTGTTGGGGTGCCGTTGGAACTGTGTGGGTGAAGGGCTGCTGGGCAAGGGTCCCTCTCAAGAGCAGATAGCTCCTCTGCTGTGCCGGCAGAGGCTGAAGGGCAGGGCCCTGGTCCCCTCCTCCCTGGCACCAGCTGCAAAAGTCCCTGCTGAAGGACTAGGTGTAACAGAGCCCAGAAGTCATCAAAGAAGAGTGATAAATCCAGTTCACAAAAATAAAAATTTTCCACATTGCAAAGCCAACAAGAACACAGACAAGAAAAATGACAAACAAGGGAAGCTATTTGTAATGTGTATTACAGACAGAAGGGTAATTTCCCTAATTTATAAAGAGGTGTTACAAATCAATAAGAAAAAGGTCAATAATCAATAGGGGAAAATGGGAAAAGGCTATGAGCAGATGAGAGATTCAAATATATAAAAATGTGCTCAGCCTCACTCATTTTAAGAAAAACAAAAACTCAGACTGCACTTAGATACCATTTTTCCCCTATCTGATTGGCAATTAAAAAAATGATGACACTGAGTTGTGAGACTAGTGACAAATACTCACTCAGAGCTGATGAGAATGTAATTATTCCTGTCCCTCTGAAGCCAATTTGGCAATGTCTATCAAAACCACACAGGTATATTCCTTTGACATAGCGACTCCATTTCTATAAACTTATTGAACACACATACCTGCAACTGTAGAAAATGTCATGTTGGACAAACATTCATTCAGTGGCATTGTTTGTAAGGACAAAAGATGGCAAACGACATAACTTCACCAACAGAAAGCCAAGTCCACCATCAGCAAAGCTATGCAATGGATTACTATACAGCTGTGAAAAGAGCAAGAACTCTCAGGGAAAACATAAAATAATACCTGAAACTGATGGGGAAATGAAAAGAGCAGTAAGTTTTCTTACACTGAGAGTTCAGCACAATACTATTTACAGAGGAAAGGAAGGAGGTATATGAGGACTGAAGACAGCAGTTGGTCAGGGACTATTCTATTGACCTGTATGATGAAAAATAGGTGAGTGGTGAGGATCACAGTTTCCACCAACCTACCATGCTCCTGTTGCCATGTGACGTGGGCAGGAGCGCTCGGGACCTTGCAGTGAAGTAATGGGGGTGCTAAGTGTGGGACGCCAGGGCATGGACTCTGACCAGGAGCTACAGGACGTCCTGGGATCCTGGCTGTGGAGGGAGGGGCCTCACTTGCCTCTTGCCTTCTTTGCCCTGCAAACCTCCTGCCTGGTTTTCACCACACGTTGGTGCCTGGAATACACTGGCTCATGCTTACCCGGTTAGTTGCACAATAAGCTGATTTCCTGGTGCAGGCTTTCTTGGGATTCGCCTCCTTTCTGTCCCTTTTACCTACTTCCCAATTCTTAACCCTGGACCCATACACACTAGGTCCCTTCATGTCAGAGGCGTCTCGCTTTCACAAGACCCTTCACTACATAGCCCTGACCGTTCCTTTCTCTATCTGATCCCAGGGACACTTCTATGGGTCAGCATGGAGGTCTGTGCCACCCAGAAAGCTTTTAAAAGCTCAGAATTGAAGCAGCTATTGCTTAGAGAGCAGGTAAGGAGTCCTAGGCACCATAGTCCAGTTCCAGGCACCATTAACATGTGCTTTCATTCATTGTCTCAGTTGTTCATTCATTGCCTCAGTACTAAATGTGTACAGAGTAACTGAAGTGCTTCTTTGGGTCTTGGAGATATAGCAGCAAATGAGACAAAGTCTCAGTAGCCAAGGAGTTGAGTTGTAGAGTAGGAGATGAACAACTAATAACTCATAAATAAGCTACTTTCAGGCCATGGTAAGTGCTATGATGAGAAATAAAGCTGATTAAGGACCTACAGTGTGAAAGAAAGGGAAGATTCCAAGGTGTTCAGGGAAGATCTCATCTGAGAAGGGGCCTGGATGAAGGGTGAGCCCTGAGAAGAGTGGAGAAGCATTTTGGGTAGAGGGAACAGCAAGTACAGGGCCTCGTGTGGGAACATGGTGAGCAGGAGGAAGCGTCGGGAAAGGCTGGGTGGCTCCCACAGGAAGTTGCTGGAGGTGATGGTAAGGGCTTTGGATATAGTCTGCGGAGCACTGGCGGAAGCCGGACTTACGAAATTGATAGGACTTTCCCTGTTCTACAGATGAAGGGGTTGACATTGAAAGAGGTCAAGTACATTGCCCAAGGTCACTCAGAAGGCAAGGGACAGGTCTCAGGTTCGCATAGACTGAGACCCTCCAGGGCATGGCTAGGATGCAAGGTCTCAGCCCTCTGCCAGGACCTTGAGACTGACATCCCACAGGCTGGCTGGGGGAGAGGAGGAGAACCCCTCCTTCACTCCGTAACCCCGCCTACGCTTTGGCACAGGCCAAACGCGTCCCTGGCATCAGCCATGGCTGAGGTGGGCTGCTGTGGTCTCTTAGGAAGGCCCTTGGGGCCCCACGGGGGTCGGGGCAGCAGCGATGTGCTGACGTGACACCAGTGTCCTGGCTGCGCAGCGGCCCACTGTCAGTGAGCCAGTGAACTGAATCCTCAGCTGAAATGCTAACTCAAACCCACATGCATCCCTCAAAGCCACAGCAGGTCACTGAGAGGTGCCCGCTCGGGACAGCGGCTGCTGGGCACTACCCTCCTTACCCCAGCCCTAGGGTCTGGCTCCAGCCTCCCCAGGTGAACACGTGTGCCTTCGAGCGGGGTGGCCCAGACTTTCGGAGGGAGGGCCCCCTGGGCCTGGCCTCGCTGTGATACGCTGCCTCTCAGGGCTGGTGGGCCACACATTGTCTTCTTGGAATTATTTGTCAAGTTTTTATTGTGCTGTTAGGATATTTGAGGGCTTGATGGACCAGGGGAAGCTACAAAATGACCAATACAGGGATTTTGTCAAGCAGCCTAGACCCAGAGGACTGGCACAGGGTGGTGGTCAGATACCTAGAGAAAGATGAGGCTGAACCAGGGAGAGTATAAACTTCCCCCCGGCAGGGGTCTTGTCTGTTTCATTCACCGGGTCTCCTCAGTGCTTCGAATAGTGCCTGGCACATAGCAGGTGCTCACTAAATATTTGTCCACTAGCTGAATTAGTCCTCTAGGGAATGACTGTGGCTCCAGTAGGCTGGGAATGGGGCCCACACGACTCCAGAGAAGTGACCCTCAATCTCTCCTACCCTGGGGATCACCTGAGTTCGGATAACTGGCCCTACCCCCAGAGGGATGAATTGCACTGGTCTGGGCTTCACTTGGGGGACTGGGAGTGTTGAAAACCCCCAGGAGATTCCGACGTCAGGCTGGGCTGAGAATGTCCAGCAGAAAACACTCGGCACGTAGAAGGGGCTGCTGCTCCAGACACCTGACAGGTCCCATCCCGGTGCCTGAGCTCGGTGCGGGGAAGGAAGGCCTGTCGCCTTCCTCTGGCACCCCGCTCCCGGGGCCTCACCACACCCCCCTTGCGTGTTGCTCCACTTCTGCTTGCTCTCCTGCCCTCCAGCATCTTCCTGGGACTCATCCCACAGCTGTCCCTTGCCGCTGCTCCCCTCCTGACCTTGCCCCACAGGAAAGGGTTGATGAGCCCATCAATTAATTGTGTCCTAATCCAATCTTGGCTTGGTTGGAGAGAGGGCAGTAAATCCAGCTGGGTAATCATGCCCTGATATTTGTGTAGGGATAATTACTATCTCTCAGGCCTCACTCGGTGGCAAGATGAGATGAAAACCCATAAAACACCACTTGGGGCTGTGCCTCATTGTTTCTTGGCTGCACAAGGCTGGCTGGCTGCCAGCCCTGCCCGCCCCTGCCCCTGGCACCGGCCCCAACCTCTTCCCCTCCCATTCAAGCAAGTAGCCGGGCTAACATCAGGGCAGTCTGGGGGCTGGATCCTGGCTTGGGCTCAGCAACTGGTAGGGACAACATGGTGGGCCCAGGGGAAGGCCAGTGTATGTGTATGTGACACGTATGCAGGGCCCAGGGTTCGTGGTCCCCATGGCCAGGCAGTCACCTGCCTCTAGGAGGTTGGGAGGCTCCAGGCTGGTGAGTGACAGGTCTGAACCACAGGACGACCTTCCCAAGAAGCTGCTGATATCTGGAGGGGTCCGGGCATGTCTCGCCTGTCCCCTAGGGACACGAGGGAGGTGCTGGACCCTCGGGAGGACCCTGTGGCCACAGACTCCAGCCTAGTGAGCAGAGGTCAGACAGGTGAGAACTTGAGGGTCAGGGGTTGGGGACACCTCCACCTGCAGCCCCAGGAACATCGCTCCCCGGAGGAAACCTGAACACCCACTATGGCCACATACTCTACTGGGGCCTAGGATTGAGTGTGCTGATTGAAAGGATAAATCCGGAGTCAGACCCCTAGGTTTGAGTCTTAAACATATCTGCTGGTGGTCTTGGGCAAACCGTATGACTTTTGCCTCAATGTCCTCGACTGTATGGGGGATGCCCCAGAACCTGGCCCCTGGAGCTGCCCTGAGGCTTTAGTGAGACAATGTGAAGCACTTAGGTTAGGGCCTGAGTCACAGCAGGTGGACACAAGCTACAGCTACTCCATTGCTACTATTCTTTCACCCCCACCCCCCATGCGTCAGTTTCCCTTGTCCAGTCCCTAGAATGCAGGACCATGCTACTCAAAGTGTGGTCCCTGGACCGGCAGCAGCATCGTAGCCTGCGAGTGTGTGAGCCTTGCCAAATCTCCGGCCCGATCTCTGTGCTGTCCCAAGTCTCTCTGCCCTTTTTTTGGCTGCCCGTGTGCTGTCCCGGGCCTATCTGTCAAGACCAGGTATAACACAAACAACAAGTAAGGTGCACATCACCTTTGCCATTTTCTGCCACGGGAGGAGGGTGCTGAGGAGGCCACAGCCCAGCATCTGCAGGGACACAGCCCCCGGGAGATACAGAGGTGCTCTGAGCTCAGACAGGCTCCATGAGCTCAAGGTTTATCTGCCTCCAAGTTGCATGGAAAAAGGTACTTGGCTCGAATCTGTGGGGTGAATAAGTGAGTTCATCGGAAAGCCGAGGGGGCCATGCCCACTTCCAAAGCATTTTTAAAAGGTCTCCTAGAAGCAGCACGGGAGGTGGTTCCAGGGAGTCTGGTGGCTACAGCAGCTGCCCAGGGGAGAAGTGATGAGTGGTTGAGTCACTACCACAGGACAGAGGGTGGTCAGGAGCGATGGCTTGGGGGGGCGGGGGAGGGGTGCTGCAGAAAGGGGTGCTTACGCACCTTCATCTAGCTCAGGGGCCCTGCGCGAGAGCAAGCGAAGGTGTGATCCTGGGTGTCTGCTGGACAGTGAGGCCCTGGAGGAGGAGGGGCTGAGCCTGGAGCAGCCAGTCACAGGAGCGGCGGAAGGCTGGGGCTCAAGGCACATCTGGTGTTGAGGCCCAGGGCCGCCAACCCTTACCTGAGAAGGCATTGTTGGTGTTGAGGAAGTAGATCTCCTCCCGGCCATCCCCGTCGATGTCACAGGCCGTGACCCCAATGGCATAGCCCTGCCGGTCCCGCAGTGCGTAGTAGGGGGAGCTGCGCTCATCAACAGCGATGTTCACCAGCCGCTTCCGGGCCCGGTCGTACTTCAGAACCAGGTTGGGACCATTGTACCTGGAGGAGGGGTGGGGAAGGAGGTTTGGGGGGAGCACTGGGCCCACCCAGCTCCACCCAAGTAGAGCAATGGAGCAATGAGTCCTCCCAGACAGGTCAGCCCCACAGCGCTGCTGGGGACCCTCAGGATCCTTGTCTTGGGGGTCCTTGGGTGTTTGGTGAGTGTCCCTAAGCAGATACAGACCCAGGCAGGACAAATCAACTGGGACACAATATAAGGAGCAGGGTGGTGGAGGGGAGTGGGCAGCCAACCCCTCACCTCAGGCTCTGCTGAAGCAAACAAAAACTTCCCTGACATTTTGATCTTGCCCATTTCAATGAAAAGCCACCTTTATTCATAGACTCTCATTAGTTTAAAATGAAAACTATCAAGTGGGGCAGGTGTGGGAAGCTGTATTCATTATAAGTCCATTTTACAAATGAGGCAACTGAATTTCTTTGGGAAGACTGAGGCCCAGAGAGGTTAAGTGCCCTGCCCAAGGTAACACAGCATGGTTATTTGGAACTAGGGCCTTTGGACTTTCTGGCAGTTCTTGTGTGAGTGAGCCCAAGAGGAGCAGAAGGCACTGGTTTGGAATGACTTTCTGAACAAAATAAAAAAAAACAGTAGTATGAAATTAGCATTTCGGACGAGGGAATATGAACACATCTGAAGTGGGAGATGAACTTGCTGGGTCTGTTTTGAAGATTTTAAAGGCTTATCAGTCCTCATCTCTCCTGGTCCCCTCCGGCAGCTGCATGAGCCCCCAGGCTTGTACTTGCCTCGGGGACTTTGCACTTACTCTTCCCTCTGCCAGATACCCACGTGGCTGTCTCCCCCCTCACCTCCCTCAGGTCTTTACTCAATTGTTTTCCCTGCTCGATTCTGAAAACCACACCCGATAAGCCCTAGCCCATCCCCCTCCTCTTTCCTCAGCTTTTCCCACCTGTGAACCATCCTCTACTTTCTCGTTAGCTCCTTCCTTCTCTGTCTCCCCACTCAAATGCTACTCCGGGAGGGCAGAACTCTGGGCTTTGTTCCCCAGGTCTAGACCAGTGCCTGGCACCCAATAGATGCTCAATAAAAATCTGTTGGGAATGAATGAGGCCTCAGAGCTCAAGTCTGAATCATGAAAACTCAGGTGTCCTACAGTCAATTTCTGGCCATCGCCTTTGCCTCTGTAGAAAGCTCCGTGCCCAAGGTCACCCCCAGGCAGTGCACCATGACTGCCTGGAGGCCCCCTCTGCCTCCTGGGAGTGCCAGCCTGCCAGGCTCTCAAAGAAACCCGGCCAACCGCATCCATTAGTCCCCCGCCTCTGCCTTTGTTTTAACCCAGCGAACGAGTACATCCTGCGTGAGGCTCAGCTGCCAGCCCTGGATGCTCCCTGGCTGAGAACACTTCGGGGAGGGCAGAAAGAACTCTCCAAGGTCTTTGAGAGAAATCACTTCTTGCTTTCCTGAAATAGATCCAACTTGGCCGACTCCTCATCACAGAGATGTAAAGCCAGTGAAGTTTGGGGGAGCAACTGGCTGGGCGCCTCTTGGCACCCAAGTGTGTACGAAGGAGCGAGAGCTCACTGGGGGCTGAGTCAGCGCCGGGTGATGGAGGTTGTGCCTGCGAGGGCTTGACGAAGAGGTCTGGGGCCGCGTCAAGGCTCCGTGTGGCCGGTGCGGCTGTGGCTGTGTGGGAGGGTTAGGATGCTGGGCCTCAGCCCCGCCGCAGTGATTCCAGCCAGCAGAGTCAGGGGCGCCTCTCACCGTAGTCCCTAACGGTCACCACACCTGCCTCTTGACAGGCAACAGAGTTCTGGCACAGTAGGTCTCGTCCAAAGTCCGTACACTTGCTTTGTCTCACTGGAGCCCTGCGTAACCCCAGAGGGCAGACAGTAAGGCATTTTTCTAGAAAAGGAAGCCAAGGGTCAGAGAAGCAGGACCTTCGGCTTCCTCCAGGGGCTGGACCTATCCTTCCCACACCTCAGATGCCGACATTCTTAGTCCTGTGCATTTTTCCTCCTTCCGAGTAGCTGCGGGAAATGCCCAAAAGTATCAAAACAGCGGAATGAGCCCACGATTCCACAGCATTTCCCAGTGTTCAGAGTGCTCTCTCAGCCTTCATTTGCTTCTCACCAGTCAAGACCCTTGCCAGGGAGGATTATGGCATCAGGTGTTCAGTTCCCCTTTGACCAGGTCTGGGGTTCTCGGGGCTCTGCTGGCCTCATGCCTGAGCCTCTAGCAGTTCCCGGGGACAGCCAGCCATACCCCCTCCAGTCACGCAGTGTCCCCTAGACAGGCTCTGCCCTTTCCGGCTCCTGTGGCTTTGCTCAGCTGCAGCTGCTTCCTCCGGGGGAACGTCCTCATTCTCTCCACCCTCCCGCCGTCGCATGGAGCTTTGCCCTGACTGGTTGGGTGTGAGCCTCTTCTCTGGATACTCAGAGATGCTTTGCATCTCACTACTGCAAGGCTGGTTTTCTGTATTCCAGCATCACTCTCCTCATTACAACCTATGCTTCCTGGGCCGGGAAGCTGTGCCTAGAGCAATGCCTGGCACACAGAAGGCACTCAGCAAGCGCCTGTCCAGCACAAGGAAGAGTGAGACTCGGCACTGCCAGACTCTGGCACAGTGGCAGGGGAGGCCATTTTGGAAACCAGCAGTAATGAAAAGACTTTACTGAAGGAAGACTATCTTCATAATGGGTTCATGATTAAATATACAGTAGCTGTTGAAATAAAAATGAGTGAGTGAATAAGTGGGTAAGTGAATGAATAAATAAAATTAATCTTGAGTAGCATTAGCAAAGCAGTTGCCAGGGCCCGGGCACCTTCTAAACCCTTTCTCTCCATGTCTCACTTCAGTCTCATGTCAACCCCAGGGCTTTACAGATGTGGAGACCGAGGAGCAGTGACTAACCCACCCATGGTGTCTCTGGCCAGTCCCCAAATGGAGATGCCTGGGAGCCGGACCTCTCTTGGACATCTGCCGGAGGTTGTTGGGCAATTCTAGATAGTCGGCAGGATTTGCTGTTCAGTTGAATAGGGCCAGGAAGTGGGACCCAGTCCCGTGTTCTTGAAAAGCAGCTGTGACTTGTTAATATCAATGGCAGGGCCAGCAGGCAGACAGGACTGGCTGGAAAGCAACTGGAAACCAGCTAGAGAGTCATCGGCAGGACCTGACCCATGAGTCTGTCCAGTTCTGGTGCCAGTCCAGTGGGAGAAGATGGCCCAGATGGAGAGGGGCCCTGAGTCAGGCCAAGAGCAGCCCGGCCTTCCCACTTCCTGGCTCTGATCTTGCGCTTGTCACTCAGTTCCTCTAAGCTCCAGCAACCTCACGTATAACTCGGGGCTGCTACGTACCTCGCAGGCTGTCTGTGAGGGTAAGTGAGAGAGAGCGTGTGATAGCACTTGGTAAACTGTGAAAAGTTGCACCATTATACGTTGTCATTAAAAACAAAAAACAAAAACCGAGGCACGATCTCTGGTGATCCTTTTGAGAGTTTCCGAGCACGTGCTTGTGTTTTTCACCCAAAGCGTCCCCCCTTGAGCTCTCTGGTCCTCTGCCAGTGTATTTCTTTATTCCCCTTTAGAACCAAACTTCTAAAAGCATCTGCCGCCCACTTCCCTCCACCTCCCACGCATTCGGCCCTGACTCCAGCAAAGTGCTCCCATTGCTGTCCCTAGCGGCCATCACGTGACCATGTCTGGGGACCCCTTCCTGTCCTGCTCTTTCTCGTCTCTCCAGAGCAAGTGGCTCTGCTTCTCTCGGCCCCACGGGCCCACCGCCCTGTTTCCCTCTTCCTTGGCTCTGAGGATGCCATCTGGTTTTCCTTCTCTGTCTCCGTTCCCTCTCCTTCCCGCTTTGCAGGGTCTCCCCATCTAATGTGGGAGTCCCCAGACCTGGTTCCTTGGCCCCTTCCAGTCTCTCTCCCCTTTCACTGGAGGACAATCTCCATTCCCATGACTGACAATCACAAATCGGTTCAGGTCTCTAACCCGAACCCCAGTCCAAGTCAGACTCAGACCTGACTGCCCATCTGACAGCTCCCCTTGCACACCCGCTGTTATCTCTGCTGGAAAGTGTCTAAAATGGAGCTATGAAGCTCTTACCATATGCCCCCCAACCCCCCCCAAAATGACATCCGTCTGGGCTTTCCTTCCCCCTGGTGCTCACCTCCGACTCTTTGGTCTACCTCCTAAAACCCTTCAGGTCTTTTCTTTCTCCTCCTCCTCTTGCTACCATCTCTGGAGTGCTTCCTTTCTCTGTCCCTCCCTTGCCCCATACCTATAAAATCCACCCCCACTCTCCCTGGAGACAGTTATTTTTCAAAAACAGATCAGTGTCTCTCCTGCCTAAGATCCTGCGTGCCTCCCATTATTTCAGAATGAGGCCCAGGCCCAGTGTCACGCCTGCCTGGGCTCCGACTTGTCTCCTGACCTCCCACGGGGGGCCTCTTTTCAGAACTGACATTGCTGCAGGCGCAGTACAGCCTGGGTCCTCTTGTGGGGCCACCCCCTCTGTCTAGGGCTCTCTCCCCACTTCCCTCCTGTGCAGTCATCCCATCTCACCTTAACATCCTTGGAGGGAGCTCCCCAGCCCCATTCCAATCATGGCATCACACTCCTGCTTTCATTTGTTTTCCTGCCAATTGCCCATTTCTCCCATAAGCTTATGAGACTGGGACTGTCTTCTGCCTCCCTGTCACCTCCGTATTGAGTGCGTAATGAACACTTGCAGAGTGAACGAAAGAGAAGTACAAATTCTTCACTGGGTAACTGAGCAAAAGGCAACTGAGCACCCAGTCTTTGTCTTTGACCTTCCCCTGTGATTAGTTTCCCAAACACATGGACAAACATAGGAATGGCAAAGAGGAGGCAAAAAGCCAGTGTCCTGGGTAAGGGTGGGGGGGAGGGGTATTCTAGACCGAGACAGAAGCTCAACCTTGCTTTTTTCTGCTGAGAATTGTTGACCTGTTTGAAAAAGATCACTTAGGCAGTTATGTAGGGGAAAGTCTCATTAAAGGATGTAATAATTATTGACAATCTTCTATATGCTAGACACCATGTTAAGTAATTTGCGTACATCACATAGAAAAAAATCGTAATTTGATATATAAAATATGCTATGCATTTTGAAACTCAAGGGAAGAGAATTTTTTTTCATTAGAAAAGGAAAATGATGAGAAATGTGTATTCACATTATATTTAGGGACCAGAGGCAGGGCAGAAAGATGCGACATGTTTGAAAGTAAGTTGGGAAAATACAATTTTTCTGAAACAAGTAGTTCAGGGAGAGTAATAGGTATTATGTAAGGAAGATGTTAAGTTTTAAAATAGAAATGAGAAAAACTTACTTTTTACTACTGCTTATTCTGTGTGTTCTGTTGTGATAATGATCACTTAGAACTTGTAGTATAGCCATAACTATAAAGCTAACAACCCTATTACTAAGGGTTGGAAATCTTTTTCCATAAAAGAACCAAATGGTAAATATTTTCAAGGTTTGAGCTATACAGACTCTATCACAACTACTCAACTCTATACTGTAGCAGGAATCACCAGATATACTATGCAGATGAATGGCCAGGTCTGTGTTCCAATAAAACTTTACTGGTAAACTGTGTGTGTATGTTTGTGTGTATGTGAGAGAGAGAGAGAAAGACAGACTGAGAAAAGTTTCCAGAGTAACGATTAAAAGAACAGTGAGTGCCTTTTAAGTGAGCAAAGTGGTAAAACAGTGTGGTAGGTGAGCTCCAAAGATGGTTGGCATCATTTACTTTCTTCTCTGACCCCAAGAGGTGGAGTCAGTTTACCTCTTTCCCTTGAATTTGGTTAGCTTGTGAATCACATCAATTGTCAAAATACGGTGGAAAGGATGTTAACCAGTTCTAGATCTAGCCTCTAAGAGCTTCCATTTTGTCTCTGGGAAAAGTGTCACCATTAAGAAATCTGACAGCTTTGGGATCCCTATGCTCTGAGGAAATCCAATCTAACTGTGTGGGAGAGCATCAAAGAACCAAATTTGTGAACAAGGATTTCTGGGCTCTTCCAGCTCAGTTGACAGTTGGATGCTACTAAGTGGCTGACACCAGCTGATGTCACATGGAGCAGAAGAACCACCAGCTGAGCCCTGTCCAAATTCCTGAACCACACAACTTTGAGAAATAATGATGTCTCTAAACCACAAAAGTTATGGGAAAGAAAAGATAATGATGACCTATGATTTATGACTTAAGAGGGAGAAGAATTTACCCTCAGAAAGTAGAAAAAAGGATTATTCACAAATTAGGGAATTCTCTAGGACAGTCATTTAAGTTCACAATGGGCAGGTCTCCCCAAGGGAAATTGAGCCTGTTAGGTTGATGCTTGGATATCAGGTTATCTGAGGAGCTGCTCAGAGCCTGAGGTTGGGAAGATAATAAGACATGTAAGGATTCTGAAAGCCTAGTTTATTCTTACTCCTTCTTCTTCTTCTTCTTTCCTTTCTAACCATGGCTAACAGATATCCATTTTCAAAGCACAACCTTGAGTATTCTTTGGAAATGTGTGTAAGCTCTTTTTTGCTTTCTATATATGCAGTACTTTGAGAGCCACTGAAATTAAATAGTATTAGGAAACACATGGGAAGGCATTCAGACAGGAGATTCACAGATTGTGTCATGGAATAGGTCCGTCCAGAGGTCAGGTGTTTGTCTAAAGGAATGCAGGCTTTGGTAAAGGGGACATTCTGGGTGTGATGAGAAACCTAGGGCTAGGGAGGCTACAGGGGACTAAGGCTGAAAACAATCAAATCCCAGAAAACAAAGTAGATTCTGAGTTAGGAGTTAACCAGGTAAATAAGACAGAGTACAAAGAAGGAGGTAGCGTAAAGATGAAGGATAAAGACCTTTGGTCCTAAGGGGTGGAGGATTTTTTAAGAAAGGGATGTTTTGCACCAAAAGGTCAGAATATTCTGCAGTGATGAGTGTCTGTGTTCTGTTAAAAACTCTATGTAGACAGATTGATTTATGTCTTGTTCTAAAAACGATCTGTGCTCAGCATGTGCTCTGTGCCCTTGCAATTTCTTATATTTTGATGAGCATAGAAGCACCCAGAAGGCAGAGACTACTACTTGTAGTTCAAACCCCCACCACACCTAGGACAATGCCAGGAAAAGCAGGTGTTTGTTTATGCTTGTTGTTGATGATGATGAAGACCATGTTGCTGTTCCTTGATGATTGTTTATCCAGAAAAGAGGATGACAGTGAGGCAGGCAGTCCATAAACTATCAAAGGGGGGATTCAGATGACAGATGGAGGCTCTGTTAATCAGGATTCTTTGGTTGTAACTGGCAGACACACTGGACCTAAACAAAACACTGCACCTAAACAAGGTGAAGGATTTATTGGCTCAAAAGTCCCAACTGCTGGAATAAGGGTACAATCAGGCCTGGAGGTGACTGGGGCCAGGGTCTCGCCACGAGGTTGTCAGGCATCCTCGTTCACGTCTCCTTCTGCTTCCTCTCTTCTCTGTCTGTTGGCTTCATTCTCTTCAGAAGGTTTGACTTGTGGAAACAGCCCCACATCACTGCTTTACACAGAGAGGAAATGCTCTTTCTTTAATTTCAGTGTGAAAAATCCGTAGGAGGGGCCTTGGCTCAGACTGGGTCACGTGTCAATCCCCAGAGCCAGGAGCAGAGAGCCTGTGGTTGACAGCCTTCAATAGTACCAAAGCTAGTGAGAGCAGCCTCCCAGGAGCTATGTATTTTCAGGAAGAAAAGTGCCAGGAAGGATGAGGAATGTGTCTCGAGATAGACAGTCACTCATCTGGATCTGTATATTTTGGAGACAAACTGCCAGGGCCTACTAATGGAAGGCGATGCTTCGCTGGCACCAAGTTCCTGTGTCCTCCAGATACAGCCCAAGGTCCCTCACTTGCATCCAGACACAGGAAGGAGGTAAACAGAGTGGAATGACTGACTTACTAGATTCCAGAAATGGGTTTGATTCTCCCCTTCCTTCCTGCCCCTTGCAGTTCTGTCCCAGGCAGTAGTGCTGGCTGCCTGAAGGCAGGAAGGACTGAGAGTGGGCAGTGGTGACCTCAGGGTGGGCCATGGGGGCACATGAGGTGAGCTCTGGTTCAATTCTGTGATAACTTTCCATGGATTTAGACAAATCATTTAACTTCTTGGTCACAAAATAAACAGCTACTCAAGTTTTCTTTCTACACTCTACTACTTAGAAAGTTTTAGCTAAAAAGTTGTTGGTCTTTGTCTTTCATTTGACTGAGGAGGTAGGCCAATATAGGGACAGGGTGTTGAGGCAAATGGCCAATGGATGCTTCACTCTTCTTTAAGAGTTAAAAAAAAAATACAAGATGATCATGCTCCACTGAGTCCATTCACCCAGAAGGGATCCTAATTTCAGGCCTGGCACACTACTAAATTCTGTGATGGACACACAGACATGATGTAATTCTCTGCTAGAGACCCTCCAGCCTAACATGGCAAATAAGAACCACCCCCATCTCAAGCTTTTAGAAAAGGGGAGGTCACTTTTCCTGGGCTGAAGTCTTCATAAAGATAATAGATTTGCTCTGGAGGATGTACAGGATTTGAATAAAAAAGATATGAGTTAGTATTTACTACATAAAGAATGTGAATTTTGAATCTGATCAGAGATCACAAAAACATGTTTCAGAAATGGGGACTAGTTGGATAACACAGAGATGTATGTTGGACAGCAGTGGAAAAGGGTAGAAGCCAAATGGAAAAGCCCAGGACAGCTAATGTTGTGGGAGCTGGGACAGGCAAACTAAATGGGAAAATGTGCTTGAAGAGAGAGCTGAAGAGAACTGAAACAATGTGCAGAAGAATGGAAACTGGGGTCCATGAGATTCACTTGAATTATTCTAAAGCTTCTTCTAGCCCACAGTTACATGTACAGTTAACTTGCAAGAAAGATGCTGAGAGTACATAATAGAGAAAGGAAAGTCTCTTCCACTAATGGTGTGAACACTGGACAGGCACACACAGAAGAATGAAGCTGGATCACTACCTCACACCATACACAAAGTAACTAAAAGTGGATGAAAAGACTTGCATGTAAGATCTGAAAGTACAAGATACAGTAGAAGGAACATATGCAAGTGCTCTTAGATACTGGTTTCAGAGATGTTTTGGGGATTCGACTCCCGTGGCAAGGGAATCAAAAGCAAAAACATACAAATGGGATTACACCAAGCTAAAACGTTTCTGCATGATGAACGAAATTATCATTAAAATAAAGACTCCACAGGGCAGAACACTTGCACATCATACATCTGGTAAGGGGCTAGTATCCAATGTTACCTCAATTAAAAAGAATACAATTTAAGTAATAAAAAGATGGCTCTTCTCAGCTGGCTTGCATGTCTGTCTCTTACAAGCAAATGACTCCTGTGGCAGTGCAGAGCAGAGCAAGCACGGAGGGAAGGAGGAGTTAAAGAGAGGTCTGGTGGAGTGTGCGAAGTGCTTTCAAGAAGTCACAAAGGCCAAGGTTAGGAACAGATGAATGATCTGTGATTGGGAAGCTACGGTGACTGCCCTCCCCCAAGCGGTCTCCTGATGAGAGAGGGGCTAGGCTGAGGTCACAGGGAGGCGGGAGAGGAGGCTCGCTGCAGACAGTCGAGCTCAGAAGTCCCAGGACACTGGCCAGGAGATGTGGGGCCGGCAAGCTCCAGGGTGGGAGTGTGTTTGTGGGCAACTGGAAAAGACCAGGAGGGCCACAGACTTAGTGGGTACATGGAGGGGGCTTGGGTCTCTCTAAGGGGCCAAGCCACGGGTTAGGCTGGGATGAAAAGAAGGCGAAAGAAAGCCAGAGCGATGCTCAGACAGATGGAAGAGCGTCGTGGAGAGCTGAGGCGTGCAGGCTGGTGTTGTCACAGGCAATGAGATGAGAGGAGGGCTCCTAGCTGGAGCAGGGGCGTGCCTTGCAGGTCACTGGCAGGCGTGCGCAGGGTGAGCCACCTCAGAGAGTGAAGTCCCGACAGCTGAGGGGTGGCGAGACCCAGAGGGAAGTGGTGGGACAGCGACCAGCCTTTGAGGGTGCAGAGAAGACAAAGTGTCCACCACGAGGGGGTAATCAGAGCAGGAGGCTGAAGCAAGGAGCCAGGGGGTCCACGTGATGGGGGGGCGAGGTAAGGGGATATATGGGCCAGGCTCCCTCAGGGGGCACTGCTGGAGGAGTGGGGGCGGCAGGCACGTGGTGTCTCAGGCTCTGGAGTGGGGTTGCTGCCCTTGGCCCTGGGGGTGGCTGGGTGAAGGGTCTGTCTGGGGACACAGGGCAGTCCAGGCCCAGCCTAACCCTGAGTGAGAACAGAGGCCGAGCGTGAGGACGTTGGCCCCGGCAGATTGCCCGAAGGCAGGTCCCCACACGGCCAGTCTGGGGGTATCTTGGACAAGCCACCCAGCCTGTCCCGGCCTCAGCGTCCCTTTCTGTCCAGTGGGCACGCTACAGTCAGTTGTCCTGCTGCCGGCGGTGCTGAGGATGAAGATCACAGGTGTGAAGTGGTTAAGACCGCGCTGGGCGCAGAGCAAATGTTCAGTAAACGCTCGTTAGCATGTCTGTCCGCTCCCATATACAGGCAGCGCCTGACGTGTAACAGGAGCTCCGTATGTGTTTCTGAGAGAATGAATTATTCTGATTATTACCTGTGTAGCCTTGAGCACAGGAGACTGCGTGCCGCAGAGTTCTGGACCATATTTTATTCTTCCAGCCCAGCCCTGAACACAATGTTTTAATGAAGGAACCTGCTTACACTCACTAGGATTCAGTTTCCTCATCTATGAAGTGGGGCTAGTAGTATGTGCCCCTCCTCAAGGTCAAATGAGGTCGCAGATGTAAACCATGATGCCGCTGTAGCTTTTGCACGTGTCCCCGGCCCCCGGCACATGCACACATACGAGAAATATATGGCTGTTGTCTGCGGCAAAGGCAGCTGGCTGGCCCCCTGGGGAGCCCCAGCTCTTCTACTGTGCTCGACAGGAGCTGAGTGATAGGTCCAGTGAGCTGTAGGAGGGCCCACTAAGAGGGAGACAGTAGGAATCTGTCGAGGGCCCGGTCAGCAGGTGACCGTGGTTTTCTCCAGCAGAGAGGCAGCTGAGTGGCCATGAAGGACAGAGGCGGCTGCTGGCAGCCTGCCTGGCCTGATGCCCAGGTAAACGAGCACGAAGACACAGGCCCCAGCCCCCGTGGGGGTGGAGCACAGGCAGCCTTGGGGCAGGAGGGCAAGGCAGTGGTGCGAAGGCAGGGCCGGGGGGGCTCTCGCTGGTCACAGATGATGGGGCGAGGCCATGCCTGCCTGCAGATTCGGAAGGGTCTGTCCTGCCAGGCCGGGGCTCAACACCTCTCCAAGTGTTGGCTGACTGAGGGCAAGGCTGCTGTGTGGCATCGGGACCAGGTGACTCCTGCTGGGCACAGCTCATGGGGAACGGAGATGGCCGTCTTCAGTCTAGAAAGGCCCGTCCTCGTCCAGGGCTCTGTCCAAGGCGAGTCCGTGCCCAGGCTACCTGGGTGGACCCCTGCATGATAATGAACCTGCGCCACAATGAATCTCTGCTTGGAATTTCAAATAGAAGCCACGCTCGTGCCTGCATGCCTGCCAGGACACACGGGTCAGGCGCTCTGTGGATCCGGTTGCAGTTGTCAGTCTGCGTCTGCACTGTTCTCCCCAGACTCTGGAAATGCTGTTCTGCTGGCTGGACTCCACTTCCCATTCCCCCTGGCCATCCCATCCCAAAGGGAAAATCAAGTTCCTTCTAGTTTTCCCTCTCATGCTGCAGCTAATGGGGGCATGCCTGGCTGTGTCTTGAGAAATAATGTTTGGAGGAAGCAGCAAAACCCTCCTAGTTGCTATGGAGTGTTAACTGATGAATTAAATGCTTCATTTTGATTTGAAGGAAAGTCCTAGAAGAGACTCTTGCTTTAAGAAAATATAAAGCTGCCAACTATGAAAGGCATTTATTCAGAGGGCTTTTGTTGCCAAGCTGGCTTGAATTCCCTTAGCCATGCTTTAACCCTACTCAGAGTCTGCCTGTTGGAACAAATGTGCATTAAAAGTTTAGGGACAGAAAGTGTTGTGTGTTAAGTCGTAGTGAGACAATGCCAGATTGTACCTAGATATTTCTTCTTTAAAGTGCTTGAGGTAGAAAAATTACCAATCTGACTGGTAATTAAAGGAAACAGTTATTTTAATTACAAACGACAAGCACGTGACGATAATCTGGGATATCAGGCAGCACAGACCTGTGGGGCTTGTGCCGCCGTCTACGTTACAGCCCCTGCCTGAGCCGGTTCGCCCTGTCTGCAGAGGAATAACAGGTAGATCCTTGCTTCTGGCTTCAGCAACACCTGGGAGCATGTTAAAAATGCTGACCCAGATAACGGGCCAGAATCTGCATGGTAGGCCCTGGTGATCCACGGGCACACTGAAATGTGCAAGGGGTCGGTCTGGGCCACTGTTGCTCAGAGAGTAGCCAGAAGACCCTTTATATTGGAAATATCTAGAGACCTTGTTAAAAATGAAAATTCCTGACCCCCATCCAGACCTATTGAATCAGAATGTCTAGACGTGAAGTCCAGGAATCAGCATTTCAGACAAACTCCCAAGTGGTTTTTATGTCCACTGGGTGGTGAAATCCACGCCTAGTCCTTCCAATGTCATCACGGTCGGTTAAGAGCAGGTTGACAGCAGAATTCTGAGTCCAATGCGAAAGGCCTCGATTGGCCATCATCTCTGCCAATTAGGGGTTTGTAACAACAGAACTACAGCTGACCATGTCAACACAACAGCGAGCAAGCTACGGTGTAAATGCCCAGAAGAGTTACATGTTTGATTAACTCAAGTGCCTTTGATGGGTGCCTCCCTGAGGGTGCAGAGCAGCAGACACGGGGGCCCCTGTCCTCCCCAGGTCTCCCAGAACTGAGCAGGTCTCTGCTTCGTGGGACCATTTATTCTCTGAGGCATGGGCAGAGCCCTGCCACGGCTCAGCCCTCTGGCACCCTGCTCAGAGCAGACAAGCAACCAGTGATTCATGTCCCTGCCCTTCTCCTGTGAGGCCTCCCCAGTCCTTGCTCCCATCACCCTTCCCGGGGCCAGTGGGCCGGGCCCTCTCTGCTCTGTCCAAGTTGTTCCCAGCGCACAGGCCAGGGAAGGGCCAGATCAGCCCTAGGTATCTGTGAGCACCGGCCCTTGGGATGGCAGGGCTTTCTTCTTTTGCCTTTTGATGTGTGCATTTGGTTCCTTCAGAGAGAGACACAAACCATAACATTCTTTTTTAGAGATAAGAGAAAGCCAGCCAGCAGCTTTTGAAATTCAATGTACAACAAGCCACAAACAGAAAAGGGGCACTGTGTGATAGGAGCCCGGCTGGAGGTCTCAGTTAGCGCCGAGCTACAGCAAATGGCAAGGACTCCGCTGGCCTCAGTGGCCTTTCATGGGACAGTGTCTCGTGCGGCCGCTCCGGCCCTGTTCTAGGGGCTGGGAACACACAGCAGATGGAATCACTGTGCGTACGAGGTTGCATAGTGCCTTCTGATGTGCCCCTGACTACTCTTCTCAGTGATGGGGGGCTTTGTTTGTCTGCTGCTCCACCCCCCTTAAATGAGACACCAAGCCCGAATTAGTCATGTGTCCACTGTCTGGCTGCAAAGCGCAGGGCTGGGCCTTGAATTTGCACTCTGTCTTCAAGTCTTACTTTTCTTTTACCTGACTATACTGCCTATTTTTCTTCTATTCACGAATGAACGTTATTTTCATTAGGCCAGGGATTCTTTCTGCAAAGCTCTCGGTAGACCATACCAGCAAACGCAGACCCAAGTGATACCTCATTCACAGTTGTGGTGGCCAGAAAGAGTTACTGCTTCTTCACTTCGCGACGCTGGCAAGTTCTCTGAAGTGGAGGAGAAAAATCAGCGCCAGATGGCTGTCTCGGAGCAGTCTGCATGGCCTGGCTGCCGGACCGTCGCTGGGGCAGGACCGTCTCCGTGACATCGGGACACGGCTCCACCACACTGCAGCTGCACGTGGTGGCACAGACCTAACTCAGTTCCTTTCCATGTCCAAAGTTCAAGGCTAACAGGCAAATGGAATGAAGGAGGCGAAGCAGCATGCAAGAGGCGTTGGGCTGGCCATGAGCATCCCTGCCAGGCTGGGTGAGGATGGGAACGAAGCTCAGTGGTGACAGCACACGTAAGACTCCTGTCTGCACAGTCGCTGGGCTCAACAGCGAAATGCAGACCTGTTGTCACAAGTGACAATCTGGCTATTACAGGTAACTGTGATCGCAGAGCTGAGGTTCAGGTGGACAATGGAAAGCTCAGAAGGACTCTATGGAGCCCAGGGATTCTGCCCTTTGAAGGGTCTTGAATGAGCCACGAGGATTCTTGAGGCAGCCTGCTTGCCAGAGCAGGATGAGGTGGGCACCTTTGAGGTGTTATTCCAAGGTTGGCAGCTAGCCCCTAGGCCCTCCGTTGGTGCCTGATAATTGTGCTGTGTCCTAGGGCAACTTACTTGATGTCTCTGAGCACCTAATGTCTCCTCTATGCAAGGAAACAATAACAGCATCTCCTTCAAAAGGTTGTCATAAGAACTGAACGCACCAAAGTGCTTTAAAAGTGCTCAGGACAGAACAAGCTATTCTTTAACTGGCTTGTGCATGCCTCTTCTGATTGGTGCTCTTGATATTCAGTCTGGACCTCTTCACAAATGTTTATCCAGAACAGGTGGGTGCAGCTGTTTTTCTCGCTAGAGCTGACAGATGAGAAAGGTGGTGTCAGCCCAGGGCAATGACATGCAATGTCACTCTTCTTGGCTCACGTATGAGGCGCTGTCATTCCCACTCTGCGCAAGGGGCCTGGAGCCAAACGTGTGCTGGTGAGTTCGAGGTGTGGTCATTGCCACAGACAAGAGCCCCAAAGAGGCTGAGCTGATGAAATTACAAAAACTGGGCCCCCAGAGGGAGGAGTGAACCCTGTTGGGGTTTGCTAATTGCAAAGGTTTATTAACAGCACCTGCGGGTTCTAGATGACCTCGCAGCAGGCAACCTATGCATCCATGGCCAAGCACAACTCCCCATACAGAGCAAGGGGAAGCTTACCTGCCTGTGCTTACATTTGCTTCCCGAGTGAAACCCATGAGTTCCAGGAGGCAGGCTGACTGACACCAATCTCTTCAATATATTCCAAAACAGCTGCTTTAAGCACAGGTTCTGATTGAATTTTAGAATGTGTCATAATGAGAGCTTAGCATTTATTGACTGCTTACCGCCTGCCAGGCACTGGGCTAAGGACTTTATCTGCATGTTCTCATGTTCCCCCAAATGAACCTATTATCCCGTTTTATGGAGGAGCCACAGGAGGTCAAGTGATTCCCCGAAGGTCACTTGGTTGTAAGCAGCGGTTCTGGTGCACCCAGCAGACTGGAAGAGGCTCTGGGAGCGGAGCCCTGTTCCAGCCTCAGCCCCACTCCAGTGCCAGCGTCCTCGGGGGACAGTTCACACGCCTGCTCTTGCGCGTCGCCATCTGAACAGGATCTCATCCTGCTCACCCCAAACAAAGTGCCGCATTTAGTGACAGTGGCCATTACACCAAACAAAGCAAACAAAAGCCCACCACCATGGTCAGCAAAACCCAAACAAACGAACAAACAAACATTTGATTTGGGCCAGATTCTTCTCTAAACCGTAAAACCCGCAGCCACTGCTCTGAAAGGAACAGACACTAACAGACCCAGGCTGGCTCTTTCCCAGCAGAGTGGAGCGCCAGCTGATAGGTGCTCAGACACTGGGGTCGGGATCAGGGAGAACTTTCTGGAAAGTGCACTTGGAGAGGCAGGCACTCATTTTACGAGAGGAGGCACCACTCTGGGGAGGAGATGGGAATGCTCCAAAGAGATGGAGTGATTTCTGCAGGGACGATGGCGGACTTCTTAGAACGAGGAGCCAGAGGTGACCAAATTGAGGTGTGGAAGAGCGTGGGGAAAAAGCAGGTGAGTGACAGGAAGAGGGGCCTGTGTCACTGCGGCCCGGGGGAGGTGGTGGGCTTGCTCCCAGCAGCATCGGCCGTCTCGGTCAGCAGTGAAATAGTAGCAGGTATTTCCTGAATTATCATGAGCTGCGTGCGCTTCAGCCAAATGAGCACATCTACTCATCACAGCAACCCTGTGAGGTAGAAACTGTAACTGTCCGCTTCCTAATTGCCCCCGTTTCACTAGGGGGAAGGGAAGGTTCAGCAAGGTTAAGCAACTCGTTGAGGGTGCACAGAGCTGGAAGGGGGCAGGAGCCAATTCAAGCCCACATCTGTGGGATCCTGGGGTCGTTCGCAGCTCGAGTGACACAGCTTTCTCCTGGCCTTCGCCTGGTGCCCCTGCACGGTCTCCTGAAGGCCGAGGTGCTTTGATGCAGGGGGGCTGAGCGCTTGCCTTGACCTTAGGTTGCCCGAGAGTGTACCCTCCATCATGGAAAGTTGGGTTTAAAGTGTGTGAGATGCCAAAGTCACTTGGAGGTCGGTGGCCAGACACCCAGGTGAGGAGTCGGGTCTGGAGGTGGGGTGCATGGAGTGAAGGGGCTTAGAAACAGCAAATGGTAATGTCTCCCCTTAGCTTATACTGCCACCTCTTCCACTTCCTGTGTTAATCAGAAGGGGTTTGAAGCCAGGGGTGTTGGGGCAGGTCCTCTTCCCTCCCACTCCTGGTACCACCCCAGGCTGCAGGGGGTGTTTTCTTCTTCTCTCCTTTAATCTCTGCAGGGGTCCCATTGCAGCCTCAGCAGAAGGGCGGAACTACTGGAGATGGGATTCTCATTACAAGGGTAAGTCTGTGGTAAACTCTGGTTCCAGCAGCCCCAGGGCACTTCAGGTGAAGGCTGCAGTTTAAAGATGGGGAAACGGACATTCTGTGCCTTCCCGGCTGGAGGAGAGGATGGGTACATCACATGCCGGTTGGTGAAAGAGAGGGAACAATTTCCTCTCTTTCAAAGACATTTCAGTGCATTTAATGGAGATAGCAGTGGGAGATGTTCGGAATTAGTCATCCTTTTAAGAAAGCGATGATCTCTTGCTGCCCTAATCCATTCCCTAAACTGCACTTGGAGAGCTGGAGCATGTCCATTTTTTTTTTTAAATTAATAAACTTAATTTTTAAGAGAAGTTTTAGCTTCGCAGCAAAACTGAGCAGAATGCAGAGAGCTCACATTCCCCCTACCCCTGCCAAGCTCAGCCTCCCACTCTTATCGCCTCTCACCACAGTGGTCCATTTGCCACAATCAATGAATCTGCCCTCCCAGGCCAGACCCTGGGGTCCAAAGTTGCCATGAGCCCTTACTCTCGGGGCCACGTGGTGGGTTCCTTTATTACGAGAAGGGAACAGGGAGGGATGACTGACTTCTGGCCACCCAGTGGGGTGAGTCTGCAGCCAAGATTAGCCCCTGAGCCCCAGTTAACCAGTAGTCTCCCACTTCTTTGCCAGAAAATACAACCAACTGATCTCCCAGGTGATGGATAATAAGAAAGAGAGGCAAAAAGAACCCACAGGGAGGAAACTAACAGGAACAAAGGCACTGGTCAGGAGAAGCAGCCTCCCCCCAACCCCCTGTCACTACCTGCCCCCCAACCCGGCTGCTTCTGAATGGCTGTTCAGTGGCCTATCCTCATCCCAGAAGACCCTGAGATGAGATGGAGGACCACCTGGGGATCCAAGAATGGCAGGATTCTCCATCACGTCCTGGGGCTGGTATTGGCAGCCTGTAGGAGAGCATCGGGCTGCCCGTGACTGGGTGGGACAGCCAGCCTCGGCCGTTAGACCTGGGCTCCAGGCCTGTACCTGTGAGTTACCAGCAATGAGAATTCCAGGATGTAGTTAGAATCAAGACTATGGACCAGGGGTCCTGAAATCCACCCCTGTTTCAGTGTTCTCCAAGAGGATTCTCAGAACTCAGCATAAAGTACTCATGGCTAAGATTTATTATGGTGCAGGGATTCACAGAGGAGTAAGCAAAGAAAAGAGGTACCTCGCCAAGTCCGGAGGTGCAAATTCCCCGCAGCCCTCTCCCAGTAGAGTCGCAGATGAATTCCCCTAGCAACAGGTCATGACATCACAGGTTGAAATGTTGTCTACCTGGGAAGCTCATTAGCGAGCTTACGGCTTTTATTGGGGGCTGGTCCCTCATGTCCGCATAGTATATAACTAAAAGGAAAGCAGGGATTTAGCACAAACTGTGCTATCTGTATAAACAATTTCCTCCCTGTGTGACCTACTCTTACCCATCCTCAGGCTAGTGGAGACCGCCCCCAAATCCAAATTCCCAGAGGCCAACGAAAAGCCGACCTGGCCAGTAGGACTTTCTAAAGACAGCCGTCTCAGATCTGCTGTGCTGACTTTTCTGCAGTCTGCTTCATTGGTGTGTAGTAGATGCTCAGTTAAACTGTAGCATTGCCAGGCACACTTTGGTATACCTTTCTCTATGGAAGGAGAGCTCTTCGTACCTACACTAGTGTCTCTAAGTCAAATAAGCACCCACGTGGAAAATGAACACATGCCCACTGTGGAGCTGTGTGTACATCTCTATACAAAGTGTGTTGCTGAACTAAAGAAACAGCAGACCAGATAAGTCCTTTCTTCTTCAAACATGTAATTATAACTTTCACCTCTGGTTTGCCATTTGCAATTCTCATTATCAAGTCTCTCATATCTTTAGCTGAGTCACTGATAAAAAAACAGGTGCTCTGAGGCAGGACCAAGGACAGACCCCAGGCTCCCTGACAGCTGCCCTTCAGGCCTTTGAAACCAACCTCCAGGGTGTGATCCTAGCTCAGAGACAGGTCACTTGGCTCTGGGGCCATCTCACTAGTTACACTAGTATCGGGGAGACTGAGCTTCCTCACTGAAATAAAGAGAAAGGAAAGACTGGCAGCATTCTGCCAATCCACCAGCCAGATGCCTCCCTGCAAGGAAATTGAGGTTAGTTGTGCATGGATTCTTTTTAGGCGGCCAGTAATCCTGCTGATCACACACTGTGTCCTAAAACCTTGTCAGCCATTTGCTCAAACTTACAGTTTTTCAATCACCAGATCCTTGCTTTTCTTTTGTTTTTCGGTTTGGAACAATTTGCCTGTTCTCTTCCTCACCTGCACCTTTCTCCAGGGCCGCCACCTGCCTTTCAGAACACAGCTATGGGTTCAGCAGGCTTTGGAGGCACCTAGTCTTGTGATTTAATTTCAGCTGACCAGATGTGTGCCTCACCTGCCTTAGGCCATGGTCCTCCTTGGTACATTAGTGGCTAGAGTAGAGTGCCAGTTTGAAGGCCCTGCTTGGAGAGGATGGAGGTCATCTATCTCCCCTATCACCTGCCACATCACATTCTACACTACCCTCTCCCCCAGGAACAATTCCTTTCTCATCCTTTGTTATTTCAAACAAGACGCATAACAGCCTTGCACTCCAGGACATCAATAATTAGGAAAAAGAGTCATTTTAAAAACCCACCCAAATTACAGACGCTTCATTATACTACTCGTCTACCTTTGTATGCATTTCGCATTCTTCAGCATGTAGCAAGTGTCAACATGGCTTCAGTCAGTGGCGGACCACATGCACAGAGGGTCCCGGGAGGCTCCACCAGCCAGCCCCGGCTACACCATTTAGTTTGTGTAATTACACTCCAGGACATCTGAGCATCAATGAATTTGCCTAAGGACGTATTTCTTAGAACATTTCCTTGTCATTACTCGAGACATGACTAGTTTTTTTTTTTTTTTCCGTGAAAACCAAATAATCTATGATATTAGAAAACACAAATCATCAGTCTGGATTTTGGGTCAGAGGGAAGGAGGAGTGGGCTGAACATGTGTTCAGGGAGCAGAGCAAGTAGACACAGATTTTGGAGAAACCAGTAACTTCTGCAGGGTCTTATAATCCTAAACCCAAAGCCAGAAAGCTCCCTCCTAGCTCCCCTGCGATGACTCAGGAAGGAATTTGGACTCCATTTGAGCACAAATACCCAAATGCTCATGTACACTGAGCTCGCACCCCCTCTGCAACCTCAGGCTCGCTTCTAATTTTAATAGTAACTGGCTCATGTCCATGTGCTCTCAGTGCATGGATCTTCTTGATGTCTGTCCTCTCTGGTGGTGTCTCTTTTGGAACACAAGATCCCAGAAGACAGTTTCCAGACTTTAACTCTCTCCAGACAGCTTGGGATTGTCTCAGGAACCAAGTAATTCCCGATCCCAGGCTGTGGGGTCTCCACACCTGCGGTTTCCTTCTTCCAGTGCCCATCTGTGGTTGGTCTCGGGTCATGAGGGCTGGGTCTGGGATGCTCTGTCCAATTTCCTAGTCAACACTCTAGGCAAGAGAAAAGAGGAGAAGCTAGCAGGCTGAGAAGCAGCCTTTTTGAACAAGACCAAGAGGTATTGGGATCCCAGCCAGCCAACTAGGAACAGTTCGTGATCCACAGAAAACAGGACACTCTGCATCAGTAAGAAAGACTCAGAGCCATTTTTCAAAACCAGAAGCTGTAAAAGAATGAACACAGATCAGTGTTCAGCACGCAGACTCATTCCACTCTTGAAGAGCTTCACAGTCATTATTAAAGAACACATTTCAGAACATAATATTATTAGACTATTGATTGCTGTTTGTTTCGATGTTTAATTCAGTAACAACTCAAGTTGTGGGAGAGCTTTTAAATGTGCGATGCTCTCAGTTTTCCACTGGGCTTCGCAGGGAGCTTCAGTGATGTCGTAGGGGTCGGGGGTCCTGGTGCCAGGAGGCTCTTACAGGCTTGGCGTTCGGGGGCTGGCTGCTGAGCAAGGCTCGGCGGTCTTTCCGTAAAGAAAATAGAAAAGGAGGAGAGTTCCACATGAATCCAAACAACATCCGCTTCCTCTGTCACCACGCATTAAATGATCCGGGACCAAAATTCAATACACACCTCGGGCACTCTTGTGGAACGGCACCCGCTCATCCTGGCGGTATCAACAGCCCGGGAGGAATAGAAAAGTGAAAAAAAGAAAAAAAAGGAAAAGCCCTCTGAACATGTAGGAGATAAAGAAAACACTTTGGGAAGACTGGATGGCGCTCCGAAGGCTGGGCGCACCCTGCGGCAGCTCCTCCTTGCCCCAGAAGCTGGCAGACCCTGGGTTGTGAAGTAAACCCAGGTGCACAGACTCAGAGGTCAATAGAGGCAGCCCAGTCCTGGGGTTCCTGGGGCCCCCGTGGTCACCATTCCTGTCCACTTACCCCTAAGAACACCCCTAGGAGTCCCCACCTCCCCAGCGAGTGCCTGCGTGTTCTGGGGGTGCACGCTCCCTTCTTTAGCCTGGACCTGGGGTGGTCACAGCATGGTCTCTGATCAGCAGCAGCACCTGGGCTCTGGGCAAAACTCAAGTTTCTCAGACCCTGGCCCAGAACTCTCACATTGGAAACTCTGAGCATGAGACCGACCTAGCAAGCTATTTTTCAAAAGGCCTCCAGGTGATTTGGAGGCAAGTTCAAGTTTAAGAACCACCAGCTTGAACTACTGCAAGGGTCTGCGATGGTCTCCTGCCACCACAGTGACCTTGTGAAACACAAACCTAATCAGCTTTGGTGCCTGGGGCATAGTAGGGCGCACAGTATCTATTGACTGATGATGAAATGTGACCTCTGCGTTTAAACTTGGTTCCAAGGTTGAATGACCTGTCTGTTATTTCGTGGTAGTACCATTTTTATTAGTTGTTTTCATTTGTTGGGCAATCTACTTGCAATTTGGCAATTAGCCTGTACCATGGTATTTGTTCTTTTTCTTTTCTTATTTGTTTTTAAAGATTTATTTTATTTATGCATACAAGAACTGGGGTACAGGCCAGAGGTGTGTGTGTGTGTATGGGTGGGGGGAGTGAGAGGATTTACCAGAGACAGTGGGAGCAGAACAGGCAGATCCACTGAAATACACTGCTGCGGGGAGCAGTGGGTGGATTAGGAGAGGTCTGCCGCGCCATGTGGGTCAGCTCCTTGGCCAGGGATCAAACTCGTGCTGCAGTGGCTGCGGACAGCTTCGTAGCGCTGCCCTTTAGCCCACTGTGCCACCTGGGAGGGCCCTTTCTTTTCTTTTGTAAACTCTCAACCCTGAGACACAGAGGTAGGCAGGTGCCCTTTTATAGACGAGGAAGTGGAGGGTGAGGGAGCTTATGTCAGTTGCCTAAGGACATCCAAGCATGAGGAGATGTACCAATCCAGGTGTCCAGTCCAAGCTTGCTTGTCTCCAAAGCTCATGTCTTCAGTGTATTTCTTTTCAAATCAGACCTCGGTGACCCTTCTAGGCTCTTCCACCTATAAGCTCTCTCAGGCTTTGACTTGTTCTCTAAACCTGTGTGGACTCTTACTTGACCTTGCTTCAAGAGAGAACCAGCTACCTGCTGTTGATACTAGTGACCCAACACAGTCTGGGGGGTTCCCTTACAGAAGCCTTGGAATCCACTGAAGACTATTCCCTGAAGTGTGGGACTCAGATTACCTGCATCAGAATCACCTGGCAAGCAGGAGTAAAATGCAGACCCCCAGGCTGCGCAGCCCTCCCGTTCCAATCCTACTGCAGGGGGCTTGAAGTGGGGTCCAGAAATGCCTCTTTCCTAAGTACCTCATGCCCCTGGGATTATTCTGCACACTAGTGATTGTGGCCCACAGCCCAGGACCTGGGCTCATCTTGCCAGCCACACAGCCCCCCACCCCACCCCCTACCCCCACAGCAAAGGCAGAGGGCTGCCGCTTGACAGGCCATCAGAGAATGAATGAATGAGCCTTTTGCTCTTAAAAGGATTGAGGTGGGGTGAGGTGTCCAATAAAACACTCATAGGAGAAAAGAAGGCACAGCAGAGACAGGCCTTCCAGATGTGGCACCAGCTGTTGGCATGTAAGAAACAAGCTTGAGTGTGAATAGAAGACACATGTTGTAAGCCACAAAAACTTGACGTATCGACTTTGGCAAGGCTCACCGAGCGCGCGGCACTGATAATGTTATTAACGCTGAATGTATTTGCCTGACCTTATCAGGCTGCAGAAAGAGCACAGGAGTCTAATTAAGTTCAGATGCCAGCACCTCTAACTTCCTCCTCGATAGCTCCTGAGACCATCATTTACCCTGATGTTCCCGGAATGATTGGTCTTTAAAACCAAAAGAGGCTGGTCATTAGCATGTATATGGCGCTTGTCACGATTTGTGGTAGACCAATCTGGCACCCAGAGGTGAGGGTATTTCATTCTAGTTGTCATAACCCCAGCTCGGCTGGTAGGAGACCAGCCTGATCACCCCATCACACTTGCCAGGGGCTCTGCCCCCACCTCCTCTGTCCCACCTTTGTGCAGCTGAGTTGGAGGGGGATGCTCATCCAATGGACAGATGACATGGAGCTGAGGAGGCAGCCAGGGTGCTGGGTGTCAGCCAGGATCCAAAAGGGACCTGTGAGTCAGAAGTGATTTACAGGAACTGCTGGCAAGTCTCAGACTTGGACTACTCCACCCTTGCAACAAATATTAAATAGTAACTTAAAAAAATAGCAAACACTTGTATAGTACTGTGTGCCAGGAACTGTTCTAAATGTCTTTCTACATACGAATTCATTTAACCCTCGGCACCCAATTAGGCAAATTTTACCTTCAAGATGAGGAAACTGAGGCAGGAGTAGTTAAATAATTACTTGTCAAGGAGGCTATAAAAGTCAGTGGATTGAACTTCTTTCTAGTTCCACCTTTTAAATCTTCCCTCGGTAACTGTCGAGTATACCTGAATACTCTCACCAAAAAAGAATGAACATTTCCTCTCCCTTTTGTTTTGTAAGCTTCCACTAGGCAGAAAATTTTGTTCACTTACATTGGTGTTGGTAAAGCTGTTTGAAAAAAACAACTGGATAGTTGAGTTAGAGATATTAATGTGAGGTGGCCACTCCTTGAACTAAAAGTGGCTGAAGTTCTTATGGGCGATATTAATAGAGACACTATGTACAAGGTAAAGAAGGTGAGGGGTGTGCTCTTCCCAGGCTGCACAGCGGTACTTGGAGCACTGTGCTCAGTTTTGGATAAGTCGACATAGGAGGCCATTGTCAAAACTGAACTGTCTGAGGAAGGGTGATATTGTCGGCAAGAGAAACTGAGACCAGGACTCAGATGATCTGATGAAGGAGATGGGGACACCTGGCTTGGAAATGAGAAGCTAGATGGTACAAAGGAGAGTGAGTATGATGCCTGCCCCCGGAGAGTGGAGCTGGGTCAAAGACAGAGTGGAGGTGAGCAGATAGCTGATTTCCTTTATAAGTAGACTTTGTGGATTTAGGGGACAAAGTTTAGCACAAAGGTGCACACTTAGTGCAGAGGGTCCCCACGGACCCCACACTCAGTTTCTTCTAGCAACTTCTTGCATTAGTATGTTACACTGTTCACAACGAATGAGTTAACATCAATGCATTACCAACTAACACCCACACTTCTGCAGATTTGTTTGGCTTTCACCTATGTGTCCTTATTCTGGACCCTACCCAGGATGCCTTATCACATTGAATTGTCATGTCTACGTAGGCTCCTCTTGGTTGTGACTGTGTCTCACTTTTTCTGGTCTTGGTGACCTGGACAGTTATGAGGGGTGTGGGTTAGGTGTTTTGTTGAACACTCCCGCATTAGAAGTTTGCTGATATTTTTCTCATGAGGTTGTGGTTTTTGGAAGGAAGGTGGCAGAGAGAAAGTGCCATTTCTACCACATCCTATCACAGGTACACATGACCAACGTCACTTATCCCTGTTGACACTGACCTTGATCATACAGCTGACAGCACTTGTGGGCTTTCTCCCCCGCCTCCTCTCCCTTTCCACGCTGCACCCCTTGGAAGGTGGTCCCCACTGAAACAGTAGGGAATTACATACTGCCTTCTTGAGGATGGAATATCTACGTAGGCGGACTTCCTACATGGGAGACTGGTCCACTCCCCCTATGTGTATATTTGCTCAGCCATTTGTTTATACTATGGGGAGAATCTAATGCTACTGTATGGTGTTGTCCAAATCACAGCAGTTTTCAGATGGCACTTGGCCCCTGTCATCCCCGTCATTGTGATGTTCTGCCACTTCCCTCCATCCTCACACCACCAAATGCTCCAGGCTAACCCCATATATCCCCGCCCTGTCCTGGGGTTGTCCATCTCTCCAGGAAGACCTGGTTCCTTCAATTGGAGAATGGCATTAGAACTCGTGATGTGGACACTAGATGTGCTTTGCTAATGGGGTGTCATTTGCTTCTAGGTCTCAGAGGACAGAGCAAGGAAATTATATGTGTGTGTGTGTGTGTGTGTGTGTGTGTACTAATCATGTATATGCACCTACCCACAAGTATTTCTATATGTAACCATTGGTATCTATTTTACGTTAAACGCAAGTTCCTGCTCCTGTCTTCAGTTCTCTAATCCATCAACACATGCGCCATTCTCTCCAGGGGTTCTGACTGATAAGCAATAACGAGAAAACATTGTGTGGTGATAGATGGGTTAACTAACCTTATAATGGTGACCATGTAGACATGTATCAAATCATGATGTTGTGCTCCTTAAACTTAGACAAGTATATCTCAATTAAACTGGGAGGAAACTCCCCAACAGTGAAAACATTCTCCAGTGTCGGTGCTGACTGTGTAAATGGAGGACACTGGGCAGCTGCCAGGACCAGGGTGGCTGGTGGGCAGAACTGGAAGCCCCACGTGACTACAGTCAGGGTCAATTTGAGCACTGTGACTACTGAAACAGATGTGCCAGATGAGGTAAGATTCTTTGTCTTCTCGCTTTCAGATCCTGGCAAGGAAAAAGACGTGGCATTTAGGATGAATAAAAGAAACACTATTCAACAGGTAGGAAATTTATGGCATCTGTAATCCAAAGGAGAGAAAACAGGCTTAAAATATAAATGAAACCCAAGAAGGTTTTTAAATTCACAGTTGACAGA
>NW_004567112.1:19858826-19884793 GCF_000260355.1 Condylura cristata | reverse complement strand
CTTCCTTCTGGGAAACCCTTACACCAGCAGACTATAAACCACCTCTCACAGGAAGAAAGAGATGAAAGGAAAGCAGACTTCCTCCACCGAAGGTGGGTCTGACTGTGCTGGTGCAGCTGGAAACAGGCTCAGAGATTTATTTTTAAATACTATTCCTTCACTGCTGCTGATACTGGAATTTCTTAAGCACATTTGGAGCTATATTGGTGGTCTTAATACTAGAGTTGGCCTTGGTCAGAACTGGCTTATGCTTGTTGTATCATTAGTTACTAATAATGTTGAAAGCGCCTGGTTTGGGTGACAAGTTATATGGTCACTCTCCTTCATCCCAGAACGTCCCTGAGCCACCCAGGGAAGGAGTCACGTGTGGGCAGGGCGTTCTTCTGGCCAAGCACTTCTCCTCTGTCCCAGCTCTGATCTCACAGGGACTGAGGGTTCGCAACTGGGGTTGGAGAGAGGTTCATGCTGGGGCAGAAGACGGTTCTAGAATCTCCTGGAGTCAAGGGCTCGAGTCCCAGGGGTAGATCGATGAATAAAGCTCCCCAGATATTGTGATGCTCTCTTCCCTCCACAGCCTCTTCAGAAACACTGTTTAAAGGAGGTGATGGGCACATACCAACAAGGCTGCCTTCCCAGACCATCCCTCCCTGTGGGCCTTATGCCTTCCTAGCTTTCTCTCCAGCCTGCATTTTCCCATGTCAATATCGAAGGGCCGACAATGTGCTTTGCTCTGTTGATGATGGCTCTTGAGATTAAAGAGTTAGCTGATCTTTGGCCAAAAGTAGCCATGGGAATCTGAGACATCAGCCATTGCCTGCTGAGGCCTCTGATGGGAAACTCAGATTCTCTCCACACGCTAGAGACACGGGCTAAAGCACAGAATCACCACCTGAAACACAGACCTGACCATGTCTTTGTCCCTCCCCCAGCCTATTAACCCTCAGGATGCCAAAGTCATGCCCAAGGGGGCGAGTCCCTGATCTAGGAAGCAGCAGGTTCTGCCACTAGGTTGTCCTCTCCCTTCCCTCCATGCCCCAGGGCCTAGTGACCTCACACATTATCAGGGCTTTAAATACCACCTGTATGTTGACAACGCAGATGCATAGCTTCATCCCAGACCTCGCCTCTGAACTGCAGACTCATAGATCCAACTGCCTACTCGACATTGCTCGTGAATGTTTCCTGGACATTTCACATGTAACTAGTCAGGAATGGAGCTCCAGCCGCCTTCCAGACCCATGCCTGCTGTCTTTCTCTTCTCAGCACCTGCATTTCAGGCGCTCAGGCCCCAAGCTCTAAGTCTTACTTGAGTCCTTTCACATGCTACATCCAATTCATAATGACTCTTAACACTTCTAACCTTAATTACATATCCAGAATCTGGTCATCTCTCAGACTTCTGCTAACCTTTGGTCTGAACCCCACCCTTTGATCTGGATTACCCCAATAACTTTCCAACAGTCCTCTTGGCTTCCCGCCTCTACTTCCTTCAGCCTATTCTTGACATGGAGATAAAGTCATCCTTTAAAGTTTGAGTCACATAATGTCATGCTTCCTAATGGGCTTCTTCTCACTCTGAGAATGAAGCCAACCCCTGAGCTTCACCCCAGGGCAGTGCGGTCAGCTGCTCCGGCCACACTCAGACGGGGCTCCTCACCGCTCTCCTTCCTCACGTTGTGCCAGTCCAGTGCCCTGTTTTCCTGCCTCAGGGTGTTTGCTCAGCTGGCGCCTTTGCCAGAGCTGCCTCAGACTCAGGCTTCCCTGACACTCAGCCCCAGTGCTTTTCAGCTCCCCCCAAATTTACTTTTTCCTCAGCACTTGGACCATCTAACACATTCCATAGTTTGCTTATTTATCTTGTTTAACGTCTCTCTCCCTCACTGGGATGGCAGAGTCATGGGGTGGGGGTTTTGTCAGATGGTTCACAGCAGCATCTCCAAGGCCTCAACAGTGTCTGATGCAAGATGGGAGAGGCCATAAGAATACTGATGAAGGTTTGAGGGAATCACTAATCCATAAGGTGCGCATATAAAGTAAGAGACAAAGCACGACCTCTTTAATAGGAAAATGATCAGAGGATGTAAAAAAGCCCACTTGTGAGGAAGAAAACACATCCTGCCAATGAAGACAGAAAACGTTCACCTGTGCTGGGGATGCTTAAAGAGATACACATGGAGCCATGTTGCTTTTCTAGCATCAAAGTTACGAAAATAAACCAAATAATATTATCTAATGCTAGAATGCACCTTTATACAGGAGAGAGGGAGTATATCTTTGTATAAGTCTTGGATAAACCATTTTGCAATATGGATCAAGAGTTAATCCCCCCTCCTATCTTTTGACAGATGGCTAGGAATCTCTTCTAGCGCGCTAGCAGACAAAAACCATGTACACCAATGGATGGACGAAAGGTGATATAAACCAAAATGTGATGTAAAAAGAAAGGACATTTTGACCTGTGCTATGAAAACTAAGCTTTGAACACTTAAGCTTAGTAAAGTAAGTCAGTTTGAAAGGACACATGTTGCATATGATCAAGAGAAAGAGAGGAGGGAGAGAAAGAGACAGAGACATCATCTCCAATTCACAGATACAGAAAATAAAATGGTGGCAGCTTCCAGGGGCAGGGGGTGGTGGGGTGGTACTACTTAGTGGGTGCGGCTTTCAACTTTGCAAGATGAAAAGACTTCTGTGGATGGATGTTGGTGAAGGTTGCCTAATATGAATGTTGTAATGTCATTGACTATATGCTTAAAAAAGGTTAAGATGGCAAGTTTTGTTTTTTTAAAGATTTATTTATTTATGCATACAGAACTGGGGTACAGGCCAGAGGTGCAGGGGCGGTGAGAGGATTCACCAGAGACAGAGTGGGGAGCAGAACAGGCAGATTGACAAAGTACACTGCTGGGGGAGCAGCGGGTAGGCCAGGAGAGGTCTGCTGCGCCATGTGGATCACCTCCAGGGTGGGGATCGAACTCATGCTGAAGTAGCTTTAGCTTCTTAAAGCTGTGCTTTAACCTCTTGCACCACCAGGGAGGGCCCAGATGGCAAGTTTTATGTTAGGTGTATTTTACCACACTTAGAAAAAAAAGGGCTACAATTTTGAACATAAAGCTGCAGCAAAGTTTTTTATATCCCTTGGTGAGATAGAAAGCATAACATGTTTGTTAAAGATATAGGTCTTATTATATCATACAATGTTTATCTTATGGGAAACATTTATCTCTGAGCAAAATATCAAAAAACAAAATTGAAAAAAGGCTCGTGCATACCATTTTCCACTGAGGTCATATATGTAGTCATAAGAAAAGAAATCAACAAATTACGATTGATAAGGAAATTAGTGTGTAAACTGCACTATCCAAGCCAGGGAATATTACATAGCTGTTAAAAACACCTTTACAAGTACTTTCATTACCTGAAAAATTCTTTGTAGTATTATTCTAAGTAAAGAAGCAGGATGTAAAAGTTGAAATACAAAGAGAACTCAAGTTTGAAGAGAACACACGGCCTTACTTCAACTCCAACACACAGATTCCACCTGCCCAGCACCCCACCAATATGAAGTGGGGGTCCTTCCTGCCTGAAGAGCAGGAGAAAGTGGACATTCCTAGTGGCACAGAGCAACAATGTACTCCCAAATGATTTAGGTTAATGAAACACAGTGTATGATAAGAATAAAAGATGCCAAAAAGTTAACAATAATTATGTGTTTCTTTATATTTTACCATATTGTAAAGACACTTCATAATGAGCTTGTATTAACTTTTAGAATCAGAAAAAAAATATGTTAAAAATACTTCTGCAGTGACTGCTCACTGCCTGACAGGAGCAAGCAGCCTCCTCAGCCGCGCAGTGGGCTCTGGCTGCCGCCTGCTTCTCAGTGGCTTCGCCCTCCCACACCTCTCCTCACATATCCACACACCAAAACATTATTCCTGGATCTCCAAACACAACCTGGTCTTCTGTGCCTCCATCTCTAGGAAATGATCTTCTTTTTGCCTGAAGTGCCCTCCCCTGGCACCCTCTACCTGCCTGGTCAATTTTTATTTGTTTTTCAACGATCACCTCAAACCCTCCTCTCCTCTGTAAAGTCTTCCAGTTTCCTCTCCACCCAGAAAGAACAGCTCCTTCCTTCCTGCTTCCAAAGCACGTGTTCCTCTCTGGCCCCGATTTTGAAGAGGGAGCTGCCCCCAACTGCCCCGCCATCTTGCCTGGTGGCGACACCTCGGACGACTGACTCCTTTTCCTCTCCGCGTGGAAAGTTTTCGCTCAGGTCACTGCCACCAACCTGCTGAGCTGGAATTCTAATGCACACGTCTCCATCTTCTTGCTCCCTGTGTGCTCTCTCAGGCAATTTGTGGCACTGCTCACTCTATCCTGAATCCCTTTTTGGCGTGAGTTTCGGAGACACCGCCTCACCTTTCTAGAATGTTCTCTGCCACTTCAATTTCCTGACCATTGTCACTACATGCTCTTTTTAAAACAAGAAGACAATAAAACTGGTGTTTCCAGACCCCTTTTCCAGTTCTCTGATTCTTAATTGGAGATCTGGAAGGGGGTGTGCTCAGGACAGGCCCAGGGCTTCTTGCACACTTCCCCCCAAAACAGTATGCAGGGTGCAGAGTGCTGTGGTTGTCACTGTGTGCAATAGTCTTTGTCTCATAAAATATTCCATGACCAAAAAAAAAAAAAAAAAGTTAAAAATGATGACCCTATACCTTCTCCAGTCACCTCATCTACTTTTGATTTGAAGATAAAATACCATTTATATTTTTATCTCCCCTCAAAGAACTTCTAACCGGTGGGCACTGCCTGCTGTGTGTGGGAGATATTTCTGCACGGAGAGGAGGCGTTTCTCTTAAACCACAACTCAGCCTGCTCTACCTACACATGTGGGGGGAAGGAGGGCTTGGAAGGGGGTGTCTGTGCGTAGTAAGGAGGGCGGGAAAGAGAGGAGTTACCTGAAACCAAGGCCCCAAACGCTGTGGGAGCTGGCCAGGCATCCACCCTGATGAGCAGCTGGCAAGACTAACTTTGTTGTACCTTCCCTCTGATCACAAGCACAAGTTCACCACCGGCTACTGCTCAGGCAGCAGGGTCATCTCTTACCACTCAGAAAAATAGCAGAGACAACACTGCTGAGGGCACCTGAATAGAAGCCCATCTCCAGGACCAGCCAGTGAGCCTCTTTCAACGCTTTCCAATTTCCTTAAAAATAAAGAAAAAAGTCATATAGAGGGGGGAGAAGTAGCTATGATGGAAATGGTCTTCAGAGCTGTTTAACTCTTGAAGACATAAAACGGACTTCATCTCTAATTCCTGCACCCCCATTCTGCTTCACCGCAACCCCGCCCTGGGGCCCTCCTGCCTGTGTGGGGAGCTGAGCTGTCCCAAGTGGCTCCTGCCCAGAGGAGTGAGACTGCCTCTCACTCTGGATCAGGGAGCACCAGCTCTGATCCTGAGGCCGGCATTTATGCTCCCTGCTCAGAGACAGGAAAAAAGACCCTTTTCTTCTGCTTGATATATTTAGTAACGACCTTAAAGAGTCTGCGAGGCTGAATGAATTGGTGCATCTCGCTGCATTGGAAGCAGCTGCCACGCACAGACAGGAGGAGGGAGAGCTTGGAGAGGAAGAGGGGAAGGCGGCTGGGAGGGAGACATTCGGAGAAAAGGAGCGGGAGGCAGGGGAGAGGTGGGAGGGGAAGAACTCGGGAGGGGAGCGTCGGGAGGAAGCCCAGAGGATGCGCGGCAGCCGGCTAGAGTGCGCACAGGCCCCGGCTGTCCCCGGCCACCCTGGGATCGTCCCACGACTCGACTCGGGAGGGTGGCAGTGGGGAGCTGCGTGGCCAGAGCCTCCAGTGAAATCTGGCTAAATGGCAACACTTCAGGACCCTGCGAAGGAATCCAATTTGCTCACAAGGATCGTCTACAAATGTATATGCCGGCATTTAACACAAAATGCTCCTGGCCCAATCCCAGAGCCAGAGAGACCTAGGGCTTGGCTGACTGGTTCTCTTAGACGGCGTGGGGTGGGGGGGGGCTGGGGCTCCAGTTCCTGATCTCCTGGCTACAAGGTTCAAGATACTTCAGCCCTCGGGGCTCCTGAGTGCAGACAGCCAGTGCGGGTGGGAGTGGGGAGCTTACAGACCTCCTTTCCTTTGCTCAGGAGAGAAGTAGCTGGAAGATTCCACATCACTTGTCATCAAAGAGGAAGAGGATTAACCCTGATGGCACTCTGGCCCAAGTCAGGATCCAGCCAACTCTTCTTCTTAAGGACTGGGGTGTTGTCGGGTGGCCCCAGCTCCGTGCAGCCTGCGGCCACATCTACGCAGAGTGAGTCCTAATGCATCCTTTGTGCAAATGGCAAGGGCACTCCTTCCTCCAGACTGGCTCACTCTCACCCTGCGGATGGGACTGGGGGATTTCCGGCCCCTCTCCCCTAAATGCACAGACCCCCGCCTAGAGGCTGCTTTGTCCTTCCCACTGAGCATCTTTCCTCCTGGACAGACCTTGCTCCTGGGTGCGCTGGGGAAGCAGCTGGCAGCCGCCTCTTGTGCCCATGAACAGCCCCAAGCCTTGATGCCAGGGAAGACAGCAAACTCATCTCCCTGGTGTGTGATACTCGCCCCATGACCGCCCCCGCCCAGCCAGGTCTTATGTTCTGTGGACTCAGAAACCAAAGCCCCAGCGGGAGAGACAGGGTTCACTGGCCTCCCAGGAGGACAGGAAAGCCTCTTGGGCGGGGGAGCGCTGGCCTCGGAAGCCCACTCTTGGTTATCCAGGGCCCAGGAAGGCAGTGGCAGCGGCTCTCGAGGGCCCTGCTGATTAGGTGGCTCAAAAGCCTGTAGTGAGGGAGTAAACAAACATCTTCAGTAGGTCCTCTGTGCTTACTCTGCTACTAACAAAGCTCAGCAGAGTTGATTAGTGATTTTAAAATGAGAGTAATAAGAAAGAAAAGCAAGTATCTTGAATATAGAGGCAAGGGAGTTTAGTAGTTACCAGCCTGCTCTGTGGCTCCAGGCTGCATGGATTCAGATCCCAGCAACCCCTGAACTAGTGTTTGGCCCAGGGCAGGTAATACAACATGAAGATGATAATATCGGGGCTTGCCATGCCAGGTTAATGAGATTATCAGCTGAGCAAACACATGTGAAGCACATGGTTAAGAGCTTAAAAAAATGGTAGATATTTTTTGTCTCATTAAAAATGTTCATCCCTAGAATGAAATTTTATCTATATTGTGGGTCAACCAAACCATTGCCACCCTTCTGTGAACTCTTTCCAGACTTACTCAGTTAGAATTAATCTCGTCTGCCATCCAGCTCCCAACTACACTCTGTTCCTGCCACACATTTCTAATTTATCAAATTCTATTTTTTAAGATATTTTTTAAAAGATTTATTTATTTATGCATACAGAACTAGGGTATAAGGCCAGTGGTGCAGGGGCGGTAAAAGGATTCACCAGAGACAGAGTGGGGAGCAGAACAAAAAAGTCCACTGCTGAGAGGAGCAGTGGGTGGGTCAGGAGGGGTCTGCTGTGTCATGTGGGTCACCTCTGGGGGCCACCAGGGATCAGCTCGCACTAAAGCAGCCACAGCTAGCTTGCAGTGTTGCTTTTCAACCTGTTGCACCACCAGAGAGGGCCCTCAATTTCTATTTTGTGTGCCTGATATTTGCAGATGTCTGTGTCTCAGCCATAATAGATCACAGCCCTCCTGACAGCAGGGACTGTGCCTTCTATGTCTTTGTTTCTATTCTGATGATTAGCAAAGCTCCCGCACATGGCACACTAGGTGACAAACACATAGACAGATACAGACCAATGCAGCCATTCCTTTAGCCTGTCTCTGTGAAAGATGCAAAGTAAAGCCTCCCTCACAACTCAGGCATCTTTGCTGGACCCTCCAAGTGTCCCAGGTAAAGTGGGTGCATTCACCAAGAATCTCTGTGTGGTTGGCACACACATGTGGTTGATAGCCAATCTAGTATCGGGTTTTCCTGGAGTTTCTGAGTTCTGAACAGCTGGGCCAGGTGGGCCCCTGACGGCTAGGAGGACCCTGGGTCGTTGATAAAGGGGCCCCCACTCAGGCATCTTTTATGACAGGTTCTAAATGTCCTCTGCCAGCTGCTCAGCATGACGGGAGCTGAATTGTGATGTCTGGAACACTCTGGTCGGGAGGAAGAACAGCAGTTCCGAGATCACTGTCTGGCACGGGCGAGACGGGAGCAGGGCTCAGGAGCTGTAATTGCATCTCTGCGGTTTCTTTTGAGAACTGGCTGTGCTCACCCTTGGGGAAGGGTACTGTGAAAGGTCCCCCAGATCATCTCACCGGGTTTTCCTGTCTCTGTGTGACTGCCTTGCCATTGTGGGTGCAGTGACATTGCTGCTGTGAAGAGCAAGGCAGCTGTTTGCAATCTAGGCTCTTTTTTTTTTTTTTCTGGGATCATTTTCATAGTGACTCCAAACCCAAATTTGAGAGTAGAGAACCCTCGGGTGAGGCATCAGCTCTGAGGTCCTGATGGAAACATGATCTGGCTAGCCAGGCAGCCGAGAGTGAGAAGGCAGCTGGGTCATCCTCGGAAATGAAGCCAGAAAGAGAAATGTTGGCTTTATGGTGTTAGCTTTTGCTCTTAAAGCTGAAAACCTAAAATAGCTCAACAAGTTGCCTCTTGGACTTGATGAGCGCCTCACAAGTATAAATCAAAGCAGCAGGGAGACAAGATGACGAGGTCATCAGTGTGTGGCCTGCCCCGAGGCTGTACCAAGACAAGGAGATGCTATCACACCAGCCCTCACCCAGCCTGCCTCCTTTCTGAGGTCCCCGAGGTGCTGGGTGACCCCTCATCGTCTTCCTAGACATTCTGTCTATAAGGACTTCAACCTAGTGACACTGGACCGCAAAGGGGAACGTTAATTCCAAGGTGGAATTCCACCTGGTCAAAAAGCCAGAAAACAAACAACCCTAACCTCACCACCAGTTCTGACCAGATGGCCACGCGTAGGCATTACTGATGAGCTACGGCTTTGCCACTCCAAGTGTGGTCTGTGGACCGGCAGCCATGACACCATGGGGGAGCCTGTTTGTCAGGAAGGCAGAGTCTCAGCTCGCACCCCAGACCTACAGAGTGAGAATGTCACCGAGGTCCCCATGACTTGTGTGTACATGAACTTCTGAGAAGCCCTCGGCCCCATCACTCTGGGAGTAACCGTGTACTTTCACAGCTTTTTCATACAAAAAAAATTGGGATAAAGACTCTTTCATGTCACTGGGCTGCTCTGAGGCTCCGATAAGCACAGATGTAAAGAACTTCATGGCGCCAGGTAAACACAGTAACTACCGGGCATGTGGCAACCTGGGCTGGCTTTCTGCTTGTCAGTGGCACCGAGCTCTTCTGCCTGTAAAAAACTACTCCCTCGACCTTAAAACGTGGTGGTGGCTGCTTTGTCATTATTCTAAAGACCCAGCTGTGACAGTTTTGATGCAGGGGTGTGTACAGTAAATGAAACAAATCAGGCTTTTTTGTGCCCCCCATCCTTTAGGGCTGCCAACTTGGTCTGCCTCCTTTTATGCTGTGTGTATGCTCTAGGCCAAGGGGTGTGCCTAAGATTGTGGCCACCTGGGCCTAGAGAGCATGCGTGCATGCGTGCATAAGTGTGGACACCTGTGTCGAGGGGAGGAGGTAAAAGACTGGTGCCACTCTGGGATGAGAGTGGGAGGGAGAACGCCAGACAGATACTGAAAGGAAGCGGGTCTGTCTCCTGAATCAGCATTAAAGGCCTGTAGAGATCTCCCCAGGACTCCAAAATTCTCTGTTCATCTGCGAGAACTGACGATGAACCTACCTGGCCTGGATGGTGGCACAAAACAGGGGCTTTTCTCTCTGATCCTTGAAAGACTAGTTCTCTGTGTCATATTCTCACTTCCGATGTCCTTCCAGAAGGGCGCTCCTGGCCCTCCCACTCTAAAGTGACATTGTTGCATCACTCTGCTGTTGTTCTGTTTCGCCACTGAAATGACCTTGTTCTTTGGTGGGTGGCTCCAAGAGGCCTGGTCTGTCTAACCTCCTTTCAGTCATGAGAACGCTGCCTGGCACCAGAAGGCAGTACCTACGTCGTGTCAGCTGACACGATGAATTAACATTTGTGTCTGGAAATTTGTGTGGAACCTGTGACGGCAGGTGGGGACGGGAGGGTGGGGCGGGTCCTCGCCTCTCCTGTGGGGATGTCTCGGTGTCATTTGCAAAAGTCATGGGGAAAGGATCCGAGCTCCCTCAGAAGAATTCTCCAAAGACACAGTTTTGCGTGGGCCCGAAGAAAGGCTGGGCCATCCCCATGCTCTTGTGACAGCTGAGTTCAGTGGCAGGCACACAGTAGTGGCCTGGAAAGGGTGACCCCCTGGACAGCAAGCTCAGCTCCAGCCTGGAGCTGCTGTATCAGAAATGCCGGGTGTTTAATCAGGAGCTGGGGACTGACTGTAGAGAAGAACCCTGTCATACCCCACTGGGGATTTTGCTCTTTTTCCTTCCGACTTTACATGACTTCCTCTGATTGCTGGGCTGGAAGGAGGAGACAGTTGGTTAGAACCAAGTGATTCTTCTTTAACCACTGTTTTCTTAGAGTGAGTCAGGATGATTTAATTTTAATCAGCCAGGGCAGTAGAGCGGTGGCTCTCAGCCCTGACTGCACTTAGAATCACCTGGAGTGCTTTACGATACTGCTGCCTGGGCCCCACCCAGCCCAATTAAACCAGAAAGCCTCAGGATGGAGTCAGGCTCGAGATTTTTAAAGAAGCTCCCAGCCAGGCCTGAGAACCAGCACAGAAGCGTCAACACTGGCTGCCCCCAAGCTTCCCCAAGGTAAGAATTGCTACTTGTTTCCAGGTCCCTCTGAGGCCACCCTGCCCGGGGCCCCTTGTCTAGCAAGCACCCCCGGTGGTTCTTCTAAGCAACTTTGGGTCACAACAATCCAATGGGCTGTGTGCTTCATGGGATTGAGTTCTAGTTTTGCAACTTAATTGACCTTTGGAAAACTTTCTCGAACCTCAATTTTTCTCATCTTTAAAATGGGAGAAATAATAGTATCTCTCAGGATTGCGGAGGCATAGGCGAGGGGATTCATGTCGAGTGCTGACACATGGCAGGTGCACAGTAGATGTTCAGTAAATATTACCTGCTCCACCCCACCCCCCCACACCCTCCCATAAGGCGGGTTCTGGGCTGGCCATTCCTAGCAACACACTTGCTTCCCGGTCAATTCAAGCCCCCCACCCCTTCAAATCAAGGGCCATGCCTGCCGTTGGCTTCTAAGACTCCAAAACCTCCAATACTCTCCTACACTCCAAGTATTTTACTCTTGCCAGCTGAAGTTGGGTTTTAATCTACCACCACTAATGTCTGTGAGCTCCAGATTCACATACAAAATAAATAAATAAATAAACCTTCACAGTTGGGTTCTCTCGAATAATGAAGGGGCAGAGGAGGTGATAAACTCCAAGTGACATATAAACAAAGCAGGATGGAATTGGAAGATGCCTTATATCTCCTACCCCAACTTCCTCATGCCACAGGTAGGAGGTAGGTAGAAGTTTTCATTGCTAGCACACAGGTGTTAGTGCAGAGGGAGAGGAATCTGTGAATCTGTAATCAGGGCAGAGGCTCAAAGAAGTCTGACACAAAGAAGGGAAAAATGACCACGTATAGGCATTGAGCATTCCGCCAAAATTTTATGACACACGGGTTTAAATCACACACACACAGACACACACACACACACATGGTAGCTCCTTCCCCTTCCTATTCCTGGATGGGGAGTTGCTAAGTAAGAATGAAGTTGTCACCAAGCTCTGGAAAGAGCATTTCAGAGACCTTCCCAGTTAAGACAATTATTGAGGAACACATTTTCAACTCTATCCTGCAATATGAGACAAAAGAATTTGCAGAATCCCTCTGATTCTTGACAAGGTGCAGAAAATCATCAGGCAGCTAAAAAAAACAAGGCATCTGGAGCCCATGGAATTTCTGCTAACATTTTCCAAATTAGATGAAGAGAAACACATAATTACTCCCTGTTCTCATCTTGAGACTCTGCAATGCTGAAAAAAAAATATTGGTGACCCTATGAATGTTGTGATTATGATCATTAAAAGTTGTTCCTGATTATTAAAAAAGTACTTTGTATAAATTTTACAAAAATTGGAAAGATACAGAAAAACATGAAGAAAATTAAATTCACCTTTAAATCAACCATCTAGAATAACTGTTAGTATACTTCATTAATAGTTAATACAGTATATTTCCTTCTGGTCTTTTTTCTGTGCATATTTAAATGTTTTACAAAGTTGGGACCATACTGTACTGCATATTATATAATGCTCTTTCCCCATAGTTATGATATAGTGAATAATGCCCTCATGTCCTTAAATATTTTCTGAAGGGAACATTTAATGACCATATAATATTTTATCATGGAGGTGTTCTATAATTTACCAAACCATTTTGTTATTAATGGATGATAAAGTTGCTTCTGGTTTTTTGTTATTATAAAAGGTGCAACAAATAGCCTTGCACATAAATTTCTGGCTGTATATTTCTCATTATTTCATAGGACAGAATTATAGAAGTAAAATTTTTAAGGTTTTAATGTTAACAAATTTCTGTCTAGACTTTTGAGTCTCTGCCAGAAGTTCATGGAAATATCCACCTTACTACTTATTCATGTTACAAACAGTAAGTAGTATAATATGCCTAAAATTTTCCAGTTTTGTTAATGAAAACTAGAATCTGATTATATGCATCATTTTGAACATTCTTAGGGAAGCTGCATATTACTTTTCTGTCTAGTGACCATTTGCATCTCTTCTATTGTGAATTATGGCAATTTTTTGAAGCATTTGTATACAGAGTGGAATTATGTGTTACCTTAAAAAAGATTCCTGCACAGGACTGCTCATGAGCTTTCTCTTAGCATCTCACTGTGGTTTTAAAAGTCATGAGGACTCATAAATAGTTACTTTTACCTCTTGCCAGTGGCAAGAAAAATCCAGAAGCCATAATCCTATTCTTTTGTTACCTGATCTGATTTCATGAAAAGCAGTGACTCACTCAAATGATAGCTACTGTTGGGAGAGGCTCATCAATTCAAATGTCCATCACAACATGTCAACATTTATTTTTCTCTATGATGCTCTAAGGGCAGAAATCTTTGATAATGTGTACATTTTCGGTCCCTTCAAGGTCAACACAAAAGTCAAACAAGGTTGGGTTTTCCTTCCAACACTCCTTGACATTTCTGTTTCTGATGGTAACTTATGTCACACTAACCATCTTCCAGCATGAAGTTAAATCAGTCGGTGGACAGTAAATCTCTACTGACTCTGAGGCAGAAGTAAAACCCACTCTGATCTAATCAAATCTAATCATCAAACTCAAAAATGCTGCTGCTGCTGCTTTAATTTCAGTAACAGATCTTCACACAACTGTCAACATCATTACCAAAACACATCAGAAAATTGGATGAAAGCGCAACACGTAGACAGTCATAATCCCCCATCATCAATCTCTAGCGGTCCCCAGTTGACAATTCAGATTAGGGGTGAGCCTTCTAGGGGACACATTTTGTAAATCAACTTCACAAAAGAGCAATATTAACCCCTACAGCACCTTAACTGTGCAAATTTGGGCACTAGCTAGCGGAAGAATAGGAATGCAAAGAGCAACTCAACATTTAAACAAAGTCTATAGTCTCGCTTATTTGTTTTGAGCTATCTGCCAAAGACAACTAAGAGCTGAAGAAAAGGGGGATTTGTACCATAAAAAGTTTTTTAAATATGCAGAGTAACTGAACAACCAGCTTTTGACAACAAAGCCAGGGCCATCAAGCAATGATGGCCAATAGCAACTCTGCTATTCTGAACTTCAAGTCTAGACTCCTGGGGGAACTGTACATGCTTAGTGTGAGGCTGAGTGTGTTCCAGAGAGTGCCAGAACAATGCTTTTGAGAGTAAGTGCCAAAGAGGTTTGAAATATGCTAATGGGCCAATGGCGATGTCCACTACGGGGAAGAAGCCATTGCTGGACTTCCCCCAAGTGCCAAGGAAGCCACCCAGGACTGAAGCTGGGTGTAAAAATCATCTGTTTACCCACAACACTTTTTGAGTAGCTACAATTGTGCCAGGCAATATGCTTACACTTAAGAAAACCAGTTCAGAGAGGTTAAATAGTTTGTTCAAGGTCAGATAGATAGTTAACGCCAAGACATCCACTGAGAAACTAGCATTTCAATTTTTTATGACAAGAGATAGAAAAAGAATGTTTGACAGAAATGAGTTACAGAACAAATAAATAATCCAAGACTCTCATGGAGCCTGCCAAAAGTAGAGTCTTCTTTTCCTCCCCTTGTTGGGCTGTGATCTTTTGATCACAAAGAGATGGAAATTGCAAGACACTAAGAAGCCGAAGCCAATTCTGAAAACTTCGCTCTTCCTTTCTTTCCCTATCAAGAAAAACAGCAGAAACTATCACATGCCTCCTGCTCCCTACCTGAAAGGGGTTCTGCACTGGCAGGATGACCCGCACCTGGCAATGGCTTGGGGTAGGGAACAGCAGCTTTAGCATTCCTGTTCTGTGGCACAGCCAGGGGGCCATATCAAGAGGGGAAGGTGTGATCCACCTACTGTAATGTTTCCATCTGGGTGCCATAATGTTACCCTACCACATGTACAGACTGCACACATACACATGCCTTCACTCTTAGTTTTGGGAAACTAAGGTCAAGTCTGAGAGAAGTTTAAAGCAAGGAAGTGTGATTTACTGATGGCTGTGTGTTCTTTTGTTTTAATTTGTAGCCCATCCTTGGGGGGTGGGCACACATCACTGTTAAACTGTGCTTCCCATATGAAAATCTTCACTGGCCACTGTGGGGCTGGGGTGCGGGGGCGCGAACCGATGGTCTTCCTACTGTGTTAAGGGTATATCCAAACTTTTAAACAAAGTCTAATTTTTCGGCTTAGCAACATCTCTACCATGGAGAATGACTTTTAGATAATGAGACGGGCTATTTAATAAAGATACAGAATATACCCATCCAAATCAGTTTCCCTCCCCCTTTCGAGCTGTCATCCACAGATGCCAGATATTTATCCCCAGCCTGCTGCCATTGTTCCAGATACTTTGGGGACTCCCTAGAGACTTTTCTTCCAAATCGATGCCACATTATTTGGAATAAGCACAATGGTGACAGAGCCTCATCGTGTGGAGCTGGATTTTATTTTTGGAAACAGTCAAAAGGCTTTTTGGCATTTGGAGCCAAGTCTGGTGAATAACCAGCTGATTGAGCTGGTAATGCTGTTCTGGGTCCAAAGAGAGGCAAGGGTATAAGCTCACGTGCTTCTGTGTGGCAGGAGGCAGCGCTCCAGGCTGTTTCGGGGGGCAGGCCTCACATTGTCTGCTCTGGGGCGGCAGCACCGGCCCAGGTGGCCCAGGCGGGTGCTGTGACCTTCGAGAGTCACCGAGAAGGGGCAAAGCTCTCTTGGGCGGGTTCTCTGGTTATAAGTAGCAAAACTGAGTATAACTTGTGTGACTGTGGGCTGTGGAGGAGGAGGTGGGGGGCTTGCTGGTGCAAAGGGAGGCTGAAAACCAGGCTCAGAACAGAGCTTCAGAGGAGCCAGAACCTTCTGAAAACCTAGCGCAGGTGCTGTGGAGAAAAGCAACATACTCTAAACGTGTCCTCCAACGTCACATTGCTCTACCCACACTGGCAGACCAGGAAGCTTCCCCCAGACGTGTGCCTGCCCTCCTGGTCTCCCCCAGGCACCCAACAGGAGCCCCTCCAAGCATCTGTTTAGCTTCTGTAGAGTAAGAGCCGTGTTCCACAAAATGGAAGATGCAGTTTTCCATGTGGAAGGAAAGGTGTTTTTAGGATGAGGGGATGAGGGGACAGATTCTAGGTAAGAAAAAGACACAGCTAAGTTTTGCTGTTACTATTACTACTTCTGCACAAACCTGTGCATATTCCGCTTGCTTTATGAACATTTTTCTCACTTTGTAAATTATATTGGCACTGTTGTTCCGATAAGCTGATGGAGGCTTTCAGCTTTTCTCCTGTATTGCCTAAAAAATACAGAAGCCTGTGACTGGGGCCATTTCCCCCAAAGACGCCTAGACTGGACTGCGTCCCCTCTCCTTCAGGGCACTCAGGGTTCGGGTAAAAGTTCGGGGCTTCTCTTCTTCCTCGTGAAGATAACAGGCCTCTTCCTGTCTGTGTGTGTAGCTGCTGTAGTACAATCTAGCAATCACTGGAGACCACTCGAGGACACTGTGACTGGGGGAGCTGGGGCGTGACAGGTGAAACTGCCCTAGGGCACCCCACAGGTGCACTGACCTCCACAAAGTGCCAAGGTCAGGGTGCAGGTGGAATGCGCATGATGCCAGCCCCAGCTGTGCAGGGCAGCCTGCCCTCCGACCCCTACACACAGGGAAGGCCAGGGCTGCACTACAGCCATGACAAACATGTGGGGCAGCTGGTACACCCATCCCAGCCAGCCCTGCACTGCAAGGATAGATGAACTGGTGAGCTGCCAGGAGCTCTGAGGAACCCATTTGACCTCATGTTCCTGGCTGAGTAGAGGCAGACACATACAGCTCACTGTCTCCCTGTTGGGGTCTTTGTGACTCTCTTCCAGGCCAGAGCTCCAGAAGGATCACAGAGCTGGCCTCAGCCCGTGAAATGCAGACACTCTGAATGCGACCAAAGCTTCAGTTTCTGGGGGAGGAGGTAAAGGGACCCTGAGGCCATCACCTCAGCTAACACGACTATCTCAGGTGAGGGCCCAGGAGAGGGAGAAGGGCTGCTGGGGGGAGAAATGCGTTACAAATGGGGGGACCCTGGGCTCATAAGCAGATTCCCATCATGTAAAGTAGAGTGAAAGTGCAGGACTGGGGCCCAAGCCTCTGGTAAGGCGCTCACTTCTTGATGTCTCCCTTTCCTCATCAGTTTAACCATGACCAGGCTTCTCTTCAGTGGTAATTTATGAAAAATGTGTAGCCTGATGCCTGCACATGGCAGGCACATAATGAGAGGCAGCTCTTGCTTTGGGAGATGCCAACATCACACAAAGCAGTGCTTTCCACACTAGTCTCGTGACCATTCAATTTCCAAAGCATAAACTTCAGAGCACTCACAGGATTGTCAATCTTTTATTTTGCCAACTAAGGACAATAAAAAAAAAAAAAGCAACAACTATCATCTACTCTATGATAAACATAAAAATATTTTTAATACCAAAATAAGCAAGAAAGACAAAATCCTAGAATTAAAAACATCACTCCTTTAAATGGGATATTTTTAGCTCTATGAAAAAATTATATTGCCCTTATTTGTTAATCTCTCTACAAAGTGGAAACTTCTCTACAAAGTGCAAACAACTTCATTCTAGGCAGACTCAGCTCAGTATCAGACATTTGGGAACAAACATTAGGGAGGAAAGAATTTGGGTCATGGAGCCAAATCAACACCAGTCTCCTCCCAGCTCAGCTCCTTAATAACTGTGTGACCTTTAGCAGGAGACCTGCCTTCTGGGTCTCACTTTCCACCTTTTCAAATAGTTAACAGAAGCTCCCCATACGTGAGAATCCAAAGTTTGGCATATAGTATGTACTCATTAAATGTTAATGCCAGAGCCTCCTAAAACTTGAGAGTGGACTGGGTCACTTTTGGTTGTTGAGATGCTTGACATACTAAGAAAATGAAGAAATGCTAAAACAGGGCTGTCAAAACCATTCATGTAATTTAATAAAGATTCACATTAGAAAAAAATATTTGGAACACACCTACTCACAAATACACATCCGACACAGCCAGTAAAAATTCATGAACTAACATTTGTGGGACCCAGGTGGGGGCTCTGCAGCCCCCGGCCCCTGGGGTAGGCCCTGGGTAACTCTACTCTGTGTTACTTTCTCATGGATGACACACCCAGAAATAGCGATTTTACTCCTCTCTTTTGTTCTTTTCCTGACTGGAGTTCATCTGGAATATTTCCCCAGACCTCCCTACCTTTAGTTCATAATTCTCAGCATGCAAATTTTCTTGGAAAGTTAGCTGGTGTCTTTTTTGCATCACTGGATCTCAATAGGTTTTAAAAGTACTAAAATTGGGGGTTAGAACAGGAGATAAATGGGTGCTGAAGTGGATGATTTTACTGAGGGATTCTAGGGCAGTCTGGGAGGGGTTTGGGGCCCATGCCCGATGCCTCTGGTGTGGTGATAATGTATGCCAGCACAAGGCTGTGCGAGACTTTTCCCAAGGGCTGTCTGCACTTGCTTCTCAACAGAGAAATTCTAATTTCTGGTCTTTTGCTTATCGCCATCCCCCCCATTAGAGGGTCAGCTCCATGAGAGAAGGAGCCACGTATGTCCTGGCCTCCTCAGTGCCTGTAGTGTTGACTATACACTTAGAAACACCATATGTGTCCAGTGTTTGCTGAGTCAGTGACCTTCCTACCACTCAGCCTTGCCCTCTCAGATTCCAGGAACAGAACCCCTTGTATTGGGAGGATCAACCCTTACCCCTCCTAACCATGGGCATTCCAATGTCTATGCAGAATCCTTTTCTTGTAATTGGAACTTTCTCTCTGGTGGTCAGGTAGGAAGACAGATCCCGGAGCTACTGGCAGTTAGAGCTCCAGACTCCTAAGAAGGATTCTTTGCAATGAGGAGGCTGACAGGCCAAGACTGAGGCAGGGATGGGAGCAGTCAGGAGTGTGACCCCAGCTGTCTTGATTCTGGCTCCTGCTGCTCCTGACATCACCCTGCTGCCCCTGTGCCATTTGTTTGTTTGTTTGTTTGATGAGTTTCAGCTGGACAAATTTTCTTTGAATTATGTGCCTACTTACAATATGTAAAATGAGATCCTTTCATTTTGGGGGGATAGAGGGATAAGCTAGCCAGGCATAGTTTCTATTGCCATCAAGAGTTCTGACTAATCCAGTTCATTAATGATAGGAATTGACCAGTAGCACTCAGGTGCTCTCAGGTAAGACTGTGAAAGCTCTCACAGACAGATGTCAAGTGGGAGAGTAAGAAGCGAAGATGGTGGTGCCAGCGGTAGTTAATGCTGGAGCATTTTCCATGTGTCAGACACAGGCCTGCTCTTTGTGTCTCTTCCTTTGTCTAATGGTTACTACTGTGCTATGAAGTAGGCTAATTAGTACTTATTGTCTCACTTTACACACAAGGAAACCAAACTCAGGTTAGAAAATTGTACCAAGGTACTAGGGAGAGAAGAAACTGAGTTTTAATGTGGATTTGTATCACTCCATAATCTCCCTTCTGCGTTTCATGTACATTTTCTGTCTCTTCATTTTCTCCCACTGCTCTGTTCTCTTTTCCTTTCTCCATCTTTTGACTGAAGTCTCACATTTTCTCTTCTCCCTTCCATGACCCTTATCATTGCTTTAGTCCCATTTTTTCAACAGCACATGAGCACATATTTTAAGCTCATGATTTCAGCTCTTTTCAAGGGTGAAGATAACTTTTCAGTGTTAAAAAAAAAACTCCATGTAATAGAAGCTGCACTTTTGTGTCTATTGATAAAATGCCCATGTGTTGATGGAGTCCCAGATGCCTTGTAATAACTCTGTGACCTCTAGGTTGGCACCCACTACTTAAAAATAGATGAGAGAACCCATATAACCATCCCTCTTATTGCTACCTGCTTGGTTTATTACAATATAGAAAAGACTTATAAATGCTACTATAGAGCTCTTTTTTGCTCACCCTCTGCCTTAAGGCTACTAATTTCTTCTGAAATGTGGTCTTTTTGTCCCTCCTTTAATATGTTTAATTATTTAAGAAGGCATGAACTATGACATGTACATTTTATAGATTACCTCTTGATTATTCAGGGGCTGATTAATTCATGGACTGGCCAAGTTATGCCCTTCTCTTCTCTACCCCCATTTGTTTTATCATTCCACTTCTTATTAGCATTTTTTAGCAAAAATGGATGGTGGGAATGAGAAATGATTCTGGTTGCAAATTATGAATTCTGATAAAAGGCTTGGTTGAAGAAAGTTGAAATTCCTTCCCAAAGTAAGAAGTTCTCTAATTCATCAGACATATTGATTCTCCCAAAGCATTGTGAAGGCAAGAGTTTGCTCTTACTCACTGCTAACCTTCAGGGCTCAGCAAGGTGCCTGACACATGGTAGCTTAATAAAAAAAAAAAGCAGGATGAATGAATAAGAGTTGACTTCTATAATAGAGGTAAATAAACTTTTTCATAGGTGGGACATTGATTTATAGGAAACTAAGTAAAATACAAAACAACTTACTTTAGGAAAGCATGTCTGCAGACAACACAGCATAAAAATATTTAAATGACTGTGTTAAAAATTAATGACAGAGGATACATGGTTCTAACTTTTAAAAAGTTGCCTTTTTTTTTTATTTCACTGGTGGAAAAGAGGGTTAGCAAGAGAGATACTAAGGTTTCTAAGATGACAGTTGGTCCAGGTAAACAGCTACTGTTAAATTAGGCATTAAATAAAGATAACCACCCTTAACATACTAACACTGACCACTCAGTATGTGCTGAGTGCTATGATAAGTAATTTATATGCCACATCTCATTTGTCTTCATTACAACCTAGGAAGTAATATTTGTCATAGGCATCAGGAAGTGACTGGTGCCCCTAGAAAATTTCTTTAGCTCTCTAGCTTTCTGAAATAAGAATGGTCTACTTTCATCTTCTAGTTTCTAAATTAATGATTTATTTTCCTGTAAATGTTAAATATGTTCAAAAGATTGACTTGGATTCTAGAGATGTCTGTGGAGAGTGAGATAGCTGTTATTTCACGAACTCTTGGTTTTTGACATTAATGAATTGTCTGGAAAGGAAATTTTTATAATGCCTTACTTTTTAAAGTTTTCCCAATTTGTGGAAGCAAAATCGTTTGCATGTAGGGATGCAGTAGTAAAAGGACCGGATTCAGAATACAACTGGTTCATGGCCCTGGTGCTGTCCAGGAGTCAGGTGCTGAAATGGCATACTCAAAGTCTGCCTGGGCAAATGGAGTCTCAGCTGTAGTATGGTGTAGCAGAAAGTTCCAATAGTAAAGGAGCAACTTTAAAGATACTGGAATAACAAGAGTTACAGTTCATTTTGTTTGCAGGGTGTATTGGAAATCCTAGTTTTCTTTTATCTTCTTGGTCTTCCATACTTTTTGCTTCAGCTTAATGGGAAGGTTTTGGATGACAGATTGCTAATGGAAAAATAACTGTTAAAAAAAAAAAAAAGGCTGGCATCTGTACAACTGGCCAGGGGTACATTTTGGAAAATTTCACTGTCTGTTGAAGTGTTAGGTTTTAGAACCGAGAAGAACCTAGACTGAAGGCTCGATGATGTTGTCAGTTCCTTGGGACTACTCAATCAACAAACAATTATTGTAGTTTAATAAAGGAAAATGAACACAGGGACCATGGCTCATGGCTGTAATGAGTAAGAAAAGATCAAACCTGCAACATCATAGGAAGTTTTATTCAGTGAGAAAAAACCTTATTACAACAACCTCAGATGAATTGTAGTGTTTATAAGAAACTGGAAAAACTAAAATATTCTCTCAGGAGATGAACCTGATAAGTGTGCAGGTCATGGAGTGAATGTCTCCTCTATAGCTCACATGTCATGCTGCACAGTTACTTCCATATATGCTTTATATCTATTATCACTAAGATGGCTTGAAAGAAGGAATGGTATTCTTACATCTGCCAAAGTCCTGACACAATGACAGGGTGGCATAGGATTTGTTTATTAATTAACTGATAGGGGCTCAAGGCTCAGATGCTTGAATTCTTCACTTATCTGAGTTTAGCTAATTTTCACTAATATCCTTACAGAAGACCTCCCTTTCTTCCACAAGATTCTTCCTTATTTCATTTCATTCAGTCGCTGAGCATTGACTATGTGCTAAGTACTGTAGGTGCAGATGAGAAAGAGAAAATCCCTGCCATTAAGAGTCAGCAATTTAATGTGAGAGGAAAATGTGTGTAATGAATATGTTTACTGCTGAATTACATAATGCTGTGCTATTTTCTTTGGTATTAGCTTATTTTTCAATTTGAGCCACCTATCAAAAACTCCTTTAGAAACATAAGTTGACATTGTCACCTGCTTTTACATTTAAGATTAAGAATTTTCCCTCTGACTATATAGTCACAGATTCTCCTTTAGGGGCTGGGGACTGCTGTGTGCTCTGGCCTGCAAGAGGACTCCCTTGTCTAAACTCAAACTCATTGGCTTTGGCATAAGATGAAAAATGTAGCTCTAGGAGAAAAGAGAGCAGAGAGGGCTTATTGGAGGTATGCAGGTGCCTCCAGAACTAAAGGAGAGGTGCAGAAAACTCAAAGGCCTGCATAGCACAGAGCCAGGAACCATGGCCTTTATGCTTCTGGGCATATCTTTTCTTCTTCTCTATTGGCATTATCTTAAATGTTCAAGATTTTCCATGGTATGGGAGATGTGGATATATTTGTGGTAGTTTTGTGATGAATTCTTGCAATTCATGATCCACAAGCAAGGGCAGTGTTTTCATCTTAGATTCAGGATGGAAAAATCTCAGATAAAGACACTAGGTGAGTGGGTTATGGAAACCTTAGACTAACCCCTAGTAGCTAGAGGGGTACTTTGACAGCTCCATAAGATCCTGTAATTAGAAGAGTTCTCCAAAGGAGGAGAGTGTTCTTACCAGAAGAGGGCACAAAGGTGCTCTGGAGGTCTGAAGAGAATATTCTGCTCCTTTATTGTGTGTAGTAAACCCTCTGGTGCAATGCTGCTCCAGCTCCCCCCTAGGGACAGTCCTTGCCAGTCTGCGCATCTTTCCACTGCCCACTCATGGCCAGTGCAGGACGTGACTACAATGGCCAGGCAAGTCAAAGGGTACTGGCTGGTGGCCCCTGACCTCACATGGCTGTAATCACTCTACAAACAGCATGGAAAGGTGGCTCTGAGGGGGAAGTATCCCTTTTTGTTACACACAGTTACATTCTTGGGTACAACCAAATACCAGTAGCTGTATGTGGGGTCCTCTGTGCTGGAAGTGCACTGTGACCTTGACTCCTATGCTCCTTCAGAGAGGTGGAGCCCAAGGGTCTGGGCTGATTACTAGGGTACACAAAGCTGAGTCCGCCAGCCTACCTCTGCATGCACACGTCCCTCTCCCTGTCCACCTTACATCCAAGTCTTCCCTGCTGTTGAGTTCTTCCTAGTTTTCAAAGAGTTCAAGTATCTCTGAACAACTGAGGAAGAGAAACTCTTAAATACTACTTCCTTTAGCAGCACACACCCTCCTAAGTCTTCTTCGTAATAGAAAAATAAGCTTTGGAGATCCTAAATCTACTGACAAGCCCAGACTACTGTTTCTATGGATATGATAGAATGTTGAAGGACCCTATCACCACAAAACAAGTAGGCCCTAGATAAAACATATTTTAATGTGTTATGGAGCTCGCAAACTTAAAGCAACTCTCTAAGAACCTACCCCACCCCACTGAAAAGTCAGCCCAACTGAGATCTGGTAGTGAGTGGTAAACAAATGGGAGCAAGGGGCTCAGAGTGCTGTGAAAAGCAGACTAACCCCTGAGCTGACGGCATGGGAGGGAGAATTCTAGGGGAAAGCTAGCATGTTCCACATTAACCCCATGGCCCTCAGCAGAGGCAGGTACAAACAGTCTCCAATAAAAAGTATCTCCAATTTAGGCTCATGTGACTTCCATCTTAGGATCAAGTAAATATAACATGGAGACAAGAGACTCCAAATAAGCAGCAGAAAACACTAAAAACACATGTTGCTACCCAAGAACTGCAGATAGTAGAATTTTCAAATATGGACTATACCCATGTATGAAATCTAAGGATGAAATTAGTAAACAACATGATGCTTTTTGAAAAAGCCATCATGAAAAAGTCTTGAAATTAAAACTCAGTTGTTTTAATACAACATAAGAAAGAATTAATGAACTGGAAGATACTGGAAAACTACTCAGAGCATGACCCACAGAGAGACAGGCAACGAAACAGATAGTTAGGAGATTTGGACATGAAAATGATAAAGCCTGACATGTTGAGTAGAACCCTTAGAGACTCTAAAGATACTGGGGAGATTTTTAAAAAGATATGATAACTATCACTTTAGAAAATGGTGAATCCTAAAAACATTAGGAATAGAAATACCATATCATCCAAATTTCCATATCTGGCTATTTTTCTGAAGAATATGGGAACATTAATTTGAAGAGAAATTTCACCCTTAAATTCATTATAGGATTATTTGCAATAGCCATGATTTGGAAACAAAGTGAATGTCCATCAATGATTAAGCAAATTAAGGAAATGTGGTACATACATAATTTGTGGAATACTACTCAGCTATATAAAAGATGATGAGAGCTTGCCTTTCATGACAACATGGATATTACATATTAAGTATAAAGTAAGTCATATGGAAAAAGGCAAATAGTATATTATTTTACTGATGTGTAGAATAAATAAAACACATGAATACACAAAACAAAAGCAAACTTAAGACTCCAAGAAAAAAAATGCAGCTTTTGTACCATTTGGAAAAGAAGGGGGAAGTAAAAGGGGCCACTCGTATGGTGACAGGTGGGACCTCGTCTTTGGCAGGTGATCATGACGGACTATACACAGATGTCAAAATATAAAGCCCATGTAGTGTTAGAAAACAATGTTATTTAAAAAAAAAAGTGGATGAGAGACACAAATCCTCAGATGGAAGAAGTGCAAGCTGGGATAAAATAAAGCACACACACACGAAACAGAGTGCTGTCATTGTGCATGTGGTAGTGAAGCTGAAACCTAAGAAGACGGGTCACCTAGAGGATGGCACTAGTATAAGAGGCGTCTCAGTAACAAATGCCAGCCAGGGGTGGTGGAGTCGTAACTGTCACTATAAAATGTATGTAGAAAAATTCTTTCTAGAATGGAAACACAAGAAACATATTTATAGAGTGGAAAGGGAGAAAGAGAGAGCTTACCATCCAGGAAGGAACCACTAAAGGGACTGTATTAAGAAGAAGCACAGTCACCCCAGAGGTCTTTCTGAGATGCAAGAAGGAAAGATGGACAAACAAAATGTAAAAGTGGATGCAAATAAAAAACATTATTGTTAGATACTAAAATAGCAGTGGGGCCTCCCTGGTGACTTGAGGGGTTAGAATCTCAGCACTATGAAGCTGTCCACAGACACTGCAGCACAAGCTGGATTCCCTGCCAAGGAGCTGACCCACATGGTGCAGCAGACCTCTGCTGTCTCGCCCGCTGCTCCCCTTAGCAGTGTGTTTCAGTAGGTCTGTCTGTTCTGCTCCCCACTCTGACAATGGTGAATCCGCCCCCCCCCCACACACACGTGCACACCTCTGGCCCGTACTGCAGTTCTTGTATGCATAAATAAATAAATCTTTACAATAAAATAACAGATGTAACTACGAATGGTAGTACTGGCAGAGGGCAAACTGAAATGCTTGGTTTGCTGCTCAGAGTCAGTATTGTTCCGGAAGACGCTTAGATACTTTCACAGTCCTGTATGCTAAAAAGGTTTCATAAAAGTTTCTCAACAGAAACCACAAAAAGAACAGAAGTGGAGGGTATAATCCCAAGTAAGTGTTGGCAAAAAAAATGAGATTTCCAAAACAATTTTTTCTCTTGCTGCAAAACAAAAGCCCCCAACTAATTATGGATACACTTTTTTAAGAGAGAGGAAAAATAAATTGACACAGAAAACACAGAAACTAGATAAAACAGAATAGACACGGCTTACATATGGATGTTCCCCTTGAATGGAAACAAAATCAGGAGGAGAATGGGCTCAGTGCCCACCGGGCATCACAGGGTAGCTGAGACTGGCGGGGAATGAGGCAAGCAGAACAGCAGCCTCAGCTGCTGCCCTG
>NW_004567112.1:19833885-19858302 GCF_000260355.1 Condylura cristata | reverse complement strand
AGTGGGCCTGGGCCTGCACCACTTGGCATGGGCCAGGGGAGGGAGAGGCCACCACCTACAGAAGTGGGGAGGAGAGGGGCTTCAAGGGAAGTGACCAGAGAGGGCGCACACATCCACTTTCTGGATTCACATTGCTAAAAGCAGCTTTGCCATTTTCAGCAATGGCAATTTTAGTGACTTAATTACATCACTATTTCGGAATAGCGTTTTATAAATATTTTTTACTACATTGTGAAAATCAGTTTGTTAAAATGCGTTTCTTAAAGAAATCAAGGTAAAAATAAACCAACAACAGCGTGCAAATACGCCTAAGGCTCCCTTCGAGCTGGAGAGGCTTTTAGCCTCTCATGATCTGAAGCTGCGTCCTCTGCCTGCAGCCTGAGCCTCCTTGCCTTCAGGCCCCTCCCTGGCACGGCTCTCTGCCGGCTCCCACATCCCACAGCCCTGGCATTTCTCCTGGGGTTCTGGTTTCCCAGTTTGGGTGTGTTTGTCCGATCGAGGACTGTGAGGTCTTTAAAAGCCCTGAATTCCCTCTCCCCACCTCCAACCACTCATGACACTGGTGTCAGATAGCTGTAGGGTGAATTAATCATCTGGATGGTCCAGGAACAAAGTGTGTTTTTAGGGGTCCTTTCCAAAGCTGCCCGTGTTCCATGACAGGGAATTTTCACTGATTAAAGGTAACCCTTTTGTTGGTTATATATTTCTCTTAAATATATTCTTTGACTCTTCAATAATATTCTTGTTAGTGCTTTTTTTTATGGTCGTGAAATTATTAAAATAATACTGTTAAAGTTCTCTGAGGTGATGGCCTCTACTTTTCTGAAAATGATACCAAGTATCCCACCTTTCACCTGCGTGAGTTTCTGGTTACTGCTGTAACAAATCACCACTAGCTAGTGGCATGAAACAGTAGATTGCGAACGACCCCCCCCATGCGTGTCAGAAGTCTGATTCTGGCCTCACCAGACTGGCGTCCAGGTGTCGGGGGGACACCTGTCATTCCCTTCTAGCCAGTCCAGCTACTTCCCTGCCTTTCCCAGTTTCTAGAGGCCACACATATTCCTTGGCTTGTGGTGCCTCCCACCAGCAGAGCTGGTGGGTTGATTCTTTCCCATACCACCTCCTCTTGTGCCTCTTTTTCTATTTTTAAGGACCCTGTGATTACATTGTGCCCGGACGGATTATCCAGGATAATCTCCTCCTGTCAAAGCCCTTGACTTAATCTCATCAACAAAGTCCCTTTTGCTGTGTAAGATATTGTATTCATTCGTCCTGGGGATTAGGACATGGGCTTCTTTGGGAGACCATTCATTATTCTGCCTCCCACACCACCTGCTGACACTGTGCATGTGTGTGTGTGTGTGTGTGTGTGCGCGCGCGCATGTGTGTGTGTCTGCAGGCACTCATCCAGCGGGAGCGATACCTGGGCACCTCAGGCCTTGCAGCTGTCAGGGGGTTTGTGGCTTGGAGCGGGAAGTGACTTCCTGCCCATTGCTGTGGTCCCAGGGCTGAGGGAGGTTTGGCTATAGCAGCGCGACATCTTTGGAAAGCCTGCCATGCACTGCTGAGTAACCTTTTTAGAAAACTTAAGAATGAGTTAAAAAGCCTTGGCTTCTGCTTCAGCTCATGTCTTATTAGTATTCAAAATCAGGGGCAGTCCATGCTTAACCATAGCAAAAAGCCAGCATCCCGCAATCATTCTTCCATGACACCGATGACAATGAATCTCAGGGTTAAGGGTGACCCATTTAAGAAATATATTTTTGCCGAGGAGGCTTTAGAGGGAGTCCTTTTAGCAGTTTGAATCAAAAGGTATTGAAGTTCCTCAATCCAGTTTTTAACATAGTTTCTTTTGCAGATGTAGAATAGGCTTTTTATTTTTATTTTTTAACTACTTCCTGAAGCTATTAGACCTAAATTAATACAGTTCAGACCCTGGAGTATACATGGCTGTACACATAGTAGGTACGCAATTGTCTGTTGAATTTAATAATCCAAAGCTTGCCTTTTAGATCCAGGCTATGAAAAAGTAGAAAAAGATTGAGATTAGGCAATGAATAAGCAGAAAAAAATTGAGATTAGATTGAAGTTGAGATTTGGCAATACCTATTAAGATTTAATTAGTATATATCAGTCCTTATATTTCCACTTCTTGGTATCTATACAAAAGAACTATTTGCATATGTGTGTAAGGACATTTGTATGTTTGTAAGGATATGAGTGTAAAGATATCTGCCTATGTGTACAGATATCAGATATCGGCAGGTCAACATTATTTACAATCTTCTTGGATTAGAAACTGCTTAATTGTCACTTGAGGAGTGACACAGTGAATATGGCACACACACATTAAGCAGCTTAAAAAAAAGGAAGGTCTTATAAAGTTGGAGCAATGAATCATATTACATATCTTGTATATAATACAAGATATGTAATTACATATCTTGTATATAATATGTAATTACATATTACAAAATTACATATCTTGTATATAATATGTAATGCAGAAGTTCCTAGAAGTATAGACACCAATGGAGAGCTGTGGTTCTGGGCTTGGTGTAGAGGTGGGGCCTGGGAAAGATGAGTGTTTACTTTCATCTACATCGTGTGAATGTTTTTTGAATAAAACATATTTAAGTTTCATTAAATTTAAAAAGAAACAAAACACAATAATCAAACATTTAAGACAATGATGATCAAACCTATTAAAATGTTACAAAGCAACAACTGGGCTAAATGTTAAAATAATTTTCCTACTTTGCTAAAAGTGTGTTTGTATATGTATGATGTGGGGATATATTTATACAGATACATCCTTCTACTATATGTATGCATAATATATATACACACATCTATAGATACTCACTACCACTACACTTGCAATAATAGAGTATAAATAAATACTAGTTTGATTAAATCATAGCTACATTCTTTATCACTATTCTCATTTAAAATGGCAAAAATGTCTCTTAATGATTATGATTGATCTGGTAATTGAATACAGTTTGCCTTTTAAATAATTCAATTAACTTTAGTAAATTAAAAATTTTTCTTTAATAGTAGCAACATGAAGAAAAAGCGAAGCACTGCTTTACAACATGTAGCATCTCTTTAAACGAAACCTTTCCGAGTGTGAAGAATGCATTTAGGTTTTATCAAATGAATGCTCTTTGTTAGCAAAACTGATCTAAATCATGATTTAAACCTGACAAGCACAGCAATCTTCCATTTGAGCAAAAATGTTGGAAACAGACAGGATGGGGTGGCAGAACTCTTGGGCCTCTGGAGATATCCCAGGAAACAAAAGCTGCCCTTAAGGAATTGCACAAGATTGACACCAACAGGAAATCCTTTCCAGACTATGTGAGACTGTAGATTGGGTGTTTAGTTCTATTGAGAGAAAGGGAAGCCACTGGGTTTTCTATTTACCGGGGGAACCAGCCCTGAAGATTCTCCAGGGTCTGTGCGTGCACGGCTGTCTGCAGGGGTGATCAAATCCTCCCCTTGCCCCGCAGGAAGAAGGCTGTCCGCAGACCGCAATCACACACCTGCCGGGCGCCAGATCAGCCCTCCACATGCGGAGACACTCGCCGGCGGCACAAAGCTGAGCTGGTCCACCCCGCCCCACCCCGGCCCAGTCCCTGCGGAACAAAGGGTGTGCGTGTGTCTTCTGCACCTCCCTGAGTCAGACGCAAGCACATGCCTTCCATCACAATTAACTCGAGAATCTGAAACACAACGCCAACTCACTCATGCCACGCTCAGAATCAATGCCATCAATACCCAGAACCAGGATACCGAAAAAAACGAAACAAAACAAACCTATTCAAAGAGTAAATACTCAAAGCAACAGGGCTCCCATCAGACACACTCCAAGGTCAACAAATCCAAGACAAGTTCAAGTGAAGGGGCCCCTTATAAACTGAAGAAGCCATTTCCCCCAACTAAATGCCTGGGGGTCTAGCTAATGGAAGGTTCTGTGAGATAATGAAGAGTGGGTCTCTGTGAGCCAGGCCACAGGTGCCCCAGGTAAAAGCATTCACATTGCATTTTTTAAAAATTTCAACTCCTGCTCCATGTGATCACTTAAACAGCATCTACAATCAAAGAAGGAAGGAAACAGGGGGCTTAAGGAGAATGAGCCAAAGTCAGGAACAACTGCTGCCAGGGCGTCCTCCTTCATGCAGGGCCCCGCTGAGCCTGGTGTCATTGTAGGGAAGGTGCAACCCTTCGAGTTTACATCTTCAAAGGCAATCGCAAAACAAAAGCTAACGGCAATGGCTTAAACTCTTATGGGGGACCAGGTTAGTCACACAGAGTTTTGATAGACGTGATTGAGCTGGACCACAGAAGTAGCACGTGTGCCCTTTGGAAGGCTCTAAAGAAAAGGTGCCTCTGGAAAGCTAGAGGTGTGGCCTTACTGGGAGTCAAGGCGGGGACCGAGTGACCTCCCAAGGTCCTGATTTAAATACGTCGGTAGAGTCAACCCTGCTTATCCAGCCCAAAGGAGAAGACAGTGACAAATCATCCTAAGCTGAAGATAATAAAAAGTTATATTTGCCTTTGGAATGTATTTCGGTACTTAAATTAGAACATGTCTTTCTGACTCTCTGAGAATTCACAATGCTTCACAACAGCCACAAAGAAGGCCTGACCTGGCGCTGGGAAGCCACCCAATTTCGCCATCCTGTCCTCCGTGTAACTCTTCTTTGCTAGGGCTGAGACTATCGCCTTTCACTACGGCGTCCAACAGCCCAAGCAGCCTCGGACGGACGGGGCTGCCTGGCCCAGGGCTGTCCCTGGCCTCAGACTGAGAGGGGGGAAGCCCTCCTGTGACCTGGTCTTGCATCTGGAGTCCAGCTCCAAAGTGCTGAGGGAACCGCGGGCAACATCAAACCCAGGTAACTGCTCCTGGTGATCACACCTCTCTCCGACAGAGGACACTAGAAATTAGAAAGCTAATTTCTTGAGCTCTGTGGAAGAGAAAGAACAGACTTCAGTAAAAAGGAAGCTGAGATGAATGTCTGGCACTTGGAACGAAAGCAGCTGCACACGTGGGAGAGGCACATCCCGAGACGGAGGGACAGAGACATCCCGGGATGGAGGGACGGGACTGCCATGTGAGCCCAGTGCCGAGATGCAAGGCGAGTGGCTCGCAGGAGTCCCTGGAGGACTGGGAGGAGGAGAGGCCGGCTGCCCTCTGTGCTCAGTCAGCTCCCAGGACCACCAGGGCAAGGCGGGTGTCACCTAGCAGAAGGCGGCCCAATCAGACCATTCCGGAAAGGTGTCAGAGTCCTTTAACCAGAGACTCCAGCAGAGAGGCAGCATTTGCCCCGGAGGGCCTCTCTGATTCAGAGAGTGACTGGGCAGTCACGGCCGAGCACAGCCAAGCTCTTGGCCCCTCAGGCAGGATGTGTTATTACAACCATTTTTATTTTTCCCTTTTCATTCTGAAAACCCCAAATTTTCTTGTTTAAATATGGCTATATAATTAAAATGAAATAAAAGTAAAAATTCAGTTTCTTTGTCACAGTAGCCACATCTGGAGGCCCCACAGCCACACTGGACAGCGCCAGCCTGGAGCACACCCATCTTATCCAGAGCCATCTCCGGGGTCACACACAAACCTAGGAGGATTCTACAATCTAGTACCTACTGGCCATGGAGTAGTAGAAATAAAAGAAGAAATGCACTGTACGAAGTTTCTTTTCTAGGTATCATCAACACTGTCCTGTGGTAGACAAGGGGGTAGATTTCACAGCCTGTTTCAGAGATGAGGAACGTGGTACCTTGCACGAGGTTCACCGCTGGGTGGCATGGTTGAATTAAAACCAGGTCTTCCAATTCCAAGGACATAACTACTGTTTATGCAATTACCGCAAATAATGTTACCTGCCAGTTATTGTGTTCAGGGCTGCCTCAAGACTCAGGTCTCCCGGAATGAGGCTGACAAGTCGCTATAGTGCTTCTGCTCACTGGTTATTAAAGTGATAACTAAGCTTTGTTCAATGAAGTTTAGTAGCTCTGGAGGTAGGGAGCTTTGGGGTTCAAATCCTGATTCGTCCACTTATATTTATTGACAGAGGGCAAGTCACTTTGCGTCTTGGAATCCTAATTTCCTTTTGTTGTGTACTTGCTTTGTAGTGTTACCAGGAGGGTTAAATAAAGCAGTGCACCTGAAAGGCATCGTACAGCCTGGTACATACCGTGCTCGGTGTCAGCCGGGACTGCCAGGGTTTACAATGCACTGTCACATGCGAGGACCTTCAGAACAAGAAGGCATCACCATTTTACAGCTGGTACATCTTGGCGAGTAAGAGACTGACTCGTTGTCATGCGTCTAGAAAGTTGTAGGTCTTAGGGCATGAGCTCAGGCTGTCTCAACTCCAGATCTATGCTTTTCTGCTACACATTGTTGCTTCTCAGGAAGGAAGGCAGGAATGGTGCACCGGCAGGGTTTAGGGAAATATCATTATCCTTCTTCATTCCCATCTTCCTCTCTTCTCTGACATGGACAATTACTCTTTTTGTAATTAAATGCCAAAGGCTGTGCAAAGGCAGCTTTGAGCATCTCTTCCCATCGTAATTGCCACCCTTCAGCCCCTCCTATATAGAGGTCCTCAAGTCCCACCCGTGAGGAAGTTAACACCTGAATAAAGAAAGCGCTTAAATTTGAAGCAAAGCATTCAGATTTTCTCCTTGGAAAGCCCACAGATCAAACACCTTTTTCCCATCTACATTCTCCCCAACTCACGGCTGTCACGAAAGGTATACCAGAATAGATACCAGAACCCCGCTGACCCCAGCAAGGCCCCTGATGCCAGTGCTTGTGTTTGCAGGTTAGTGGACTTTGGACTGGTGTGTTACTCGGCCTCATCACAGCACAAGCTGACCAGTACATCTGTGCGATTCAGGGCGAGAGCCACTTACCCGGCCACCACGATCTCGAAGTCCCCATCGTGGTCCACGTCAGTAACTGCCACCCCATAGTTGAGTTGGGTGGGGTTGCTGTCGTAGTCAGGGGGCAGAACCGAGTTGGTGACTGCAGTGAACATGGGCTCAGCCCGCTGGGACCCTTCGGTGGTGGGCAGAAACCACATCAGCAGCAGAAACGGTAACATCCTGGACACCTGAAACCAGAAGTTACCGGTGGTCTGAGAGCTGTCTGGCCAGAGCAGCCCGTAAGAGCGACTCCTGGCAGGCAGGGTGCTCTTGTGCTCGCTCACAGTGGGCTTTGCAGGTATCGACTGCCACTTGACCGACCTCTTTAAAAGGGCAGCCCACCCCGTCGCATGCGATTGCCCTCCCTGGTGCTGCTTTTTCTTCTTCTATACCACCTTTCCCCACCACACCGCCTGCATGATCTTACTCATTACGCATGTTAGGTATTGTCCATTTCCCTCTACTAGAAAGGAGGCTCAAGCAGGGCAAGGCACTGTTCTGTTCACCTACAGTATCTGGCACATGTCTGTGGAAGGACAGAAAGAAGGGGGTGGGGAGAGGGAAAGGAAGGAAAGGAGTCAGGGGAGGTATAAGTACACAGGTATCTCCCATACTCCCAGAGACAGACTGGCATAATGAAGAAAGTAATGGACTTCAAACAGTGTGGGGGTAGGGTGAGATCCCCGTGCCGATCCAGGTCTAGAACAGAGAGACAGTGAAGGATTGTTCTTCTGTGGGACGTACCCCAGAGGGCCTGGAAGGGGTCTGTGACTTGGCAGGTCCCCCAGCCAGCGTTTCTCTCTGGAGCAGCTGGCCATGGCCTGCAGATAGGACGCAGCCAGTTAGGGAATGCATTCCGGCAGGATCTGGCGGGCAGCTCATCATTCACTTGGAGAAATTAAACCATTGCATGCGTGTTTTATTATAAATTAATTATGTATAATCCATTGTATAATTCATTATTATATCCCTAACATAACTCAGGGGGGTTGCCAAGCAGCCTGGGGCCACAGATGCCGGTGGCACATACCCGGGAGACAGATGAGAATAGCTAAGGAGGTGGAAAGACTCTGCCCCTCCTTGTGTGAACAGGGAGGCACTCAGAACACTACAGATGGCACCGCCCTGTCACTGCCCGCGGCCTAGGCAGAACTCACAGCGTGTTCTGGTGCTGCAGGAACCAGCCCCACAAAGCCTGGGAAAGTCTAGGCCCACAGGCAAGGCAGTGCCTTCCTGCCTTCAGCAGGCAGCAAACCCTTCCTGGTGGAACTTTTCCGACCAGCTTGTCGCGCGTCTGGCAGCCGGGAGCAAGGCTGAGCTGATGTCTTAATGAAGAGCTGATCTGAAGACTGACTCCCCATATGGAGACATTTGCTCCTGCCAGCAAATGAGCTTGTTCCAGTTCAGGACCCAACGACCAAAAGGAAGCACCTGGACACTGGCTTTGGAGCCAAACACGATTCAGAACCCCCCTAACGCCTGGTGGGAGGCTGCGGGGCTCCTCAGGGAGCCCTTCTGTGAAAAGGTTCTTAAGGTGCACTCACGGGCGCTGCCGGGGCTGCACTGTCAGAGTGAGGTCAGCCCAAATGACAGAGATGTCTGAGCAGCGTCTTCCGCTGTCTCACCACCAAAGGCAGGCGCAGCGCTGTGAGTGTGCACGACTTGGCAGGAAGCTTGGTGGGATAAAGGAAACTCATAACTAGATTAATGAGCAGCGGAATGAAAAGCTAAAGAGTATTTAATAACCAAGGTAGACACGCTGAAATGTAGCATGAAGCCCAAGGTCACTGGACTTTTCAAGGAATGACTTCTATTTAGGGTGACTCTCGGCTTAAGAGTCCAATCTGCTTGATTGGCACCTGCTTGAAAGCATCCCACAGTCAGTTTACACTGCTTGTGATGGACATGGAGGAGTGGGACCTAAAGCATGCCTTCCAGAAGCTAGTTAGTTCCTCCCAGGCAGCATACTAGAAGTCTGAGGTCACCGCCACCAGGTCCTAATATGATACAAGCAGTTGGTGGAAATTCTCTAATGAAGGCTACGAGGGACACTCTTGATTTTTACTTTTTATGTGAAAAGTAACACTTTCAATTAAAGGAGCCACATGAAAAAGTGTGACCCTATATAAGTTATTTCTAGATAAATAACCTTAAGCAAGATTAAAAAGAAATAACACACCTATGGGCTGGATTCTATCTTGCTTGGTGACCTTGAACAAGTCACAGCATCATTGGCTACCAGTTTTCTCCAAAGCTGGGCTTTGGGAGTAGATCTCTAATGGTCCATTTTGACTCCCAAATTTAATGATAAAGATGCCCCCCCCCCCGTTTCTTCTATAAACTTTAGACCAACCTGTGGTCTTTCCTTTCTGAGCATATTAAATATATTTTAGCAAAATAGCTTTTCCATAAGCTTCTACAGCAATCCCCTTCCAGGGGCCAAGGGAATGAGTCCTTGTTAGTGTGGAGCCTGAAATCCCCTGAATGAGACAGAGGAGGAAGGTGGCACTCAGCCAGGTAGGATGAGCATGGGGCAGGGAGAACATGTCCTATGCACCCCATTCTTCTGTCAGAGGCTCCCAGTGCACCAGGGTTGCTCAGTACCAGTGGAAGTTAGAGGGTGAGTGCGGGACTATCTTGATGGCGGATGGGGAAACAACAGTAGGATCTGTACTCTCTGGACCTCAAAGACCTCTCTTTATCTTCACATTTAGAGTGGTGCCCAAAGCAGCAGCAGCAGGAATTTGTTGGGCATGCAGAATCTTGGGCTCCATACCAGGCCTACTAAACATTTTTTTTGTATTTTTTTTTTAAGATTTATTTATTCATACAGAACTGGGGTACAGGCCAGAGACGGAGGGTGAGAGGATTCACCAGAGGCAGAGTGGGGAGCAGAACAGGCAGATGGACGAAATACACTGCTGAGGGGAGCAGCGGGCGGGTCAGGGGAGGTCTGCTGCACCATGTGGTCACCTCCGGGGCAGGTGGGGATCGAACTCATGCGGAAGTGGCTTAAGCTTCTTAGTGTTGTGTTTTAACCCGCTGCGCCACCAGGGAGGGCCCCTACTAAACATTTTAACAAGACTGTAGGTGATTTAAATGCATGTTGAGTTTTAAGAAGCTTTGTTCAACGTTAGCTGTATGCCAGCATCACTTGGGGATCTTTAAAAAATACTATTGTCTGATCATGATTTCTGGTATGACACCAGAATCATAGGCTACAAAGAAACAGTGGATAAGATGGACTGTATCTAGACTTAAAAGTTTAGTCCATCAAAGGACACTATCAACAGGGTGAAAGACAAAGTGGGAGAAGAGATTTGCAAATCCTATTTTGGATAAGAGTTGACTATCTAGAATATATAAAGAACTCCGACATTTCAACAACAAAAACAACCTGATTCAAAATGCCAGAGAACTTTAATAAAACTCTCCTACAGAAGACAAACATGTAAACACAGCACAACAGCACCATGTTAGGGAAAAGCAGATCAAGAGCATGATAACACTTCACACTCTTAGGATGGCTACAATAAAAAAATCAGAAAATAACAATTGTTGATGTTGATGTAGAGAAATTGGGACCTTTATGCATTGCTGGTGGGGAAGTAAAATAGTGTAGCAGTTCTTCAAAAAGTCTAAAGAAAAAGTAAACTATTATAATAAAAAAAAGTCTAAGTACAATTACCATGTGATACAGTAATGCCACCTGTGAGTATATACCAGAGATGGTTTGAAATGCACCGCAGCTCGTAGCAGCATCGTTTACAATAGCCCAAAGGTGGAAGCCAGACAAGTGGCCATCAGAGGTTGAATACCTAAGCAATGTGGCTTACACATACAAACAAATATTGTATGTCTTAAAAAGGAAGGAGATTTTGACATTTGCTATAGCATAGATGAATATTTGCATGAAGACATGCAAAGAGAATGAAGTGAATCATGAAAGGATATGAACAGTATGATTCCACAGTTGTCAAATTCAGAGGCAGGAAGTGTTCTGGTGGTTGCCAGGGGTTGGGGGGATGGGAGAATGGGGAGTTAGAGCTTAATGGAAATGGAGTTTCATTTTTGGAAGTGAAAAAGTTCTGGAAAGTGAGGGTAGCGATTGTTGCACACTAACGAGGAAAGTGTTTGTTACTGAACTGTAGACTTAAAAATTGTTAAAATGCTAAGTTTTGTGGTATGTATATTTTACCATTACAAAAAAAAATCACATCCAAAATAGTCTCACTTACTTGGCATGGAGTGCAGCAGGAGCCTCAGAGTTTTAGAGCTCCCCATGTGGTCCTAATATGCTGCACAATTTGAGAAACACTATTTTATACCAGTGCTTCTCACACTTTAATGGGTGTGTGAATCACCTGGTGGTCTTGTTAAAATACAGGTTCTGATTCCAGAGATCTGCAGTAGGGTCCAAGAGTCCGTGTTCCTAACCAGCTCCCGGGTGAACCTAATGTCCTGCCCATAAGCTATGCAGTGCCTAGGAAGCTTCCACACTTTAGCTCTGAGAGTGAAGAAGCCAGGCTAAGTACCACCATGGAGGCACCGGATTGGTATAAGAAGCTACAGGCAGATCACCAGCCTCTAGATCGTAGGAGCGGAAATCAATCGATGTTTATGCAGTCTCCAGGGCTGCAGGCTCAGTCTATCATTATACATTCAGGTACTGGCTGTCTTCAGCTCAAAGTCAAATTACCACAATTGACGTAGAGTGACAAAGAGGGATACTGACTCTAATTTTTGCGAAGGTGTGGGAACAGGGGAAAGGTTGGAACTGCAGGGCATCAGGTCAAGGAGACGAGAGAGCGCTACCACGATAGGTCAGAGCCTAGAGAAAGTAGGATATGGACACAAATTTGCAGGCTGAGATAGAGAAAAATGCCAACCTGTTCCCCAAAGCCATCAAATGCTCAAGTAATATTTGTTAAATGAAGAAAGGAAGACTATGTCCCTATGTCCAAATGATGTGAAATCGCAGAAACTGCTTGCGACCAGACATTCAGCTATTTAAAAACCATCCTTCCTTCAAACAGTGCTTCTCAAGTTCCATCATGCTCAGGAATTGCCTGAAGGAATGTTGGTAGGACGCAGATTCAGTTCTGGTGGATTGCAGGTGGGGCCTGAGCCTTCAGGTGCAGTAAGGCTGCTGGCCTCAGGCTCCACATCCAGAGGCTCTAGTCCAGTGGTCCTGGGCCCCAGTGCCCAGGGGAAACCTGGTTTGAGAAATACGCAGCTCTACCCAGGTCCTTCACCCAGTTTTAGGTTTTTCTGATCTGTGGTGGAGCTTGGGTGCTGTGTATTTTTAGAAGCTCCTCAGATGGTGCTAACAGGCCGTCTGGGTTGAGAACCCCTGCCCCAGACTTGGGGTCCCCAGATGGGCGTGCAAGCTGCAACTGACTTGAAGTGAAAAATGTCTCTGCTACCCAAATTCAGCACCAGCTTGTTGAATTACATGAACAAAATATTTTTAGTGGAGACTGTCAAGGGAGAATGGAGTTTGGGGGTGAAGCAGGGCAGGTGGTCGTGCCTGACACAGAAGGTCTGGGGACACCCAGCGACCTCACATCTCACATCTGGTCGGGACACTCCTGTTTCATGGCTGTGGACATTTGAATCTTTGGAGGAAATGTGGAGGGAAGTTAAAAAATAGTGTTAAAAACAGAGTTGTGGCCCTCCCTGGTGGCACAGCGGGTTAAAGCACAGCACTAAGAAGCTAAAGCCACTTCTTCAGCATGAGTTCGATCCCCGCCTGCCCCAGAGGTGACCACATGGCGCGGCAGACCTCTCCTGACCTGCCCGCTGCTCCCCTCAGCAGTGTACTTCGACGATCAGCCTGTTTTACTCCCTGCTCTGTCTCTGGTGAAGCCTCTCACTGCACCTCTGTCTTGTACCCCAGTTCTGTACGCATAATAAATAAATCTTTAAAAAAAAAAAAACAATTGCAAAGTAGGTTGAACCGGGGTTTTTTTTTTTTTTTTTTTGCCTGTTTCTGAGCGCTTGTGTGCATTCCGGCGCTATGTCCCAGCACCCAGAGGAGCTCTCAGAGGCGAGACCACGAAGGCGGCAAGTGGCAAGACAGGGGTCCGCGCAGCCCAGGCGGCCTGCTGAACACCAAAGGCAGAGCCGGGCACAGGGCACAGGGCCAGGGTGCCAGCCGCAGCCTCAGTGGGAATGTGGGCTGCTCCCGCGGAGGGCGCTTTGCTAGGGCGAGAAATAACAGGGCCGTGTTTTAGACAGTGAGAAGAACTGCTTTGTAATAATGATGTCTTAAAAATGCTCTATAAGCAAACTTTTTGAATAATCTTCAGCATGAGAGAAAGAGGGGAAAAAAAACCAGCGAACCGAAGTCTAAGTCGGGGCCACCCACATAAATCTCCACCCACATAAAGCAGCGAGAGGCCCTGGTGTGTCGGTGTCCTGCTCCACAACCAGCTGAGTGCACTCCGGGGTGGGGGTCTGGGAGGCAGCAGGGCAGCGCCCACTGCTCGTTACCCCTTTTTCCACACAGAGAGTGCTACGGTCTTTCGACTGGCTGTGGGTCACATGCAGGCAGACTCGGTTTTCTGTGGCCTCGGGACTCTGCTGAATTGGGTCTGAAAACTGGTAACCAAGCAACCTAGATTTCTGATGTGGGGTCAGGCAGCTGTGGGGAGAGGCTTCCAGGGCGATTTCCAGGGCAAGCAGTTCTTTAGCAATTATCGAAAGAGCCAAGGACACCCCCAGAGCTCTCATAAAAGCCACAGCCCTGAATACTTTAGATGTTGGGGAGAAGCAGGGTGCACAGACCTATGGGAGAACAGAGTCGCTTGGGAGAGGCAGCTTTGGGGTCACCAGTGCGACGGAGACTCCCTCCCCCCCTCCCAAGAAGCACCTGGAACTAAAGCATCACACACTTAGATGAGCTAAGAGAGGCCTCCCGAGCTCCTTCTCCCACGAGGACACATCCTGTGGCCCTTCCGTGAGTGAGGGGGGTGCTGGGGTGGCGGGGACCATGGTGGAGGAGGAAGGAACACGAAGAGCTATGGAGGAGATCCTGGGCAGGGTGAGCTGATGGAGCCTTCCTCAGCGGTCGGTGGGTGGCTGAGCACTAAAGGAGGCTGAGAGCTGGCTGATGAGGAGAGGCAGTCTCCGCAAAGGTCTGGGGGACACACTGTCACCCCAGGCCCCCATTGAGCACTGCCTGCTCCCTGGCTCATGATTTAGGGGGCGCTCTCATCCAGATGACCTTTTCTATTAGGGCAATGGTTCTCAACTGTCACCCCCTACCCCCACTCTGGGAACAACTGTCAATGTCTGGAGATATTTGGGGTTGTCACAACCAGGAAAGGGGGCTACTACTGGCATCTAGTGGGTAGGGGCCAGAGTTGCTGCCAAACATCTTACAATGCAGGGCCCAGTATCCACAACATAGATTTATTCAGACCGAGACCCCCACTGTTCGACTCTGAGAAACCTTACAAGGGTTCAGGGTTCCTCGTCCCCCTCCGCCCCCAACACCTGCTCCCAAGGGCCAGAGGAGGCTCTCAGCAGGTGGGTCAGTTTGGAAAAGCTGACATGGGAGCTCCTTCTGGACCTGCTTCACTGCAGGGCCATTCTCTGCCACGTGCTGAACTTGGCTGTCCTGGCCCATGGGGGCCGGGGGGTGGTGGTAGGCGGGGTGCACTGGGAGGTGCGGGTGCACTGGCAGGCCCCCTGAAGCCCTCTGGCTCCCTGGCCTTCCAAACAACTGTAGCTATGATGGATTGCCATCTGCCCGAGCACCACCTCCCGCTCTCGTCTCCCTTTCCCTCTCTCGCAGGTCCTGAATTTCAGCAGGGAAGCGGCAAGCGATTCCCCGGTCCGCTTCAACCCCTAACGCTCTCACTCAGGCTGGAAATCTGGTGTCATATGTGGTCTTGCTTCTTCTTCCTTCTCAACCACTGGGTCACAAAGTCAATTCCCGTACATGATCTCTCGGAAAGCTGTCCAGTCTTTCTAGCCTGCTGCTGGGGGTTCACTCCCTTTATCCTCCACCCAGACAATAGCAACATTGCTAACTGCTCCCCTCGCTTCCTCTCATCTCACCCCACTTCCACATTCCTCAGAGCAGAATCTGAGTCTCAGAGCAGCTCATGCTGCTCTTCAGTGATTCACAGGCTGTCTGCATACGGCCAACAGGGTTTGCTGCAGGTCCATGTATCAAGCACCGTATGAGAAACGGGCAATCATGGTAACACTGCCACTGGCTGTAGGCACCGCTCTAGCCATCCCCACAGATGGGCCCGCCGAGTCCTCAGTAACCTTGTGAGGTAGGTACCATACTGTCTTACTGCACAGAGGAAGCAGCTAAGGCACAGAGAGGTTAGTACCTTGCCCACAGTCACACAGCTAGTATGCAGTAGAGCCAGGATTTGTGCCTAAACCGAGCGGCTCTAGAATTCTTCCTAGGTACTAACTGTATCGTTTCTCTGACTATTCCAAGTTTGTCTTAAACCAAGTGAGACAGGAGCATGGGAAGAAGAAGCACCTGTGCCCGGAGCAGGGGAGGGAGGCCTAGGAGAGAGGGAGTGGTGAGCTGGTCAGAGGGACAAAGTAGGGCAGTGTCCAGGCCGTGGGGCCAGCATGTGCACCCCCTGGGTGGGTTTGTGTGGCCCAGGGAGGTGGCTGGAGTGTGGCGTGGAGCAGGGCAGGTGGCAGGAGGGAGGCTGGAGACGGCTCCCCGCGGGCTACAGGAGCCCAAGGACAGGGGATGACGTGGCTGGCGTGGTGTGTCGGCTCCAACTGAGCACAGGTGGGGTGTAGGGGTACGGGCTGAAGGCCAGGGGCCAGTTAAAAAGCAAAAACTGTGGTCACAGTGGGAGAGGAAACTGGAAGCTGCCACTCCTCCCTCCGCCCCGCCCCACCCCCCCCTCCATCCCCTCATTCATTCTTCCAGCCAACACTGGTGCCCTACTCTGTGTCAAGGACCTGCTCCAGGTCTATTCCGAATAGCTGACAACAAAATGCAGCCCGTGCTGGGTGGAAGTCGTCCTAATGCCCAGTTATCAGCGCTTCTGCTCCCCCCTGGTCCTCTGGCTGCCAGCCTGAAAGACAAACATCAGCCCTGGCACCGCCCCTTCCCCTGGGGCACCACCAGCTATGCATCTTCCCCAGCACTGAGAAAATAGAAGGCTGCCTCCACCTTCCCCTACCTGGAGACACGCAGACACTGCCTGCAGCTGCTTTCGCAGGGGAGACTGGATCCCGCTCCAGCAAAGACAGACCAAAGCTCAGGGGAGCTGGGCCAGGAGGTGCCACAGGGAGCAGCAGGCTAACGAAATGGTGTCTGTGAAAGGGAGAGGCAGATGGAGCCTCCTGACCTCCTAACAGGGCAGAGCGGGTCCTTCGAGCGTATTCTTAACTCCCCAGACTTCCTGTTCTGTAAAATGGGAAGTGAAATGAGCTGATACATGCCAGGCAAACAGAAGTCCAGGCTTCCCCTGGCGGTGATGGTGCCGGTGCTATCGTTACTGCTCATAAATGTTCGTCGAGTGCACTGGTGACCCTCAGGAGATGGGGCCCAGGCCCCCTCATGTGCCCCTTCTGCGCTCAGCTGCCGAGGGCTGAGCGGAAGGCTGTGCGTGGGGCTGTGTGACTTTGAGGAACGGGTTTGCTTCTGTTACAAATTTGTCTAGGGACCCTTGTGGAGTTCTTTGACTTCAATGCTGTTTTCCAAATGTAGAACCTGTCAGTGTCCTGTAATAGACACAGTCCTCCTTCAATCATTTAGGGTGCCTGTGGATTTGGTTGCAAATGAAAGCAAGACTCCTGCCCTCGTGACACTTCCGGCTCCCTGGGGGCCACATGCAGGGGGAGCCGGAATAGTAACAGGTGCTGAGTCCAGAAGAGGCCCACACAAGGGAGGAGGGCAGGTCAACAGCAAAGGCTCTCTGGAGAAGGGGAGCCAGGACCCCAATAGGACCTGCCTTCCAGGAGCTGAGACGGGCCCAAAGGCAGAGCTATGGTGCAGCTGGTGCTGTCAGCAGCAGCTAGGGGGTGCAGAAGGGGGCGGGAGGGGGGATCCAGAAGGAGGAGACAGTGCTGCTTATGGACAGCAGCTGGGGCCTTTAGAACCTGCTATGCCCAGGGAAAGAGCCTAAAGTCACCCCAGGGGGAGTTTTTGAAGTCGGCAGAGACATGACCAAACGGGCACTGGAGACCAGCACCCCAGATCTGGGGCAGCCGTGTGCAGGACAGCTTGGCTGAGAATGAGAGGGTCACAGAAGGATGTGGGCATCCTGGGTGGGGGTGGGGTGGGGATGATGACCTCCAAAGTTCTTTTCCAGAGTCCATGGGTCAGGTTTTTTTTTTTCCTAAATCATTTAAAATGCATTAGTGGATCTTGCTATTTAAATGTATCCTCCCGGGGAATCTGTCTGTGAAGCAATGATTCACTGGCTAGTCTGTCTTCTGTGGAAATCCAAATTATCATCTATTCTATCAGCTTAAAGCAAGGTAAACCTGCGCTAAGCTTCCTTGCAGCAGCCTCGTGGAAGGGGGTGGGCAGGGGAGACTCAGAGGGTAGAGAAGAGGAAGAGAAACTCGGCCTCGCTCGGGACTCAGAGTTGGCCCCATCTCGTGAGATGGATGCCACATGGGGTCCTCAAACCCTGCTCAAAAGTGCGACGTTTGGAGGCCTACAGAGCCCTGCGGCCAAGTGCCAGGTATGGGAAGAAGGTTGCAGAAGGCTGACCTCACTGGCCGGGGCTAGTGTGGAGAGCCGCTTTGTTCCAAGGGCCACCTTGGCTCCAGATTGGTCACCTCTATTCACCGGTCACTTGTCCACTCCCTGAGGACCACTGAGTGCCATACAAGGCACTGAGGTTGTAGCTGAAAAGAAAAGCCAGTGCCTCCCAGCACTGCTTCACAGGCAGCATCTTCCTTCCTAGGGACTCTTCCACCTGCAAAGGCCTCTTTGGAGATACATAGCTTCTCAGACGAGGGGTTATGATCACGATTTCTAAGAAAGAGTCTGTTCTTAGAGATCAGAGACTGCGGGAACGTGACAGCGCTCAGGAAGGAGCCGGCGGGTAGTGGAAAGGGCCCCTCTACTCAAACCCTGATTACAGGGCTGAGCTCCAGGACCTTGGGGCCTCCCCGACCTGGGGGCCAGTCAGGTGGGAGCACGAATGCTCCCCAACCCAGTGGGAAGGAGTGGTATAGTCTTCGTCCCCTAATATCAGCCTCAAGTGACCTCCCAGGCACAGAGAGGGCAGACCAGGGTCAGCTCTTCCATACAAACACCAGCCCAGCTGCTCCCACAAATCTTACAGGAGCTCCTCTGCCTTTGGGGGTAGGGAGGGCGGCGTGGGCTTGGGTTCCAGGGCCTCTTTCTTCGCAGAAAGCTGTGGTCAGGATTTGCATGAATGACTGTTCCTTACAGACAGATATCCATCACAGCAGGACTGGGGTGCAGATGGAGAAATCTCCACTTGCTCTCCAGGTAAGTGGGGGCCGCTGTGGGAGAGAAGTCCCCGTAGTCCCTCCTCTGGTCACAGGGACACCCTAGCTCAGCTGTGATTCCTGTGACCTTGTCACTGTGCTTGTCAGGTACAAACAAAGATAAGAGTAACTGGAAACAACAGGGAGGGTCATTTTACACTCTCTGCACTCCAGATTCTTCTGTGGCTAATTAAAGTAATATGTCAAAACGTCCCTTGGAAGAGATCTTTAAGAATATGTCTGTTAAGTAAACAAGGTTTTACTAATTAATGACACGCCTCCCATGCCTCCTTGAAGTTCCTTGTGGAACTTTCCTGTGCAGACGGGTGAGCAGGAAAGGCTGCAGGAGTTGTCACCTCCCCTTCCCGGAGGGAGTGGGGACAAATCCAGTCGCTTGTCATTTGTGGAGCTATCAGTTTCTCCTCCGGATGTTGATCAGATTTCCTGGGCTGAAACCAACTCACAGGGCCAGAGTACTGGAATTTTTCCAAAAAGCAAGCGCTTTGCTTCTTACGACATGAACATGATTTCTTTCAAGGAAATTTTTTTCTCTTTTTTAAGTGCCCCAGGATTTTGAAGGACAAATTTTTTGACATCTCTTTAAATATGATTATTATCTAGTTATCATTTGCTAAGACCACCTGTCCCCCAACAACACACATACACACACTCACAGGCATGGGGGTGAAAAAAATGATGCACCCAATATTCTACAATGAGTCAGTGGCATGGCCAGAAATAGAACTTTTCCAAACTCCCAAATTCTTAATAATAGCAATATTAATAATAGTCTCTTTATAAATTTCTAAGTGTTTTCACAGCTCACATTTAATCTTCACACTTTGGGGGAGTTTGGGTAAGGCAGTTTTGGGAGATAGCAGTCTGAGTTCCAGACCAGCTCTGCCACCTTCTTGCTGGGTGACGCTGGTTAGTCTCCTCTCCTCTGCCTCTCAGCTGAAATGGGGGAGCTGGGTGCAAACACTCCTAGGACCCTTCCCAGCGCTGACCTGCTGTGATTCTCTGAGGCCACGCTCTCATCCAGGGTTTCTCAATCTTGGCATCGTCGACCTTTTAGGACAGACCATTTTTGGGGGGCTGCGTGGTAGGATGCTCAGCCTCATCCCTGGCCTCTCCCCACTAGATGCCACTAGAACTCCCTATTCCAGTGTGGCAATCAAAAATGTCTTCAGACACTGTCCAGTGTTGGGGTGGGGACCAAAGTAACCCCTTTGATCGTTGCCCAAGAACTTTAATTAGGGCAAGATCATGAGTGGTTCACTGGAAAGATTCTCTCTTTGCCTCTTCCTCAATCCCGTCTCACCTTTCTGCACACTTTTCAAACACCACCTCTCCATTCCTTGCTGCTTCTCATTTCTTAAATGCCCTAAGTGGTCCAGGGTGTGTTTGGTGTGATAATGAACCAATTGATTTCATACTTTCTCCTAACGAGAGTTCACAGGTTTATGTCCCCTAAGCAACCAGCCAGGCTCCCCAGAAATCCTTTGCAGAGCCCCGACCGGCCTGGAAGCCTCTATCTGCAGCCTGCAGGAGGCTCGGTGAGCACGGATTTGTCAGCACTCTTAAATCACTGGGCTCCGAGGAAGGCTTCTTCCAGCACAGAGATCCTTCCCTAGGAATCAATAGCTCAGGGCCTTCCATCACATTCAGAATTATCCAGGGACCTGTAAAATCTCTTTTCCCCAGGCATAGTAGAACCCCCAAATGAAAGCCCCATGGTGGGGGAGGGAAGAAGGCCTTGTCCATCAGCCCAGATGTTGCTGTGAACAGGGCTGGTGTGCAAGCTGGACATCCCCATCTCTCTGGCTGAGACAGGAAGCCCCTGTGTGATTCCCAGGGACCCCCAATAATGTCTCCGACTGTCTGAATCCCCCTGTGTATCCTCCAAAAGCAGGGGCAAGTTCAACACCTTTCCTCTGCTCTCATCAGAGGGTTGGCAACGTCACCAGTTAGCGGAGGAGGAAACTGAGGCATAGGCAGAGGTTAAGCTGTTACTCTAAGCGAGTAAGTGGAGGAGCTGAGTTCTCAGCTTGTGTCCTTCCGTCCAGTCAGAAAGCAGGGTCAGGGGCCGTCACCCAGTGGAGCTAGCGAAAGAGACGTTTCCTTTCCTCAATGTCTACGGCCACTTTCCAGAGTCTACGTCCCTTCTCCCATTCAAGCAAAAAGTCCAGAGAGCTCGAGCTATGGCTCTATTTTATGTCACTCTTTTCCTCTGGTCCTATCTGGAGCTGGACCAAGCCTTGAGAACGCAGACGCATCTGTTTAGCTACAGCTGGGAGCAGGTGAAGCTCTCTCACAACCTCCCAGAACCCCACTTTAAAGGAGGGGGGTGTTGCTCTCTGACAGTTCATGTTATCCTATCACTTCCTTCCTCCTGAAGATGAAAACCCAATTTGTGAACCTGAAGGAGACAAGGAACCTTGAGCATCTTCCCTGGCAACAAGCATCCCTTGGGTGAGCCTTGGGGACAGGAGAGGCTCCACCTCTCAGAATTCTGGCTTGGCGGCACTGGGTCCTTGTGCATCTGCCGAGGCTCCGAGGGAAGCCAGAGGACCTCCACAAAGCATGCAGAAGAGCAGGGTGGGGAGCGGCAGCAGAGGGGGCAGCCTGAGGCCACTCAGCAAACCTCCCTCTGGGGGCCCAGCTCAGGTGTCAACAGTCAGACACAGAACAGAAAAAGGCCAATGGAAATGGTAGTATCTCCCAGGTCACCCAAGGAGCCCTAATATGAGGACTCTGCAAAAATAGAACATGCAAGCATTCTGACCTTGAACTGGATGGGGAGACGGGCAAATACTTGTTGGGAATGCACCACCCTGTCCAGGATTTGAGTACTGGAGAGGCCATAGGGAGTGGTGGAGGTCAGTGCCCCCTCCAGCATGCCTTAGCACAGGGAGAACTGCAGGCCAGGGGCCCAGGGCAGTTATGACTGCCAAATGCATGGACAAAGACCTGCAGGCACATTGCGGTGGCCTAAAAGACCACTTAGAATAACAAGACAAGGGAGTGGGGAAGAGGAAGGAATCCCTAGGAATGTCTATTACCTGGATATCTATAAGAAATTTATCGGTATCTTGTCTCCTCACTCTGAATACTAAACTCAAAGCAAATTTCCCCCAGATTAACTAATTTACTAAGCTTATTAATTTATGAATGTCTGATCAGTCAGCAATTTTTGAGTATCTATTGTGCAAAGATGACACACTCATCTCCCATAGAAAAGAGGAAGCAGGTGCTGGGAGCTGCATGAGCTCCGGGTAGAGAACTGGGGCTCCTGATACCTGGTCCTTCCTGCCTCTTCCACAAAACCCACGAGACTTTGGGCAAGAGACTTCCTTTCTTGACTTCAGTTTTCTCATTTCAATACTCATGTGAGTATTGAGGATGGGATGGTGTTGGACTACATGCTCAAAGATGTTTCTTCCAACTCAAATGTTCTTAGCCTCTACAAGTTCCCAGTGAGCTCAAAGAAGACCTCGGCACCGAGCACAAAGAAATGATCTCAGAGAGCGGGTGAAGCTGAGAGCCAGCTGTTCCTGTTGGAATGTTTTACTTGCATTTGCCATACTGCATCTGGGATCACAGGACCACGTGATGTCCAGGAGCTCGTGGAAGGGCTTCCATCATAAAGGTGATGGTTGGGGGCTATGGCCGGAGCTTGTAAGTTATTCTACTCTGGGAGGGCAAGAAGTTCGGCAGTGGCCCTGAGCTGGTGTCTTTGGCGCCCCCTACTGGACATCGGTGAGTCTGCTCTACGTTTAAGCTTCTATCTTCTCAGCAGGCAGCATGGATGATTGAGAACAAGAGGCAATTCTCAATAAGAGAATTGGTCAGTGTGCTTCTCTCCAGAAGAGTTCATGTCTCACTCCCTAGAATTATTGATCCACACATTTACAGGGGCACTCCTGGGCAACGATAGGGACATCTTAACCAAACATCAACATAGCAAGTCATAAATATCAGGATTGAGAACACCAGGTGCAGCCCAGATGGAGAGAAGGGAAGAAAGAGCAACAAGCAGGTATTTCATTGCAAAAATCCCCAGTGGAGAGATGGTCTTGGGAAATGCAGCAGAAAAATGTTAACTGCAGGAAAAGAGTAGAGCTGGGCTTGGAGGCAGCCCCATAAGAGATTTCCAGGCTAAAGCAGAGATTCTAGTTCGAAATACCCATCCAAGTTCAGGGGTGAGGTACAGGTAAAGAATACAGTCCCAGCTGAGCAGCTCAAAGCAGATAACTACCACCGCCTTTGACCTTCTTCAGAGACCATAGGTACCAACCGGAAACCACAATATTCCAGACCGTGGTCCACTGTGCCAACACTAAGACCCTGAACTCCCTTTGTTGCCTTTTAAATTGATTTTAGGACTTGCTGCCAGAAGGATTCCTTAATCATCAGAGGGAACAAAAACACTTCCTCAAAGGACCACATTGGAACAATCGCCATGTTCCCACTTTTCCATCTTCCAGCCCCCTTCCTCACGCCTGAGAGTAAGCCATGTGGCACAGTGTGACTCTTGAAATTTGCCCTAATTCAGTGTTGGGTATCACTAGCCCCATGCAAGTGGGGTCAAAAATCTGCCCTCCATAGCTTTCCTCTTTCCACATGCTTTCCTCCTGATTCAAGGCAGCACTACAGAGCTGTCCTCTAATCCGGAACCCTCTCCCAGTCTTTTCCACCTGGCTTCACTTGAAGTACTGCACCCATCCCAGAAGACACCTCAAGTGTGACTCAAGAATATGTCCTGCCTGGAGAGCTGAAGCACCTTCTGGGGGGGCACGGGAGCCACACTAGGCGTCTGCCCCACCAGCAACAGTAATATTCATTAGTCATTCCTGGAGGAAGGGGACTGTTCCCTCCCCAACCCCATAAGCATTTCCTGCCCACTCTGGGAGGCTCCCATCCAGGCTGGGATGACTTTGGATTCTTGAGTTGGTTTCTGCAGAAACAGTACTAACCAGAGCTCCCAACTACTGTACTGTGAAGAAAGCCGCTGCATTGCTGGGCATATCCCCAACACCGGTCTGCTGCCCCATCAAAGCCTCCATGTGCCCCCACGGGGCCAAGAAGGACCCCTGGTTCCCTGGGAATGCCTGAAGCTGGCTTGCCTGAGACAGACTGAAAGCAAGCAGACCACACCTCGGTCCAGCAGAGGCAGCTGGCAGCTATGCCGCGCGCAGGGCTGGCTCTTGGAGCTCGCTGCCACCCAGCGCTGTGCCTGGGAGCTCGCCTTCCCTGGGGAGGCAGCGCCAGCCCCACGGGGCTTCTACCCATCTAGCAAGCTTAGCACCCGGCCAAGGGGCCAAGGCCAGCAGCTTCCGTAGCCAGGAGCTGAGCCTGCCCGGTGAGGTGTCTCCCCAACAACCCCGGCACATCCTTCCTCACCTGCTCCGCCCCCCTCCCAGCGCCGGCGCCCCCTTCCCAAACAGCTGACCTCCAGCGCGCCCCCAACACCTTCCCTGTCAGCTGTATGGCTGTCGCCCCCTACACCTCGGCTCCCACCTCTCCACCTCCAGCCCGCTCCTGCCTCGCCCCCAGCCCGCGGGGATTCTCTGCGCGCCAGTCGAGTCCAGCGCCTCTTGGCAAGTTAGAAGCAAAGCCCCGGCCGCCGCCGCCTTCCCGGTTCCCCGGCGGCGTCCTCGCCACCCCTGCCGGGGGATCGGGAGGGCTCATAGGGCGGGAGAAACTTTCTCCGCCTGAAGGGGTGGGGGCACCAGAGCGGGTACTCACTCCGGGGCCAGCGCTCGCCGTCATCCTCCCGCTCTCTCAGCCCCGCCGCCTGGGGGCGTCGGAGCGCGGACGCTCGCTGCCGCCTCTGCCGCCGCCGCCTTCCACTCCCAGTCCGGTCCCGGGCTGGCCTCGAGCCTCCCGCCCCGACGCCGCTCGCTCGCTTTATACAACTCCACTCGAGCGCGCCCGGGCTTATGTAAAGGCTGGCGGAGACCCGCAGCCAATGGCGCGGCAGCTGGAGCTAGGGGCCCGGGGGTGGGG
>NW_004567112.1:19723421-19833133 GCF_000260355.1 Condylura cristata | reverse complement strand
CCGGCCAGAGCCGGGGCTGAGTCCGGCCCACCGGCTCTGGCTCGGCGCCTTCTTCCATCCCCCTTCACTGCTTTGCTCACAGGTACTGTTTCCTCCTCCTCAGCCCCCAGCCTCGCTGAGCCGCCCGATGGTCTCGGCCTCTCAGAACGGGGGCCGCGGGGCTCCAGCTCTGGGGAACGCGCTTGGTCAGCAGTGCCCAAAATACCTGTGTGCGGGGCAGAAAGCCGGTCTAGGTCGATAGCACTTTGAAGTCAAGTCTCTTATTTTGCCCCGAGAATAGATCCTGGTACATAGTAGGCACTCCGTGTTTATTAAAGAAACTGTGGGCTTCCACGAGTAAGGTCTTGGGTTTCTGAAAGCTGGGACACTGGGCTTTGGAAGAGGAAGATCTGGGGATATGCTGTCAGGGAAGGGGGAAATCGGGGATGTTTTCCCCATCACCCTGGGTTCTGGGCACTTAACTCTTAAACTGACTCAAAGTGCTCTTTATGGAGGGCCCAGCCAGCCAGCCCTGGCCCCAGGCTCGGTCATCCCCAGATTTTTTTTTTAAAGTATTTATTTATACAGAACTGGGGTACAGGCCAGAGGCACAAGGGCAGCGAGAGGATTCACCAGAGACAGAGTGGGGAGCAGAATAGGCTGATTGACGAAGTACACTGCTGAGGGGAGCAGTGGGCGGTCAGGAGAGGGCTGCCGCGCCATGTGGGTCACCTCTGGGGTGGGTATTGAACTCATGCTGAAGTAGCTTTAGCTTTTCAGTGCTGTGCTTTAACCTGCTGCGCCACCAGGGAGGGCCCCTGTCCCCAGATTTTGACCAGATCTACCAGGGCCGCTTTGGGCCTGTTAGGTCTCTGTGATCACCCTTGAAAAGAAAGAGCTAAGCATGCTTTTGCTTTTTAGGGACCCAGGGAACTCATGCTCTTAACCCTTTAAGGGCTGTGGACCCGTTTGAGAATCTGGTAAAAACAATTGAAGCCTTATCTAGAAAGGAAACACTTATGTACACACACACACACACACACACACACACACACACACACACCTTGAAATTACCATTGGGGACCCAGAGTCTCTCCTGGGGTTCTGTCTTAGGTCAACCTGTGTCTCTAGAGCAGTGGTTTATAATCACCCTCCTTTGGACGATCACAGAACCTTTGGAAAGAGGCTTCTGAGAATCTAATTGACAGTGTGATTCTGTTTCTTAGAAAAATGTTCAACCAAATACACACATGTTGACATACAGTTTTAGGGAATTAGCAAATCCTTAACGTGTACCCCCAGATTAAGAAGTTTGCCCTGGTAGCAAGTACAGTCTACAGCAAAGCGCACATCCCAGCGCTCTCCACAGCAGGGCTTGCACTCTCCTGCAGCAGGCATCACCTTGTTCTGAAGGCATCTGAGTCACGTGGTGATGGCCCAGGCGCCCAGAGACCAGCTCCATGCTCTCTCTCCTCTGCGTCTTGGTCCCCGCCACCCTCAGTGTGAAAATAAGTTGCAGGTTGTCATGTTCAGTTTGATCTATGAGCGTTCCTTAGCCAGAAACTTCAACTCAGGGAGATAGCAAGTACCTGGTAATTAACCAGTTTCTCTCAGTCCCAAGCATCTGAACACACCTTTCTTGGTTTTTGTTCTCACCTCTCTCTGCGGGTGAAGCTGTGAGCAGCTGTGGAGCCTCAGCTCACCAAAACCCGACAGATTTTGTAACCAGCACTGTAATTATCAGCATTAGCCATCCAGATGTGACTAGGCTTTCTGCACAAAACAGCTCTATAACAATCTCACACTTCCCTGCAATGAGCCAGGTAAGGGCTCAGTGGTGCTGGAGGAGGACAGAGAAAGGCAGGAAATGATGGAGAGATTCTTCCCAGGAAGTCCTCCAGGGAATGCAGCCTGGATTCTGTACTTGAGCTAGTGACGGTTGAGCCCTGGGGTCAGGCAGTCCTGGTCCTACAATTTCTGATTATGCTAATAATAGGCTCCACACTCATTCACTCTCTTCCTGGCAATGTCCACCTGGAGGTCCAGCCCTGTCCTGCCCAGCTCACAGTAGACATCTTGTTTTCACAAGCTGTTCTGCTTTTGGGGGGCACATTATAGACTGAGTTGTATCCCTTCCCCCAAGTCTTAACTTCTAGTATCACTCTATATTTAGCGATAGGGCCTTTAGAGAGGTCGTTATGGTTGATGAGGATGGAATCGTAATCTGTATGTTGGTGGCCTTTAAGAAGAGTCCTGGTGGTACCCGCGGGGATTACAATTGAGATGAAAAGAAAAAAAAATGTACTAAACAATGTAAAAATAAACTGTTATATATATAAAAAAAGAGTCCTGGTGGTGCCCATATCTGCATGGACACATGTGCACAAGAAAGGCCTGTGAGTTCTACCTGCAAGCAAGGGGAACAGCCTCCTAAGAAATCAAGCCATGGCCCTCCCTGGTGGCGCAATGGGTTAGGATGCAGCACTGCAAGCAAGCAGTGCTCACCAAACCGCTTCAGTGCTACCTTGATCCCCAGAGGTGACCCACATGGTGCAGCAGGCCTCTCCTGACCTGCCTGCTGCTCCCTTCAGCAGTGTACTTGGTTAATCTGCCTGCTCTGCTCCCTACTCTGTCTCTGGTGAATCCTCTCACCACCACTACCCCCCCCCCCCCGCCCGCACCTCTGGCCCATACCCCAGTTCTGTATGAATAAATAAATAAATCTAAAAAAATAAGAAAGAAAGAAGGAAAGAAATGAAGCCCTGCAGCATCTTGCCCTGGGACTTCCTACTCACAGTCTCCAGCTGTGAGAAGATCAATCTCTGTAACACCAGCAGGCCAGTCTGTGGCATTTGTACCAGCAACTCCAGCAGACTCTGCACACACATTCCAGCATACTCCTTGCCCACTCCGCTTGTTTAGTCACTTCCCAACACTTTAACCCCAGTCTTGCCCACCCTATTGAAGTCTCTCCCATACTGATTCCCTGTAAACCTTGTCCATTCTTATCCGGGACACTGGCTGTTGAGATGCGAACATGAGAAAGCGTGATTTCCCATCTTTGCCACCCTCGCTGTCTTCCCTCCCCACCTGCTGACCCAGGAACTTGGCCTTTTCCGCCCTCTGCATTGTCTTAGTACGCTGCTGTACATGCTGTCTGTCACTTCGTTTCTCATGCACAGATCTTGGCCTTATCCTCACCGTGGAAGACCCTTTCTAGTACCTTATTCTTGGCTCCCCAGAAAACTCAGCGGGAAGCTGTGCATACAGTGAGCACAGTGTGTTTTGATTAATTAATTGCAATGAAACATATTTACTTTAAAAAAATACTAGAAATTCTAGCTAGCACTCACTTTCTAAAAACGCCAAGCACTGTGTATGTTATTTCTATCATCCTGAAAGACTATTGAAGCAGGGCCTCTTAGGAACTAGCTCTGTCCTTTGATTACAGTTCCCAGGAATTTTGCACGTTGCTAGGAGTCACACCAAGTCAACCTCTCTCTCACCAAACCAGAAGATTTGCTGTCTCTGGGTTCCTTAGGACACTCATGATCCATTTGGTTGCCTTCTCGCTTTCCAGATGGAGAGAAAAGGCCAGGCAACCTTTGATTTTAGAGAGGTTTCTCTTCCAGCAGATCTTTTACAAAGGCACAGAGAAGTCAGTACAGTTCCTCAAGCCCATATCAGGGTCCCTGAAAGCCAGCAGCACATTAGGGTTCAGAAGAAGCCATACACTTTGCAACACCCACCTGTGAGGTCTTGGGGAGTACCTTGTAACTGGTCACATTAACATTGCCGCAGTGAAATAAATGGTCACATGAAATGAAGGTGAAGGTAACTTCACATGGATTTAGGCCAGACTTTGGCAACGTGTGGGGTCAAACTCTCAGACAACAAATCCCCAAACACCATCTCTTGATTTTCAGAGATGTAAGCCTTGCAGATAAGGGGTTATGGAATGGTGTTTTAGGTTTGCCTGTCACAAAAGAAACGAATCTTTTGTGAGGGTGTGGAAAGAGCAGCCACAGTAGAAAATGAGAAACCATAAATGGTGGAAGCAGTGAAGAGTCTAAGGGAATCTAGGAAATAACTCCTGCTCATCCAAGTTGTGTTGGGTTGGAGCCCCTTTCTTTCTGAAAGAGAACATATTTGTCAGATTGGTGAGTCTCAGTTGTACTTGTATTCATGGTGGCTTAAAAGTGGTACATGCTCAGAATGGACTTCTGAGGGTAAGGGTAAAGAGAAGGGTAAACTTTTGAAGAACCCACAAATTCTAGAAAATGGGCCCTTCCAGGTGTAGGGCTGTGGCAGATGTAGGAAGGACTTTTCCAGATGGCTGGAGAGTTGGTTCTGAAGAGCTGGATCTCTCACTACTTCTCCCTGCTCTCCAGGTAGTGAAGAGCTGGAACTGAAACACATGCTTTAGGTAAGCTTCTCCAGGTAGTGAGAAGGCAGACCAGGGAGAGGAGACTAGATATAGGAGAGCATTATGAACTCATAGAAAAGTCTGGTCGGAAAGATGAGAGCTTCTTAGGGCTGGAGGGACCCTGGGGTGCTGATGCCAGTAGAGGTCTGATCGTCATGTTAACCTGAACCTAGATGGCATGGGTGCTTTGAGGTTTTCTACACCAGAGTGTGGTGACTTTGCGATGTGAGGGGCTGGCTGTATCATGCATGGTGGAGGACAGTGAGTGCCAAGGCCACTGTGGACCCAGGGCTGCACTGCTCTCTATGCCTGCTTGAGATGCTCAGCCAGCAATGCCCTCCTCTGTCAGGGGGCTCCCTGGAGCCCAAGGTCAACAGCAGGGAAGCTTCATCTTGAATTTTAAGACTAGCCTTGTTGCTGACCTTGGTCCCGCTTTGCCTGTTCCCAGATCCTAGTACCTACTCTTACTTGCCCTTTTCTTCTGATGGAAGACTGTCTGGTACCCCCAGCTCTAATAAAAGCCTCTATCTCCTTCTCCCATCCTGGTACCCCACCCCGTGTTCAGGTCCTCAGATTAGGAATCTGGGATCCAGATACTTCCACCAGATGGCTTTGTCTTTACTACCTGTTGCATCATATACCTGCCATGAGCTGGCTTCTTGAATCTCTGCCAGTTGCCTCCAGACCAGCTTCCTTGACACACCGCTAACTTGCTCTTACTTCCTCCCACTACCAGTTGTCAAGACCTCTCAGTGGGTTCCCCTGCCTCAGTGGGTAGGTTGTGATCCAGATTCTAGGCCCTACTGGTCTGGCTGAGGCAGCTACCAATGTAGCCAGGTGTCTGATAGACATGGTCATGGTTTCAAGAAGAAAAATGCCTTTAACAATTGGATAACAGGCATTTGCATATCAGCAAAATCCAGTGACTCCTGGGGTGAAGCACCTTGGCCAGTTTCCTTCTTAGGGAAAAGAGGGAGGAAGGTAAACAGAGGAAGTGGATTAAAGAAAAGGAAAAACTCAGGAGGAGAGAGAAAGAGAAGAGAGGTTGTCAGGAGAGGAAGCAAAGGGTGGAAGAAGTTTCTAGTCTGTTTGGAATGTCTGGCCTGAGCCCAAAGATCTTGTCCTCAAAGCATGAAGCATTGACACACAAGAAGATAGAAAGGATAATTGAGCCAGGGTTTGGGGTTGGGGGGGACGGGGAGGAGAAGAAGGTGGGGAGAGAGAAGGAAGGGTAAAGATACAGGGGAAAGAGAGAGGGGAGAGGCTAGCCAGAGGGTAGGTATAATAGAAGTGGAGGGCTAATAGGAATGGGTGGATAAGAATTGATAGCATTTGGGGAAAGGAATCCATATTTGAAATTTGCAAGGGACATTATTTTTGGTTACTCCATCCCGATTTTACCTATATCTGCACCTCTTGGTTCTTCCCTGATTTGTCCTAAAACTCCACCCTCGTCTTGATCCCAAATTCCATTAAAGATAGATGGAAATCTCTCAGGTTCAGCCTCAGGGTCTGAAGGTATTGTTATGACCTGCCAGAAGCAAGGGTAAAATGAGGGTCATAAAAGCCATTACAGAGCTTTTATAAGGAACACATGAAATAATGTATGCAAAACACTTAGAGTGCCTGGTACATAGCGAGTGTTCTATAAATGATAACTATTGTCATTCTTCTCTTCTCTTTCTTCCAGTCTCCGTGCCCAACCTGTCACCTCCACCTCCCTGTCCCTCTTTTGAAATGCCACTCACTCATTTCTTTCTCTTCACTCCCAGACCTTTAGTGAGTACCTCACATTTGTATTCCTCTAATAGCACATCTGTAGGTCCCCCCACTTCCAAGTTCTCCCCCACCCCAGTCTGTAGTCATCCTTTAATTAGTATAGCACCTTACAGAGTGAAAAAAAAAAAAACAAAAACAATCCTCAGTAACACTTACTGGTGCCGTAGACTCTCCAACAGGGTCAGGAGAGGAGAAGCTTCTGTCTGTGTGGCACAGCTGACGCAGGAGAGCTGGATGCAGGAGAGAACTGGATGACCCTCCGGGGTCAGAATTGGTACCCTGCTTGCTGTCCAGAATTGGGTCAGTTACTGCTTGTTTATAGTGCCATGCTTGGGGGTAGAGACCTATTTTATATTTCCCATAAATATCTTTAGGGTCTGGACCACAAGGAGTCTTCAGTGGTAGTGACTGACTTGGAGATACCCAAGGAGGCACAGGATCACCCTTGGCTCAGCCCCACCACCTTGGTGGGAGGGCTCCTTGCTTTCTGAGCGGGCCCTGATCCAGGGCTGCGCGACTGTACCTGGAGGCTGACCGGAAGAAGGCCGGCATGGCCAGACTCTGGTGAGGCAGGGAGAAAATCAGCAGGAGTTATGGTTGTTTAAATGTAGCTCCAAGTAGTAGAGAATGCAAGCAACTGCATGTTCATTGCAACAGAAAGGAATTGAGATTTCATGAAAAGAAGGCTTTCTTCTCCGTGAGAGTTGTGAGATGCTAGAATGAGATTCCTGCAGAGGTTGTAGAAACTGCTCCCCTGGAGGTCTTTAAGAGCTGGAGCACAATTCGCTTTCGGCCAGAGGTGGATAGCTGGCTGTGCAGGCAGGGCTGGGGCCTGGGCAGACAAGGAGGGCTTAGGACTTCTGGGAGGCTGGCGAGAGCTCAAGGGCTGGGTGGGGTGGGGTCGAGGGCATGTCCCAGGGGTCAGGAGGTCAAGAGGTCAGGCAGTTGGTTGGGCTGTTCAGTTACTGCCTGCTGACTAGGGCGAGGGTGGGGGGTTTGGGGGGGCTGCAGTGCACCAGGAGGACCCCCGGGATCAATTGAACGTGGTGTTGAATCTACACAGGCAAGCCCGCCAAGATACTGAATACTAATACCTGAGCCTGACGAGGGGTCCTTCGCGGTGTTCCTTAAACAGGGATGCGTGGGGAGTATTTCAAGGCCACAAGTTACTGCAGGAAGAGTGTCACGACTATCCGTTTTTACTAGATGTGCTGGGGCAGAGGTCATGAAGAAGAATGGTAAGTAACTTGACTTGTAAGACATGCACGTATGTGTCAATAATTCTGGATATCTTATGGAATCAAGTGCCTAATTGTGCATGCATGTTTTAGACAAAACAGAGGCCTTGAAAAGACCCCAGATTTCTGGGCTGGCCCACGTGCTCACCTTCTCTTCTGCTTTTAGGGTAACAGGTAGGAAAGTTTTACCAATATTGGTCAGTGTTTCGGAAGCATTGTCTCCTAACTGGACAGTCCTGTGCACTCCATGCACTGGGTTGTCTCCTCCGGATATTCCATAGACACTTGAGCATTTTTGGGGTGCTAGCTACATGCCCTTTATGACAAAGATGTGGGCATTTATATTTTCCCCACAATGGTGTGAGGAGGCAGACCCAGAAAGATAGGGTGACCCTTTCTCCAACAAAGCTCGCGTGGCAAAGTGCAGATCACAGGGCATTAAGCCATCACAGGGTACTCTCTACCTCTCGCACACCTCGCAGGCAGGAGCACAGGTCTGGGGCTGCGGGTGCCCGCGCTTTTCTCCTGCCTGTGATTGCAATCGCCGCCGGTGCACTTATGGATGAGGAAGCTAGTGAAGTCGTCAGCTTCCCCAGGCAGAGGAGCTAATTCCAGGTTGGCAGTGAAGCTCCGGCTCAGTGCCTAGCCCAGGGGCATCTGGGATGGGCTCAATCCGTGCGTGGCCCAGGATAGATGGGTCACTGGCAAGCATTTTTCCAGAGCTTGTTAGGTGTGGGCTCCGTGTCAGGCCAAGGGGGAACAAAGATGGATAAGACCGTCTCTGCCTTCAAGGAGCTTAGAACACAGCAGGGAATTGATGCCCAACATGTGCAGAAAGAGACAGGGCATAGGAAGAGGCAGGGATGTGGGACTGGCAGTCCGTGTCCTTGCAACCTCTTCCTGGGATGGGACCTGTGGGGCAGGTCCCCACACTTCTCTCTATGCGTGTCCCTCTCTCTGCTTATTCATTTGACAGCTCTTCTTCTATCAAGCATTCTCGTTGGTTAGTTCCCCAGCAGCCCCCAGCCACAGCCACATGGCCTGTTCATAGTGGATCTGCCTGAAGGATGCTGCACAAATGTGCAGGCACACAGAGAGGCGTGCTTTCACGTCCTGGATGTGCTGGGAACTGCCATCCCATTATCACGTCCTTTGTATAGAGAAAAAAGTTGAGGTTGAATGACCAGCTGGCAAGTGGCATGGCTGGGGGTGTGGAGCCCCTTCACACACCGGGCCTCACCATGTGCAATGGTCTAGGTAAAGGGGGAGCAGGTCTAGATAAAGGGGAGCAGGTCCAGAAGCTCTCGGAGCAGGTGCTGGAGACTAGAATCCAGATCAGACGCTGGCCGGTGCTCTTTCTGCCCCATTTTGTTTGCTAAAATCAGACAACATTCCCTGAGCATTTCCAGGGGCCCTGGACACAGCCCTCTTGGAGGACTGGGTCTTGGCCCTTTCCGATTGGCTGGAAACAAGGACAAAATAGTCTTGGTCAGGCTCTGGGGAAGCAGAAAAGCTTGAAAGACCGCCACCTGGTGGCTCCTTCCATGGTGGCGGCTGCAGCCTGGCGACCTGGGAGCTGCCGGGGTGGGTTAGGAGGCCTTAAGGGAGAAGCTGGGGCACTCTGACCACTGCCTATGCCAGGCGCTCTGTGGAGAACTTCCAGCAGCTCCTCTCCAGTATTCCTGACATGCGTGGCTGGTCCTATTATCATCCCCATTTCACAGATGAGAAAGCTGAAATGCAATGAGTTCAGAAGTTAAGCAACTTGCACAAGGTCACAGTGCTGCTAAATCTCAAAATGCAAATTCCAGCTCAGCTTTGCCTGACCCCGAGGTGGAGGGCACTACTACCTAAGCACCCCTCGCCAGCCCCCCAGGCCTTCCCTGCCCACCCATGGCCTCTCTCTCTCTCTCTTTCGTTTCTCATCCCGCAACCCCAGCTCCCTAGGCTGCGGCCACTCGGTCTTGTTCTTTGAGCTCAGTGTCACATCGGGATTTTCAACTTGCTGTGGGCACCCCTCCAGGTTTACCCATCACTGGCTGCTTGGCATAGAGGCCACTCGAAGATCCTATTCCAGCCAGGCTGCCCCGAGACAAGCCCAGGTCCTCACAGGCCCACTTCCTCATGGCGTGGCCTTCTTAGGCTCAGCACTCTCTGAGGCGACCCCACTTATCTGTGTGCATGTTTGCTCTCTGCATTTCCACCAGGAATGTCAGGCCTGGGCTGGGCAGGTGCTGCCACAGCCCCATTGCCAGCACAGGGCTTGCCTACTGGCTAGTCACAAATGTCTTCTGGATGGATGACCGGAAGGAGAAAGTGCCCTACGACTAGGACTTATGCATATAATGCAAAAGTCCTCCTCATCCCTGGTGTGGTTTTCTGTTATCCTTGTCTCTTCCCCTTTGGGCCCCTCCCCTATCTACCCAGGGCCAGAGGGGAACTGAGGCCACAGCAAGGATTTGGTTTAATTGGACAGATCGGCAGTACATTACTGGACGCAGTAACATAAGTTGGCTCCCATTTTGGTCCTCAGCCTTTGATATAGTTGAAGTGTCTGAGTTTTTTGGGTAGTGGTTGTTGTTAATTCTTGTAATTAGCTTGTATCTTATAGATATTGCTCTTGGTCATTTAAAAAAAGGTTTAATTGGTCATTCGGGCCTGGAACCTATTCTGTTCTCTAACTTTATTACTTCCTCCACCACATTCAGAACCTGCAAAGGTAGATTAGCATCTCGGGATTATAAACTGCCTCTTCTCACCCACATTTGGATGTGCTCCAGAAAAGACACTCTGGTTTGTGCATTTGAGTGTAGAGTCCTGCCCTTGTACGGGGAAGCTCAGGCCCAGAAACAATTCCACAGGCCTGCTGATATCGGCGCCCAGGTCAAACGCTCCTCGCCAGGCACCAGCCACCTGCAAGGGAAAAAAACCACAGCGGCTGACTCGGTCGCTAGAGTTCCCCAAGGTGACTTCAGGGACCAGGGAGAGGGCAGTCCTGATTAAATGGACCTGGAAAAACTGAGCTCTGAGCTGACAACCCTATTCCAGTGATATGGCGACTATGGTGGTGAAGCACTACTAGGGTGAGACTGGACTAGAAGTGGGTGCCCCGACCTCTCCCCAGGGACTGTGTCTGTCTCGCTGTGTGGCTTTCCTAACCTGGAAAAGCAAGACAGAGCAGCTGTCATTCCAGGGTCCCTACTGCTCTGCTGTTCCAAGCTTTTATGGGGGTGAGGGGCAGAAGCACAAGTCCATGGGGCTCCCTAGACAGCAGGCACTGAGGTGCTCACAGCAGTTCTGCTAGCCTGGATGCTACTTTCTGATGAGAAGGGAGAAAGGTGGGTGAGCGACATGCCAAAAGCCACACAGCTGGCACGGGGCAGCTCTGCCACGAGGCTCTGGCGCTTACAAGCCACCTCCACACCCTGCTTGGGGCAGCTCTTCCCCGGAGCAGAACTCTGCTCCTTTGGCGCGCCGCTCTGGTCCACACCGTGGTGGGGCAAGGAAGGGCACAGCTGGGCTGTCAGATTTCTTGGTTTATTTTAGCACCATTCTCTGGCTTCTAATTAGGCAGCTCAGGGGTGAAAAGCTAACGTGGATGTAAGTAATGAGTAGCAGACCTCGTGTCATGGGTCGCCCCGGAAAAAGGACACAGAATGATTCTGTAATTACACCAGCCAATGTTTATCGAGGTGCCAGGTCTGACAACAGTAGCAACAGCCAGCAACTGTTGCAACAACAACAGTAGCCACAACAGCAGCAACAACAAAAATAATAGCAGCAACAGTAATAATTGTCACAGAAGCCAGCCCTTTGCTCAGGGTCAGCGTGTTACTACCAGGGGAGTGAGATGACTCCCCCTATTTTCGGCTTGAGGAGATGGAGTCTCTCTATCTGTAAGGGATGAAGCAAATACTCCAAGGTCGAACCACCAGGATTTCTGTGTTTTTGCTTTTAGATGGTAGAGGTGATAATTCTCCAGAAAAGCTAAGGAGTTGTTTTTTGAATGAAAAAGCAGGGCACACGTTTTGATGCACTGACAGGAGATGGAACCGGCACTTTGAAAAATTCAGGGACAATTGCTGTGGGTATGATTCTCACCATAGTAACCTATCGCTTGGTGCCTCTTCTGTTCCATGTCCCCGATGCTACTCTCTGGCAGCTCAAAACCCTCCCACAAAACACGTCACAGTCGCCTCCCTCCCCCAGTGTACTCTGTGACCCAAAATGATGACTTCTGTTAGACCATATTCTATTAGATCATATTCTAACTAAGCAATCCTCCTCATTATTTTCTGGTGGGGAAACTGGAATAATATGATGGGTGTAATTCATACTAAGGTGTGAGTGACTAATGAGTTGCCCATTATTGGAAAGTGTCCATTCTTTTAAAGAGCTACCAGACGCCCTTTCTTGGTAGGATGCTAGGTGTCTGGCACTTCAGGTACTGTGGGAGCAGGCTCGTGGGAGTAGGTGGGAAGACAGACTACACTCCCAAAAGGCAGTTTTCTAAAGGCAGATGCTTTATTTCTTCTTTCTTATCTCTGAAAAGAATAGTATGGTGGCACAGAGAGCTCTTGGAAACACCTTAAAGGCACAGCACCTCTTCTATAGCATCATCTCACCTTTTGAGACCCTCTCATCAATGAGAAACCACTTTAATAAGGCTATAATTTTGTTACAGAATTTTGCAATTAAATATCCTTGAAAGAAATGAGGTTGCAGGTCCCTATCTCCCAATTTATCATAGACTTAATGCCACAAGTTACACTGTGTTTAATCAAGAATGTATCCCAATTGTAACTCCATGCATTTTCCCAATCTCAGAGTTGGGAAGTGCTTTGAATTTATCAGGAAGGTTGCTCAGTGTTCTTGGATATTATTCTGTTTACCTTGTTGCAAAATAAATGGGGCTTTTTAGTCAGAAATAACAGGCTCTTCCTCATCCCTGCCCTCATTCCATTCCCATAGCCTCTCTCACCCTCAGTGGTAAATCCATCTATCAGATATCTATAGGAAACATCAAGAATTGGCTTATTTTAAGGAACAAACATGCTCCCCCTGCTGGTTGAGGGCAGCCAATACACCCGTGTGCGCAAAAATCAAAAGAGCCTTTGCACTTCTTGAAAACACCAGTAAAGTGAAAACCTACTGTGCGCTAGGTGCACGTCTCAAAGATTTAAACAGTTCCCCTTCCTCAAAGAGCTTAGAATTTTGTAGGAGAGACAAAAGTGCACAGATTTTATACATAATATAGAAGGCACAATCCTGTTTAATTTGTACCTTAAAGAAGGGAAACATTATTTCTGTTCACAGAGATAAGGGACACTCTGACAGTATAGCATTTTCCTGCATCCTAAAAAGGCCGTTGGATTTCAGAAAGTCAAGAGGAAGAGAATGGCCAATGTAAGGAGTCCTAGAGTGTTTGGGGTGAATTACTTAAAGATTCATACACTTTGATTTCCTCTTTGTATACGTGAGGGAAAGGGGCTTAGAGAGACTGAATGCCGTAAGTGTAAGAGGTGGAACAGAGACTGGAACGCACATCTCCTCACTCTGCCTCTGAGCTCACCAAGAATTCCAGGCTAATGGAGGGGTGAAGGCCAGGGGTGGGGGAGTGCCGGATACACAGGGAACAGAAAGGAGTCTGAGCTGCAGCCACAAGAAATCCAATCCCATTTACCGAGGAAGTGAAATGGCCTGGTTAATTTAATTTCCTAATTAGATGGAAGTTCGGCAGCAAGACTGCATTGTTAAAAACGTTGATTTTTTAAAAAACTTCCTAAAATGTTTTATCTTACTTTTTTTTTACTTTCACAAGCCAAACAAAGGCAATGGATCATCGTTGATAATTCTGGCTCTTGCGGGAGTTTGTGATATTTTGGGTGTAGAGGGGTGTGCGTTGATAGAGATAGACCTTTGGAGAGGTCCTTTCATTACGTTATAGCAATATACTTGCCTGCCATTTGTCTCTTTATCATTAATGACAGTATTTAGATTTATTTATCAGTGTGAAGTAGTCAAGTACAAACACTCTGATTAAGCAAATGTCCTGACTCACGTTGTTCTGCTTAATTGAGGTTTTTTTGGGTGGTGTAGAGTTGGTCCCTGCTGAGCCTCTGACCTGCTCTACTCTCAACCTTGCTGGGCTGGCTCTTCTGGGCAGTCAAGGGGGTGCCCTGAGGACTCCTGTCCAGCTTAGGACAGGAGCAGGATATCCCCCAGATGCCATGGGCTGACTCGTGCTAACCTCTTTCAACTGGGACCCCGCTTGTCACTATGAGCAATGGTCCTACTGAAATGGGGGCTTGTGGAATCTGGCTGCAACCTGTGGTAGCCAGCTTCCCAGAGGGCCCTCAACAATCCCTGCCTCCGCACCCCTGTGTAGTTCCCTCCAAGATTGATCTGTAGAATCAATGAAATGCAGCCTAAGTAATAGTACAGCCATGTGTCACTTAATGACAAGGATACATTATGAGGAATGTGTCACTAGGCACCAGTGTCATAGACTGCACTTACACAAAGCCAGGTGGCCTAGCCTGCCAACACCCACACTGGATAGTATGTGGGCCGACTGAACCCTTGTTAGGCCATGCACAACTACACGTCACTTCCTGGGTTGGGCTGGTGCATTTAGCATTCATTGTGCTGACTGTCAGGCGCCTTGTTGGGGGAAGCTGGCTGCTGTCACGAGCATCACAAGGAAGGCTCATGTGGCAAGGACCTGAGGCTGAGGGATAGTAACCCTATGAGTGAACTTGAAAGCAGACCCCCCCGGCCCTGGTCATGTCTTGAGATGCCTGCCTCTCTGGCCAATTGCAACCTCAGGAGGGAGCCTGAGCTGGAACCGACTGGCTAATCCTCTCCCAGATTCGTGGCCCTGGGAAACTGTTAGATATTAAATATTGGCTGTTTTAAATTGCTAAAATTCAGGCTAATTTGCTATACAACCCCAGATAATTAATGCACTAAATAATAGATAACCACTACACTAAGTTAGAGACCTCCTTGGCACAGGGAGCCCTTAGGCGTTACCTTTTCCCAGCTCCCCATCTGAGTGGCTAGGGTTTTGACATCCTGGAAACTTAAATCCAGAAGGTGTTTTGCTAGCTAGTCTACTTCCCTCATTTTGCAGAGGGAAAAAGTTAGCCAAAGTAATGCTGAAACTGGGTTTTCTAAAACATGGGTGGGGATTTAGCTTCAAGGGTCTTCCGACTCAGGCTGTGTCAGACTTTTCTCCTCTATTATTTCCCCACAACTTACTCAGCTTTTTTTTTTTTTTAAAAAAGATTTATTTATTTATTCGTACAGAACTGGGTTACAGGTCAGAGATGCGGAGGGTGAGAGGATTCACCAAAGACAGAGTGGGGAACAGAACAGGCAGATCGACGAAGTACACTGCTGAGGGGAGCAGCGGGCGGGTCAGGAGAGGTCTGCCGCGCCATGTGGTCACCTCCAGGGCAGGCGGGAATCGAACTCATGCAGAAGTGGTTTAAGCTTCTTTGTGCAGTGCTTTAACCCACTGCGCCACCAGGGAGGGCCCCTTATTCAGCTTTTTATTTTACTTATCAAATATCTGTAGGTGCCTACTATGTGCTGGGTACTGTGTTAGGTCTGGCACCTTGCAGAAACTCTTCTGGGCATATAGGGAAAATGAGCCAAAAGTTATCATGTGAATCACACGAATACACTATTATGGGTGAGGATTGAATGAATGAATGAATTGAAATACAATCAGAAGACTCTTGTGCTAGCCCTCACCCTGCCGATATCCCGAGACTCATTTGTCATTCTCTGTAAATGAAACTCCCAGGCTGGTGTATTTACAAAGACTTAGATTAAGACACAGAATATTAGAAGTAGAAAGGATCTTGGAGGGTGAGTGATGCTGAAATTTGAGGATAGTGGATCCCTTTGAAAATCAAATGACTCTATAGGACTCTTTAATCACATACATACAACACTGCATGAACTGGGGGATTCCTAGAGCATCTGAAGACCACCCATGGACTTCCTAGGGATCCATAGGCCCAGACCCCCTGATGTGTTCTAACCTCCTGTTACTCTAGATGCAAAACTGAGACCCGGAGAAGGGGAGAACTTGCCCCACCACCTCCAGCAGTTCAGTAGCAAAGTCCCTGCTAGACACAGGTCTCTGAGATCTGTCCTGAGCCCCCCACAAGGCCCTGGCTTACAGGAAGCACACAGGTTGTGAGGAAAGCAGGCCAGCCTCTGAAACAGAATATCAAGCAGTAACACTGGTGAGTATTTTGTTAATATCTCCTGGGGTCAGAATAACTCGGGTGTCCTTCTCTGTCTCCAGCACTAGACTAAAGGTAGTTCTGGGTGCTTCCTAAAACTAAGCAATTAGAAAGCACCAGTGGTAGGTTGACAGACCCTGTGAGTCAGTGATGGAGGAAAGTCTGGGGGCGGGGGGCACTCAGCTGGTAAGTCCCAGCTGGCCCTCGGCATTTGGTCGCCTCTGCTACGGGGTTGATGGTCCCCATTTAGACAGCAACTGGCTCTCTTGTGTTGCAAAGACACAACTTAGCACAGGTTACGGAGCGGGGGCTCTGGGGCCAGCCTGCCTGGGGCACACTTGCTTTTATTACTTTTAGCTGCGCCTTCTTGAGCCACTAGCTGACCTCTCTTCTTCATCTGTAAGATGAGGACCCTGAGAACACTCACCCACGGGCTTGTCCTGAGGTTTAAGTGCACTTGTTTTGTGAGGAACTCTGTCCAGAGCCTGACATACAAGAAGCACTACTCCTGTGGAAGACGGTATTGTGATTTCTCCAACTGTTATAGACCTGCCATGTGACCCAGAGGTTCCACTGCTCGTCTCTGAAGGATACACAGCCTTAGTGGAGAGGATGTCTGCTCTCTTGTGTTCACGGCAGCACTATTTACAGCAGCCAAGCTGCAGGTCGACCTAAGTACCCAACGACAAGTGAGTGGACAAAGGAGATGTCCACTCAGCTATTCAAAGAAAGGATGAAATCTTACCGTTTGCCACACATGATGGAACTTGAAGGGATTTTTCTGAGTGAAATAAGTCAGAAGGAGAAAGACAAATACCAGATGGGTTTCATTCTTATGTGAAATATGAAGGAACAGATAAAACCAACCAAAAGCAAACCCTAGAAATATGACTATGGAATTGAGGCTATCAGAGGGGGAGGGCAGGTGTAGGGGTTCAGGGGTGGGGCCCAATGGGCTATGGTGGATGTAGTATGGTGACATTAAGTTGTCAGTAGGTGGATTAGGGGCTGAGATGGTGGAGGTAGTGTGGTGACATACATCTGGAAGAGGTGTGTACTGTGGCCCTAAATCATACACAGTGTTGTAGACCAATATTACTGCAGCAGAAATAGTACAATTAAAATCTGAGAAAATACATATACATACACATGCATCAATATATGTGTGTATTTACTTATAAATTATGTATGTCCTGCTGTCAATCTGTATTATACACACTAAAAAGCTTAATTTCTGTTTCATTTTCTAGATAAAAAAATGAAAGGAAATGAAAGATAAATACATAAATTCCCACTCTGAGAAAATAAAACTGCCATTAGAATGATATATTTATACACACACACACACACATATCTATATATGTATATAGTTGAACACTTGGTAAATCCAGGTAAATGGGATATGAGAAGTTTCTGTATAATTCTTGAAAGCTTTCTTTAAGATGAGCATTATTTTAAATATAAAATCACAACCAATGAGTGACACTAGGATTCCCAATAAATTCTCTGCACACAGCTTTCCCAGGAACCCCTGGGTCGTTTACTGAGTCTGCTGGGACCAGGCCTCACCCAGCTCAAAGGCTGGGAAGCGCCAGTGGCTGAGGCCTGGGGCAACTGTTGTCACACAGCTGGGGGTCAGGTCTTCTCAGAAACTTTGGAAGGAGAGGGTCCCTCCCCTTCTGAGTCCGCACGGCCTTTAGGGACCAGGCTGGAGTTGGCAGAGCAGATATGTTTGTGAAATAGTTTTGCTGCCATAAAACATTGTATGTGTATATATATGTATGTATGTATATATATATGAGAGCTGAAAGCATCGGCACCATTTAGGAATAAGACAGCTTAGAAGTGAACAGATACGTAAACTGACATACAGCTAATTATTAGATCACCTCTGCTGTTCCAGACTATGGGCAGTGCCGGAGAGCCAGGGAGACCAGCCCTCCCAGCTGGCCTGAGACAGACCCAGTTTTAGCACCAGAAGCCCTGCATCCTGGGACACACCTTTGTCCCTGGCAGGCTGGGATGCTCCTGAGCTGCTTCAAGTCTATGCTGCACGCTCACGCCAGCCGTCACTGTCTGAGTCAGTGTGATGCCTTCAACATAGGCTGGGTGGCCCAAGCAACAGACTCATACTCCCCACAGTTCTGGAGGCTGGGAGCCCGGGATTATGGTGCTGGGCATTGCAGACTGCCATTGCAGACTGTCCCCTTCTTGCTATGTCCTCATGCGGTCTTCTGTGTGACAAGGCTGAGGTTGGGAGTGACTCTGGCTTTTCCTTCTCCACTCTTGTGGCCTCATTTAACCTTAATAATGTCTGCAGAGGCCCTGTCTCCAAATGCAGGCACATTAGAGTTTCAACACATGCAATTGGGGAGGTGGGGGCTGGGGAGGTCCCAACCACTGCCCAGTCCAACCACGCGCGTCACACTGGTCCCACCATCGCAGCCAGGACCGTGCCTCCAGCCCCTTCCGCCCCCTGGCCCTGGCACCCTGCCCCCCATTCCTGCTTCCTCTCCTGCCATCCCCTTCCTCTGCCCACTGGCTCTTGGCTCTTGTTACTCCCTAGGAATGTTCTATGCCTTTGAGTCTGCCTTTCCTCAACTCCATGCCTTGGACAAGGGACAACCTTATATCTGGTTTTCTCAGAAGCTGGATCTGTGAGTCCCAAAAAGGAAATTCCTAGCACCCAGATGTACCCGTACCTGCCCCTTACTCAACCTGTCCCCAGCCTGGCCTGTCGTGACGGAGGCATCAGAGCATCAGAGCGGAGGGCTCCTGAAGTGCTGCACGGGGGCTCGTGAAGGTTAATGACGCTCAGGCTGCCAGTCCTCCTGCAGGTCGCTGTCACCCCGCCCAGTGCCCCAGAGCCCTGCGCTGGCCTCTTCCTGTCGCCGGGACATCATTAGAAATGTTAATTATTAATTATCACTAAAAGCTCTTTTTGCTGCGTTGCCTTCTCAATCGCTTCCACTATCTCTCTTTTCCCCCTTTCTTTCTGTAACTGGATCCTGGTCCCTGGGTCTCTTGTTGTCCTCTTGGTCCTTTCACTCTGCTCACCTCTTACCTGCAGGTTGGGGCACCTGGGGCACAGGCAGCCAGGAGAGACACTGGCCTCGTCCCTCTGCTGAGTCATTCCGGCCGGGGAGCCTGTTTCCTTCTCCAAAAGCATCTCTGTCCCAAGGACAGAGAAAATGGGCAGAACTTGGATGACAACTGGGTTCTGATGTTCGGAAACATTCTTTGTGAACTTAGGAAGCTTTCCTCTTCACACCCCTATACTTTCAGCATAGGGAGAGACACCTAAAGACAGGTGATTTGAAGGACAGCCTAGGAGACTGCCTCTGTGAAGTCCCCTTCATCCTGCACTGGTGCTTCATCTTATCCTCAGGGGACAAGTACTGGAGGAATTGGAGGGGCAGAGGGGTTTGGTGGCTGCCTGCTTTCAGGGCTTGGATCACCTCTTTGCATCTCCAGTCACATAGTTCAGTGAGAATGGGATTTGGAATCAGGAGACTTGAATTTGAATCCCCATTCTACCCTGTACTTGCTATGTGACCTTGGACAAGTTAGATAACCTCTCTGAGCCTTATCATTAAAACAGCAATAATCTCTCCCTCTCTGGGTTATTGGGGAATTTAATGAGGTCATGATCTCTTGCTCCAAGCTTGACATGTTGTAGGTGCTTAATGAATGTTCATGTCTATAAAAAAGCTATGACAAAAAGTAAAAAGAGACCCCTGCCCTTCTCTATAAAAAAGAGAAGAAAACCATCCTTCCTGCGTGACAGGGCTTGGGGGTTGAATTTTTGAGCCCTTGCTGTGTACCAACACTTTACGTAAGTATACATATTCCATATGCTTTATGTATTTCAATCTTCATAACTTTAGGATGCAATACTTGTATGATTGCCACTAGTTATGAAGAAGGAAAATCAGATAAAAAAGAAGGGAAATAACTTGCCCCAGCTCATGTGCTGGTAAGTAGAAAAGCTAGGAGTCTTCAGAACAGTTTATGGGTGAAATGTGTGGTCTGATAATATAGCTACTCACCAAATATAGCTATTGAGCTCTTGATACATGGTTCATCTGAACTGAGATATACTTCAATTATAAATTATAGCCCCAATTTCAGAGATTTAGTACAAAAAGAGAGAGAATATAAACTAGCTCATTAATAATTTTCTATGTTGATTAATGTTAAAACAGTAATATTTGGGATTATATTGAGTTACATAAAGCTTGCTATTAAAATTAACTTTACCTGCTTCTCTCTCTTATTTCTAATGTGACTGCTAGGAAGCTGGAAATGACATATGTGGCTTGCATTGTTTCCACTGACTCAAACCCCAGCTCATAACAACCCTCCCACTACATTGTCTCCAGCAGTGAGGATTTGTAAATACTCGAGATGGTGGCTGATGACATCATAGAAGTCATCCCCAACATCTTAAGACAGGTTCCTTGGGACTTCTTTGTGTCGGGAGCCCCCTTATTAAGGGGTAGTCACCTCTGGGAGGAGGGTAGTCCTCGTGTCTCCTGGCAGTCAAGGAGTCTTTGACCTCCAGTCTCTGCCAGCCCCCTTACCACCCAAAGTGGGGGAGCAGTGAAAGGAAAGAGCCTGGATAAAACCAACCCTTTGCTTCTCAGACCTGCCCCAGGGTGGGGCGGGGACTCAGATCTGGTTTAACAACATCACTACTGCCAGGGAGAGGAAGGCCTGCTGGGCAGGCCGGCTCTGCTTGTCTTCTGGTGGATTCTTTGTGAGCAGCCCGGGGGAGAGGTGTCCAGAGCCCCCGCTGGTGGATGTTTTTGCTTTTTAGAAAGCTCCTCTTTTTCTTGACCCTCCTTGTACAGGGTGCTTCAGTTCCATAAATAGCTTGGCTTCTGTTTTCTGGAACTGTACTTCTCAAAGTTTCAAAGCATATGACGGGGGGAAGCTGGGAGCCTCCCAAAATCTCCTGAATCAGTCTGCAGGGGTAGGGTTCAAGCTTGCATCTTTCTCGGCCTCTCTTCCTGTTTCTCTCCCTCTCTTTCTGCCTCTCCCTCTGGTCCCCTTCCTGTCTCCACTCCCTGTCTCTCCACCTCCTTCTCTCTTCATTCCTCTCTCTCTCTCCCCCTCTTTCTCCTTTTACATACACACACACACACACACACACACACACACACACACAGTATTTTAAGAGCCAGGCCTCAAGCAGGGGCTCTCAGCTTGGTATCACTGTGTCCAACAGTGTGATCAGTTGTGACATATGCTGCCAGTAATTTTTCCTAAAAATAAAGTGGCTAAATTTGCAAATTATTTACTTCTTGAATTAAATTGTGCAGATTCAAGACAATTCCTATGATAGTGTCTCTTTTACTCACTTGTGTCTGGACACTGTTGATAGAGGAGTGTGGTATTACTGCCCCGTTAGGGGCACACCCATGCCCGTCTTACCTCTGCCCCTGGATGTCAGTCATCAAGGTCTGCAAGTATGCTAATACTGAGCACTTACTCTGTGACCAGCCAGGTGCTGAAAACTGGATTATCTCATCCAACCCTCACACTAATCCTTAGAGATAGGAACCACTACCGTCAATTTACAGATGAGGAAATTGAGAAGAGAAGGTTAGATAACTTGCTCAAGGTCACCCAACTGGCAAACAAGCAAACAATCAGAACAAACAAGGTCTCCAGGAGGCAGGCAGGTCTGTCTATTTTGGAGACTTTAGTTGTTTCGTGACTACTGGAGATGCTGGAGAGATTTGTATAATCCTTGTCCAGGGGCCCAAATAAGGGAATACGGCTATCTTCCCATCAGAAGTCCCCCATTTTGGAGAACACAGGGAGCGAGGCAAAGCGTAACAAAGGAACAGCTACTACTCTTGGGATTCTGGCCTCAGTCCTCAATGCTGGTGTCCATGAACCACGCTGGACCATTTGGAGAATTCTTGCCTCCACGAAGACACCCTAGAACAGTGCCAACCTAGAACAATGCCAACTTCAGTTGGCTCTGCCAACCTCCATGCCACAATGTCTACTCAATTCTTCCTCCTAACATTTCAGCTCAAGGAAAGATCATATTCACCAGCAAAAGTAGATGAACGTAGACGAGCCCAGGAGCACATTTGTGCAAGTGGACTCATTGATTCCCAAGTTCTCTTAGTCTATCCCTACGAGGAGCCCCAGGCAACTTCCTCAGTCCTGATGGTCGAAAGGACACTCTTCCTCCTCGAGGACGGGGAGCAGGGAGACTCCTGACCTTTCCTCCTCCACCACAGCCCTCCTGGAGCCAATGCATCACCACAATTGATGTGACTTTGATCGTTGACAATGATGTTATTGTTAAGTTCTTTATTTTCCTACAAGAGTGTTGAGGGAGTCTGAGAGTGAGGGTTTCCCATGGAATATGTTGGGCACGTGCATGTTATCTGTCCCAGAGTTGGGAATGGCTGGTCTGGAGATCCCTACCGAGGACATCACCCAGCTTCCTCCCACAACCCTTCCCATGTTTGAAGCCGTATTCACGTGTACCTTGATGTGCTTCTTCTCTTGCACCAACATTTTCAGCAACCTTAATGCCTCCCCACGGACATGACTTTCAGCTCTTGCCCCACTGACTGCCATCCTGAGGACACCCTCCAATTTCTCCATGTCCCTCTTAGCTTGTACTCAGGGTTGATCATTGAGCTGCCAACAGGATAGACCAGTTCTGCCCACACATAATAAGACCGTCATGTTATGTATGACCCAGACCAGAGGCTCACTTCCCTTAATGCAGCCAACATTGTGTTCACTTTATGTCTCATGTATCAACCACATAACACAGTTAGTTGGACCATGCTGATCTAGTGGCCAACTTGCTGAATAACAAACAAATAGGTCATTTTCGCATGGACTGCTGCCAAACCAGGTCTACCCTATCCGGTACTCATGCAATTAATTTTTAACCTAAATGCAGGACTTTGCATTTCTCTCTTCTCATTCCATCATCTTGGTTTCAGCCCTTTGTTCCTTCCTGTTGAGGTCATTTCTTATTTCCATTCTGTCATCTGTAGTGGTAACTACGTTTCCCAGCTTTGTGTCTGCTGCAAACTTGATTTGAACACCTTGCATGTCATCTTCTGAGTCACAGGTAACAATGCCAAAGAGGTCAGTGCCAAGGACAGAGTACCAAGGCATGCCACCAGAGACATCCTTTGCGTTGACACAGAAAAACTAATCAACATTCTTTGACTATGATTGCTCACCCAGCTATGACTCTACTTCCTGTCCTCTGACCCAGTTCTCATCCTCCCATCCTATCCTCAAGGGCACCAGGTAAAGCATTTGTCAAATGCCATGCTGAAATCAAGATGCACAGGGTCCGTAATGTTGCGTTGATCTGCTGCCTGCACACATGGAATTTGTGACGGGCAAGATAGTTGCCATGTGGGGGGAGGAAAAGGAAAACAAGTATGTCAGTGACTGAGAAGAAAGGACTTCTCTGTAAAAAATTAGGGAAGTTCATTTAAAGCTGAGGATTAGTATATAATTAGTATATAATTAGTATATAAGCCTTATATTAGTGTATAAGCCTCTCCTTATATCGTTATTGCATTTTTTTAGCTCCTCTATGAGTTTTTTTTTTCTTTTGCATAAGCCAGTTTTGTATCTTTTGTTACCATAAACACACACACACACACACACACACATTAAGTCAGGAGCTGTGTGTTTTTATCATTGAATAAGAATGTGTATAAAGTACCTAGCCAAGAGGTTGTTTTAATGTAAGATCTCAAAAATATTCATCCTCTTTGTGTGCCCACAGTGTGTGACATTGGGCTTTACACTCAGTAGGTGCTCAATATAGGCATGAGTGGATGCGCACAGTCTGAAGCCTGTGCTGGTGTTCAGACCAGAGTGTAGGGCAGGGGGACAATGCCACGTGGGACTCAGATTTACAGTTGAGCTGAGTCTAATCAGTGTGTGTCTGATTCATGTCAACCAAACCAACTTACACGAGGCTGATTGTAAAACCAGAATGCAGCATATTAAATCATTCAGAATTATTGCCTGACCCAGCTGCGGAGGGGAAGCTCATGCCTGGCTGGAGGATGTTGACCAAATAGTCTTGATTTGAGCAGGACAGAGAACCCGAGAGAAGGAAAGAGCAAGAGCAGGCGATGAGCCCCGCAGTTCTGCGGGAGAGGCCAGGACTTCAAGAGCAGTCTCTTGGTTGGTCTGAGGGCAGGTGCGGGGCTGGGGCTGGGGGTGCATCAGAGTGGGGGCCAACGGAAGTGGCAGAAAAATCAAGTAGCAAAAGTGGACTGTTCTGGGAGGGCCCAGGGCGCTTGCGCACGTGTGCTGTTGTGCCCAGAGCTTGCTGTTATTGGGGCCAGGTGCACAGGGCCCGCGGTGCAGAGGCCTGGTTGAAAGACCAGATCTGGATGGCTTTTAATGACAGTTAAGTATATCGAAACACACATTTTTTTTCCTGCTCCATATTGGAGAAACTCCAATATAGCTACACTTCTGACATTCTCCTTTTGAACAAAATCCTTTCCTTTGTTAACTAAAACCACTTGCTTCGCCTTGTAAGGATCCCTCACAAGGCCGAGGTGTGCTTTGTGCTCACTTCGTGCGCTTGAGTTCCAGCTCTGCCACTTGGAGCTGTGTGAGCTGAGTCAGTTACTTAGCTTGTCCAAGTCTCAGTTTACCTATCTGCAAACCATGACTAATAATGATGTCTGCCCGGGGGCATTGTTGGGAAATTAGTGTTAACATATCTAAAATGCCTGGCAGGTGGTTGCAGTGAACTTTAGCTGTGAGTATTAGCTATGAACCTTGGGAAAAAGTCACTTAACTCCTTGGAGCCTCGTTTCTATTGTGGACATAATGGCTGTAAGAATTGGGAGGATATAGAGGGGAAAACATTTCATAAAGTGTGAAGTACTCAGGAAGTATAAAAATTCCTATTACAGAAGGCTTAGGAAAATCTTGTTCTTCTATATACTTAGCAAACCCAAGGTGACTTCAGCCAGGGATGTGGGCCTGTCCTGAAAAGGACTGTGATGACTTCAATGCTACAAAAGGTTGTGGGGTCACACCCACATGTAGCTAGCTCATCCTTCTGGGGAGAGAGCCCATCATTTCAATTATGTTTTTCAAGGAGTTCCTAATCCCCAAAAGATCAAGAAACACGCCCCGGGGTCACGAAACTCTATAAAACCTGAGCTTCCCTAAATGGTTCTCCAAATCTGGGTATGTGGAGTTCCTTAGGGTGTGCAGAAGTCAGAGTCAGCACTGTAGGCCATCTGGAGCATTTCCGATAGGGGTCTGTTTCTTCTGGATCTTTCTCCGGCACCCAGGAATACAAGATCCTCCCTTGTGAGATCCTGCTTGTTCATAGAACCACTGCACGTGAGCCTGAATTTGCTGTTCATCCAGTCTGCATAGCCCTGCTCATTTGCAAAGGCCTTTCATGCCTCTTTCAGAGTAATTCCAGACAAGGCTGCAGGCTCATTTGGAATGATGACCCCCATTTTGTCAATGGGAAAAAGTGCTCCAAGGTGCTTGGGACAGGGGCCAATAGAGTCGATGTGCAGAGCAAATCGAGCATTGGGAGCATCAGGACAAGAATCAGGGGATCTGATGACAGACCAGTTCCTGCTGCTGTGGGAGCTGCTATGCTGAGTCAAGGGCTCTGCTGGGCCACTGCAGAGCCTGGATGAAGAGGCGAGTTGGGGTGAACTTGTGTTATGTGATCACCTCCTAGTCTTGGTCACCTCATTTTCTTTCTCTAGTCTGAAGGAGGCGAAGTTGGGCAATAGCACCCCTTGTGAGAAGATGCCTCTATCTCCCTCCCACTATTTCTCCTGGGGGGGGGCGTCACATTGGGGTTACTCTGCAGACCTAAAGGCCTGAGACCAGCTTCATGCTAAGCACTGGGAGAAGCCCCCCCCCCCCACTTGCCAGCCTTCCTTTGGCTCAGGGAAGCCTCTATTCACAGGAGCGGATGTCTCAGACCTGTGTGTGAGTGTTACAGGGACTAACTCCTTTGGAACAAGGACACGTGTCTGTACATTCCATACTACTAGGAGATGAGCTCAAAGCTCCACCTAATCCTGGCAGTCATGGCTAGTAATTATGTAGTTATGTAGTGTGGGGTCAAGTAGTAAATGCATTTATTTCCCCCAACAACCTAGCAGATAAATACTCGTTTAATCGTTTTTAAAGGGGAGAAGGAAGTTGAGGCGGGAAAGCAAATAATCTGCCCAAGGTCACATAGTGACAGCAGCGGCTCCTTGCGTCTCTAGAAGGAAAGCACTGACTTCCCTGCCCTGTCTCCTTTGCAAAGAGCTGTGCAGCCTCTTTGCTGGGGGCAGGGAGCAAAGGTCTCGACGAAATTTATGAATTCCTGGTTTGAATGTCATCTCTGGCCTCAGTTTCCTCATTTGCAAGTACAGACTGCTCATGTCCTACTTTCTTACAGAATCATTGTGTGGATCAAATGAGCCTGAAGCAAAGACATTGCAAACACTGAGCCTACCCAGTAAAAGGCATCGCCATCATCATTATTGGTTGAGCAGCTCTACGTGTCCCAGTTGCCTGGGGTGATGTGCTGCCTATGATTCTGTGGAGTTGGTGACAAGCGACCTCTCCTCCTGTTTCCCCAAGGCCCAGTCTCCCCCCCAGATTTCCCCAGAGCCAGCGTTCTGTCCTCTAGCACAGAACTCAACCCAAATCCCAGGAGGAGAAGATTTGCCAAGACACTGACCTGCTTTGCCAATGCATTCGCCCAGGTGCCCTGGCCAGCGCCCAAGCCTGGAGATCAATCATTGCCAGCCTCTACCAGCCACTTGCTGCAGTTTTACTATCTGTTCTCATTTGCCCTCTACCCCATCCTGCCACACAGCACAGTGTCATAAATTGGAGCTGCATCGTACTTCTGAGAAGATCACACTCCAATACCTGGCCCCAGGCTGGAGGGAAAAAGCAGAATGGGTGGCCTGTATCATGTTTGCAAGCTGGTCTCTTCCTGCCCTCCCCACTATTTGCAGCAACAGATTCAACTGAGCATCTGCCTGTTTGGCTCACAATTCTAAGGGCAACAGAATGGAAGCTCCCGCATTTGAGGAGGGGCACCTCCGTCCCCAGGCATTTCGCCCACTCTGAGCTGGCAAGCGTCTAGCGGCCAGTGCTTCCCAGTTGGTTGAGGTTGAAAGGATGGAGAGAGGAGGCAGTGACAATGAAGGGGGAGGAGGAGAGAAAAGTGCTGATGGGGCAGTAGCTCTAGGAATCAGGCTGATTCAGACGGGGAAGCTGAGTGGGGGCGCTGCTGGGCTCGCTTTCTGCAGGATGAGGTTCTGAGCTATAAAGATGTGGGGTGTCTCTGGGGTGTCCACGCAGCATAAAGAACAACCCAACGATGACTGCTTTGGTGGAAAGGCAGAGCTGGAAGTGGGGTGCCAGGATGGGTGTTCCTGAGCTCCTCAACGTATAGATGGGAAACCGAGACTTAAATAGGGGACGTGGCTTGACCAGGGCTGCATGACCCCATCCGGGTTCTGCTAGTGATAGAGTTAAAACTAGACCTGGGTTTTAAGTCAGACTGGGAAATAACTCTTGTCATATGCCTGTTAGTTGTATGAACTTGGACACTTTGCGTAACCCCAAAGCTTCAATTTTCCCCGTCAGTAAAGTGGGGGTGGTAATGTCGACACTGCAGCTCTTCTGAGGCCTGATTCAGGTAACCCAGGGGCTGCGCTTGTCATGTCCACTGCAGCCACCCTCGTTCAAGCTGGGCAGCTGTGGTGTCTGAAGGACCTGGAGGCCTGCAATAGTCTTCATAACCTGGGTTGTCTTGAGGGTGGGTGGGCTGTGTGTGGCTGGGGTTTGGGAGCAGGGAGTTACGGCAAACAAGAAACACAGAAGGACCAGAGTCTCCCTAGAAACCTAGGGGTTAAGTCTCAGCGCTATCACCACTACAGCCTGAGCTGACCAACACGGCACAGTAGACCTCTACTGTCTCGCCGGCTGCTCCCCTCAGCACTGCCTCTCAGTCAATCTGCTCTGCTCCCCACCCTGTCTCTGGTTACTCCTCTCAACCCTGCACCTCTTGCCTGCCAGCCAGTCTTTAAAAACAAAACCAAAAACAAAACCACAGAAGGGCCAGTCAAGCAAGAGAGACGTGAGGCCCTTGCTGGATCACACATGGGTTGCTGCTCCCTCTTGGGGGTCTTCCTCTGGCCGCCTTCCTTGTGACGTCCCTTCCCGCCCTGTGGCTCCTTGTTGAGCCAGAGAAAGAAGTACCTCCACCAGTGTTTTCTGCTTTTAATGAATAATACACTATAGCACATGATCTCCACTCAACTCACACCTCTCTTTCTCTGTCAGTTTATTCAACATTCATTCATTCGGGAAGCATTTACCGACCACCGATCATGGTCCAGTCACTGTGTCAGCACTGGGAGTTTTGCAGGGAGCAAAGGAGCTTACATTCACCGCCCACGTGGAAATTATAGTCTAGTGGGATGACTCCCGCCTCCACCTCCACCCCTCACTTAGTGCAAGTAGTTTTGTTTTTTATCACTTTTCTTCCTTGGCTGTTTTTTTGCGAGTCAGTGGTCCTTCGTGGAGAACAACCCCCACTTGATGAGAAGCTAATGTGTAAAGGAAAACTGATGTATGGCAAGGTGAGGACACCCAGTCCCCAGGTCCCAGGCCCCGTCACACTCTTTTGCAGGAAATGGAGGCCATTCCAGCTTGGCGAAGTGGTCCTTGTAGCCCTCCCTTCAGTGGCTCTCCTGAGCGGCTGGGGCAGGGTATGTGTGCTCCCTGGGTGACAAAGTGCTGGCTAGGGAGAAGAGGCTCTGGAGGTTTGCTGAAGCAATGAGTGCAGATGAGCAAGAGGACACCTGGTCTTTCTCAGAGTTGTCAGGGAGGGCAGGATGGAGTCTCTGGTGACCTGCCTTTGAGAGTGTCTGGTGTGTCTGGCCTCGGCAGGGCTTTGCACTAGAGTAGCCCTAGCGCTTCACCTGCAGAGACAGAGTTGAACCCTTTCCTCCTAGAAACCTAGTTGTGGGCCTAACATGCAACTTTTTTTTTTATTACAAAAGTTTATTTTTACATCATTTTGTACATTTTTTTTTCCATCTCAATTGTAATCCCCGCAGGTTTCCCATCACCAAGTCACCCATGTGCCATCACCATAATCCCGTGCATTTCCCTCCCCCATCCCGTTTTTTATCCCATTCCCCACTCCACCCCCACAAAATGTCTCTGGTATATGGTTGTTCATTATTCTTGTTATTTTCCACCTGGTCCATTATACTCCTGCTATGAGTGAAACCATCCGGTATTTTTCTTTCTCTTTCTGGCTTATCTCACTAAGCACTAACATGCAACTTTTGAGGCTTAAGAGGTTCTCGAGAGTGTCTGTTGGTGAGGGACAGGCCTCCCTGTCCAAAGGCGCTGTTCTCAATAGCAAAGAGAGCTAGTGGAAGGAAGGCTTCTCTGCTTTGTCTTGAATGCCTATAATCTGCTCAGGGAGGTGAGCCAGGGCCTGATCCTCTGAGAAGAGCTCACAGTCCTAAACTTGTGATTGTTCCTCAGCTGGGGACCTTGCTGTCCTCTGACAGAGTGCCAGAGAGCAGTGAGAGCACAGCTGCCGTGGGAGGAAGTCAGCATGGGAGACCGCCATGGTGGGCTGTTGAAAACAAATGGGGCAAAGAAACGGTTCCAGAGCTATTGATTGGAGCTGATGTTTGCAGAAGAGCCGGAAATGACTTACTTGCCTCTAAAGCTATTGGGGGAAGTGAAGTCTGAGCCTAGGACAGAGCCTGCAGCCCTCCTCTCTACCTACAGAAAGACCCACACCAAGCTGCCTGCCACCACGAGGTCCACGCCTGGCCAGGAGATAGGCGATGCCCTCCCTCTCTCCCTGGGAGGTGCTGAGCCTCTCCAAGCTTATCCTCAGCTGGCCTCCACCATGCATGTCCTCCTCAGCCCCCTGCTGGCCTCGCTGCTGCCACCACCACATCTGGCCTCTGATTCCCCTCTTGCCAAGGCCTAGAAATCAATGACAGCACAGAGCAGGACCGATCGACCCAAGGTCACTCCGGATCGCCCATGACTGCAGCCTGCTGGGACCCAGGTTCCCATTTCATTATTTCCTTTTTCTTCCTTTCCTTCTCCCTTCCTTCCATCTTCCCCTTTTGCCTTCACATTGTGTTAGTCTGGGTTGCCGAGATGGGATTTCAAGGAGTATTCGTTTCAGACGAAGCAACACCTGTGTTAGAGAACCTGTGGAAGGAGCCAAACAAGGCGGAGAAGCCACATAACTCTGACCTGAGCCTGGAGGGAGCCTGGGCAAGAGGATGCGTGGGGGCGTGCCATGAGGGCAGGTTCAGCACGGTGTCAGTGTGTCCTGGCGCCTGGGCTCGGGCCTGTGAGGCCTCCTGGCTGTGTTCTGTCATCAGCAGCCGGGAGCAGCCAGTGGAGCAGGGGCTTGTGCCAACTGGGTGATGGGTCCGTGAGTCAGCACCAGGCGGCTTGTCAGTCCCGTCCCTGCAGCTGGAGCTCTGTCAGGCACATGCCGTGGCTCCTGTGACCCTGTCTGGCTGGCATGTCTGAAGCCACATACACAATTCCACCCTTCAATGGACCTGCCTTTTCCTCTGGAATACCGCATGGCTGACTGGCACTGTAACCTTCCTGATGAGGCCTTTCCTGGCTACTTAGAATTGCAATTTCTCTCCAACCCTCCCTCACCTCTTTCCTGCTTCATTTTCTCCCCCTAAGTCATCACTAACCTACCGTGTTTTTTCTTTTTATTTATTTTTTTACAGTCCTCACTAGAATTTAAGGATCGTGAGGGCAAAATCTTTGTTTATCTTGTTCACTGATGGGTCTCCAAAGCACCTGGAACTTAATAAGTGTCTATTGAGTGAATAGAAGATTCAGCAATAGTCAAGATTATTCAGAGCAAACAATGGGCTCAGTGTCTCCAGCAGTTGCATGGGACTCATGGAAAGGTTGCCTCTTTTAGAGTTCAAGGGCTTCTCAGCCGTTTCCGGGAGCTGGAGTGCTGGTGTGATAAACAGCATGAGTCTCAGCATTAGACAGACTCAGCTAGGGGCCCCAGCCCCATCACTTACCAGCTGTGTGATCTTGAGCAAGGTACTTAACCTCTCTGAGTTGTAACCCCATCCTGGGTGAAATGAGGACAATATAGGATTACCAGAATAGTTTCAAGCTTGAGAAGATTCTGATTACCCTAACTAAGCTTTGAAGACTCTTCTTACTTTAAAATCAGCATCCACTAAGGGATTATCAACCAACTATTTCCTCTATTGAGGGAGAGCTTTCATTGACCCACTTTCCCAGCTCCTTTGGGACCCTTTCCCATGCTCCCTCCCTCCATCATCCTCTCCCCCCACAATAGCAGCAAGGTTTTGGAATTGCTAGGTCTCTGTCACAGCTAATACTGTCATTTCCTAAGGGCCATTACTTTGCAACACTGTCACATGACTTAACTAGCCAGAGGCTGACGATGACAGGGACCACACAGCTGGTCCCCTACTCTAACTGCAGGGGCTGGTGCTGAGTAGATGCCTAGAAAATATGTGTTAAATCATCACAGACAACCACAAGGTTCTCACTATCATCCCTGTTTTATAAATGTGGAGCTGAGGCTTGCCCACAGTCCCTGAGCAAATAATTGGGAGGGCAAGACTTCAACTCAGAGCCTTCCCATCTCCCCAGCTGAGAGCTGTTCATTCTACAGCACTGCTGAGGAAGGTGGTTCCTTAGCACCACCCCCAGAGGAGGAACCTAGGATGCAGCAGAGTTTCTGATCTCTCAGGACACATCCATGCCCTGAGACCTTCCCTTCAGTGTCGGGGGTCAGCATGGCCTCACAGATGTCGAGTTTTTATTCCGTGGTTTTTATCATCAAAACATTATTTTCTAGGTTGAGTGAATCATCCTTGGCTGGCAGGTAGACCTCTCCGTTTTTGTCTGTAGCTATTCCTGAAATCTTGACAATGTTGAGTCATTCCTTGTGAGGGCATTGCCAATGCTGTGGCAGTGGGGACTTTGATACAGCCCACCAGTTTAGTTAGTGAGTCTATAGCCACAGAGTTTCACCTGTTCTAGGTAGTCCTTTACTCCTGGCCCAGTGCTTTCAAAGTCTCCAGGGTAGGTGGAGATAGCTTGAAAATCAGAGGGGGTATATTGGTATAATTGCAAGTTTTAAAGCCATTTAATGGTTCAGGCTGGGTTGTTTGAGCTCAAAATAAAACTCAGGCAAGCACACGAATACACAAACACCCTGGAATGTAAAACTTGTCTTCATTATTGTGCAAACAGCTGTGTTTGCCTTTAAGTAATGCAATTAAAATAGTGTTACCTGTAAGTAGTGTGTGGCATTAGCTAGGGTCAACTCTGAGAATCAGAGGAAGAGATCAAGTCAGGGCATGATTTGTGAGAACCACCTCACAAGGCTGTTCTTTCTTGAAACCCCCCACTCCCTGTTCTGCTTTGGGGGTTGTGATTTTTTTCATCATTGGTCATGGGTAGATGGTGTGAATCTTGCCCTGTGAGAGTTTTATGTCTCTTAGGACTGACCCTGGCTCTTTATACAGGCCCTTTCAGTCATATCTTCCAATAGATGTCTGAATTATTTTAGTTGGAAAATATAAAGTTGGCAATAACTTTAGAAGAGGCCAAAATATTGGGTCACCAGAGACCAATGAGAGGGGGTTCAATAAATAAAACTTCAGTATTTAAAAGATTCAAGTTGAATTCTCTTAGAAAAGTTCCTGAAAATAAAGATTACCCACTTAAACACCCAAAGATAGCATTTACGAAAAAGGCACTTTGCAGGGAAATCAATCTTAATGTTGCCCTTCACAAATTCCAACGCCCTCATGCTCTATTAAGAAGTAGCCCTTTAACCTTCCCTTGGGTCTCAAGTCACCAGCACCCTCCTCTGGTAGGCCCACTTCTGTTGGAGTTTTTCATCTTTTCTATAAGGTCATTCTGGGAAAACTGAAGGTTTTTCCAGGTATAGTCACCTGTGCTGAGTTCTGACATCAGAATGGATCCCTACCATTGGATTCCAATCTGTAAGCATTGCAGGTAAAAGAACTCAAATCCTCCAGTTCAAATCCCTAACTTTGGGATTTGTCTTAAAACTCTTATGCAGAGCACGCTATTTTAGAATCTTTTGCCCACCACTCACACATGTTTCTGAGTTTCCCAAGGAAAGGAAGCAGACCTCTCACTGCCTTCAGATTAATTTTTTTTTTCCTGGTAGCTTAGAAGTTGGAAAAATATCAAAGGATAAAGAGAACAGTGATATTCCTTTCTTATCTTAGTTCAGTTTTTTTTTTTCATTGCAGCAGCATTTATATCCATCTGAAAAATGGTAATATATATGTATGAGAGACAGACTATTCATTCTATATATTTGTCTTAGTTGTCCTGCAGAGTTGGGGTTTCTTCATACGAATTCTGAGACCCCACTAGGATCTATAGCCTACAAATTAGAAACTACTGTTCTAAAACAGTAGCTTGAGTGTTTCCTACGAGTCTGTCACAGTGCTAACTGCTAAGTGCCTTACATACTCCCTATTTGATTCTCATGACAACCTAATAAAATAGATACTAATAGTACCTCCATTCTATGAATGATGAAATATAGGCTTACAGAGGTAAAATGATCTACGTAGATAGTAAGTGGCAGAGTCAGGATTTTGACACACATATTTCTAATTCAATGCTCTGAATTATAGAACTAGAATTTGCCATTTACCACTATATACCCTTTGAAACTTGCTACTTTGACCTTAGATCTTTATACCTTTTGTAAATCCTGCTCAGTAGATGCATTTTAATTAATTAGTAATTAGGTCTTAAAAAATTATTTCTATGATTTTACTTCTAAATTTCAAATAGAGGCATTTAACCTTGAGTCCTGGCCATTGATTCTCTTGGATGACCTCGATTGACAGTTGTCATTTTAAGTTTCTAATTCTCGATCAAAATGTAAGAGGTGTCAGAGAAGGAGCTGAACTTGGAGTGCTATCTCTGAATCTAGCTAAAGAATTTGATGCAGATTATTTTGCTTATGATTCATGAGTCACCCATCCTATTTCCCAGGGCATTCAACTAAGCTTCTTCATCATTGTCACCACCATCATAATACCATAATCATTGTCTTAAGTGTATGTTTATCAATCCCCTTATCTTGCAATGAGCATTTCTAGTTCTGGGGAAAATATAAAGAGGTATGATATAGGTCCAGTCCTTGAGGAGCTTCTAATCCAATGGAGAAACCAAAGAGAAAGCAAAGAGGTAAGCTTAGCCTGGGCTAAATTAGAGGAGAATTGTTTAAAGGAAGAGAGGATCAGAATTATAACTTGTGAAAAGGAGACATATAAGAGAGAGATGTGAAAGTGCATGTTTAAGGAAGTTCATATTTAAAGAAATGTAAGCAGTATAGTAGGTAGTATTTGAAAGTTGTAACCTCTCTGAATATATTTCATATGGTGTGAGGTAGGGATCTGACTATTTTTCTCCATATGGATGGGTTAATCGCTACAACAAAATATAATGAATTATTGATCCTTTCCCACTGACTAAAAACAACATCTCCTTCCTATCAAATTTCTTTAAATACTTGGGACTGTTTTTGGATTCTTTCCCACTTCATTCTCCTCTTTCTCTGTACCTGAGCCAGTACCACATTGTTTAAATTCATATAGCTTTAACATTTTCTTAACAACTGATCTGGTAGGATTAGCTTTCCCCTTATTCTTTCACAGAGTAGCTGTGACTATTCTTTCTCATTGACACTTCTGTATGAATTGTACAAGTTGCTAATTAAATTTCCTGAAAAATCATAGTGGGCATGAAAAGATTGTCATGAGGCTTAGAGTCAATATAATGCACCACAAGGCTGGAAAAGTAGTTTGAAGGTCAGACTGAGATTGTCAAACTAAGACAGGCTTAGATTGTCAAACTAAGACATGCAGAGCCCACAGCATTTCTGGGCATTTCTAAATCTGCTGAGATAACTTCTGGAATTCATTACTCCCTCAGACCCCTTAAGAAATGTGTAGCATGTAGGCAGCTACAGGCTGACTAATGTCCAAGAGCCCTACATGGTGGGCTGAAGAGAGAGCTCTGCTGTGTGGGAGACCAAAGAAAGTTTGCCCATTTTTGCCTATTCAGAACTCAGAAATGACCTGAATCTGAAACCCCAAAGCAGCTCCTTCTACTCTGCCTTGATCTTTTCCACCGCCTCTGCCCCTTTCCACGTGCAGCCCTCCCTGGCTGCCATCTGTCACAGTTACAGATGATTGGACAAGGATAAGGAGAGAGAGTCAGCAGCCCGTGTGTCTTTCCCTGAGGACATATGTCAGCCCTGGATCAGAAATCAAGGGAAACAACCCCGGCCTTTGGGTGAAGCGAGGGAGCACAAAGGCCCTTTGGACAAGCCTCCAAGGACTGGCTGCCCTCTCATCCATCCCACTCCATTAGCTACAGGACAGAAACGTGTGCAGGGAAGTGCCTCTCTGCTTTTGTTCCCTCTGATTTCTCTCTTCTTCAGTTTTTATTTATTTCTTCATCATCAAGTATTTATTAAATATGTGTTATGTTCCAGGTGATGGGTAAACAATGTGAACAAATAGAGTTGGTTTCTATCCTCATGGAGCTTATGGTTTGGTGAGGGAGAGAATCAGTAGTAAGCTAACAAATATACACAAACTTCATTTCTTCTCTTCCCTCCTCCCCTCTAAGCACAGCTTGCCCTCAGGAAGCCCCTACCAGAAATGGACAAATGTTAGGGTAGGTTATATATTCATATTAAATAACTGCAGGCATACCATCCTAGAGTAGAGTGGGGGGGTGTTATTAGTTGATTTCTGCGAATAAGGGGCAATCTGAAAAGGTCCTGAAAATCTTGATTCTGCAGCAGATTAATCTGAAAGACAAAGAGAGAAAGAGTACATGAAAAGGGGAAAGAGTAGTGACATAACCTTGAACACAAAGCAGTCTCAAGGAGAGGAGATGAAGGAGATGACACTGGAAGTGTCAGAGGGCCTTTGATCAGAGGGAAATTATGTGAAACTTTAAACAGCCCTCCAGGACTCCAAAGATAGAAATCTTTTAATACTTGAATATAGGTGCATGGAATTTGTTCAAAACTAAACAAACCAGAAGTGTGGCCTTGGCAAAGTCATGGGTCACCACTCTGCATTTATAAGTAAAGAAATTGTAATGAGGAAGGTGGAGTAGGGATTTGAGTGTAATATGTAATTATTTCTAAGGTTTCCCCCTTTTAATATGATTTGATTCTATTTTTGGATCCATGGAACAGATACCATGTGTCTAGAAATGTGCACAAAAAAGTATTTTTAAAAAGATTATTTTTGAACTCTTTGAGATCATCATATATCCTACAGCATAGAAATGTACATTAAGCTTTTTGGGTGATTTGAATGGAGAAAAATTAAAATATATGAAGAGTCCCCCCTTACAGAGAAAACTACTTGTGGGTTGGAAAGGCCTTATAATATACTTTAAACAGTTAAGGGGGCCTTCTAGGCAACCAATCAAACAACAACAAAATAAACCTTTAGACACTGACAACAAAATGGAGGTTACTAGAGAAGGTGAAAAAACAGCATGGTGGTGGGTGGTGATTGGATAGTTGGTGATGATTGTGATGTGGAACACAGGTCGCTAAGGAGAAAAACAGCACACCTGAAGTCTGTACAGAGTTGTAAATTAATATTACCCCAATTAATATATCTCCCACAAAAAAAAAGTCTACTAGACAATCCATAGTTAAGTTCTTAATGCTGACTGGACTCCCTGGTTCCAGGGTACCACGGACAGCTCCATGGAGCTGAGAGTAGAACTCTAATGACGTGATGCACTTCTCAGTTCAGTGTTCACTGACTCATTCATTCCATAAACATTCATTGAGGGCTCATTATATGCAGGCAGCATCCAATAAAAGTAGAGAAATTTTGAGTATTTTAAAAATTGGAGATAACCTTAGAGGAAATGACCCAAAACTTACAAATACAGGTTTCCAAGAAAAATGGAAAAGGAGACACAAAAGACAAATTTTGTTTAGAAAGTTGAATGTTGAAAGATCAGGGAACTTCATAATAGTCACCAATTACTGAGTACCTAATATGATCTGTGCTGTGTACATACATTCTTTCTAAAAATTTCCATAAAATAGGAACCCAGAGAAGTCACTGATCACAGAACACATAAATTGTAACTAAGAACAGGATCAAGCCTATATTTGTTTCCTTCCAGAGCCTGGGGTCTTCTAAACTTTCATGATTCCCCCATCAGACCACAGCAGGAATAAGGAACATTCTAGTCTGCACACAGCTTACTTCTTTCAGTTTATTGGAGGAAACCCCAGCACCTTTGCTTCTCTTATTCCTCTAAATTGTCTCCTTGCCAGGACCCAGGACAGCACCAACAGGGAACTGGTGGTGAAAGGAGCAGAGGATTTCCAGAACTATTTGAAATATTTGAATTGTATTGGTCAGAGATCTTTCAGGAAGATAGTGCTTTCTCCAACCTAAAAGGCCTAACCAAAAGGGTGAGTAATCAGCAATCAAGACTAGGAAGATCCTGATTATAGAGATGCCAAGTATTGGGTAGGGTCTCTCCATTTCTCCAGCGTTGTTTCTGCTTTGTTATATTCTGAAGAAGGTTCTCATTACGTGGTGAGAGGTGGCTGCCAGAAGGAGTGCTTACTCTCTCCATATCCATGAGTTCATCACAGGCAGGATTCTGTTTGGCCTGCTCAGCTCCTATGCATATGCTCTTATTGCTCAGCCTCAGTCTCAGAACTTACCTTTTTGGGGCAAAGGCCTATAGGGGATGAGAATGGTGGCTCAGGTGGGATCCCTAAAGTGAGGGAGGAACTTCCTAAAAAACAAGAAGAAAGATAATTGTGAATCAGATGAAACAAATAAAAATTCTAAATGCTCTAGACCCTCTAATAGAAATACCCAGCCCCAGGCAGTTTTCTGAGAGCGAGTGGTGTAGGAAACAGGACACAGAAAGGGTAAACTGCCCGACTCAGTGGGATTTTCATGGACAAAGAATAGTTCTGATTCCTGGTTTTACCTGCAGAGTTCACCTACATAGGTGAACCTGTATAGGGCGGAAGATCAAATCTATCCACACAATAGGGACCTTTGTGTTTTAAATTTCTCTGCAGTTTAGCAAATGATGTCTGCCCATCTTTTCTTATAGCCTCATAACAACTCTGGCAGGTAGTAAAGGCAGGTGGGACTTCCCTATTTTACAGGTGAGGAAACTGAGGTTCTGAGATGCTAAGTGACTGTCCAAGGTCACTCAGTTAGTTCAGTTGCAGAGCTATGACTACCAACTAGCTCTCCAGCATACAGAATTAATTAAAGACCTATGAAAAAACTCCAACATGAGCAAGATTGGTAAGTGATGAGGAAAAATCTCATTGGCCAGACAAAAAACTGCAGAGGGAACAGATCTGCCAGTTGGAAAGGCAAAAATAGGAAGCTTGGCCCGATTGCCCAAGAAGAGAACAAAGAAATAGCCAGAATTTATAGGTGTGAGAAGAGGAAAATCAAAGAAAGAAATGAGATGCAACCTGCAAAACACATCAAAGAAAATAGAAAAACATTCTTTAAAATACACTAGGAACAAGAGGAAGATAAGGGTGAATGTTTCTTCCTAATAGATGATGAGGCAAAGCTGATAATAGATGACACTAGAAATGCATAGGTTTTTAATGCTTTATTCATTGGGTAGCTGGAGCAAACTGCATACCCACTAGAAGAAAAAAGTGGAGAATAAAGGGTGAAGGGAAATCACCTTCAAGGAACTGAAGAGCTGGGATAACCAATGGCAGGGACCCCAGACTACCAAGTGGGGGTGCCCTGCGTGTCATCCTGCCCCACCTCTCACTTTACAGACAGTGCAACTGAGTGTCAGTGATGGGGATGAGCTGCCCAAGGTCACTCAGTAGTGCAAGAATCAGGCTTCTGAGTCTCAGTTCAATGTGTTTTTCTGGCACCATTGAGAGACAGGGAGAACGAGAGACAATGATGGATAAACCAAGATATATAAAATCTAGTATGAAAATTTGGCAAATGTACAGATAATCCTGATTGAAGGCAAGGTGAAGGATAGGACTGGGGGGCACTCAGAAGTGAGGAGGTAGCTGCCTTGCCCTCAGGATTCAAATTTTTTTCCACTCTGGTCTCTCATCATCTGACAGAGGTTTTTCAGGGGGTTTCAGACTCCCTTAGCTGAGGGTCTCTGGATCACTGATTCTGTCTGGAGTTTGGATGCTTGTCTCTTGAATCGGTTTTCTATCGCCACAAAAGTGTTGTCTCACAAGCTATCCCAAGATTTAGTAAGAACTTCTTTGGCTAGAGGTGGGTCAGTGACTGAGGCTGGGCTCCGCTGGGAAGGTTCTTCTGTCTGGTTGGATTTGGTCACATCTGTGGGATGGTTGTTTTGCTGTTAACTGATCCAAGGATGGCTGTGACTGGGCATCTTGGATGACTGAGAAGATGAGCTGACTTGGCTTTCTGTCAGGTGTCCATCAGTCTTGCCCAGATATTCTTGTGCATGGTAGGGATGCATGGCCTGTCAGCAACATCACTCAAGGAATGGAAACACGTTAGCAAACATAGTTGCTAACATTTTGTTGGTCAAAGCAAATTACATGCCCGAGTCCAGTCAGAGTGGGAAGAACTACAAAACCAAGGGTGGAGGGTATAATTCAGCAAGACTATTATTAACTGGTGCTGCTTACACAGTCCATCTACCTCCAGGTCTCTGTTCCCAGGGTCTTCAGCTCTGATGCCTGCTCTGCTATTCACCATCTTGGTCCTCCTGAATGAGCTGCTAATCTCGCACCCAAACCTCTGCTCTTTGCAGTCCCACAGTCCATTTGCTAGTAGAACAGCTGAGTCAGATGGCCTGGTTCTGCTCATATGTCCAACTGGACATCTGACGTGGACATCTAGGCTGAGTCTGTCTTCCTAGAACAGTGATAAAGACACTGCAAGTTCAGAACCTGTCAGTCCCCGCAGCCCCTCTGAAAGTTCTTTAGCTGGGACTCCTAAATTAGGGGCGTTCATCGGCCACTTGCTTATTTGCAACTCTTCCATGCCCATGGACACATATCGAGGAGAAAGCAGAGCGGTCCTCTGCAGCTTGTATGCACGCCATCCTGGACACTGTCCTCTGAGTTGATACCATGGGTTCAGTTTTGTTCTTCCCCAAATTCACATGTTAGGGGTCCTAAATCCCAGAACCCCATGGAGATAGGGTCTTTAAAGAGGTAGCAAAGATAAAATGAAGTCATTAGTGTGACCAGCTCCCAAATGTCCTTACTCAAGGAGGAGACTAGGACACAACACAGTGGAAGATCATCTGAAGACAATGGGCCCTGGGCATCCACAAGCCAAAGAACAATCTTGCTGACACCTTAAGGTCAGCTTTCTGGTCCCAGCAGTGTGAGAAAATACATTTCTGTTGCCTAATCTCCCAGTCTGTGGTACTGTGTAGGCAAGAACCACTGACTTTGTGTGGCAGTCCAAGAAATGCAGAAGACTCCAGCTTTAGATGCTTGACCAAGGACTCCAGGAGATGGCCCTCCCTTGGCCCTGACCCCAGCAGAGAGGCACTCTGTGGAGGTTCCAATGGTGTGAAGTCACTTTCTGGTCTCCACTGTGGAGTCTGAGGTTGTCCTGGCTTTCCCTCCAGTGGGGCAGATGTTGGCTGTGGCCCCTGCATCCCCAGACACCACGAAGGTTCCTCAGTTCTGACTCCTCTCCCTTCTCCTGCCTGGCTAGGCCTGCCGCTGTCCTCCCCCTCTTTGTCAACCTCCCCAGACCATTCTAGAAGTTCATCATTCCCTGACTTGGCATCCTATTGCCTGGATGTTTATGAATTTAGGCTGTCAAAGCCCATTCTCTTTTTTCTATCACTCTCAACTATATATACTATTTGATCTTTTTTTTTCCCTGAAAGAAAAAAAAATGCCTCTATAATTTGAGAAAAGAGGGAAAGTATATTTCATTAGAAATCAATGAATAAGAGCCCCTGTTAAGTTCTGAGGCAGAACAGCCTGTCAAAGAAGCAGTTGTTGGATACTGAAGCACAGTTTAGATGACAAAGGATGGGCTGGTGCCTGGGAGATGAGCCAGGTGGCCACTGCACTGCGGAGTGGACAGAGCTCTAGGCCAGGCTTCGGAAGACTCAGCAGGGAATCTAGTTCTGTTGTTAGCCTTGAGCTGGTAGAGGAGATACTGGGTGCCACTTGGCCAAGGGCTGAAAACATGGCCTTGAGAAGAGGTGACAGATTAAGCCCCCACCTCATGGGGTACTCACTCTCCCAGAGTGACTCTGGGGCGTCAGCTGACATCTGAGCTCCTGTATCCCCATCTCTAAAACAAGAGGCTTGGACCATGGGACTGTGGGCTGTTACACCCTTTCCTGCTTCTGTATTTACAAGGGCTGCCCTGGGTATAAGGACTTGAGGACTAGATTATGACAGTGGCAACTCTGAAATTGAGAAGGGAGGGGTCTCTAAAACTGAGAGGGGAGAGGTGAGTCCAGAAAAATTCTGAGAGAATGAATTGACATCTTGGCCATGGAAAAGGGGTGAATCTGAAGCAGCAAAAATACCTGAAGTGTTCAAGCTGAAGTCATCATTGACTAGGAAAACAGTCTTCCACCTTCCGAGGGAACTGAGTGCCTGATATCAGAGCCAAGCCATAAGTGCCCAGTGTTTAGCCAACTCAAGAGATAGTCTTGTGGTGTTCTCCATATTCCAGGCAACGAGCTAGATGTGAAGATGCAGAATGAGTGAGAGGGGGTTCCTGGTTATAAAGTTAGAGTAGAGGTCGGGTGAGGGGGAGTGAAGGTGATTCAGCCTAATGCAGCCTAATTCAGAGACTCCCACTTAAAACAGTGCTGCAAGCCAAGCGCTACTGATTCATCCTGATGCAGGGCTCTGGGAAGGCCTCATGGAGGAGGTGGTGTTTGAGCTAGATCATTTGTGCAATCTCTATTAAGAGAGGTCATCTAAATGTGGGGACTAGGGAAGCATCATCTGCAGACTTTCGCAGGCGAAGAAAGGTGGATGGCCTGGGGAGTGGAGAATGTTCTAGAACATGATTAAATTAGGAGTCTCAGGGGGGAGGGGTGATCTAGGATGACTCTGAATATCTAAATGCCCTCATAAGCCAAAACCAGATCCTATGATCTACTTCAAAATTAAGAGGAGTCACTGTCTAGAGGAGGGAAGAAAGTACTTTGGTAAGGAACAGGGTTAGGGGTGCAGTCAGCAAGAAGGGGAGGGGAGGGAAGGGGGAGTTACAGGCTGGCAGTGGGAGGCTGCAGACAAGGCTTGCTCCCCTGCAAGGGCGAAACAGGCCAATGCTGCAACGCTGTGAAAGGCTCCGGAGCCTGAGGGACAGTGAGCTGATGAGCTGCTTGGGCAGTGAAGCAAGGAAAGGAGCTGGGATGGCAGCTGACAAGATCTGTGGGGTCAGTGGAGGAGAGAGGCTGTGAGCCACCCGGGGGTTCTTTGTTCCTGTCTACCCCTGCCTGTGTTGGGGCTCAGTGAGGGGGTTGCCGGGGCCAATGTAGGCCCCTGCCCAGTGTGGAGGGAGCTCAGGATGGAGCACGCGGACCGGGCGGGGCAGCCCGGATGCAGGCTGCTACCTGGCACTCGTCACTCACAGCCGGACGGGGGCGGTGGAGCCCCCACAGCCCCCCCCCGGCTTCCTCCCATCGCCTCTGCTTCCTTTCTTTTCTTTCTTCTCCCCTGTCATCTCCCTTCTTTTGAACACAAGCATATTAGACATCTTTTACACTTATACTGTTGTTGTTTTTTTTTTTCCTGTGTAGAGACCTTTTAAAGAGGAAAAACCCAGGCCCACTTATAGCAGCCCGGCTCCCAGAGTGGAGTCTGCAACACCCTACATGCCTACCTGCACCCCCATAGGCCAGGCTGGGTGGATCTGTGCTGTTCCTGCACCTGTTCCCCTGTGGATGACTTGCCAAAGGGGATTGAGGTAGGGCTCCCGGATTCTTGGGAAGTTTGTTTTTTTCTTTTCACAGTCAGAATTGTCTTTCTAATGTCAATCTTATCTTCTTTCTCCCAGATGTTTTTTACTTTATTTCCTACCATTCCCATGTGGTTCGGAGAAAAAGCTGATGAGTTCAGCTGGCAGGTTATCCATAATAATAGTGGTTACCCTGAAGAACACTTCGTATAACATCTGGCATTATGTTGAACAAGTGACCATATTTTCTCCTTTCAACTACTTGGCATGGTAGATACTATTCCCTCCATTTCTCAGATGCATACACTGAGGCCCAGAGAGATTAAGTTAACTTGTCCAAGCTCATCCGGTGAGCTTCCATTCCCGGCCAGCTGGTGCAGGAGTTGTGCTAGTAAATATCTTCACTCCCTTTGGTCTTGAAACACAGCCTCCTAGGTGGTCTCGCACCTGGAGGAGTCCCTTCCCTTCACACCCAGCTCCCTCCCTCCCTCAGTTCCAGCACCATCCACTGCTCACTGCACCCAGCTTAGCTGTATTATCAACAGGGGCGGGGGTCGTTTCATCATCAGCTTTTCAGAGCAGGGGGAGCAAAGATAATTTGGCAGCAAAAAGGACAGAGCCCAGACACAGAACACCCAAGGACAAGGGCAAGGAAAGCGGTCGGTTCCATTTTTCAATCCTGGTGACTTTATTGGCAGGACAAGGTAACCAAGCGTTGCCAAAGCTAGTTCATCAAGTTCCTGCACCTCCGTCTCCAGCAGGCGCTGACGCCCCATCCTGAGGCAAGCTGGGTGGTGTCCCAGGGACGATGTCTCCTGTCACGAGCCTGTCTGCCACTTCCTCTCTCTCCAAAGTCCCCAGTTTCCTTCTTTAATCACCAGAGATGATACCTACATGATGTACAGCAATCTAGCTAACAAAATGTATTTCCACGGGAACCATCTCTCCGCAGAAGTGATGAGGCCCTATTCCAAGCGTGCTTTGTGGCCCCAAAAGGCCTGGGATCCATCTGAAAGGCTGTTCCCCTCTCCTTCCCTGGCTTTGCATCTTCATCCATCTCATTTGCCGGAGTTAAACCATAAGCCCTAGCTCTTGCCCAGATTTGCAGACCCTACATTTACGTGTAAGGGAAATGGTGCTACCTCCATACAGGGGAGGATTAAGGCTAGTCTGGGATAAGTGTCGGTGGCTATTGACTACAAAAGCCAAGATTCAAGGTTGGGGCTCTTCTGACTACTGTGTGCTGTCTCCAAGTCTGAGGGGCCTCCTGGGGGCAGGATTTTGATGGCCACGGAGGACGCAAGAAAGGAGCCACGCCTGGCACGCATGCGTGGCTGGAGGAAAGGTGGGCCTGGGAAAGGGGCCCAAGTTGGGGGGCCTACTTGGCCATGCTAATGACTTAGAAAAGCATTGCAGGCATGGTCAGCAGGGAGCCACAGGGTTTGGAGGTGGGGTGTAGGGTCCCCTTACCTGGACATTCAAAGGGCAATACCTGCCACTCCAAGGAGTGCGCTAACAGCAGTTCTTGGAGAAGCTGGTGAAAGGAATAAAGTTGAATCTGGTGGCGCTGTCCGGGGTGGGAGGCCAGATGACTCTGTGCCCAGGTGGCACTGAGGCTGGCTCCATAGGATGTGGCGCTTGCTTGGGCAGGGCCAGGACTTTGGGGGTTGCTTCATGGGGCTCAGGCAGAGGAGGGGTCCACAGGGTTCCTATGAACTAAAAGACCACAGGTCAGGAACTCAAGAAAACCACTTGGGGAAAGAAAAATCACTCAGGCCTCAGGATCTACAGAGTGAGGTGCTTGTGGATTTGGGGCAAGGGCTGTGGACACAGGGACAGTGCTGGATGGACTTTGAAGCCTCGGGGAGCCTGGCCTCTCATGACCTTCCAGGGAGCAGGGGAGGAGCTGTCTCTCTCCAACAGCACTCTGAGCCCAGGGCTCCTGCCTGGGAGGAGGATGCTACTGAGTCTCCAGGGCTGAGACTATTCCCCAGGGCTCCTGGACGATCTCTCAGCACTCGCTGGTTACAGCCAGAGGGCTGGAGGTAGTTCGGGAGGTCACCCCGCCTGCCTCCGTGCTCTGCCATCACCCTCCTGCTCACTGCACTCAGCCATACTGCCCTTTCTATAATCCTCTGCGCCCTCCCTGTGGAGTACCCATTCCCCTCCCCCCAGTGCCCCTTCCTTTTTCTTCCCTCAACTTTCCCTTTGGTTTTAGGCCTTGGCTGAGACCCACTTCTTCATTGGGGTCTTGCCTGACTCCCCCTGACAGGAGCTAGGACCTTCCCTTAGTCTCATAGCTCCAAGACATCTCTAGACTCTTGTAATGTGCAGGTTTATGTGGATGTGGTTTGGCGCAGGTCTGTCTCCTCTGCTGGACTATAAGCTTCCTGAGGGCAGCTGCTGAGCCCAGTGTGCCCACATTCCCCTGAGTAACCCCCGGCCTGGCGCATTGGGGTACTTTCTGCTACTGCACCAAATGACATGTGAGACCTCCCTGTTCCCGCACGTTAAGATCTGGGGCTCCAGCGGGATGAGGGGCTGAAATATAGTGGGCTGGCAGGAACTCCCCAGCCACTGGTGAAATGGGGCTTTGGGGCGATTCCAGGGCATCCAGGCACATTTACTCAGTCACGTAGGAGACTGATGCTTGTTAAACACAGCTGTGCGGTGGTTGCCTTCCAAAGAGCCAAACCTCTGTTTTGCTTTTTTTCCTATAATATTATCCAATAAAACACCGTTAGGTGATACTGTGATTATTATCATGATTGTTAAGAGGTTCAGAGTTTTTCAAGCAATCTTAGAGCCTCCCTTTCATTTAATACTACAAGGCGGAGGGCAAGTATTACCTTCCCCGTTGACAGGAGGGAAAATGAGACAGCGGATAATGTGACTGGTTCTGGTCACAGGCATGTTGGAGACTTGCTTCCTGATGCTAGGGGAGGGCTGTTACTCTGCACCTGTGATGCTGTCCCTGGAAGTGTGGGGCACCTGCACAGATGTGTCCCTTAGCTTCAGGATCCCAGCTCAGTTCATCTCTGAAGTTCAGACACTGTTGATGGACAGAAGACCCAGAGGCTGGGAGAGGGTTATTTCCTTTGCAATCTTTTTTTTTTTTTTAAAGATTTATTTACTTATGCATACAGAACTGGGGTACAGGCCAGAGGTGCAGGGGCAGTGAGAGGCTTCACCAGAGACAGAGCGGGGGGCAGAATAGGCCGACTGATGAAGTACACTGCTGAGGGGAGCAGCGGGCGGGCCAGGAGAGGTCTGCCGCGCCCTGTGGGTCACCTCCCGGGCAAGCGGTGATTGAACTCATGCTGAAGTGGCTTTAGGTTCTTAGTGCTGTGCTTTAACCCACTGCGCCACCAGGGAGGGCCCCCTTTGCAATATTTTATCTGCCCAAATGGAAGTAACAGCTTGGGGGCATGTCCTTGAGCCAGGCATAGTGCTGCTTCTTTGACCCTGCTTCTTGCCTGCCGCCTGGGTGACCCCTTTGTCACTGAGGTGGGGGTCATGTTGGAAACCCATTTTGCAGATGAGGAAATAGAGGCCCAGCGAGTCCTCTCTTCACACCCATGGCAGCATGGCTGGGTCCCACCCCTGTCCATTCCACTCCAAGCCCCTGGGCTTCCATTGCTCCTTAGCAGCTTCCGGGAAGAACCAAGAGCAAGATGGACTGCCCTGCCAGGTGATGGTTGTCTTCTCCCCCAGGCAAGAGTCAGCTGCTCCTGGAAATGTGATGGGCCCTTCATCTCGGCAGGCTTGCAGGTGAACTGGGTGAAGAGGGTTCTTCTTCAGTCTGTTACCTTATTCGTCCCGCTACCCAGAGACCAGAGACTGTACCCAGAAACCAGGACGTTTATTTAGAATCTTCAGCAGTGTCTGCCCCCAACAGAGATATGAGCAAGTTATGGAGTATTTGTCAAAGTTAAAAACAGGAAAGAAGAACAAGGAGGAGTCAGTGGGAAGCAGGGAGAGGAGATAGGAGTCGAGGGGTTGGGGACGACAAGGAAAGACGGAGTGACTCTGGAAGAGGGATGGGGGACCTGGGGGAGGGGTTGGGAACAGGCTTGGATTGGCGAGCTGCAATTTGTGAAGTTTACAGATAAATCTTGGTTCTTTCAGCAAAGCTTATCTGTAATGGGCTCGGCTCGCTGAGGCCCCGTCTCCTGTAGACATAAATCATTTTCTAATTTATAACATGAATAATTGATTTTGCCTCTGTAGCCTCAACAATAAATCTCCCGATCACACATGCATAAGAAAATAATAATAATGAAAGCGATCAGGATATGCTGCCATCGATTAACTGTGAGAGGGGCCACTTGACTCGCAATTCATGTTTTAAGTATTCCAGGTGGCACTGTGCCCACGGGCCACTTCTGCCCCTCGCCCTGGGCTCTACATGTCATCAGTGGCGAGTGGAGAACTGCAATTGGGAGGGGGGGGGTTGCGGGGGCACCAATAGGGGAAGGAAAGCTGGGTCTGGCCAAGAGAAGCCACAGCTGGGATCAATGCAAATGTTTCCTCGATGGTTATCATTCATTCACTTAGCAGCTATTTACTGAACATCTCTTACCTGGAAGGTCCTGGAGTAGGCGTCCTCCTGGGCAAAGCAGGACCTGGTGTCTGGCTTTAAGGAGCTGTGGTCAGCTGAAGGGCAAAAGCATGAAACACAAGATTTGGTGTTCACAGGGGACAAAATGTTGTGGTCATTTCCAAGCCAGGAACCCTTGGGTTCCTTCTCACCCTGTCTCCTTCTCCATCTCCCCTCCCGACCACACTGCTCGCCCTCTCCTTTGGGTCCTGCAGATCCTGTCTCCACAGACCCAGGAGTCCACTTACTCCTCTCCACTCCCCACTGTAGCCTCAGTCAAGCCTCCATCATCTTCCTCCCAGTGTCCTGGTGACCTACCAAGTGGCTGTCTTTTTGTGTCCTTCCAGCCATTCTCCTAGAACCAGATCAATCTTTAAAATGGGAGGTGGGCTTTGCCAAAGGCCCCTGAGGTCAAGCCTGCCAGTCACCCTGACCCTCACCTCTCCAGCCTCATCTACCAGGATTCTTCTCCACTCTGAGCTCAAGCCGTACCAGCTTTCAGAAAACTTCTAAGGTTTTCCCATCATTTTTTCCAGCCCCAGAGACCTGCATGACCCCTCCTGCTTGGAATCTCCCTCCCCAGCACCTGCTTTGACTGTCCTTGCGGTCTCAGCTGAAACATCACAATGACCCAGATTGGGTAGGGCTCCCCAGGAAAGCTCTCCTACCGCACCTGGCACTTCTTCACATCACACATCACATCGGTAATTTCCTGATCATTTTTCCCCCTTTCTGTTGATGATAAAACTCAGGCAACCAAGACCCATATCTTCTGTTTGCTACTGCTTCTTCAGGATTTAGCATAGTACCTGGCATATCGTAGCTGCTCAACAAATGCCTGTTGAATGAATAAATAAATGGCCTTCCTACCTCTAGTCTATTTTCTCCCTGGATCATCCTATGTAGAATATATGAATATATATATATACAATAAATATCATGGCCAGATTCTTCTTCTGTTCAAAAATCACCACTAGTTGCCAGTTGCCAGTGCCTGTTGTGAAATCCAAATGTTCTCATCTGGCCTGGACAGTGACAATCTATTCTGCTCAGTCATTCCAACTTCCTGTCCCATGAGTCCTCTTAATGGTCTCTGCTCACAGGCTGAAATCTCATTCGTCCTTCAGTTAGCTTAAATGCTAACTCTCTTGTAGCTCTTATTTTCTTGCTTAAAGCCCTTGGCTACTGGGTGGAAGGGGAGGAAACATTGGAGAGTTTTAAGCAGAAGAGTCATGTGGGCAGATTTGCATTTGGGGTTTCTTCCTAAAATCTTGTGGGAGATGGATCTGAGGAGGCAGAGCTCCCACTCTGAACAGGACCCTAGCCCAGCCCCTTGCAGTGGCTCAGCACCAGACTTTGATTTATTCCCAGTAGATGCCAAGGCTGCTGCCGCTTCATGCTCTCAGTTACCGTGGTGATCAGCGGTGGGACAGTGGTTTCCCAACTTCCTGGACACCTGGCCCAAATCCTGGGGTCTCCCTTATAATAGGACCTAAAAATAGAAGCTGCTTTGCTAGTGTAAGGGAAGAGGCAAATAACCCAGGTGGGCTGTGACACCTGCAGTGCTCCCTGGGAGCTCAGGAAGCCCTGGGACTCCCTGGGACTGGCCCAGGAAGCCCTGAACAGGGGGTGCAAAAGCCAGGCCTTTGGCAGCAGACAGGTATCCTGGATGGCATTTAGGAAGGCGGGGCTTTCCTTCTTCCACCTGCCCCACCCCACCGCTGCCCCAGGGCTCTCCTGGCTCTGAGCCCAGGTTTGCAGAGTGCCCATCTTCATGCTCGGGGGCCTTTGTAGCCACCAGCTGAGGGAGCACCAGGGGCAGTCAAGCCAAAGCCATGGAGAAGAGGACAGGGTGTGGTGAGGTGGGGGAGAGCAGGGGTGAAGCATGGTCCCAGGTATCTGAAGTGACCAAGTCCAATTGAGTGACATGCATTTCCTTCTGGATGACCACCCTGGACATTTCTGCTACCAACCAAAGTTGGTAAAGCGTCCTCCATGAACCCCCATGTTAGGAAGACGCTGGCACAAACTCCTCGAATGTCAGTCCTGACAGTAAGATCCTACCCAAGTCACCTTCCTGAACCATAGTTTCCTCATATTACAGTAATTTTCTGAAGTAGCTGGGTTTGATAAGAAACAAAACAAAAAACCCCACAGAGGTAGAAGTCACCTCCAGTAAGTCACAAGAGTCTTAAGTGAACACTGTGTGCACCACGGAGTCATCACCGAGACTAAGGGACAGGCTCTGTCACCGCCACAGGGCCCCTCGGTACCTTCCCCTGCGCTCTCCCTGCCCCGCCCTACCCCACCCCTGTAGCTGCTCTCTCTGATTCCTCTCATTATAGATGAGGTAGCTAGAGCTTGGAAATTTGTGTAATATCATATAGTATATGCTCTTTGTTGTCCGGATCCTCTCCTTTCAGGGAAGGGTTTTGTGAGAAGAAACATTTGTATCAAAGCACCTAGTTGGTACCGGCACACAGCAGGCACCCGGGACTGTCCGAGGACGCCAGGTGCTTACATCAGAAAGACCTAGATTGGAAAGCAGCTCCTTATCGTTCCAATTCGGTGACATTCTGAGCCCCAATCTCTGCCCTTGAAAGAGGGGGTAAGGCTCCTTCAGCAGGTTGCCGTGAGCGTTAGATGAGCTGTAGAAGGTACCTGGACAGCCAGTGAGTAGTGGGTGGCCGTTCTGTGTTCCTCCCAACTTTGGTGCAGAAGACAAAGCCCCGACTTTGTTTTAGAGAGCCAGTTACTTTGCTATATTCCAGTGGTTTTCAAATTGCACTTCCCGGAGCCTCAGGAATCTGCAGTCATGAATCATAGGCTAAGGGAACGTGGGAAGACGAGCAGGGGGAGGAGGAAGCTGAGCAGATAGGATTTGGGTTTCCTGGCCCAGGTCAGCCGGAGCAGCTCTGCTGTCATCTGCTTGATAAGTTGGGGAGATGGCATTTGCAAAAAGGGTTCTGTTTCTAAAAAAGCGCTGAAAACCACTATTCTATTCTATACGTGCAGGGTGTTGCCCTACATGCTAACCAGCTGTTGTTAAAGGGGAGAACAAATGAGAACGCATCCATGCTAATTGGTTAGACCTTTCTGAAAACCTCTCCAGAAAAATGCCCTACACTGCAGTGCAAGGGTACCCTTAGCTGCAAGCAGAAATGAAGGAAAGCTTGTTTATTTTGCTAACTTTTTATTTTCTCAAGTATAAATTGCTTTAGAGGAACATCTACATTTCTACGTATTTTATGAGTTGCAACCTACAATATGGTAAAACTTTAAAAGGAAATCTTTCATGATTCTGTCACTTGAACACGACAGGTATGAAATCCATAAAACAAAAAAAGCCGCACTGGGGGGAATGTCTGTTGTTTTTGTTTGCTCATCAAGCAGGTACTCTGGTGCCAGCATCTGCTTTTGCCCTCGCTACAGTCACCCCTCTGCCAGTCTTCCATAATGGCTAAGTCTGGTTTCGCATGCAGCTATGACTCAGGTCTGGCCACCACGGGAATTCCATGCCCTTCTCCATGGCAGTGGCTTAGGAGAGAGCACCACACTCACTAGGCAAAAGAGAAAATCATCCTGGGTTTTTGTTCATACTAGTGAGAAAATGAAACTCTTTTACCCTGGGATTGAAGATCGAAAAACTGGCACCCACCATGTCTGGAACAAGGGCTGCTTGACAGTGAAAAGAAAGCACAGGAAAAAAGCTAAGACATCAAGAATTGCCGGCTCCTGAATATATTGCTTCAGCTCCTGGATCCAATCGTGCCTGAAGCAAGCAGGACCTAACTGGGGTCTTGCAACCACTGAGCCAGTACATTATTTTATCCCCTGAAGCATCTGCTCCACCTGCCACCAACAGAGTTCTACTTAATATACAAGTAGACCAAGGCTCCAACATGTAAATGCATTTCCCTTCAAAGCTGTCACCGTGGGAAGTAACACTCACTCCAAAGTATTTTATAGAACTCCTCATTGAGATGACAGTTGGTGCAATTTAGCGAGAAAGTTGCTGCCTTATTTGCCATCAGTATGAGGAAAGAGAAGGGTCTTCTGTGGGATCACTTGCTTTGGGCCCCAGATTGGGTTCTGACTGACCACTCCCAAAGTTCAAATCTGCCTTCAGAGAAGAGGGACCATGCTGACCAGGATGCCAATTGAGAATGAATTGTAAGCACATCTTTGAATTGATGTTTTGTTTTTCAAGGTGAATGGGAGAAAATTAATTTGCATAAATGAATTGTAGTATGAAATATCAACCTCATTATCTTTGGTCATACCTCAAAAATAATAGCAGTGCTTGCTCAGAGAGCCTGTGGAAGATCTCCCCCTCCCCCCAGTCCATTTCATAAATAAGAAACTCAAGACAAACTCAAGTTTAGATTAAAGCTTTTTTGTCAAGTAATGTAGTGGGATCCAGAATACTAAATGGAATCACTAAACAGAGATTTCCAGGAGCAAGGCCAGAGACTGGATCTTGGGGTCTGGTCATGGACAGATGGACCAACAGGAAGATGAGCCTCGTGGGAGGGATGGGAGCAGACAGCTACTCACCAGAGCTAGGCTGAGTCCAGTGAGGCCCAAGGAGGCGGGGACCGAGCTCTGCCCCCAGCAGGCAGAGGGTTGGGTCTTAGCTCCCTCCCTGCAAGTCCTTGTCAGTGGGATCCTGGCTCAGGAGAGAACCAGCAGGGCTTCCAAGCTTCCTGGCTTCCCAGCTCTGCCTGGGAAGGAGAAGAACGTCTCACCCCATGGAGAGGTTTACTGCATCCATGCTATTTAATCCTCCTGAGCATTTGGGCAAGTCCTGGAGATAATAAAGAAAGAAGGTAGCAGAGTGGATCTGCAAAGCCTTTAATACATAGCATTAAAGGGTAATGGGAAAATCGATGGGGCTTTACACCAGGGTGACCCCAATGGTCAGCAGTGTTGACATTATTGGGACAGTTGGCGCTCCAGCCACTGCAAGGCCCTGGGCAGGGCCCAGAACCGGGGTCCAGCCTGATTCTTCAGAGCACACATAACTTCATGGACTGTCAGACTTCCCCTTGGATCAGAATACGGGGAAATGGTCCTTTCTCCAGCAGACTCATCCCACTCCCCTGGGCAAGTGACTCAATAACAGTTACTATTTATTGATCACTTTCCATGGGCCAGGGTCTAGGCTAAGAGCTTTCTGAATAGTGGCATTTAATCCTTGCAACAACTGTATAAATTAGCTACTATTGCCATAGTTTTATTTCACAGGTAAGTAAAATGAGGTCCAGAGGGACACATGTACCCTTTGTCATTGGCTAAGAAAGAAAGTGGGTTAGCGTAGATAATAGGGGGTGAGAACTGGAAAGGGTCTTTTGGAACATCCGGCTTGACCCCTCAGGGAAGAGAAGTGGAGTGACTTGCCCTGCCTCCCGCGGCTGCTCCGTAAAAAGTGTGAGACCATAAAGCAGGTTTCTTGCCTCTTAGTTCTGTGTTCTTTGTCCCCATTAGATCATCTGATCATTTCCATCCACAAAGCACACACTCCAGTGGCTTTGGACTTTGGAGCCATTCATTGTAATTAAAGGGAGGGCCATTTAGGAATTGTTTCAATTTGATGCGGAGTTACTAAAGCCACTCACTGTATTCTAGGGGCGGGGGTTGCTGAAGAGCAAGGAGGACTGGTTATTGTTCTTAAACACCCACAGCATCTGGCTGGGGACAGAAAAACACACAGACCTGAAACAACCTTAGAATAATTCTAAGACAACCAATAAGTAAGCATGCGCGTGTGTGATGCCAAGCATGCTTGCTGAAAGTCAGGGAATTAAAAGTAGACAGGCTCAGCCAGGGGAGGCTTTGCCGAGGCAATGAAGATCTGGGAACTGTGGGCGGGAGGAAGGGATGGGATTAGAGGAAGTGAGAGGGAAGGGCATGGTGATGATGGAGAGCCATGGGCAAAGGCCTGGTGACTAGATAGATGAGCGCATAATATGTGGGACTTACAGGAAAGGAGATTGACGGTGCTGAAGCCAGGAGACGTGCGTGGGGACAGGGGATTTTGGACTCAGTGTGGAAGGCAGTGAATGTCCAGCCGATGTAGATAATTAAGCAGGACAACACCAGGGGACAAAAGGGGGTCTCAAAGGTTGTAACTGGGGTTGGTCAACCTAGATTATTAGAAGGTTGAACTAAACTCTAGCTTAGAAGGCAGCGGCCTCCCAGACAGCGATGTAGTGTTGGTAGCAGGAGCAGGTGGAGAGGCCAGAAAATCCCCCAGGGGTACAACCCAGAGAGATGACAGTGAATGGATGACCTGGGTGTATGGGGCAAAGTAGAATCGATACTTGACAGACCTAGGAAGCGTAGAATCTACACTTTGCAGGACTGGGTGGCTTAGGAGCAGGGACAGAGAATTATTTGGGGGAGATATCAGGCTAAATGCAAGAAGGTCCAGGGGAAAGAAGCCACTGAGAAAATAGGACTTTTCTCTGGAGGGCCTCCTACCCTTGAACTTCTTGTGGAAAATATGATTCCTTTAGTGCTTCCTCTTTCGGTGCTCTGCGCTGTGCTTACTGCTGCCGCGTGGAGTTGGTAAGGGGTGGGCTTGAGGAGTCAGCCTGGGCTCAGGACCCTGCTTGGCTTTCCTGGCTAGAGCTGGGGCAATTCACACAGGGGAGCAGAGGGAAGAGAGGTTGGGGTTTAAGCCTTCGGCATACATTGTGCTTACCTGGATTCCAACCTCAATTCCTTCACATTAACTCAGTAAATGTTAGCTACTGTGTGTACAAAGGCAACTTTCACACAGCCTACAGCTCAGATTCCTAAACCACCCAAGTGACTCAGAACTTATGTGGATTGTGGAAAATGGATGGAGGTGGAAGAAAGGTATTGGATGGGTTTCGTGGGGACCCTGAAGCAGGCACCTGTCCAGGTTTCCCCCTGAGTTTCTCAGTGTGGCCTGGGTGCTCTGCAATTCCCTGGCTCCTGCAGGCCTGGAGAGCTGACGTTCAGGGGTGGAGCTCGGAACTGTTCTTGAATAACTCACTGGCATTCGAAAGCAAACTGCAGTCTGGGAACCACATTTTGTGTAATATAATCCTCCCTGGCCTTCGTGAGGATAGTCACGGAGACAGGGGCTCACTGCCCCTCTTGCCAGCTCTTTGTCTCTTTGGACCAGATTTTCTTTGAATAGGGTCCTTCTCAGCACCATGGCCTTCAAAGAGAAATGAGAGGCGCAGAGAGGAGAAAGGGAAAGTGGGGTCCCGCAGCAGCGAGGGGAGGGGGACCAAGGAAACAGCAAAGTGCCTGATTTGGGGGGCAGAAGGCCGGCCAGCCGCTGGGGCGAGGGCCGGGGAGCCGGGAGCCAGCTTCCGCACAGTGCATCGTGCTGGGTTATTAAAGGGAAGAAGAATGAGCCTCTGTATCTCTGCAGAGCAGGGCAAGAGTCATCAGCAGACTTTATTAAAATCCTTTCCTCACCAGTGAAAGACACTTATCGCTCTTCATCAGCAAAGCCCTCTCTTTTTGAAAAGGAAAATCAACTTAACAGGTGGCGACTGTCCTTTCAGTCCTGTGAAAGAGTCCTGGACTGTCTCTCAACAGCCCCAAACTGGTGGGCTGACAGAACACCCCCAAAATGGCAGGAGAGGGACGTGGGGTCCTGGGTGTTCTTGGCACTGACTTCACAAGGGGGACCTCTCCCCTGTCACAGAGAATGTGGGGGTGGCAGCAGCAGCAATACCTGGATGCAGCCGGTGTCCAGGGCGGGTGACCACTGCAGAGGGCCTGGCCCCTAATGGAGCGCTGCTGTGTGGCCGCAGGGCCCTCGCTGGCTGGCCTTCCTCGCCTGCCTTCTTTCCTTCTATCCTGCACCCCACCGGTGGCATCACTCCTGAGCATGTCGCCCTTTTGAGGACAAATGCTCAGAAATTGTCTACTAGGGCCAGAATCCATCCACACCCCCTAGTCTGGGCCCTTAGCCTGAGGCTCTTTCCAGACTGGCCACAAAGGGCCTTCTCCCCTCTAGCCACCTCCCCCGACCAGGCTGCAGGCTAGCAGCACCAGTCACACTTCCCCAAAGCCACCTGCCTTGCACGCCTCCCTCTTTTGCTCAAGGCTGTCACTCAGCCTGCAACACCTTTCTCCCACTTCTCTGTCAGGTGATCCACTTAATGATCCAGCTCAAATGTCCCCTCCTCTGGGAAGCCCTCCCTGACCTCTCCAGGCAGAACTAATTATTTCCTCCTCCAGGTTCCCATAGCAGGCATGCTACTGTTTTAACAATTACCACACTATGTTCTAGTTGGCTGTAATCCCTTGTTTATATCTGTCTCTCTTCATTACAGGGAGTTCTAGCAGAAAGAGGAGGAGGGCTTTATCTTACTTCTCTTTGTGTCTGTCATAAGACTAGACATAGTTCTTCATAAAAATACTGGCATCATTCCTTCAGCACTCTGAACGTCCTTCATGTGCATCACTTCATGTAATTCTCCAGGTTATTAAACCCATTTCACAGACAAGGAAAGTGAGGCCCAGAGGAGTAAAATGTCCTGTCTAAGGATACATGGCTGGTTTGTGGCACTGGAAAAATAAAAAGCCAGGACTGTCTGAGCTCAAGAAAGGTTTGCTGACTGACTGACTGACTGACTGACTGACTGACTGACTGACTGACTGACTGACTGACTGACTGAATCTCTTGCCCATCTTTTGTGCCAGCAGCCCTTTAGGCAAATAGGCAGAGGGGCCTGAGTGGGGCCCAGCTCCCCAGCCAGATCCCACCAGTCCATCCCTCCCTTCTCCCTGTGCGCTGACGATGCTCTGAAGACTTTGGCCATTTCCTCCCCCACACAGTAAGGCTCTGCAGAAAGGTCTCTGTCTCCTTCTCAGAATTAGCCCCTAGCACTGCACCATGCTCTGTGTCCCCAGTCCAGCAGCCCCTTGTGGCCCTCTCCTCCCTGCCCCCCTGATGAGCCCCACTATGCAGTTAGCGCTTCGGCTTCTCTTTCTCCAGAATCTCAGTCCCCAGCGCTCCTGCAGCCTCTGGCTAAGTCCAGGAAATGCTGCACAGATGAGTGTTGTTGTTTCTGCCTCCAGGTTTCCCACAGCTCTGGAGGGGGTGAGAGCCCTGGGCGGCTGCCCTAGCTTCTTCCTCCTCTGGGGGTTCAGGAGTAGTGCCTCTCATCCTAAGTCCCCAAAAGTCAAGAACAACTCTGATTTGCAACTTTGTGAGTTTATGAGAACAACAGCTGAATTTTCCCCCCATCTCTCCAGGCCCCAGAATCCCCAGGCCAGGTAGGTGCCTGCAGATAGATGCCCAGGGAGTGGTGGGCAGGTGACATCACAGGAAAAGCTGAGAGCATTCCACACATACTTTCTCAAATATGCCACTCTCCATCTCAATGGACTCTACCCCTGCAACAACCTTTGTGCCACTCCCGGGATTCTAGGAAGGATGGTGTTTCTTCTCTTTGAAGCTGGCCCTCCATTCCTACTGTGCCCATTGGGCAGCAAGTCTTCAGCTACTGGGGCAGGCCAACAAGCTCTGCTGACTTCCTCTCCATGTGTTTCTGGGGACCCTGGCATAGGAAGTGGGCCCTGCTTTTCAAGACCAACACATATAATCTCATTTCTATGTATCAATTAACTGAAGATAACTGAATATCAGTTATATACTAGGTTCAGGGGCACCTTGTGGTGTACAGTTCCTGGTGGAGCAAGTCACCTGCTTCACTCGTGGTTCCCTAGTGCCTAGAACAGTGCCTGGCACATAATGGGCACTGTGTAGTGAGAATTTGGTACTTAACTAAATGAATGATCACTGTGCTTATTGTACTTCTCTGTTTTTTCCAGAGATATTTATCTACTAGCACTCCCCTTCAACCTCTTTTATTCTGGGGACTGCTGTCCACCTTCCACCCAACCATGTCTCAGCTAATTTTCATCTCTCAATAGCTAACGATCCCCACTGCTGTGACATCCCTCTGAAGGTCCCAAAGCTCCAACTCATTCATTTCCATCAGCAACAACTCTTCACCCTTTTGGGGTGTCTCTTCTCTCTCCAGCTCCCATATCTGTTCTGTCTTTGCTCACCTGTACCATGATGAACCTTTTTAACAAAGAACTTGGTCATCTCTTGGTGACCCCTGCCTTCCTGACCCGCCACCTTAGCAGTCTTTGGGTCTGAACATTCTTCAGCCTGATATTTTTTCTCTGCAAAGGGAGATTGCTCCAGAACCCTGCAGATTAGCATCACCAGAAATGCATGCTGACTGGCTTCAGTGGCTTGGCAACTCTTTTAAAAATGTGTATTTAAACAATTTTCTAAAGGGAAAAAAATCTCTTAACCTCCTCACACCAACTGTTTACATAATTCAGTGACCTTTTATGAACCATATCATTATATAATCATCATTTTCCAGGGTAGAAATCAACTTATCCATCCTATTTTATACTCTGCCTTCTTCACCTAACATTTTTCTCTATACACTTTCTCGTGTATTGACAGAGAAGTCATATTTATCAGTTGAAATGGTTATATAATATTCCATCATGTTAATGTCCCATAGTTTGCTTAACTATCACCAATTGTGGAGCATTTGGGTGGTTTCCAGAATTTTCCTGTTATGAACAGGGCAGCAATAAACATTTTTTTTGCAAATAGCTTATATTTCCTTTTCAGTTATTTTCATGGTATACATTCCCAGAAGACAGATTATTGGGTCGAAGGCTGGAAATGCATTTTATGGCTGTTGCTGTAAGGAGCCACACTGCTTCCCAAGGAAACTGTACTAATTTGCAATTCTCTGGTCTTTTATTCACATGTGGTAGCCTCCCATGGAATTCCTCCAAGGGTTGTTCAAATCCCCGGGGCCAGGGGCAGCCAGCCACTCTCACCCTTCAGAGGTGATTTTCTAAGAAAATTACAGGCACATGTCACTGAGTTTCCTCAACTTCCTTCCCTGTCAACAGTTCTATTTTCACCCTGGCTCCTCTCCTAGGCTGATCTCTGAGGAAGAGGTGTCCAATTTCCTCCCCAAACAAACCTCCCTGCCTATATATTTGACCTCATTCTCTCCTGTCTCTTCAAAACCATACTGCATTAGTTATTCCACTCTTTCCACATCATCCATCTCTCCCTCTTCTTCTGCTCTGTCCCCACAGCCTGAAAATATCCTCAAGTCTCCATTTCCTAAATGCAATAAGCAATTTTCCCTTCTCCCCCTGCACTATTCTCTTCTTGTCACCATCAATCTTTCTGAAGTAATAGTCTTCATGGCACCCTTGCATATCCCGCTCCTTCTCCGTCTTTGGCTGTCTTTCATGGATGACCGACACTCAGATAAAGTGGCCACCTCAAGGCCACCAATAATTTTCTTAATTATGCAAACAAATGACCTTTTATCAGCCACCATCTCTACTGCCCTGCTGGCCAACCCCTCCTCGCTGAAACTTCCTCCTACTGGGGTTCCATGCAGTACAGTTTCCTGCTCTCCTACCAGACTGTTCCTCCAGAAGCATCTATTCTTGGCCTTTTTAGTGAGTTTTTCCTTGCATAGCAAAGAAAAGAATGGGGTGGAATTGATTCCACTGTCAACTCTAGATGGGAAACTCTGGCCCCCCCTCAGGCCATTAGATGGCCCCTTCCTTCTAAGGAGATAGGCCAGGAAAAACCAGACCAGAGCAATCAACATGGAGATTCAATAGGGCAACGCTCAAGATTCTGTTTGATAGTAGAGGGGAAATAGTTCTTTCTTTTCTCGTGGGTATAAATCAGAAAGCTTATAAACCTAATTGCTGTTGGTCACCATTTTGTGGGAATACAAGAGGAAGAGGAAACCAAAACTCAGACAAGAACAAATATAGAGAACTGAAGCACAATGGGTCCAGATACCTGCTTGAACCATGCCAAAAGCCCACTCCACTGGATTTTTCAGTTATAGGAGTCAATCAATTCCTTGTATTGTTTATGTCACAACATGTAAAACTTTCTGTTATTGGGAGTTGAAACACGTAACCTCATAGTCCTCTTCACCATCCTCCCATCCTATCTATAGCTCTTGGCACTCTCCTGCCTATGGTTCTCCCAGTGGGGATTCCTCTGCACCCCTAGATAACACCTGTCTCACCTAGCATTAGGCTGACTTGTGGTATGTGATCTATGAAGCTCTAATCTTAGCATTTCATATCACAATTTTCGCGACCACTGCCCAGGCTGTCCCAAGTTTTCAGTTGCCCAAGTTTGCAAGGTGAGGGATGTCCACACACTGGTCTGCTCTACAGTCTCTAGCCAACCAGCTGCCAGGACCTTACACTTGCCTCTGGCTGCATCCCGAAGTTTAGCACCTCCCTCTCTGGACTCTGTTCCTGCTTGGTCTTCCTGCCTCCTAGCTATTCCAGCTTCTGCCACCCTACACAACTTTATCAGAAACATCTACCTAACACAAAGCAATTCTGCATTTCAGGGAGGTCTCAATAGATTTGGTGCAAACTTTTCATCCTAAGTCTAAGTCCTCTACTACATATTATTACACCACCATCACACTCGCCAGTGCCCAAATTGCAGGAAGACGGGGCTATTTACTTGTTCCTTCCACTGTGAGATAAATCCCACCTGCATCACCTCCCCTTCAAAGTTCATCTACTGAATCCTACTCATCCTTTGAGACTCACCTCAAAAGGCATCTCAAAGAGTACTCTGGTTTCCCCAAATAGATATGTGTTTCCTTTTTTGAATCCCCACAATGTGTCACTGCTCAGAATAGAAAAGTTGACTTTATTTTTGTATCCCCTATGCACACATCACAGATCCCCGATGCTCAAGAAATGCTCATTAAATTAGCCTGAATCAAGGGCAATTTATAGAGATGAGAAGGTTCCTGTGAAGGATTCTTATTCTTAACTGTAGATTCACCAGAAACTTTTTTCCGTTTTCTTTTTCAAAATGCCAGCTAGGCATTTATCAAGTCAACAAATATTTACTTAGTGCTAACCATGTGCAAGTTAACACTGTAATCTGGGAGAAGCCAGCTTTGAAATGTTATGCTCTGGGATGACTCAGAGCTGCGGTTCTCAGAGTGTGGTCCATATGGACGCTCCTGGAAGCCAAGGGCTGACATTCCTATCAATATTTAGGGCAAACTCTGAGCTGGATAGCTACTGAGGCTAGTGGAAAAGAAGCAACACACTAAGAATCTACAGTTCTGAGTTCTGGGCCTGGATCATTCACGACATAGCTGTGTGACCTTGAATAAATCTTTTAACTTCTCTGTGACTCTGTTTTTTCTTTACTGTTTACATCAGGCTTTGAAAAATAGAAATTCCCTGGACTCAACCCAGTGTTTTCTTTGGGGACAAGACTTGGGGAGTGGAGGGGGGTTTGCGTAGAAATTAGTGTGGAAGCTATTGGATTAAGTAATAATTTGAAATTTTTGTAGTGAGCAGTAGAAATGTAACAGGGTGGTCCTCAGGGAAAAGTGAGGTTCCAGGTTCCCTACCCAGCCGGGGAGGGGTGGAACTAAGCAGGAAGAAGATGGAGCTGGAGAGGAGTTGGATAAAGAAGGAAGGAAGGAGAGCAAGGAGGAGAGTGGGAGGAAGTACATGGACCAGAGAGCCTTGTGAAGAAGCTACACTTGCTTCTTGGCCTTGGACCTGTACTAGGGATTTGGGGTGCATGGAAGGAGGCCCTTGGACCAGACATGCGACAGACCCATGGAGAGGTTAACAGTGGCAGTCTTCATCTTTATTTTGATTTTGCTCTTCTCCTTCTGGACTTGTCTGGCCCCTTCTGCCCTTTCCTGTGGATCCCACCTGAAGGTGCCTTAGACTATGGCAGGCTTTTGACAGTCCTGCATTGGCCCAGCTTGTCTGGCTGGGCATTCACCCATGAGGAGATGGGTAACTCGGGGTGTTCCATGTGGAAATTATTTTATCTATTCTTGCTCTTCTCTTCTCTTTGCAGCACACTAGTTGTATTAATGTTCTTTCCATGCAAGGTCTTGCACTCTATAGTATGTTTTGTCTTGATGCAGCTGGTGGCTACTTAGAGCGGGCAGGTTTGCAGGTGCCAGGGTACCCTCGCCCTACCCTGTAACCGAAGGGTGAGGTGATCTGGAGGGAGCCTTCTACTAACAATGTGTCCATGGAGGAAGGTTAGAGAAACTATCCGTTACCTGCTGCCTGGGGCCCAGCCCTGGAAGCAAATGCAGCTGTCTGCCTGCTGCTTGCTGCTCCCTTCTCTGAGCCTCCCGCTCCCTTTCTTTGCTCCATTTCCCCTCTTTTCTTATCTCCCCTTCTTTCCCTCCCTTCCGTCCTTCCTCTTTTCTTCTTTCTTTGTCTTTTTCTTCTCTCTCTTCCCTTCCCCCCTTCTTTCTTGCTCCTTTTCTTTTTCATTCCTTTCAAAATCCCCTTGGCACTGGGTTAAACACATCATTAGCAATACATTCATCTGCACTTACCTAAATACTTTCTTGTCAATGAAGTCTTTCCAGCTCTTTCAATCCTATGTGAACATTTCCTGCTCAGAACTCTCACAGCACTTTGAACCTCTGTATGTCATTAATCATCCCATGGCTTGTAAAATTTCTAGGTCTACTCCGCTGTGTGCCCCCGAGGGAAAAGGCAATTGAATTCATTTTTTCCCCCTCTACGGTGCCTAGGAATGTGTGTTGCACATATCGATAATAATGTAAAAAATATGTAAAATAATGTAAAAATAATGTAAAAATAAAAAATTATTTTTATGTCGTAAAAATTAGTTTAATAAGTATTTTAACAGACATTAGAGAGTAGCAGGCACAGCCTATTTACAGAAAGGGTTAATAAATGAATTCCTCTATCTTCCTATTCTTGCACTTGTTTTATCCTCGTGGAGACACAGGAATGTGCAGCACAATGCCTCTGTCCTTGGAATCAGAGACCTGCGTTTGAAGGTTTGTTCTACTTCTCTGTGGCTGGGCAGTCCTGGGTAAGTTCTATAACCTCTCTGAACCACGATTCCCCCTGTAAAGTATACACAGTAGTGCCTATTTTCAGGGTTGGTGATAATTAACGGCAATTACCTGTGGAAACATCTGGCACATAGAAGATCATTTTAAAATACTAGTTAAATGAAATTCTTCCCTTCCCCCCACAGTTCACCTCCATTAGAATGTCCCTTAGGACAAACACTGGCTTTTCTAATTCTTTCTCTCCAGATTTGTATGCTGCGTCTTGGTGTACTGCATACAAAGATGTGCAGAATACATTTTGTGGACTCTTAAAAATAGTCAATGTCATAAGGTGAAACACATATGGAAAACACTCAGACTGAAATGAATAGACTATTTATTAGGATTCTTTGTTGCAAGGTCCATAAACCCAAATCAAACAAGCTTAAGGGTAGGGGGTGGGGAGGAAAGAATTTATTAACTCCAATACTTGGGAAGTTCTAGGGTAGTTCTGGCTTTAAGCATAGCTGCATGCAGGGGTTAAAATCTCAAAGTCAGGAAGCTCTCTCCTTTTTTTCCAGCTCCAGGCTCTGCCTCTCTGCTTCATTCTCAGGTGGGATCTCTCTGGCTTCTGTCTTGCTTGCCAACATGGACAGAGGCCCTTCTATCTTTGTGTGCACATGAAAATCTCTTGGGAGGATTCTCGTTGACGTGGAGTGGGTCCTGGACCAGTTTGTGGGTCTGAAGATGGAGAATTGCTATGGGTTCCGTCTGGGTGGGTCCCACATCTGCCCCTGTGGCCCGGGAAGAGGACACAATAGTGGACAGACCCACAGATCACAGGAATGGGTGGGGGGCAGGTTTCTCCAAAGGAAGGTGTGTTGGCAGACAAAGTCAGCTTGTTCAGCACACAACTAGAAATTAACAACCATTTCCCAAAAGATTCCTGATGCTTAAATTTACTGCTTTGTGATATTTAAAAGATCCAGCTTCGTTTACTCATTCGCGTATTCATTCACTGCTGTTGGGGAAAATCAAATCATTTTGAGTGTCTTCTAAGCTCCAGCCCCAGTGCCACGGGTGGGGGTAAATCAGAAATGAGGACAAACCTGGGTTTCCTTTCACAATTTCCAGTCCAATAATGGCTCAAAACCTCTCTCTGCATAGACTTCTATGTTCCTAAAGTGCTCACCGCTATATAGGAGACTTGGCTTCCAGGAAAGATATTCCAGAAGATTCCGGTCACTGTGTGTTATTAACTGGGAGGAGGATCACTTTATCCCGCTACCACCCATTTAGCATAATCCCTTTGTTGCCTGAAAGGCCCTTTCCTGGTAGAGATCAGAGTCAGGCTATAGGAGGGAAGGACAGGTCTGGCCAGTCTTTTCAGAAGCTCATGCTCTATGCTGGAGAACATGAGAACTGGGGTGTGTTTTGTACTTGTAATTTAAACATTTTTTAATTTATGGTAAAATATACAAGACTTACCATTTTAGCCATTTCTAAGTTCAATTCAGTAGCATCAAGTACAGTCACGTTGTGTAAACAATCTCCAGCCTTGAAACATCTCGAAACTCCAGCCTGCATTCTCCACCCCCTCGCCCCTGGCAGCTGCTTCTCCGCCTTTACTGCCTATGGATCTGATTTTTCTAGGCAGCTCATATAAGTGGAATCATGTAATATTCCACTTGGGATTATGCTTGATTCCTTTTGGAACTGACTTATCTCACTAAGCTTAACATCCTTAAAGTTCATTGAGTTACAACCTACATCAGCATGTCTTGCCTTTTTAAGGCTTATAGTATTCCACTGTGTGTATATGTCATGGTTTGGTTCTCCATTCATCCTTTGATGGACACTTGGCTGTTTCTTGTGACTGAGCATACACTGGTCTCTCTGGAGAGAGCCTGAGGGTACCCAAGGGCAGGCCCAAGCAGAGGCCTAGAGTCCTGCACCAGTGGGCTGCTCGAAGGGCTAGCCCAGGGCTCAGGGGCCCTCTTCTGGAGTAGGTCGGGATTAAGGGAAGGGACAGTTTCCTCAGTTAGGGGAAGTGTGTCCATGAATGAAGGAGAGGATCGAGAAGAAAGAGAATGCCAGACCTGATCTTCCTCACCATTTGTTTAGCACCAGTCCTGATTTCACACTTTGTTGACCAATCTTCGGAACTCTTGTCAGGTCATTAGAGGTGACTTCCAAAGTAGGACATTGTTCTAGTTACTTTAGGAGATCTCTGTGCTCATTCTCCAAGACCCACCTCCCTGCTCCGCCAAGCTCTGCCAAGCTTTTCATCAAAGCCGCCAGCAGCTGCTGGAACCCAGTCCACGCCCCACAGAGCCTGGCATCCCCCCTCTGCTCTTGCCAGCTCCAAGTGCACATTTCTTGCCACAGTGCCCGTATCAGACTTGGTAATTTATCTGTTGTCCTCTCCAGACTGAGATTTGCTGTCTGCCCAGCGAGCCTTAGCCCCTGGCCCTGAAAGCGTGGATGTTCAAAGTAGCTTTGTTGGAAGGTAGAAAGGACAGTTACACTGATTAAATGAGAGGGGGCGGCTGCTTGGGTGGCACCTAGACTGTTAGCAAGAGGCTGAACCAAATAGAAGTAGAGATTCTAAGAGACTTTGAAAAGGCTGCTGAAGACACGGGAATTGCTTGTTGGAACTAGGTGACCCAGGAGCTAGTTTCACAGTGCAGTAGATCAATACTGCTCCTTCTGAGGAAACAAGCAGAATCAATGGCAGCTGCCCCAAGTCTCTGAGCAGACCTGAAAGCCATGGGGCCCACGGGTGGTGGGTCCATGCCAAATTCGTACTTGAAATCATACCTGAGCCACGAAAGGCCCTGTGGACAAGCACGTGGCATGGAGGAACATACAGTTGAAGGGCCCAAGTAGTCCTTAGACGTCGAGGCTGGCGTTTCCTCCTGCTTTCCTCCACTCCTCTTCCCACCGTGGACATTGCTCATTGACGTCACACGTTTGCTGGCCAAGGAGAGACACAGCCTCAAAATGTTGTCACCAGTGTTTCAGGCAGCTGCCGCCAAATGTGTGGCTGGAAATTAATTTGAAAGCTTTTTGCTTTTCTTGATCTAATCCACCCTAACTGTATGCCAGGAGGACTCCCCCTTCTAGGACTTTCTGGAGGGCTGCTCTAGAGGCTTTGTAAATGTATTTCATTGTTGAATAGCTCTAATTGTTAAACCTCCAATTCAATTAAAATGAGTCATGTTTATACAGCAGGGAAGGCCTGGGGGTAGAACTTGAGAAGGTGCTGTTCATCAGTGGGATGGAACTCTCCTTCCCTGTCAGGTCATCCCATTGGTCCTATATCTTCCTTCTGGACCACGCAGAGTAGGTGCTCCTTAAGTCATATGCCAGCCCCATGTGTGACTTGAAGATTGAGCCGAAGCCTCCCACCTTGGCCTTTCTTTTCTAGAGGAATCACCTGATAGTTGCTAGCTATTTCAGGGTTTGCTTTTCAGACTCCTCACTTTCTAGTTAGCCTCTTGTGGTCATGACCAAAATTGTCCACATCCTTCTTAAATTGTGAAATCCAGGATAATCACAGTACTCCATGTGTGATCTTCGCACTCACAGTACAAGAGAATTTAGATGAGTCTTGGCAGGTGACAAGGAGTTCACTGAGTTGATGAAGCAGGTCAGATGTCTCTGGACAGGGAGAATGTCTGTGAAAATGTTGACTATAGCTTGTTTGGGGTGGATGATGCAAACACATGTGCGGACCAAGTTTTATTATTTTTCACGACATAACAATTCTTAGAATTATAGAACTCCGAGTTCTAAAGGTCCTTAAGAAAAGCACAACTGCCCACATGATGTTTAAGTTGCCAGGCTACACTATTCCTTGCAAAAGATTGGCGGTCTTGAGTATCTACTCTAACTGGGAACTTTATTCTTTTGTGAAGGCAGGTCGTCCAATATTGTTATTACTCAAGAAGTCATACTCTGTTACAGTTCAAGCCGATCTCTCTGCAGTTAGTCATTTTCCAGAGTTATTGACTGTTTTCTTTGCTCAACACTATTCTAGGCACTGACCGTGCAAGGGCATATGTGTGTCGATGGATGTCTTATTTTTTCTTAAGTACTGGGTATAGGCCAGAGGTGTTTGTGTGTGTGTGTTGGGGTGGGGAGGGGGCGGAGAGGATTTACCAGGGGCAGAGTGGGGAGCAGAATAGGCAGATCTACTGAAACACCCTGCTGAGAGGAGCAGTAGGCAAGACAGAAGAGGTCTGCTGTGCCATGTGGGTCAGTTCCCTGGCTGTGGATGGAACTCAGGCTATAGTAGTGATAGTGCTAAGACTTAACCCCTAGGACACTAGGGAGGCCCCAATGAATGCCTTAGATTTTCAGTGTCAAGAATAGGGCCCACCTCTTCTCAGTTAGCAAGTAAATATTTGTGGAGTGAATGAGTTAATCTTCTTGATATCCTCTAAAAATCTAGCAGGAGTTGATATTAACATTTAGTACTTGGCCATAGTTTCTAGAAACAAATCCATTCTTTTAGAAAATGAACCCAAATAGTTTCTCATTTGAATTCTTTTTTATGGTTTCTCAAAGATTTTGACCATGGCTCTGAGATTTGCAAATGCTTTCAGTTGTCTGGGATATTCCCCTTAGGTCTAGGAACCTCGACAAATTGCATGAAGAGAAGATTCACATCTAGCATAAAGTTTACAATCTTAACTCAGCATAGAGCTCTGGAAGTGACATATCATTGGAATTTTCCTTGAATAGCTTTAGCATTACAATGATGTGTGACTCTTTGGCTGTGGACTCAAGGAATAAGTTTGTTTGTATTAGGAGCCCTAAAGTATGAAGAATATAGATCTCTGAACACCTGCTTCCTATTAGTTAAGTGTGACACCTTTTCTCTAGGAAGCATTTGGGGACTGAGTCTAGGGACTACTGGAGCCTGACTGTCTAATTTTGAATCCTAGCTCCTCCTCTTACTGGTCTGATATATGACTATGGGCAGGTTACTCAATGACTATATGCGTCAGTTTCTTCATCTGTAAAGTAGGATAATAATAGCATTTGCCTCATGGGGTTATATTAAGGACAAAATTCCATAATGTATATGTGTCTTTAGACCAGAACCTGGCACATAGTATTTCAATTAATACTAGCAATTATTTTATTACCTCTCATTTCATGTTCAAACCGGGGCATATGCTCAGTGGGTGGAAAGACAGGCATGATGTGCTAGACTATTGAAATTATAATTGCTTTCAATCTCTCTGCCTCCCTTTGCTGTTTCTCTCTTTCCCAAATGCTGATAGTTGAATTTGTCTGATGTGACCTTGCTATCAATTGTGTAGGTGTTTCCTTCTGGTAGAATTTTCTACATTCTTATATTGACTATCATGCATTGTCCAGCGTGAACCCTTTTGCAAAACTGGAAAAGGCTAGGAAAAAATTCCCAAAGTCGGATAGCTCGGCCTCCTTGTCCCTGTTATTCCATGCACATTCCCATGATTTCCACAGAGGACATGAGTCTTTTCTTGATTGTCTCCTCCAAACATACTTATAGTACTTATACTTATAGTATCTCTTACCCATTTTTTTTTTTAGCTTTTCTGGAGCATTTGACTCCTTCTCCAACTTCAACTTTTCGGACATTATTCCCACAGATTCATGTACTGCCCTTTTAGCATGAGAAAAAAAAAAGTCAGGGAGAAAGGAAACACTGCTGAAAATTCATGAAAAATAGCCAATCAGGTTTTTTTTCATGTGAAGAACAGAAGAGAGAGAGGAAGCCTGAGGAGTTGGCACAAGGAGAAAAGGAACATTTGCTGTACAGGCAGCAGGAGCTGCTGCCCTACCTGAAGTGATGAATCCCCTGAGGCCAGAGCTGCAGGAGCAGCCCACCTGAGATTCACGCTGACACCAGGGCTGCCAGCAATCTTTGACCCATCTGGGAAGTTCCGGTTTTTACAAGTATTTGTTTTTCTTCTAAGCCCTGGGATAGAATTACCTGCTCTTGGGCTGATCCTGAGAATAGGGAAGGAAATGTTACACAAGAGCTCAGTAAGTGTCAGATACTGTTATTAATATCACCCCTTAACCCAGCACCTGATTCATTCATTCACTCCACAAATATTTGCTGAGCACTTGTGTTCCAGGTACAACACAAAACGCTGATAAAAAGATGAAGTAGAGGTGTAGTGAGAAAGAGCAGAAGGGCCTCCTAAGGCCAGGTAACGGTGGTTACCTTGGGTTTGGGTGGGGCGCCTGGAAATAGTCCTAGCCAGTGACCCCAGGAAGCACCAGGACAGAACCGGAAGGAGCAGATAGAGCAAGGAGCAGGTTACTGGTGGGAGCAACTGGGGCTCAGCCCTATTGGGGATTTCTAGAGCTAGTGTAGAAACTGTCTTGGTGTCGCTGTGTGTGAAGGTGAGAATCTGGGTGTTCATCTATTCACTCCACCTTCTGGCCCACTTTGTCCCTGGCCAAGCTGTGTGTGTTCACAGCAGTAGAAAGCCATGGCCATGCATGAAACAACCGCAGTGTCTGTCATGTGCACTTACAATCACAGAACAAGAAGGTGCCTCCAGAGAAGTTGGGTCCAAGAAGCTTTCGTGGAAGAGGCGAGCAGTGTCCTATGCCACGGATGTTCAGCAGTGCTTGGGCAGAGAGTGCCTGCTTGTTGGCCATGCGAATTGGACTGAGAATTCTGGCTAAGCTTAAAAACAGCTCTACTTACCACCTTGCTCCTCGGGTTTGGGAGGTTGAGATAGGGCGAGACTGCAGGTGGCTGACACCCTTGCAGGCTGGCCTCTCTAGGACCGAGGAATGAGAGACTAGTGAGCAGTGAGCTGGTGTTTACCTTTTGCAGAGGAAGCCTGAGGATTTTTCTGGGTCTCCTCTTCCCCGGATTTCTGTGTGTGGATGAGGTGCTTCCTCAGAACAGCCTCACAAAGCTGCCATCCATCCCGCAGCTCTGCCCCGCCCCCACGCTTGCTGCCCCGCCCCCTTCATCAGCACCACTTCCCAATTAGACCAAGGATGTGGCAGTCGGGTGCCCAGAACTGCTCTCCCCACCTTCAGTTTGCCCTGAGCAGAGTTCAGATTGCACATTTCCCGACACTCAGAGAGGCCCATTAATATTTAGCAAGTTACATTTTCAAAGCACTTTGCTAACACAAATTGATCTTTTCGGCACCCCCTTGCGAAACAGCTCAGTCCTGCTAGCCCTACTGGGGACGAGGGGCTTTGGGAAGATAAGCTACTTAGGCAAGAGCCAAGACTGGCGAGTGATAGATTCAGATGAGAAGCAGAGGTCGATGACACCAGTTGTCTGGGCCTTCAGACAGAACTCCAGAGTGGCCCCAACACCCCTTCCTGCTTTAGGGTGTCCTGGAACAAGTCCAGCCCCGAAAGATTGAAATAGAATCAGTTTTTCATCTTTAAGATTGACCTACTTAGAGGCCAGCTCATATGTATGGAGTGTTTACTATGACCGGAGCTAGGTACTTCACATGGATTTATCACTTAACTAATCATAAGTCAACTCTTGCTCACCTTCTAATGGGCCACTACTGTTATTATTTTGCTCAGAACACCAAGGTACAGAAAGATTAAGTAACTTGCTTAAAGTTGCACAGCAAATATTAGTGGAACTAGCATTAAACTTAAACTATTTAGCTTAAACTATTAGGAACCAACTTAAAGGTGGATAGAGGGACCAGACCAAGCAGAATGATTCTTTCTAGAGTTCTGCCTGCTTCCAGGCAATTTATTGTGTGCTTTGTAAGATTATTTTTGGAGGTAAAGCAATTAGGTGGTGGTGGTGGTAGGGCTGTCTGCAAAAGTGTGCTTGAGGAATGAAAGTGTAAACTAAAGTTGCTGGTTACTTGATTCCCTCTGAGTTTGCCTTTGGCAGCCCTTTCCCAGCTCTGCCTAACAGGCCAGAGAGGACCAGTTCACCTGATAAACAAACGTGGGGCCTGAGAACCATATACTGCAATGCTCTGCTCTGGTGGGTGGAGACCCAGGTAAATCATGAGGATTTGGTGGGAAGCACCGTAACCAAGGATGAGGAGAGCTAGCTCACTGGGAGGAAGAGGAGGTAGAAGGAAAGTGTCAGTCCAGAGAAGCGGAGAAGGTTTGTGGAGATGAGATGAGCTGGATTCGGAGGGGGATGGAGGATGGAGAGAATGGCATTCCAGGGAGAGGAAACGCCATGTGTCAAAGGAGAGAGGTGTGAAAGGACACGGCAGGTCTGGAGAGCAACAAGAAGTTCTGTCTGCCTGGAGTCAGCTTCCTGCTTTCTTACATGGGCTGATTGGGAATCACACTGCCCTAAACGAGGGGACAGTGTTACAAATTCTAGGGTACCCATTGAGAATATAACTGTTGGTGACAAGTCTAGCCAAATTCTTGACATTCTGTTGTTGAGTAGAAAAGATGACTTTTGGACAAATATTTAGCTGTCTCAATGGTACAGTGCTAGTGGTAAGGGATCACGGCTGTCTGAGTACTGTGGGGCCCTGGGAAAGAGTATGGGACTGGGAACCAAAACTAGAGAGCAGGTCACTCTATTTCTACTACTCTTAAGGGGGGAAAATAAAAAAAAAAACACCTACTTGTCCCCTACTTATCTCTGTCCCTTGTGAGACAAACTTTGTGTAATGTGTATGCTCCCTTTTCTGCATTAGGAAAAGGTTTAAAGAAGCATTTTCCATCCATTATATGACTTTATATGACTTAATCTTCATGATTATCCAATGAGGTAGCTACCTCAATGGAGTGTAATGAGGGAGCTGAGGTTTAGGAACCACCTAAGGTTATATGCTTCATAATAGACATTTTCTATTATACCTCCCACCACAGACCTTCCCTCACACCTTCCCCACCCTCCCCCTCAACACCTGTCCCACCCTCCACCTTGATGCTGGGCAAGGTAGGCCTGGATTATGAATTTCTAAAGGCAAATGCTGAGGTGGTTAAACTTGGGGTATAGAAGAGGCTTATTAGAACTCAAGAGCCCAGTTCTAAATATTGAGAGGCTCAGTTGGAGCTGAGCCGTGAGATTCTAAGTGGCAGAAGTTACTAGATTATTTCTCAGTTATATCTCTAAGGAGTCAAGTTGTTCTCAGATCAAGATGAATGCATGGGTGTAAAATCGCCAAATGCTTCCCTCCAAGTGGGCATTGCAGCACTGGATAGCCTGGTCATCATGAGCTTTGAGGTCAAGAGGCAGCTAGAATAGTACAGTGCAGGAAAACGCATGGTGGTGGGAAGTGTGTGGAGGTGCTGGCACAGCTCACAGTTGGCTAAGAACATCAAGTGTCTTGACCTCACAAAGCCCAGAGTCAAATAGGCCAGAGTTGCTGCCCTCCCACTTTTTTTTTTTTTTTAAGATTTATTGATTTATGCATACAGAACTGGGGTAAAAGCCACAGGTGCAGGGGCGGTGAGAGGATTCACCAGAGACGGAATGGGGAGCAGAACAGGCAGAACTGAGGAAGTACACGGCTGAGGGGAGCAGTGAGTGAGCCAGGAGAAGTCTGCCGTGCCATATGGGTCGCCTCCGGGGCGGGGATGGAACTCATGCGGAAGTGGCTTTAGCTTCTTAGTGGTGTGCTTTAACCGGCTGCCACTGGGGAGGGCCTCCCATTTTTAAGGTGGCTTCAGTGTGTTGGGAGAGTTTTCTGGGTTCTTAACTTAGTCATGGGATCTGAAATCTGAAATCACTGTTTAAGACCCACCCAATTCTAGACAGTGGTAATTATTGAAGCTAGTCACAAGGGAAGAAGTCAAACACACAGAGCCCAGTAAAGTTAGGATATTTCTATGCTTTTGGTCTCAATCTTTCTCTCTCTCTCTCTCTCTCTCTCTATCTCTCTCTCTCTCTCACACACACACACACACATAGATGTATGCACTTGTGTGCACACAGAATTCTCAAGTTATGAGAGACCAGTCAGGGCGCACATGTCCACGAGACAGGTTCCCGTTTTTCCCCTCCATCTTTCGTACCACCTGGTAACTACACTATTATGTTGGGATGACAATGAAATGTCCTCAGCAGAGTTTTTTCCTTATATGTATCTTGTTCAAATTGTCCACTTTGAATGGATGGCATGGGATATGGATGGGATATGACCATCCAGAGTAGGATGGGGTCCCTCAGAATCTGAGAAGCAGGTAACCTCCGTTATCTATCTTAGGGTTCCCCAGGGTCAGACTGCTATGGTGTGGTGGTGGGGGCTGGGAATGGCTGGCATTGGGAGCATGTGTGCAGAGAATGTGTCAGTTAGCGCTTGACAGCCGGGTCTCAAGCCAGCCCGTCTTGATTCAACTTTCAGGTTTGTCATTTACTGGTTGCGTAGACCTGGCTCTCAGCTTCCTTCTGTGCAAAGTGGCCGTAACAATGAATTGTCCCTCCCCGCCTTGTGTGAGGACTGACTCAGGTAGGACATGTAAAGGGCTTTCGCACTACTCCTGGCACACCTTAAGCACTTGTGACATGTTAAAGGCTTTTATTTAGTGAAGGGAGATTCCTTTTCTAATGTGTTTCTTTTTCTTCCTCATGACCTTGACCCCTTCCCTAGTCTACATTTCTGAAGCCAATTGCTCCAAAGTCCCCTCCTTTTCTGGTTGTGGATGCAAAGGAAAAAACAGCTTGCACAAAAGCATATTTTTTTTTCCATATAGCTTACAGCCTCACTGCAAACCAAGATTCCACAGTTCGTTTTAATCTAAGAGCTAAGGGCCCTTTAAATCAGCCATTCCTTATTTATTCTGTTTAAAAAAAAAAAATCAAGGTCCTTTGGTTTCACATTCCTTTATTGTATTTTGTAAGGCAATGAGCACAAACTGGAGACTATGTTAATGTGAAATACTCTAACAATAGTAACTGAGACAGATGAGAAACTCAAGGAAGGGCAGTCACCATTTTGAATTTAGCTTTTATTGATGGGCTGAATGATGTGGAGACTCAGCGGCTCCAAGGCTAAAGAGCCCCTCGGGATTCAGGGGTCAAAGGTTTGAATAGCAATCAGAACAGCAGCTCTGGTGACCCCAGGATCTCAATTTCTCCGCCCCGCCTCCCCATACTTGATTTAATACCACTGGGCCACCTCCCAGAGCTCATAAGCCAGAGCTGTGATACTTGTTTGTACAGACTGTGTCTGATACAGGGCTTTACGTATAAGCTGTGGGGTAAGAGGCGTTGCCGAAGGAGCCTACGTTCTGCTCATCAGTCCAGGCACCCTGGAGTGGGCTGTGCCTACTGCAGAAAGGCCACTTCCAGTTTGCACCAAGGCACTAGATGGGCTAACAGCGGCCCTGTATGAAGCAACGTGACAGTGACAGGGTGCAGAGCTCAGCAAATAGGAAGGACACATTCATTCAACACACAGCCATTGAACACATACCATGTGCCAGACTCTGTCCTCGGGGGTTCAGTATATAGAGATGGATAGAAACAATTTCTGTGATTAGGTCCTCTCTTTCCTTTACCATTTCATCCTTCCCCACATTCACTCTATCAGCAAGTTCTTCTGATTCAACCTTCAAAATAACTGTCAGATCCACCCATTTTGTTTCACTGCCAGCACTTTGTTTCATTTTTCTTACCTAGACTACTGCAACAAATGAGCTCCCACTTCTATTCTGGTTCTACCAGCAGAAGCAAGAGTGATTGTATTAAAATGCGAATCAGATAATATCACCCCCTAGTTTAAAGTCTATGGTGTCTATAATTGAATTGAGTGCTCCTCATGGCCTCCAGGTTGAGCATACCTGGCCTAATTACTTCGTTATGTCATTTAGATCACTCAGCCCACACTCTCCATCTGTTTTAGTTCAGGTTCTTTAGAAAAATAGGAAGCCATCAGATGGATGTAGGTAATGTGTGCGTGTGTGTGTATGTGTGTATACACACATACATGCATGCACACATCCATCCCTATTGATATAGAGATACAAGTATATGTATAAATTTATAATTTATATGTATAAATATCAATGGGATGTATGGTGAGGAAGGAACTAGCTCATGGAGTCTAAGCAGTTTCACAATCTGCTCTGGAGACCTGGGAAAGCCGGTGGTGTAATTCTAGTCTGAGTCCAAAGACCTGATAACCAGGGGAGCCAATGGTGTAAATCCCAGTCCAGACACAGGAGAAGATCAATAGACCGAGGTCCCAGCTCAAACAGGCAGGCAAGAAGGGAATGAGTCCCCCTTCTTCTTTTAACATCCTCAGCAGACGCCTACCCATATTGGAGCAGGGGCAATCTACTTTACCAAGTCCCTGATTCAAACATGAACCTTACCTGAAAACATCTTAACAGACACATCCAGGAATAGTATTTAATCTGGCATCCTGTGGCCTCGTCATGTTGGCACAAAATTCGTCACCATACCAATCTCAGCAAAACGATTCTGTTTTTCAAACAGCCCAGCTCATTGTAGTCTCATCCCTTTGGCTAGAGTCCTCTTTCACTGAGTTCTCCCTTTGACTATCTTTTTCTCATCTTTCCGTGCTCAGCAGAAAACTCACCTCCTCAGAGAGGCTTTCCTGGGCCACCTGTTAAAATCATGTAGAATTCCAAGTCTGCCAGTTGTTGCCAGGTGTTTTATCACAAGATGGCACAGCTCAATTTCTAAGTATGCAGTTCTTTATTTTTTGGTCTTGTCTATTAGATTGAAAACTCCATAACAGTAGAGACCATGCTTATTCATTCTCTACTGTAAAACCCCTTTAACATCCTGCTAATCTCTGGTGCATAATAATAAATGCACAGAATAAATATCAATAAATATTTGCTAAACAAAGTTGTTGCAGGGAATTTATCTAAAGAGGAGTAATCACCACAATCCAATGTAGAGATGAGAAGTATGACAGAGATTGAGATGTGTTGGTAATTGACTCTCCAAAACAAAAGGCTTTGATTGGTCATTTGCTGGTAGTGTAAATACTTCCATCAGTGCTGACTTTAAGGTACTAAAATGGTTTAAAATTTGACTGGTAAATATTTAAGTTGGGTCTTCAAAGTTGGTGTGAGGTAGCTGTAGCATATCACTGGAAAAGAGATAAATATGGACGCAATGAATACCCAGGTTAAGAGAAGCATTTCATCCTAGGGGTTCTCAACATAGGCTTTCTGGAGGAGATGATATTTGATCTGTTGTTGCAGGATGATGTTTATGTTGGCTCAGGTCCTATAAGTCTACACTGCCTAATAAAGTCCTCTTCCCAGTTGCTCATATTCAACTGGTACCCTACTTAACACCCCTCTGCTTGTCTGGGAGTTTATCACATGACACAGTCCAATCCACAGAAAATCCTTCCATGTGGCTGGTGTTCTACTGGATTTGCTTTGTGTACAATAGAGGAGAATTAGGGTAGAAGTTAGTCAAGGGAGAAAGGGAAGTGTTTTCCAAACAGAGGGAGAGCTTATGCAAAGATAAGAGAGGAAGTGAGATAGAACAGTTTGGGTAAATCTAGATATGGGAGAGAGTAGGAGGAAGCTTACCCCTGACAGGCAGTGTTAGGCTAAGGAGCATAAGCTGATTCCCACCCTGGGCTGGGGCAGCTGACAGAGGAAAAGGGAAAGGGACTGATTGCTTTTCTTGTGTAATTTTTATTATTGTTAGCAACACACACACACATAGAGATGCATATAGAGATATGTACATAACATACATATATGTTTGGGGTTTTTTTTTGTGTGTGTGGTTTTCTTTTCTTTCTTTCTTCTTTTTTTTTGTGTACAAATTTTGAATAATATCTGTTTCTTCCAAGAGAATGTAAACTCCACAAGGGCAGGAACTATCTTGTTCAGTATTTTCTCTGTAGTCAACAAGACAACAAAATACATCTTGTTGTATAACTGAATCACCTGGGGAACTTCAAAAAAGTGCTCAGGCTCACTAGCCCCACGTGAAATCTGCTCAATTTCTCTTTTCTCCGAATCTCCCACTACCACAATTGAAAGGAGACAGAATAGTGTATCTGGTCTCATATTTTGTAAGTCACCCAAGGGATTCATCTGGATTCTTCTTTTCAAGCACAATTAAGTGGGTCTTTTTAAAGAGTTTTCCAAAACCTGGTATGGTGAAAAAAAACCATTTGCCTAAATGGGCCTGACTGCAATAGGGAGGTCCCTCAAGAGACACTGAAGTGCTGAAACCAGAAGGAGCCAATGTAGTTATCAGAGAAGAAATGATGTGCGTCTAAGTTAAGTCAAAGGCAGTGACAAGATTCAAGAGATCCGCAGGAGAAACGATCTGTAAGATTTGGTGACCATTTGAACATGGGTGGGGAAGAAGTGAGAAAGGAATTCAGGATAGAGGCTGTAGTGGCTGTATTAGGAAGTGGGGAGGAAAGGGTAGTTCACTTAAGTTGAGATGCCTGTGCCATCACATGAGGTGGAAGCGTCCAAGTTGGGAGCACAAATGAGTTCAAGAGAGAAGGGGCAGGACTGTCCTCTCTGCACGCCAATACCAAGAACTTTGAATCCTAATAGTTAAAGAGTTGGGCTAGAAAAAGAATCGCCAAGGAGACTGAGAATACTTGAAAGAAGGCAAGTGTATGCGTCACAGAAAACAGGTGAAAAAGAATGTACACGGTGTCGAATGGTGACTGAAGCTCAAATGAGAGTACTTGAACATAACTCCCACGAGGTGAGGCGGATTTTCCGAGAGGGTCTAAAGATGCAGTGCAGAGGAGGAAGAAGGTGAAACTGAGTTTCAACTACCTTTTCCAAGAATGTTGGTCCCGAAGCGATGGGGCGGGACGGTAAGATTGATGTGAGATTTAAACACGTTTCTAGTTGAGGAGGAAACACCCTCCCGCCCTGGCCATTTTGCCAGCCACTCTAATGTGACCAAGAAGCAGCCCGCATTACCGCCTAGAGGAGACTACAACCCCCAGAAGGCACCGCGGCGCGGGAGGGGCGGAGCCGAGGCCTGGCGCGCGCCCCAGCGGCGCGAGCGGAAGAGCTTGAGCTTCGAGGAGGCGGCGGAAGCGGTGAGGGACGGCGCCCCGGGTAACGAGCAGCCCCGTGTCCCTCTGTCTTCCTCTCTGCCTTCCTCCCTCAGCACCCCGAGGTGAGGCATGCTACTTCTGCTTCTGCCCCCACACTTGGGTCAAAACTTCCTTTGCCTTTTGTTGGTTACCGGTATTTTTTCCCTCACGTGATGCGCGGGGCGGGCCCCTGCCTGGGGCAGAGGTTACTGGGAAGCGCCCGCCCTTCGACCCCGCTGGCCCTGGATTGAGGGGACCTCCCTCGAGGCCCTTTTCCCTTCCCGGGGCTGCGTCAGCCTTGGGCCCTCGATCCAAGGACTCCCTGCAGAAGGGGTCGTTCTCCCCCGGTTTCAACAGGTACCGAGCCGCCCGGTGGCGACCCCTCCCCTTCCCGAGGGGTACGGGGCGGTGGGCGGCGGAGGCGGCTGCGCCTCGACCCGGGGGCTGCTGGCCCGTTCCGGGTCGCGAGCCTGTGGGATGAGCCCGCTCCGCTGCCCGGGAGCCGCGGGCTACGAGCTGTGGACGGCGCGCGCCGTCTGCTTGGAGGATGGACTTCCTGATTCTCACGGGCGCGCCGCGAAAACCCCGCGTCGGGCTCCCAAGTTCCCTTTAGCCATAAAGCTGCCTCTCGAAGTTTTGTAAAGGAAGAAGCACAGAATTTGGAGTCCGATGTCCTGGGCAGAGCCTGGGTTTGCTACTGGCCGGACTTGAGATCTTTTGTAGCCCCTTTACAGCAGCCTCGATTTCCCTGTCTGAAAAATGGGAGTAATAGCGTGTGACCTGCCTGTCTGCCAGGGCTGTTGTGGGTTTCCTTAGACGTGCTCGGTGTGAGGAGACATGTTTTAAATGGAACCTTACTATGCTGTCTCCAGCCAGGTCATTTGAAATTTAAGGCCACTTTCACGTCTTTATGAAGATCATAAACATGACTGTGAGTTAATAAATAAGGGAAAAGCGTCTTTGGAAATGAATGAGCCATATAGACGTCCTTGTGCTGTCGCTCTGGGGCCTGCCTTTGGGGCTGTACCTGTCACCTGTAGAGTCAGTTTTAAATTTCATCTGAGTTTTAAGGCCCACCAGAATTTGGAAACTTCCCTCTCCCCGACACACACACACACACCTGTCTAGGCCTTGTGCTGTATTAGGACTTGCCGGCAGCCCTTGGGTTCCTCAGCTAAGCCTCCAGCAAGTCTTAAGTCTCTTCCCCCTGTTCACATAACTAATGTGCTAAACCTAGTTCTGATTGTAGCAGTCCATTAAATGCTTTTATGCATACTGGCTGAAACATTCTTTTCACTGTCTTAGGTATATGAGATAAGATTCTATATTTTCTCAGAATTCAGAATGTAAGTAGTGTATTGTCTGTTTTCTCATTTCGCAGTTAAGCCTTGCAGGTGGTTTTTTGGTCTTATTTTCCACATTTTTGGGATTCAGAATTTTACAGCCAATTTTCAATGGGCTTGGAAGTGTAGTAATTAGATATTCTTAACTTCTATTTATTCTGAAATACTAGTTGAAAAAGATTTGAGGATGGTTCAGAAACTAAAATATATTAGTTGAATGTGCAAGTTTTAGTCCAAATCTTAGTACTATGACTTCTAGTTTTACTTTAGGAGAATTAGTTGACTTTTCTGAGCCTGTTTACTAATCTCTAAAATGGAGATAATAGCATTTATCTCACTGCACAAGACTTAAATGAAATGTGACTATGAAGAGCTTGGTTGAGCCTGGAGTGAATAAGTGCTCATTATTGTGCTGTTTTTGTAATTAAGTCAGACTTTTTAGACGTTTAAAAAGTGCAGCTGCCGGCCAGGTAGGGTCTGACTTGATGACTTTCAATTTTTGAAATGGAACTCTGTGACCATTGCTGATGGTGGCATTGGTGTGTGTGTATCTGTCAGGAGTGGGAGTCTAGAGAAACCAAAGAGAAAAATAGTTGTTCAAAGTAAAGTCTTAGGATTAAAATCAAAATCTTTGTTTTCTAATTCCTTCAAATTTCATGTTAACAACAAGATGTTTACAGATTCAGATATTTAGGAAATGCTTTCTTTGCTCTGTTTTTTGATATATTCTCTATGTTTTACCAATTTCATTTCTGATCTTTAGTTATGAATCAGTCAGATAATTAATTTTTTCACTATAGTCCAAAGCTGTAATAGAGGTCACTTCCATTACAAACTATTCTCTGTGTTATAATGAGTTATTTTTCCCTTTACATATACACACTTAGACTCGATTTTAGCTATGGGATCTAACCATGCACAATGGCTGCTCAATTAGTAAATAACTGCACTGAATTGTTCTGAATAGGAACATTTTGTTGGCTGTCCAGTGTCACTAAGACATACTCTGGAGAAGGCTGAGTTGAATTGCGGAAATGACCTAAGCTTTTGGAGTTTAAATGTAGTTTTCATTACTTACCAGGTTTGTAATTTTTGTTTCATATGATCAGGTTGATTTTTTTTTTATCAGTTATAAAACAAGGATAATAATACTAACCAGAATGACTGAAAAGAAGACTAGAAATTATTTGACGTAGGCACATAACTAGCCAGGTTTAATTAAGGTAGATGGTGTTGATGGTGTTATTATTTATATTTTTCTCAGTCATGGGTCTTGGTGGTACACTGTATTCATACTTTGCATGAAACGTGAAACGAAGGTTAAGGTTTTGGCTGTGACCATGGAACCCTAAAACACAGCAAAACTAATTGGCCAAGATGGAGTTTGAATCTATGACCCTGTCCTCATTAACTCTATGAGTTAACTATTCACAAAATATCTAAGTAGAATGAATGAAAAGACTGGTAGATTGTTGATTCAGTATTCATGCACTCATTAGCATGATAGAAGCAGATGAACTGGTGCCAGAAGTTCAAGTGTAGATTTTTAATCACAAATATAAACATAGATATATGTGTGTGTTTATAAAACTGTGACTGGCTGTTATACTGTGTATAAAATTGGCCACCTATTAGATGATCTTTGATAAGCACTAACCTGCACTATAACTTAGAACTTTCAGTTGTGGAATTACAGAGACTTACCACACTTGTAGAAATAGAGGTAGGCTAGTATGTCTTACAGGAGAATTCTCCTATGCCACCTACCAGAAAATGCGCTCTTAGCTAGTGGTGAAACATTTAGAGTCCTCCATTAATGAGCTCAGTGGAATGGATGAAGCTTGGGTTATTCCTAAGAGTTTATTGAATTACAGAAAAATTCCATTTGTCAGAGCTTTGATAGAAGAGAAGTTATAATGTGTTGCTTAGCAGCAGTAAGCCTGCATTTGGAGAGGATTTTCTCCTCTCAATAAAACATAGACAAGTTGCTCCCCTCTGTGTTGTGTATTTTTCACTGTCTTGTACCAGCCTTCTGTATAGTTTCCCATTTTCAGATTCACTCTTCATAATAATTGTCCCTCTTGTATTTTTTTTTTTAATGGCAAACATGGAGATTTTGGAGTAGGGGTAATAAAGCAAGCAGAGAAGTTCAGTTGGACACAGTAGGTTCTCGTGTGTAATATCATGAGGTTCTAAATTGTGAAAATGAGGGTGTAGATTACGCGAGTGGTTGACAATTCAAGATCATTTAACAGAGACAAAAATATGGACAAAAGTTTAGATTTGCATCTTAGAAAGTAATCTGATTGTATAATGTTCATATTGACTTATAATTGGTTTGTTTCAAGTTCTTTGCCTTGAATATCAGAATAGTGTTAAAGAAAGGAAACACTTGGTTTTAAATGCTAACCTCTCAGATTTATACCAGAAGTCCTAATTGTGTTCTTACCATCTGTAAATAGGAATAATTATAACAAATGCCACCTCTGTTTATTTACAAAGATTAGAGAGAAAAGTTAACAGGAATGTTTTGGAAATGGTATCAGTTGGGAGAGACTGACAGAAGGGCAGAGTTCAAGAGAGCACAGATTTGTATATACACACGTGCTTGAGGGAGTACCGGGGAGACAGACAAACAGCCAGAGTCAGACACAGGAAGCAGGGAATTGGGGTCAGTCAGAGACAGAAAGGAAGTTCAGAGTTAGAAACTCTTGAAGGGGATAATAGGCAGTTAGAGAAGGAAAGTAACCCCATATAGAAAGGACTGATTGAGAAATGAGACAGACAGATGGGGAGAATGTGTGAAGGAAGAACCAGGAGGGGCATGGCCAAAGATGGAGAATTTACTGAGCTTCTTTTTGTCTGTTATTTGAAGATATGTTGTAAATATTTATAACTAGCGAGGAAAGAAAACAAAAGCAGATATTAATAGTAAATCAAGTAACATGTTCGTGCATTTTTTATTATGCTAAAGTTTTCTTTTAAATATTAAATTTGCATAGATAGCATACAAACACGAAGCCAGCTTATGTTGTACAGACCAGTTACCTCTTACTTAAAACCACTTGTAGTGTAGTTTTAAAACACATTTAAATAAATGATTTTCTTTTTTAGAAATACTTTATTCTAAAATTTAATTCTAATCATAAACAAGTTGGAAAATACAGAAAATTAAAAAGAATGTAAAAAACCACTTATCTCACAATCTAGACAGCATAGAACAAGGTCCACATTTTAAATGTACCCCCTTACCCCAGTCTTTTTTTCTAGGCATATACTAAAGGCCTTTTATTTCTTTATTAAAGCTGTTTTTGGAATCCAAAATCTGTTTATAAGTTCAGAGTGATACTATAGATTAGCTAGTTATGGTGGAGTGAACTTCATTATACCTAGCTTGGCACTTAAATACTTTTGCATTCACCCCCTTCCTAGGTTAGAGCAGTTATCTACAGACTGTATGTTTAGTTTTGTGTCTTAGGCATCTTAAAATCACATCTTCAAGTATTTTAAATATGTCTATTTGTGAAATGAATCATTAAATTGTAAGGTGCAAGGAGGTTAAGCACCAGCACTATGAAGCAGTCTGCAGCCACTGCAGCATGTGTTTGCTCCCCAGCCAGGCAGGTGACCCACATGGCGCAGCAGACCTCTCCTGTCATGCCTGCTGCTCCCCTTAGCATTATATTTCAGTCAATCCTGTTATGCTCCCCACTCTGTTCCTGGTGAATCCTCTCACCCCCTATACCTCTGGCCCATCTCCCAGCCCTTGTATGCATAAATAAATCTTAAAAAAGTTTCCTAAGCGGAAACTATCTCAGTCTGCCTGATTTCTCAATGGCAGAGAGTAGATGTTAAAGTTGGGAAAAGTTTATTTAAGGGCATGTGTTCTTTGTGTTTGTGTTCAATATGATGCTACTAAACTAGGAAAAGGAGCTTTTTTGGTGTTAAAAAACCATTTTATTATGCTGTGGATGTTGGGAGTTCAGACAGGGCAGAATGGAGGTGACTTTGCTGGAAAGGATTGAAAACTGATGACTTGCTGACTAAGTCAGGTACTAGAATCTAACTTTACTCGTGTTCTGGTGTTTGGCTTTGGCTTTCCTTTCTGATCCTACGCATAGTCTCACTACTTAGACTGCTTCACAATGTACGTGCATCCTAAGAGAACCCAACAGAAACTGTTTGCCTTTTGTGACAGCATGATTCAAGGAGAGCAGCAGTGAGCCCCCCCCTTTTTTTTTATTCATCCAGAATTGGGGTCCAGGCCAGAGGAGCAGGGGCAGTGAGAGGATTCACCAGAGACAGAGTGAGGAGCAGAACAGGCATATTGCGAAATACACTGCGGAGGGGAGCAGCAGGCAAGACAGGAGAGGTCTGCCACACTATGTGGATCACCTCGGGGCAGCTCGCTTGCAGTGCTGCAATTTAACCCACATGAGCCCATTTCTTTCAGGAACAGTGTCAGAGTCACATCTTAAAAAAAGGTGTGTTTGGTGGGGGGTGGGTAGGAGAGGGAAGGAATAGGTGCTGTCCTTGAGAAAGGCTGTCCCAAGCACTTACTGAACTGAAAAATGACTGACATTTTCACTAAGTTAACAAATGAGTTAGCAAAACAGTAACACTTTCTAAATGTCAGTGAATAAATATTCTAGTGAATATTCGGAAGGGTTTCCCCCACTGCTAATGGTCTTTTTTTAGTAATTTATTTTAAACTTGTACTGCTTGTATTCCTGGATAGTGATCTTTAACTTTGTATTCATTTTGGGCACAAATCTAGAAGTCCAGAGTTACAGGAATCTAGAAGTTCAAGATCCTGCTTTGCCATTGTTGCCAAATAAGAAATCAGGGCAAGTTATATGATATTTATGGGTTTCCATTGTGTTAGCTGTCAAATGAACTTCCTAAATATTTGATACAACCGTCTGATGAAAGTAACCCCCCTTAGAAAATCACTCATACACAGAAGAAATCCTGGTATGTTCAACTTTTGAGATTCTTCTAGTTGTACTACTGGGTGGTCTCTTTGTTGAGGAAAACAAAACATAAAATTTATAGGTGAAGTTACTTTGGCTTCATGGAAGAGGAGAATCTTGAAGGAAGTGGTAGAGTAGTAGATTTGAGGACCCAGAGAAAAATTCCAGAGAGAAAGAGATAAGAAATTAGAAGCAAAAGTGAGTACACTTTGTGAATTGAATAAGGCAAAAAGAGAGTGTTAACAATATTGTACAAATGGCAGGTGTATTTTTTACTGAGCATGAGAAATAAAGTGATGTGATGTGTTTTTTAGGTGTAATGAAGGAGAATTAATAGAAGGCTTTAAAGTCCAAATTGAAGCACTCAGATTTGATCCTATGTTGATTACCTGTTGAAAGTTATAGATGAAAACAATATTTGAGAAAAAAAGTTGTCCTGGCAACTTTGAGGTAACTTCAAGAAGGGAATGGATAGAGTATTAAAATTGTACTAGTAGAAAAGTATGAAACCGAAAACATGGTGTCTTTTATGATGGAAGAATAGTGAGTATGGGGTGGTTTAAAGAGAGAATATATCCAAGTGTTGAACATAGCATGTCATGTAGTGTAATGGGAAACATCTCAAATAGGTCTAGGGAGAAAGCCAGTGAGTGCAATTTTTGGTTTGAGTTTTAGGTATTAAATAATTTTAGTGGTAATATATTTTAAGTAAAGAATTTAATAATGTAATTGAATACTGTCCCTTTTAAAATAATGTTTTTTAAGGCCAGTTAGTCTAGCAAATAAATATTCTTCTGAATTTGTCTTTTGGAATGAGTTTCAACCATTAGCGCCATACATGGAACCTAATCTCATTACTTGATGGTCTTATCCTTTGTCCCCCAAAGAGTATTGAGAGTATTGTCTTGCTTGACCAGTCATTTTATTTATGATTCTTGTTTGGCAGTTTCTAAATATTGTTTCTCAGAGGCATAAAATTTATTACCATGGAGAATATTTTAAATAACTACTGTGGTTGCTGAGGACAACCTTAAAAAGTCCTAGTTGTGGGCCCTCCCTGGTGGCGCAGCGGGTTAAAGCACAGCACTGAGAATCTAAAAGCCACTTCCCCATGAGTTCTATTCCCGCCTGCCCCGGAGGTGACCACATGGCGTGGCAGACCTCTCCTGGCCCGCCCGCTGCTCTCCTTAGCAGTGTACTTCGTCGATCTGCCTGTTCTGTTCCCCACTGTCTCTGGTGAAGCCTCTCACCGCCCCTGAACTTCTTGCCTGCACCCCAGTTCTGTATGCACAAATAAATAAATCTTTAAAAAAAAAAAAAAAGTCCTAGTTGTATCCTTAGAATAAGGTGCTAGTCTTTAAAAGGGTGGGTTCTGGCCAAAAGACACAAAAACACTGATTCAGAAAGATACCTATACCCCCATATTTATTGCTGTTTTATTCGCAGTTGGAAAGACATGCCCAAAAATGGATGACTGGATTAAAAAGATGTGGTACATATATACAATGGAATATTACTCAGCAACCAAAAAAAAAAGAAACACATGTCTTGCAGCAACATGGATGGAACTGGAAAAGATCATGCTTAGTAAAATAAGCCAGAAAGAAAAGGAAAAATACTGGATGGTTTCTCTCATAGCAGGAATATAATGGAAGAGGCGAGAAAATAATGATAATGATGAACAGCTATATACCAGACATTTTGTGGGGGTGGAATGGGGAATCGGATCAAAAACAGTGGGAAGGGGAATGCACTGGACTATGGTGATGGCACATGGGTGATTTGGTGATGGGAAGCCCAAGGGGATTGCAACTGAGAATGGAGTAATGCACAAAATGATGTAAAAATAAACATATATACAGGGTGGGTTCTGGAAAGCTACAAGTTATTTAACTTGTCTGAGTTTCAGTTTCCTCAATGGTAAAATGGATAATGATAATATTTCCTACTTTGTAGGATCATTATGAGGACCAGCGTGTTGACTTGGAACTGTGCCTGACGTATATTAAAAGCTCAGTAAATATTAGCCAGTTAATACCACCACAACTGCTGCTACCACAACTACTATTTTATTTATCTGTTTTCTTTGTTCTAAAATGTTCTGATTATGTCTCATACCAGTAGAATGATAAGAAGCTGGAAATTACCTTAGAGCTCAAGTAAAAAGATCAGACATTTAGTGATAGGGATTTTAAGAATGTTTGGCTTAGAGCTTAGTGGAAGAATGTAAGGAAAGGCCACAGGTGAGATATTGGGGAGTGCTCATGTAGTAAGGGGGTGGGAGGCAGAAATAAAGCTGAAGTATGTTTAGAAAAAAAAAAAAAAACCAGGAGTTTATATTAGTTATAGAGGTTATATTAATTAGGATTATATTTGTTTGCAACCAAACCAGATATAAACATGACAGAAGTTTCTTTCTCCCAATGTCAGGAATACCAGAACAGCCTAGGGCTAGTGTGGTTTGCCATGGTGTCGTGACATTGTTCCACTGTGCATGGATTTTGTCCTTTTGCTAAGTCACTTAAGGGTCTAAAACAGATACATGTTGCAACCATTTCATCCACATTTTGAGGAGAATCCTTTCTTTTAGTGTGCTTTCTGGAAAGTTGTATATATTACTACTATTGTATTATAATATATTGTAGTAATATATTGATGAAATTTAATCACATACCTGTTGGAGAGGTTGTACCTGGGCATAAAGTTGAGGACAGTCCAAATATAGCTAGATGAAGAATATAGAGTATAGTGTGAATTGTCATTGGTACAGTTAAATTAGTAATGAGTTTCCTTAACTATGAAACTGAGTATAAAACTGCTTTTCTCAAATTGCATCAACCATACTTTGTGTATAGGGTATAATCCCTTCATGAATCCTTGCTTAGTGAATTATCAGTCTCATAAGGAAAGTATCTTCATGTATATGCATTTATATGTGTATAAAGGGAATGCAAATACACACATGTCATTTACCATGCATATTGGCCAGAACCGCCTCATATAATAATTATACTGTAAAATTAATGGTGAGTAAGTCTCTGATATCCCTCTTTGTCGACAACTTTAAGCCTATATTTTTATCATCTATTCAGTCTTACAATTGGTTGTTTTTAATCTGTCTCTGTCCGTCTGTATCACTGCTCTCTCTGCTGTTAACCGTACGTACCCCAAAATAGATAAATGAGAAAATTTAATTAAATGTGTTATTTGCACTGTGTTGTGATCACTAATGAATTTGTAAGTAAGGTAAGATCTATAATCTTCAGTATTACAATTACTGAATTTTCTCTGTCGACTCAGTTGGTAATTATTTGATTTTAAAGTTGTCTTATTTTTAAAGCTTCTGTATTTTCTATATTCTTTGAATATGAGAAATATGAAGGCCTTCCACCAAAAGAGAACTTTTCCCTAAAATTTTTTGTTCCTTTCAATTGAAAATGCTTTATTTATATATTTTTGAGTGAACAGTCTACTTAAGAAGTTAATAATTTGCTGTTTTTTGTATTTTCTTAAGAGACATAGTTTTAAATAAACATAATTTAAAAAGCTGTATAGTAAAAAGCTTTCTCCTGGCATTTGCATTTCCATGTTTTTAAATAACATGTATGTATTGCTGTGTTTTGAGTCACTGAGTTATTGTATATTGAGCTTCTATTATGATCAGATTTACTGTTCTTAAATTACCATCATCACTGCTTTTCTTCCCCTAGATACCCAGTTTAGATTCATTAACAAAATTGGGTTATATCAGATAGCTAGGGCCATGTTTACATTATTATGCTTGTGCAAATTTTATTTGTTGTGTTAAATAACAGCCTCTCAATACAGTTTTCCACGAAATCAGTCATACTTTTCTTTATTTTTAAAACATATTGGAAGCTTCTCTTCTGGAGACTTCTACCACCTTGTTTTGGCCTACCATCTGGGTTCCTTTCCTGGGGTGATTTCTTTTTGTTGTCATCCTCAGACTTTTTTGTTTGATGCTCCTATTGTTGTAACTCTTAGCTTCCTTATTCTTCATTTACCTTCTCACTTACTTGAAACACATCCTCTTAGTAGTTGTGTGAGTTTAAAAAGATGCTAGAGAGCTTCAGAATGAGAGCCCTTAACATGCTTGTCCCTGTAACAGAGCTTCAGTTGAATTGGTGCCTTTTTCTTACACACAGTTATTCCAGAATCCCAGAATTCTCATGTCCTTCATTTTTCTTTTTGTTACATATCCTGTTTTCTGTAACTCAAGTCTGTCTTTAGTTTACTTCATTTCCTCTTTGATGTCAAAGGATGATGATAGTGATTGTTCATTTATCTAGAATGTCTGAACTGGCACAATCTCTCTGGTAAAAGCAGATTGTTATTTTTATATAGTGGTTGGAGGGAGTGTGGAGTTTAGGAATGGGATGACTTTAAGAGGCAGGAGTAGTTGTGGTTATCTGTAGACACATGATTTGGATAATACTCTTGGTGATTGCTTGCTTTGCTCTCAGAGGTGTATTTACTGGAGGAGTTTCTCCCTGATTTGTTGGCTTGTAAAAGGGTGTCGGTTAAGTTATCTTTATCAGTTGAATGGGTTTAAAACTTGTTGCTCTGGCAAATTTTTAATCAGTTTTTTTCTAAATTTGTAAGAAATTTCAATTCTCAATCCTCTAGTCATTTTCTAAGAACGTGTACATTGAAGGTAATTTTGGAGACTTTCCATGTGAACATGTCTTTCTGTCTTCACATTTGACTCATATAGTTTGGGTGAGTGAAAAAATAGTAGATAAGAAATACTTTCTTCCAGAACATTGAAAGCATAGTTTCTTCTTTTTGCCAGTTCTCTATAGCTTTTGAGAAGTCCTAAGCCAACATGAACCCATTCTTTTTTGGTTGAATCTTCCTGTTGGAACCAGTTGGGTCTCTGCTTTTGTGTTGTGAAATTTTACAGTGATGCACCTTGTCATGTATTAACGTCTGTTTTTATAAACAATGCTGGATATTTATAGATGCTTGGAGGACCCTTTCAGTGTACAATAGTTTGCATTTTTCTGAGAGCTGGTGTGTGAGGATCAGGATGGGAACCACAGATCTTGGCATTCAGGATGCTCACTTAATCACCAAATTTTAAAACCTGTACATGTCTAGTTAACCCTCAAACCAGAGATCATGTATTTTACTTTCTGCAGAATTACTTCAAGCCTCTTTAGGAGAGGGGGAGGGGAATCTAAACCTAAATATCTAATAGCTCCTTAAACAGTTCCTCCCTATCCCTTGAATACCCCTCCTTCACCTCACTTCCAATTCCAAAAGTATTCCAGAATTTCTGACCCTTGTATGGATTTATGACTGTAAGTTGGGTCAGGTCCCAAATTTCTCTGCTGCTGGGTTGATACTTGGCTCTACAGCATCTGTTATACAGTTAGCATTCATCTGGAGATATATTCTCTCATTAGCAGCATCTAATAGTTAGCATTTATTCTATTGAAGATTATGTGGCAGACACTAACATTTTCCCCCCTTGTTTATGTTTACATTATTTCAGACTATGGAAAACTGTAAGAAAGTACAAAACATTCACCCCAAATGTTAACACTTTACTACTCCCCTGGCTCTCCTCCCCCCTCTCCCCCACCTTCTACCCTTTTCTTGGGTTGTTGTCGAATAAAAAGATCTATTCCCTTCACAGTGTATTTTCTAAAGAAAGGGACATTCTTTTTTACTGTTACTATACTACAGTTGTCAGAACCAGGACATTTAATTACCTAATCTACAGACTTGTTCAGATTTCACTCATTGTCCCAATAATTACTTTTATAGCAGAAGAAAATTTCAGATCATTCAGTCTTCACATCTCTTTAACTTAAAACTTCCTTTAATCTGAAGTATTTTCTTAGTCTCTCTCTCTCTCTTTTTTTCTCATGACATTGATATATTTGAAGAGTGCAGGCCAGTTATTTTGTAGGATGCCTCTAATTTGGGTTTATCTTATGTTTTCTCATGGCTGGATTCAGGTTTTCTGTTTTGGGCAGGAGTATCACAGAAGTAATGTCATGCTTCTCAGGGCATGTGCCAGGAGGTACAGGATCTTGAAATTCTTGCAAGGTGATATTGGAGCACTTCACTTCAGGTAGTGTCTGCCAGATTTTTAGTAATAATAATGTGTGGTTACTGTTTTTGCCTTTTGTAATTTTTTTACAAAAGCAAAATATATATAACACATAGGATTTATCATTTTAACCATTTTCAGGTGTACATTTTAGTTGGATTAATATGTATATTGACATTTCTTTTGTAATCTTAAAGTACCTTTAAAAAAATCATTGTGATTTCACTCATACACAAAATATAAGAAACAAAGTAAGGAAAAAGACAAAAGCATCCCAACAATCTTCAAAATCTGACAGCACAACTGAGGCTACAAAAGGAGGAGGGTAGGGGGCAGGAACAGGTGGTGGTGGGAGCACAGTGGACTATGGTGAAAAATTATTGGTGTTTGGAGCTGTGAAAACATGATATATATAGACATGTGAACCCCTGAAACACATGTAATGTTATAAAATGATGTTATCTCAATAAGCATAGTTTAGAAAGGCACTATGAGACTTCATAAACGGTTATTCCTTGAATTTGTGCTTACTGTTTCTGGTGTCCATTGGTAATTTCTGCCTGAATCATTTTCATGAAGCTTCCAAAATTGTGATTTTTCTAATTCCATTGTTTGTGACTTTCTAATTCCATTATTCTGTGTATATATATTTATAACTACTTTATTAGAGTATTTTGACACTGTCCCTAATTTGACCAGTGGGAACACTTCAAGCTAATCTTTGTCTCCTTTCATTATACTCTGATCATTCCTTGAACAATTTCTCACTTTTTATATGGTGGCCTAGGCTTATATTGCACTTTCCTAACTAAAGACCGAGGATGAGGTGTTTCTTCAGGGAGCTCTGTTTTTAGTTTTTCTTTTTTTAGTAGAGTATGAATGGGTCTATGAGCCAGGATCTAAGCTCCAAATGTTGTTACTGTTACTGGGTGTCATTGCTTCTAGATCCTCTCAGAAAGCGTCTAGCAAATAGAGATGTGTGACATATATATATGCACTTTTACCTATTGTATGAAAGTGATGAGTTTATACCAATACTTCCTATTTCAGTTCAGCAACATAGGATGTATTTTTTTCTTTCCCTCGTATTGTGGTTTCCATCAGTGAGAAACTTGGCCCCATTATCTTTGTTTTGACTGAGTTCTAGGAATCAGAAAACTTTATAACAGCAAACAGATTATTTCCTCCAAGTTTATGAGTTGTCTTTTGACTTTAATTGGTGTGTATGTGTGCATTTGTATGTATCTAAGCTTTCATGTAGTCTAATTTTTTTTAGTTTTTGTTACACCTGAGTTTTGGGTTATAATTAGAAAACTTTACCTTTTCTAGGGTAAAGAGAAACTCGCACGTTTTCATCTGGTTCTTATATGAAAACTTGAACCACTTTGGTCTTTTAAAAGTATGTCGTATGAGTTTAATAACCTTTTTCCAAATGCTAGCTAGTATAGCATGAAGTACAAATTTGCCCCAGTGTTTTGAGCTGCCATCTTTACCTTGAGTAGTTTTCATTGGGTTTATTTCTGAACTTTATACTCTTTTGCACCAGGCTGTTCATTCCTGCACCATTATCACACTTTTAGTCATAGAGACTTACAATATTTCAAGTGCTTACTTACAAAGTTTATCATATTTGATACGGCTGTTGTTACATGTTTGCCTGTTGACCTTAAGTATCAACTATCTATCTCCATTAAAAAATACTTGCTTATATTAGGATTTTTATTGGAGTTATGTTAAATTCATGAATTAATTTAGGGAGAGCTGACATCTTTATGATGTTGAGTTGTGTTGAATTTTCCAAGCAAGAACAAGGAATGCTTATTTATTCAAATCTACTTTTGTGTTTTTCAGGAATGTTTTAAAGTTTCCTTTGCACATGGTCTTGTACCCTTGTTAAATTCAAATTTTAAAAACTTGTTGATAAGTATTGTAGTTCTTTATGTTGATATTTGTAAATCTACATCACTTTTTCAATGTTTGTATAGTTTTCCGTAGTATTGATATACCATGATTTATTTAAATTGAGCTGTATACAGGGGCTGCTTATGTTAATTTTTCAGTCTTATAACTAGTCTGGAGTAATTATTTTTGTAAAAGCCTGGTTATTTCCTTAAGGTAAATTCTTTTAAGAAGAATTGCCCTGTCAAAGTTTCTTTGATATATGTATACTCTCATGTATACCTATCCAGTCTACGCTCACCAAAATAGGATCACATTTTTTTTTCTGTTTTAAAATCATTGCCAGTTTGATGGGGAAAAAAAGAGTAAATGTAATTGCATTTCTTTGCTGACATGATTTTTTTAATCATCCAACCATTCATTCAGTTTATTATGAGAATTTGCCATATGCTGTTTTATATTAGAACTATGATAATGGCAATGAATATTTTTGTGTTTTTGATCACTTATATTCATTTTTAAAATAATTTTTCTTCATGGCAGTTAATAGGTGTTTCTGCCTCTTTATTGTAATTCCCAGAGAACTGAAAATGAGAGAAAATGGTATTTCCTTATCCTCTCTTGTTGCAAAACTTAAATTTTTTGTGTGTATTTTAATTGCACATTCTATGTTAAATCTCTGTGTCAAACTCAGTATTTATGAGATAAGATAGCGCATTGACATAGGCTAAGGGTATAGACTAGTATCAGAAATTAATAACTAATTATTTTTATAAATATACCTTTTATTATTATTTTTCAGGTGAAGCTACTACCTCTCAGAAGGAAACTTTGTACAGGTTGTCTTCAGTCTGCATGTTCTACATTTTTATTATTCAAAAAATAGATGCTATTTATTTGGTAAGTCAGTTGACTGTATAGTTTATAGAATAATGTATGTTTTATAGGAATAATATTTACTCTAAACATTTGTTTGTTTATATGTTGTTTCTTCCATGTGATTTTACTTACACTTCTCATGTAATACAAGTTCGAAGGTGGCAATTTCCTGAAAGACTAAGAGTCTTTTGAAGACTTTCTTGTTTCTATCCACTGTTTAGGTTTTTGTCTTTGTAAGAGAGAGAAGAAGGACTGGTTAAATGGTAGATTAATTTTCAAAGTTGGATTACTGTCTGTTCCACTGTAAGAACTGGAATGAACATACTTCCTGTCAACTTTTAGCTTCATGTGGGGAATAGCAAAGATGCAGTCATTGTAGGGGCCAGATGAACTGATTCAGGTAGAATAGGTGGTCACTTAAATCCTCAGTAAAACATAATAAAGCAGACTGAATAAGCTATCAGATATCTTGGGGAAGACATCTCACTAGATAACCTGGTCAAACTAATTTTATAATTTTCTAAATATGACTCTACAGTTATTTACTTCCAATTTAGGTCCCCCCAACCGAAAAAAAAAAAAAAAAGAGTAAGTTGATTTGCTCTAACGATCTTTTCAGTGTGTTCCAGCTTCTGATTCTCATGTGTAACCAGTTTCTATTGGGAAGCTGAGGTCAGGGTGAAGGCTTTCGTGGTAACAAGCAGTCACAGCAACTGTCAGGAGCAGTTGCACTAGTGTGCTGCGGAAGCACATGGCAAAAAATTGGGTTGAAGTTATAATGAAATGATACTGGTGTTTTGCAGAATTTTCTTTTAAATGGGTTTGTAGCAGATAAAGTAATAAATATCAGTACTGGCTCAAAGAGAATCTAAGGATGAAATGCCAATAGGCGCAGAAAAGTGGATAAAGAGGATTCTTTAAATTGTTTTTTGCTAGGCTCTTTGGCTTTGTTAGCATCAGAAAACTGACTTCAGATGTCCCAAGATGGTGTGTGTAGTGATATTAGTAGAGACATGGGATTTTATTGTGCATGACAATGAAAAGACCTAGGTCTCAGAGCAAACCGAAGAGAGTTTTAATCTCGGTTATTTAAAATCTCCTTGTACCTGTCTTATTAGAAGTATTATTTTTTTAAGAAGAAACTAATTTGCAACTGGCTATAAAGAGTGACATTGTGTCCAGGAAAATGCTGTACTAACACACTGCATTCTCCCACAAGAGTACTTCTCAAGTCCCCAAACGCAGTGCTGACAATCTGTGACAGCCTGTGAATTGTTGGGGAGCAGTTGGAGAAGGTGGACAATAGAGTGAAGGATTGTGTGTAAGTTATAGAGGAGGGGGTGGGAAAATCAGAGAAGAGCAGAGCAACCCAGTTTCTGTGGTCAGGTCAATGAATGCTGGTTAATTCTAGGTGTTACCTCTGCTTATATAATGGAAATAAACATCAAGAAGAGAAAGAATAGTTAGTTTCTCTTTTCCTTTCAAAGTGTTATTTTACTCTGTTGTCAAAACTGTAAGGTTAGATGTTCTATTGATGAAAGTATAGATTGAATAGATTTAAAAAGTTTGAGGAGACTAGAAATATATTTCAGCCAGGAAATGACACTATAAAAGTCAGGGTAATGGGGCTGGGACTTATCTTTTCCAGGAATTATTGCAGTGGTAGTAATGCCAGTTCTTATATCTAAATCCAAAACGGCTGGAGCTTTATCTCAGCTAAATATATTTTCTGTCATTTATTATTTATTAGAGTTTACACACCCACTCATATATACATACCTCCAGCTGGTATTATTTCAGAAACACTTGGCCAACTATTGCAGTCTTCATTAGACATCGAGACATGAATTTCAGGTTTAGAGTAGGACTTACTGTGGGGCAAGTTGTGGTTGAATTCATTCTCTGATTATAAGGTGGTCATACAAAGTAAATGTTTTTGGTCACTGCTCTAGGAATAATGTATAATTCTGAATATAGGATTATACTTGACACATTGTTTGGGAGCCCATCCCCCATTGGTTCTGTTTCTGGTTTAGGTTAAATAGGTTACTTTTCTGTTTGGTCATTAACGGCATTGCATAAATAAACATAAGAGAGATGTCAATTTTAATATTGCTTGCTGTCTTATCACCTCTATACTGGTAATACATATTAAAAAGATGCCAGGGGGCCCTCCCTGGTGGCGCAGCGGGTTAAAGCACTGCACTGAAAAGCTAAAGCCACTTCTGCATGAGTTTGATTCCCGCCTGCCCCTGAGGTGACCACATGGCGTGGCAGACCTCTCCTGGCCCGCCCGCTGCTCCCCTCAGCAGTGTGCTTCGTCGATCTGCCTGTTCTGCTCCCCACTCTGTCTCTGGCGAGGCTTCTCGCCACCCCTGAGCCTCTGGCCTGTACCCCAGTTCTGTATGTACAAAAAAAATAAATCTTTAAAAAAAAAATTTAAAAAGATGCCAGGGGTAAATGAAGGGAGGGTGATGTGATATGGAGAACTAGAGATACCGTAACAGAAGTTGTCTAGGATGTAACCTTGATGCTGCATTGGTTAGGTTTTCAAATTTGTAAAGTTGGTGAAGCCCTTCTAAACTAAAAACGATCTTTGTGGCAGAATTTTCGTTTTCCTACTTTGAAACTTTGGTTCCAGCTGGAATAGTTTCTATACCTATTTCCAAATGACACTTTTTGACTTAGTTCTCTTTAATTAATGCTCTTTATATTGTTGAGGCCATTTTTTCTACTTGGGATGTCTTCTTTCAATCTTTGTATGAATTGTAGCCTCTAAAGGCCTAGCTCCATTTCTGCCTTCTGTGACATCTCTGGTACCCATTCTAGGCCTTCAGTGGTATCTCTTGTCTTTCAATTTTTATCATTTACTGCTTTTCTCATTTGGCAGTTATATACTACGTTAAGACAACTTGGGAGTTTTTTTTTCCATTCCTTATCTTCCCAATTAAATAAAGACAACTTAAAGGGAAAGCTGCATTATTCATGTAACTCAAACTGTGTTGTTACTTTTAAACCTGCTTTACAACATCCACTGCCTCTTGCATAGATATCAATATCATATGTGCACCTAATGTCTGACTGCAAGCAAATGCTATTACCAATTGGTAGCTTTTACCAGTCTTTTAACATTTATCTTTTTAAAAAATATATATATCTTAATAGTCTATTAGAATGCAATTTAAGTACCTAAGCCATGTTTGATAGTAGATTATTCTTCTTTGCAAGCCTTTTGTAGCATTCTATACAGGCTTTCTGATCTCTAAAGAATCATTGCTTGGAAGATACCATGTTCTGAGGTAATTATTTGCTACTCTTGAAACACTAGTAAACTTCTGATTTGCATATAAGAGAAGCTCTTATTTGTTAATTATCTAATGATTTTTTTTTGCCTGCTTTGCTGTGAAACTTCTTTTGTTTACTTAATTTTTTACTCCCTCCACACTTGCTGGCAAGCTACCAGGAGTGAGGAGATAGAGTTGTAACTAAATCTCTGTCTTAAATACTTCATGTCTTTTATAAATATTATTTTGTTGCTATTGCTCTTGGATTTTTTTAAATTATGCTATGCTTTTGTTTGCCCCATTTTTTAGAAGACATGTTTTCTAAATTACTATAATAGTGAAGTGTATGACCTTGAAATCTTAACCAACAGTTGGAAGCTGTGTGATCCTTAATACAGGTTTCATATTTCTCATCTGCAAATTTAAAATACTAGGTGCCTCTTAGTAGTGTGTTGGGATTAAATGGAATAATATGTCTTAGGCACTCAGCACAAATTAAGTCTAGTGGTCTCAATTTGAAAAATTTACTCAGTAGTATGTTAACTGAATTCTAAAGGGGACAAAAAATTAAATTTAATGCATGTGACACTTGTGTTGCAGCCTGAAAGTCTTATTCGCTTTAACTCTTCATCAATAATAGGGTATCAGTTTATACCTTGGATAGATTCAGAAGAGGAAACAATTTCAAATAACTAGAAACATAGACCAACCTTTAAATGTTAGGGAAGGAAAAAAATTTTTCCTCCTCTCTTCTTTTCCCCTGCCACCATGTATGTGTGTGTTTGTGTAAGCACATGTACATAATTGCAAAGTAGGGACCAGACTTTTAGTCTCTCTACATTTCTGTTGCATATTACATTGCTTTTGTTCAGTTATGTTAAAGTTGCTCTTGATTGTTATATTAAAATTATGTTAAAGTTGCTCTTAATTGTCTTTTGAGGTGATCAGTAGTAGGTGCTAACATTAAACTTGGAATTGTTAAGTTGGTGAACCATGAGGCGACCATGTCAGTGGAGTGTAAAAGAGACTAATCTGGGGACAGTTTCGTGGCCTACAAAGCGTGAAATCAGTTGGTGCTGATGCATGGCAACTGTAGCTGGTAGAGTGTAAAATAATTTGGGGGCATGAATTGTGTTGTGAAAAAAACTTTCTCATGCTATCATTGGTGGATATTTCAAGATCCCCAAGGTCCTCCTTGAATCATGTGTGCTTTTTCATTGTCTTGATACTCAGATTTTGCATGAAATGTTTCTTTTATTTAGGCAAGCTGGATTGCTTTTCTAAATGCCTGTAGAGAGGCCTACTAGACTCAATACCCAAAGATGATTGATATTAGAATATTGTAACTATTATATTTTGTTAAGATTATATCTGAAAATACCACCATCTGAAGCTGGTATTTTTCTCTTTTTAGACTCAGATTTGAAAGTATACTCAACATTCTGCTTTGAGGCTTTTTGCAGCCTAAAAACTTTCACCATTTTCAGTGGTCATTATTCCCATGTTCACCTAGGCCTCTGGAGAAAGGGATATATATATATATGTATATATATATATAAGGATAATGTTTTCAAGTGGTGGGGGGAGTTGGTAGAAAGAAGTATGGCAATTATTCTTTTGGGGAATCGAAGAGAGGGCATTCTTCTCCTGACAAATGGTGAGGTTCTTCACCATATGGCTTTGAGGGTGAGGCAAGGTGAATGAGGAAGTTTCAGAGACAATGAATTATTATTGTCAGCACTTCTAAGTCTGGGAGGTTATTGGCAATAGACATGCTGTAAAAGCATTGAAGTTCTTTTACTCTTATCCTACTTGGTTTTCTTGTTTTATAACAGCAGTCTTTGAACTCTTTGGTTGCTTTGCATTTATACGTATTCTGGGCAAATTAGGGCTATTTTTGTGGTTAATACATTATTGTGGGAGACCATCCTGCTGAATATTAGGAAACCTAGTGTGATGGTTAAGCGGAGGGACTCAGAAAACCTAACCAACACTTAGGAGTTGTAAATTTTAAGTTGTTTCAGTTGCAGATTTCTCATCTGAAATTGGAATAACAGTGAACTAAGGGTATTATAGTTGGAATAAAATGAGGTAATATAACTAAAACATCACAATTTCTGTAACATAATAAACACTAATTAAATGGTAGTGGCTTTATTTTCCTCTTTTTCATTCCTTTACCACTATTTCATTTCACTTTTGCTTGTAGCACCTAAACCTTAATGTAACATAAAACATAATTAGACATGGTTCACAGCAGCAGATTTTGAAAAATATGCCATTGTTCCCAATGTGTGGCATACAGAATCTCTTAACCCACTGGAAACATCTGTTTTTATTTATTTTTTTAAAGATTTATTTATTTATGTGTGCAAGAACTGGGGTGTAGGCCAGAAGTGTGTGGGCAGTGAGAGGACTCACCAGAGACACAGTGGCGAGCAGAACAGGCAGATCTACTGAAATACACTGCTGAGGGGAGTAGTGAGCAAGACAGGAGAGGTCTGCTGTGTCATGTGGGTCAGCTCCCTGCCAGGGATGGAGCTCGTGCTGCAGTAGCTTCATAATGCTGTGCTTTACAACCCATTGAGCCCCATGTTTTTATTTTTTAATTTGTATGAAAGGAAAGGATCTTTGTGTTGACTTGAGAAACTTTGAAAATGAATATTAAAAATCTCTAAAGCATATTTGCTTAATGCAAATAAAAAAAAGCTTTTCTGTTACCTTAGGAAATATATAGAAAGAAGAGTTTAAGGAATTGTCATTTCTTCTTATTTAAAACACGCTGTTTTTTTCTGGGAAAATACCCTTTTTTGAATTCTTAGGAGAACTCTTGTTTAATGCTAAGAACAGTCATACATAGTAAAGTTCTTGCTCAGTGTATGAGACACATTTTTGTGTGAATGGGAGGGTAAAATGATACTGATAATTTAAACTAATGGATATGAGCATTAGTGTGGATAATATATTTGGTTTTGATGTGCATTATGTGATTATTTTGCAGCACATTAACTTCTTGATTGAACTTTGCTGAGCCTAGTATATTCTATGCATTTACTGGTTAGAAAACTGGCTAACTAGCTATGATGGTGATCAAACTACTAGCTTAGTTGATAAAAGCTGTGGGTTCTGGTGTCAGTTCCCACTCAAATAACTCTAAGTCTTAGATTCCTCAATCAGTTTCCTCATCTTTAAAATGAGAAGATACACTGGCATAATTTTCAAAAGCCTTTTTCAGTTACAAGGTTATAATAAAGTCTGATGGAGATAGCTTGTCACTAAGGAAATGGAGTAGTGACACATTTTGACCACCAGAGGGTGAAGTCCAGTCAGTTAACTTGTGCTCTCTATTTGACCAGAATTTGGTTACCTTGGAAATGGAAGAGAACATGTAGCTCTCTACCCATTTACTTTAAATTATGGAAACTTTTGCTTTTCTGATTTTTCTTCTATTAAATATATTTCTGTCCCCCTCTCCCCCAATATTTTTAGGTAGGACTGGGTCAAGTACATAAAGAAGGGAGAAAAATTGTTTTTTTTCTTGTCAGGGATTCATCTTATTTTTTCCTCTGAGATGCGGCATGTCTCTTAGGTGACCCATGGTCAGCTTTGATAGGAAGCACAAAAATATGGGGCATCAAATTTAATTATTTCTGGACACCTTCTTCCCCTAAAGCAGACACAAAGGTGTACACACAGATCATTTTCTGCTACCCTGACACCCTTTGTAATCACAGGGATGGAAATGAGAAATACACTAGAATGAACACAGTGCTTATTTGTAGTTGAAGCCTAGGTGCTAGTCTTGCCACTTAATATCTTCTTAATCAGACATTAAAACCTCAGATCTTTCGTTTCCTTACTTGAAATATCAGGACTTTGTATTCTTGTCCTATGCAATGTCATTCCGTAATGTGATTCTAAGATTCTATAAAAATTCTCTGATATTAGTTTATGTGAATGGCAGTGATACTCATGATATAACACTGTAATTAAGAAGTATTGATATAGTGCAGCAAGGGGCACTAAAAATGACTAAGGATACTGCCCAGATAGTTGACTGGTCACTGAGTTTTTCACCTGCATGCAAAATTGCAAGACTACTTAGGCTCAGGGAACAACAACCATCATATTATTTAACAAACCAGGGGAAAACAAAAGAGTTGTACCTCTTTTGTACAAAAGGCCTGTACCTCACCCGAAGCAGTGTTCAGTATTTTCAAGTACTATACAAAAGCAGATAAGATGGTGTCTTCCTACCACTGAGGACATGGAGCTCCTCTCCGGAACAATAGGCCACATGTCCAAGATGACCTCTTCCTGCCTCTGCTGACTTAGAGCTGATAGCAGCCAGACATTAGGCCAGGTTTCAACTCAGGCAGACAACAGAAAATGCCAAGGAGATGTTCTGGGAGCTTCCGGGATTCCCCAGCACAGCTATCAGACAACCGATACTTAAGACTTGAGCTGCAGCAGTTGAAGGAACTGACAAATGGCCCCACTCATACAGCTCATGGAGAGGTGCCTGGCTTGGCATCTTTGCCTTCTCTGCATCTTTGCCTTCTCTGCCAGGCTGTAGCCATAGCAAAATTGTTTCAGTCTCTTTGCTAATTGCAAAGCCTCCAGACTCTTCCTCTCTGAGGTTGACTGCTGGAGGACTCCACCTTCAGAGGCCCATAGCAACCTTCTGGAAGATCACGGTAGGTTGCTAGAACCACTGTAGGAGACTGAATCTGCTGACCCAAAATGCTGAAGATCCAAAAACCTTAAATCCTGAAGACTGAATGAATCTGCACCCCCTTCTTGGGTCTCTTATATTACTTAGCAGTGGCCTCAGTTGTCCTACCCCAAAATGTGATACTTTTTTAGCATTTTTCCTGGGAGCTGTCTATTGTCACCAGTAACCCCCTCCAGGGGGCACCACCTGTTAACAGTCTTTTGACTTAAACTACTGGCTAGAGTATCTTAGAAAGATAGCACATATATATTTTTTTAAAACTAGGAACAGCGCTATAGCTATTATTAAGGCATAAATTTTTAGACATTAAACTACCATAATAGCAATGACAATGACAATTCCACTGAAGTGTTTTTTCTAAACTCACAGATATGCACATAAATTCTTGGTGAGCATAGGCTTAATGTAGCAGTAAGTCAAAGGACCAAGATTAGGAGCCAAGCTAACCTGATTGGGCACATAGTTTATAGTGAAGTATTTAAAGGAAAGTCATTTGGGGGTATATGAGCTTAGAAAAAGGGGACTGGTACGTTCTGGGAATCCATCATAAAGCTGGAGTCATAGCCTGCCCATTTCTTCCAGCCACATGTGTGTAGATGACTTCGATACACCTGTCCACTTGTAAGAGTCTGAGTGGCTAATTGAGTTGCATGGGCTTCTGTGGAAGAACAAAGAGGGTGTGCTGTCCAAACATTCAAGCTGAAAAGAGTTTCTAGAAGGTGACGGAGCAAGTGGATACAGATGCTTGTGAAACAGGGTGGGATTAATATTTACAATTTGATATGTACAAAAGGGAGTAGAAGCCAGCCAGACAGATTAAATAGAAACAGCATTTTTGGATATGACATTAGACAAAATTTCATTGTTCTGATTTGAATCTCCATCCTTGGTGTTAGTGGCAAGATGTATTTGATATATGCAAGGTTCCTTCCACACATTTGAACTCTGTGTGGTTTGTATGGTTCTAATAGCTTCACACTCCACTGGGCATATATATTCACAGATCTCACTACCACTGCAAAGTTCATATCATAGAACTGGCTAGTAAAAAATTTGGCAGGCAAAGTAGCTTTCAAGTACTCCTAGGAATGGAGCCCAGCTGTTCCCGTTGGGCTTTGAGCTGTTGGAATTCATTGGGCTAGCAGTTAGAAAGAATGAAACTGTAACATTTCAGCCTAGTTCATGACAGCAAAGCAGAGGTGTTAGAATTTCTTTTTTAGAGGTTTATACTGCAAGTAACTTAACCTGATTGTGTGTCTTAATATTACTGGGCTTCTGACCGCTGAAATATGGCTTGGATCGATGGTGGTTTGGAGAAAGTAGAAAGAGGGCTATCCATCATTCTGAGGCTCCATAGAAGCTGCCTGATAGTGCTGCTTTCACCAAGCAGCCATCTGTCCATCCATCCATCAGTATGCTGAAATGAGATTTAGCGGAACAGGCAGCCGTAACTCTGAGACACTTTCTAACCAATGATTGCAAGCCCTGGCCTGACTCTAACCACAAAACGCAGCACTGGGGTTTGGCGGGATGTGGCCAAAGTGCAGTCTCATTCCCGTCACTGCCAGCCTAGAGTGTATTCAATATGAGGCCAGAGCACAGCCATACTTCCCATAGAAAATTAGAAAACTTGGGGTGCCAAGCAAGCAGTAGTTCTTTCAGCTTCATAGTGTTTTGCAACTCAAACAGCTCCTTTTGATGGACAATTTTTTGTTCGACGTGGAGTAGAAATAGATTTAAGAGTTGATTTTACTTCACTGGAGTCCCACCCCACAGTTTAGCCTTTCACCCTTATCTTCTGTTGACAGATGCTTTGTAAAGGCCACCTTTTTCTCAATTGAAAACACTGTGGCTACTTCTGTTAGCAGTTCCTAGCTCTGCATGGTAATGAGAGGGAGGCTAAATTTAATTCAAGGATATTTCAATGGCTTTATTTTACATACATTTTTCTATTTCCTTTTAAGTCTCAATTTTTATTTAGATCTTATTTTTCTTTACATTAACATGCCAGTCTGAAAGGAAAGAAAATGTGGCCAGGAAAATTTGTAAAGGATTAGAAGCAAGAATGGATTACCCAGCGTGAGTATTTAACTTTAATTGCCGTTTTCCTGGTTGCCCTGCTTTTCCGGGGTACTCAACCTTCTGAGCACCTCTTAGTCATTAAAGCTCTGTGCTCAAGTTGCCTGTCTTGGTACCTTCTCTGACCATGGCCAGCTTCTCTTTGACTGTTTCCTTAGAGTGGTCACTTCAGATGCCTGCTCTTTGTTCTGAAGCTTTGCTTTTCATTTCAGCTTGGGGGAAGGGTAGAGAGCCTAATGTACCGGAGATGCCTCGGAAATGAGAGCCTTGGATGAATTCCTGGGCCTATTGATCCACCAGCAGTTTATGCATCCTGACATTCATAATCTCAGTAGGCTGCTGATGTTCCTGATTAATGGGCCCAGGGGCTGTCCATCCGTCACTTCACATTAATTACTGAAGAGGTGTTTTTCCAGTGATTTACCTGACAGTGGGCTGTGATAAATACCCCTAAGCAGAGTGGGCAGTGATTAATCACCTGACCACACCCCTCCCCCACTTACCCTTCCCCCTAACCACAGGCCAGAGCTGGGACCTGACCAAAGAGTGCCCCCTCCCCATACACTATCTATCTCCATAATTGCTTGTGGATGCATATTTATTGGGGCATGGGACCTGACAGATAGCATTCTAGAATTTGTGCCAAAGATGATGAAAAATAAATCTTCCCAGTTGGAAGAGTAACTGGTATATTTTTATATGGGACAGAGAAGTGTGTATGAGCCGTCTTTTTGTTACTTTTAAGAGATCTGATAGAATTATTGCCTGCCTACTGTGCATGTACTCAACACTGGTAGTTGATCTGTGAGCTTTAAAGAGAGGAGAAAATAGTTTTTGTCTTTGATATTTGTAGTATATTCAGGAAGAATCTGTGAGTAAAAGGGAACTTAGAGAACATTTCAAAGCTTATTATAATCTTGGGAGGAATTGGGATAAGAACTCCAGGTTCCATTTCATTCTTTGTGTCTTAGAAAATGAAATGTAGTTAAATATTTGAGTGTTTTTCTTATGTCAGGTATTGTATTCAATTCTGGAAATATGAAGATGAATATGATATAGTGGCAAGTTTCAGGTAGCAAGGTCTAGAGCCTCTGTCTTCAGTTTCTTAAGCAATAAAGCACTTTTTTCCAGGAAGCTGTTAAAGTAAGTTTAAATAAATATATATTAATTTAAAATGATGTGAATATTACTTTTATACTTGCATAATTATTTTTTTTCTGAGTATTTATTGAGTACCTCTTGTGTTTCTCAGGATAGAAGCTGTGAGAAGCTGTGTCTGCCCTCAAGAAACTATATTATAGAGTGCAAGATGACATTCATAAATGAAACATGTAAACATGAATATAAGAGTATATAATGACAAATGAATTCCATAGGTGATGAATGCACGTGAATTCACAGAAGGATGAAGTCAATGTATCTTCAAATAATTAAAGAAAAACTGGATTTAAGATGAGCCTTTTAAATGAATAATGACCAAGATTGTTTAAACTGAGATTATTTAATTCAAGGAAGCATTTTAGAAATTGGCATGAACTAACCATGAGATACTCTAGTGTAGAGTAAAGGGTTTATATTTGAGATAGGATTGGAAAAGTAGATTGACAACAATAATGGACAATCTTGAATGCCAGGTAAACTTAGCTTATATTGTATAGATTCTGATGAGTGACTGAAGTCTTTGAACAAGAAATTAAGAAAAGGGTATGTTTTACCAAATAATTTTATATTAACATGCCTAGTGTCACTTGGAATTGTCAGAGTACCTTGGAATATTTATTCTCATGCCCTCTTTTCTAAAGTTGTTAAGACTAAAATTATCCAGATTAAAAGTACAGCTTTTATTTTTCTCCCTAGTATAATACAAAGAATAATACAAAGAATTGTGTGGTTAGGTTATTTTTGGAGTAAATAATAGAGCTGACTTTCAAAGAAGAATGAGTTTAACAGTCCCTGCTCTTGCAAAATTAGTAAGTCATTGGAAGTTTTAAGTACTGACTGCTGAATTAAATTAGGAAAGACTATATAGCCCCAAGTTTTAAGAGAGAAATTGATTTTTAGTCTTTCTAATATAACTTTATTAAGGCTGCACTAATAAGTCAAGAATCAGAAATGAAGAGTCAGCTATAGCTATATTTCATAAGGAATTTCTAGAGAATTTGATTTTTTTAATAAAAAAATTAAGAGACACATAGTAAATTCACCTACCTTATATTCTGCAAATTTTGCCAAACTTTCCACACAGTTAAGATAGAGAATAGTGCCATCAGTCCCCAAGTCCCCTATGCTAATTATCTCCTATACTTCAAGCAACAAGTGATATTTTGTTTCTTCGTAAAGTTTGTCTTTCCACATCTTCCAAGTAGTTTTGCCTTTTCCACATCTCCTTTCAAGTTACCTGGATGGAGACTGCTTCATTAAAAGCTGGGAGTCGGGTGGGTGGAGAACATTTAACAACATGGGTGGCCAGAGGAATCCCCATGTTTTTGTTTTGCCTGTTAGGACTCCTAAGGCATCCACTTGAGATACTTCAGTTTAATAAAAACCACAGGGAAAGTTTTTTATGAAGACTCTAAATAGGTGTTAGAGGGATTGTTTTGGTTACATTTTCCTGATTCTTAAAAATGTGTAGGTAATCTCTTCCACTTTCCCCAGATCCCAGGTCTGTGGATTCATTAGTGCTTTCTCTCTCTCTCTCTTTTTTTTTTTTGTATATGCATTCTTTTTAGTGTATTAAACACACACAAAGACCCTAACCCCCCTACCCCCCAAAAAGTGTGGCATTTTCCAGAATGTCACATAAATAATTCTATTTCCCGAATGGTAAAGGATATTGTGTGCATGTGTGTGTGTCTTTCATTTCTCTATCTTCTTTGGTATTGTTCAAGTTGTTTTCCCATAATGAGTATTGAGAGCTCATTATGTATTCTGGATAAAAATTTTTTTACAAGAACTTTTCAAATATTATGATTTCATAATGTTAGATTATGATATCAGATGTTTTCTCCCAGACTGTGGCTTGATTTTTCATTTTCTTAAATTGTTTTTGAAGAGCAGTTCTTAATTTTGCCGGTTAAGTTTATTCATTTAATATTTTTGCTTTATGGATCATACCTTTGATATATCCTTGCCTAATACAAACTTACAAAGAATTTTCAAAAAATTTTTAAATAGGAAACTATTTGGGAAAAACCCTAAATAGTTTTAGGGTTTATATCTATCTAGGTCTGTGATTCATTTTGAGTTAGTTTTTGTATGTATAGAGCTATGGATAGAAAGCTTTCTATTTTTTTTAATTAGTTTTTGTATGTGGAGGTATTGATAGAATTATTGTTGCATTATCTATTTTTTTAAATTGTTTTAGCACCAGTTATTGGAAAAATTATTCTTTTCCATTAAATTATCTCTGCACTTTGAATAAAAACTAGTTTATCATATATTGATCTATTTCTGTACTCTTCTTATACTATTAATTTATATATTTATATTTAAAGAGTGAATGGAAGCAAACAGACCAAGTAGATGGGTTTTTCTAGTAACATAGGTATTAGTATGTTGTGATTTAACTTTGAATTATATTAGGGGTAGGGGAAACTTAACAGATTAAAGAGATATTCAGGTAAGATCAGTGCAGCTTATCAGTTGGTTGACTATGAAGAGTGAGAGAGTGGGGACACCTGAAGTTTCCCCAGTAAGAGTCTTGGTATGTTTCTGTAGAATGCCCATACTTCCTTCCTTCCTTCAGGTGGAGAGTAGAAGAAAAGATCCTTGGTTTACTTTAATAAATACCACCTGTGATTAAAAATTCGTTGAAGCTTTGGGTAGAAGCAAATCAGAAAATGGAATAGAGGAGACAATATCTAAATAATATATAAATTATGATGAGTAATTATCTACCCTGATTATTTTCGAATATGAGAAAAATAGAAAACAATTTGATTCCCTCAATTTTGATGTTTAGCCTGTTGGCATGTAAACAAATAAAATCTCTGTGAACTGATTTCCTTGCTGTTTCAGAGCAAAAAAAAAGTATGCAATTGATCTTCTCACACAGAGAGAAAGTTACTGTATTTATTCATAATTTCCTTGTTTTTTCCATGTTTTTATTTAACATTTAATAGTAGATATTACAAAAACCGTTCGAACTTACATTGGAGAACTCAAGGCTTCTGACGCTAGTCACCTGAGGTAGTGATGATTGCCACTAGGAGTCGTGTGTGACAGAACACTGTGGTGGGTGCCAGCAGTGTTTTCATGGTATTAGAGAAATGAAGACTAATTTTCAGAAAGGAAAAGTTAGTAATGAACAGTTCCATATAATTCAAGATTTCATTCGGTAAGCTGGGAGAATATATGTAGAGCTCATGAAGATAAGTAGCCTCCCTTTATTTTCCTTCTCAGAATGATTGAGTTAAAAATTTAAATATGACATGTTATCAACAGTATTAAAGTTAGACACTTGTGATTAAGAAATTCAGTTGTTTTGTTGAGTATATACTATGGGGTTGAGTGTTGTGAGCTGTTAACAGCTTGAATATCAGTGAAAGCTAGGTTTCACTTATTCCATTTATTGGCTGGATGTGTGAGATGGTGATAATTATTATGTTGTGGTAGTGGTTAAATGAGACAGTACATGCCAGCCATGCTTCCTTCACTGATTTCCTTCACTCATTTTGTTAGTACAGAACAAATTTAAGTTTATTGCCATGTGCAGTTTTTAAAATATAACACATTACAAGGATTTTATAATCTCAGAAACAGTTCATTTCTCATAATTGAAGTATGTCTTCATATTAACTATTTATAAAATGGGTAATACTTTTAAAGAAGAGCTTACTTTTTTGATGGTGGCAGGACATTATGGTTTTCAAGAATGAACAAGGTATGAAGTTTAATGTAATTTAATCTAGTTCTGGTTTAATTTTAAGCTGTTAGTTTGTATATACATTCTGTTTCTGTAAGCAGATAATATGCACTCTGTGTGTTATGTATACAAGTTAAGAAAGTGTCTACTTTAGTGAAAAAATAGTTAATGAATTAAGTTAGATAGCACATGGTAGGGAATACTTCCTTTGATTAAGAATACACATACTTTTTATCTATTTATATTCTTACATTAAGGAGAAATATTTGAAGTACTATGGCTTTGTGTTAAACACTGTTTTTATACTCTTATTGAATGTCAGAAATGGTTCTGGGCATTGAGAAATATAACAATGATAAGAGCTTTCAAAGAGCTCAAGTATAATTGAAGAATCAGATAGGCTAACAGTTGGTCATGGCAGCAGGGAGCAGAAAATACGTAACACACATTTCCTGAAGGAATATATGTTGAAATCTACAACATGCAGCAGACACAGAGATCATTTAGGGCTGCATCTATAAAGGAGCAGTTCTGAGCCATCTTTGGCAAGTAGATCTTCTAATGGCAATGGAGAGTCTTTGGTTTGGCTTCGCTGTAGTACACAGTATAATCTTAGACAAAACTAGACCCCCTAAAACTTTCATATCAACTCTGTTGATCCATTGGTGTTCTCTGGCTTTTCACATCCATGACTCAATTATATCTTTTAGAGCAACATTTGAAGAGATGGAGGGAGGTATTAGGGATCCTGTCTCCTAGACATCAACTAATTGGAGCAGTTATTTGGACTATTTTTCTTTCCAAAGGGATTGCCAAAGATAGTAAAGCCAAGGGTACCAAACACATTGGTATGTTCTTGTGGCCATGAGGCAGTTAGGAGGGCAGTCTCCACTGTCAGGTTATCTGGATTATAAACGGTGGCATTCTAGTTCTTTGTCCTTCACCATAGTATGTAACATCCTTGTACCTCAGTTTTTTTATCAGTAGAATTAGACTAGTAATAATAACGTTTTGGCATATAGGCATTTAAGATCTAGCAACATTAGGTATCATAAAGTGCATATATTAAAGCTTATATACTTCCCTCAAATAAATCAATCCTTACAAGCCATTTATTTTTAGTTTGTATTTAATTTGAATACACTGGAATTTACAGTACCCATTTGAAATAAAAATGCTTACAGTGGTAAGAGGTAATAGATGCTAGAGACAGAGTTCATAAAAATTAAGTACTCTGCTTAAAAAAATGGTAATTTTGCTCATAATATAGTTGTGTTGTACTTAGGAGAAGAGCAGCTTTCACGATGAATAAGTTCTTAAGTATCACTTGACCAATTTAGCAGTTTGAAGAGAGTCCTTTAGCTCCTTGCTCAGCTTCCCATTGATGAATCTGTTCCCTGCATCTTTGAGCAAGATCTGTGTAAGGTCCTCTAGGTGTATCTCCCTGTTTTAATGCCTTGATTTTCTTAAGTATGTTAAAGAGAAGGCCTAGAGTATCTGTTCCTGTATAGATATGAATGCCAAAATTACTGTATTTAGCTGCATCTTTAAATTATGACATATTTTGGAAACCTGGCTTGTATAGAAGTAAGACTGAACCTCCACATGAATGTAGGAATTATTTTGTGGTTTCAAGTATGAAATATGTCATTGTATTAGTGCAAGTGCATTTATGGAAGGATGCGTTAGGAAAACTACAGCAGAATCAGTTGTGGTTCATTAGCAGATTTTATAGTTTTTAGAATATGAAGCCATTTCTCTGCTGTCCAAGAATAATTTTTCATGTTGTTAGATCACACACAAGTGACTCTGTGTTATGTTTGGATCAAGTAGATTTGAAAGTGAGCCTTTTTTGCAGAGGGAAGGCATGTCTTACTTTCTTATTTGCAGAGGGCTCTTGACACTGGGAGTAAAAGACTTTGAAAGTGTAGAAAGATTGAGTAAATTTCTAAATTTATTACTCTGCTACAGACTCCTGATTAGGTGGTGTAATCTAGCAGTTTTATATTCATGTTTTACTTTCCTTTATTCTGCCTAGTAACCAGAATTTCAAATTATTTGTAGTAGAAAATGTTGTCTATCCCTGCTGTGAAAATTCTGACAACAGTGTAGAATAGTTTTTCAATCAATTAAGTGAAACAACTTTGTAAATAAGTAGATTTTTAAATTATAAGAATTAAAAATTTTAAATTGAAAAAGTGAAATATAAAAGGTTAAAAAAAAAGAGCAATGCACATAGGGTAAGTATTTTTTGGAACTTTTTTTAGCCAGTTATGTATGTGAGCCTGTATATACTGTGTCATGACATGAAAAAAAAA
>NW_004567112.1:19606216-19722956 GCF_000260355.1 Condylura cristata | reverse complement strand
GGGGCAAGCGGGGATCAAACTCATGTGGAAGTGGCTTAAGCTTCTTTGTGCTGTGCTTTAACCCACTGCGACACCAGGGAGGGCCGATATGAAATGTTTTTAACTGGAGTACAGAAATAAATTTGGTAGAAATTCTTACAACATCTTTCTATACATTAATCCTCCCTTATCCCCGGGATAGTTCCAAGGCTCCCAGTGGATGTATGAAAAACTGCAGATGGTATCATACTCGATCTATATGTAATGTGTTTTTTCCTTTACATATCTACCTTTGATTTAATAAATTTGCCACAGTAGAAGATTAATACTCGTAACAAAATGGAACAATTATAACAATATAGTGTAATAAAATCTTTCTTTTATAGTAGTCTCTCTCAAAATATCTATTTATATTTTTGGACTGCTGTTGACCATAGGTAACTGAAACTGTACAAAATGAAACCGCGGATAAGGGTGGATTACTACTGTACTGGAATCTGCTTGGAGCAGATAAAGTCTCATTTGCAAAGCTTTATTAAAAACTATGAAAAGGTCTAGAAGTATATATAACAAAATGTTAACAGTGATTATCTTTCTAAGGTAAGGTTACAGAGTTCTTATTTTGAAGTTGTATAATTTTGTTACAGGAAAATATAGAAAGAAGTTTTATGAGTTTATTTTATACTCAAATTTTTTTCTTAAAAGTAGCTTTCCTCTCTATTATAGACCTTAGAACTATCTAAAGTCTTTAACTGAGAAAATTGTTTAAAGAAATATCATTTTCTGTGTTGGAGATCACATTCTTCAGATGGTAGTACATAGTGACCAAGAAAAAACTCTCAATCTAGTTTCATCATCAGAATACTGCGCAGTCTATAAAAACTTCTATGTTCATTACAGTACTTTTTATAATAGCTAAGCTACAGAAACAATGTTAAGTGCCCAAAGGCAGATGAGTAGATTCAGAAGATGTGGTGTGTATATATAATGGAATACTACTTATATGTTGAAAAAGATGAAACTCTTGCCATTTGTGACAACATGAATTGAAACCTGAGTTGATTATTCTCAGCAAAGTAAGTCAGAAGGAGAATGACAACTACTCGGTAGTTTCTCTTATATGTATGTAGGATATAGAAAAACAAAAGAAAGGATAAGATAAAGCCAAACCAACAAGCCCTCGAAATTTGTAGAATCTATAGTTGAGGCTATTGAGTTGAGAGCACAGTGGACCATGATGGAGGAGTGTGGGTGTCTTTCTGGTGGTTGTGGTAAGGTAAGATCTGAAAGGGTGATCTATATCTCTCACATACAATGTGGCAAACCAATGCTATCTAAATTAAAAAGCAAAACTGTATAAATGAATAATAAGTGCTACTTTTACAAGATCACTACTACAAAAGATACATACTGAGTATTGCTAAAGAAGCAGTTTAAAGTTTGTGTTTATTAGGCTAATTGAATTTATATGACTGAAGAACTGATGTTGTAGAACTGATGTTGTAGAAGCTTTCTGCAATTCTTATCTTCTAAGGCAAAAAGAACTTTTGAAAAAGTCATTGAATATGTGAGCTTGATTTATGTATACATACTGAAGCCTAAGGTGCCTTAACTGTCCTGAGGTGACTGATCAAGCTATTCAGAATATCATTCTCTACTTAAATATTGCCTTGTGTTTCTAATAAAGATTAGGACAAAGTAGGTATTAATAGAATTTTTAATCTTACAGTTATTAAATTTTGGTTTCAAGATTTAAAAAATATTGTAAATATGCCTTTATTAAACTTCCCCACCCTCCAGAGTTTGCAGGTGAATCAGAGCCACTGAAGAATTTTCAATAGGGAAATGAACAAATCTGATTAGTATTTTAGAAAATAACTGGAAGCAATGTAGAATGAGTAGGGCTTGGTAATTGATTGAAATGTCAGGGATAATGACCTCCAGGTTTCTGGCTTAGACAACTGGATTGACAGTGATACTATTCACCAAAGCATGAAATTGGGGAGGAAAAACCAGTGAATCTTTTTGAGAAGATGAATAGAATTTAAAAATACTCAATTATCTTAGTGCTCAGAAATCTATTCATTTACTTGTGTTACTTAATATTGCGCACTGCATTGTTATAAACTTTCAGTTTACTTGTATTTTTCTTTCTTTACAAATTTGCTGCTAAGTGAAAGGGTGTTGATATTGCTTGGTTATACAAGTTTATAAGTAGACCCATGGGAATAAAGAATGCCTAATAGTAATAGTAAAAGAAAATAAATTGTCTTACTAACATGCAAAAAAAAAAAAAAAGATTTTTAAGCTATAAAAAAACCCTTGTTGGGCCCTCCCTGGTGGCGCAGCGGGTTAAAGCACTGAACTAAGAAGCTTAAGCCACTTTCGCATGAGCATGAGTTCGATCCCAGCCTGCCCCGGAGGTGACCACATGGCGTGGCAGACCTCTCCTGACCCGCCCACTGCTCCCCTCAGCAGTGTACTTCGTGGATCTGCCTGTTCTGCTCCCCACTCCGTCCCTGGTGAATCCTCTCACCCTCCGCATCTCTGGCTTGTACCTCAGTTCTGTATGAATAAATAAATCTTTAAAAAAAAAAAAAAGCCTTGTTTTCAGGAGGATGAGTTAAATTAGAAAAAATGCTTCTAAATTAGTTGAGGATAACTTATCACCTTGAAATATTGTCTAATCAGTCTTTTCTGATTTATGAAAAAAAATGGACTTTTAGTGCTTTATGTAGTTTTTGATTATAATGAAATAATGGTATATTAAAATGTTACAGACATACTGTATATATTTATGCTTTAATTGATTTCTTAGCTTTGGTGTATTTCTAAAAGTAGAAAATCTGAAACAAGCACAACAAGCATTAACATTAGCAGACTGTGTTCTTGTGACATTAAGTATATGGCAAGTTCTTAGTCCCAGTTGTAACCGCCATTAACAGTTTAGATAGTGACCTTTTTTCTCCTTAGTAATATGCATTTATATAACTTGTTAAGTGAAAAAAATTGGTACTTGGAGAACACCTTTTGAAGTGGGTCTACATAAAATGGAAACTAAAGTTTGAGTCATTAATAAAAAGTTTTTTTTTTAAGATTTATTTATTTATTCATTCAGAACTGGCATACCAGCCAGAAGTGCAGGGGCAGTGAGAGGTTTCACAGGAGACAGACTGGGGAGCAGATGGATGAAGTACACTGCTGAAGGGAGCAGTGGGGAGACAGGAGAGATCAGCTCCCCAACCTGGGATCACAGTCCTGCTGAAGCTGCAGCTAGTTCCGTAGTGCTGAGCTTTAACCTGTTTGCTCTACCACAGAGGCCCCCAGTAAAAAATTTAGGGACAGTTTTCATAGATGGAAATGTTTGTTTTACCACATACTTAACAAAATTTCAATTATAATCACAGCTATGTATGTTCTCAGAATTAACAAAGCTTACAATGATATACTTTGTTGGCACAGTTTTTCCATAAAGATGGTGTGATTGTCTTGATACTGTTCTTCACTTTGTTTGGTTTTCTTAGCATTTATCATATAGACTAGACTGGTGCATCAGTTTTACCAAAACTATTGAGCTCTTTAGCAGTTTCTCAAGGGATTTTTCTTAATCCCTTGACATTTTCTTTCATGATTCCTATTCTGTCATCATCTTTGTTGGATTTTCCCTTCTTTAGTTGCTCACTGGTTTGATTCAGCTAGATCTTCAGTCCCCAAAGCTTTCACTGAAATGATTTCTCTCTTTAATATATTTTCATAGACTTCGTGAAATCTTGCATTCTTTTCAAGATTTATATTTTAGTTTACAATTGAGTTGCATTGTGTTAACTTTGTATTGTTGGATTTTTGCAACATTTCAGGATACATGGATGTCAATATCAAGTAGAGTTAATTTTATAGGTGATCAAGGCACATTGTGAATAATTATTGTATTATAAGGACATTTGATTTCCTGTGTCTGGAGAGGTAGAGTAAGAAACTGAGTTAAGTTCCGAAAGACTTCAATCTGAGAGGATTGTACCCTCTCCTGATGGGCTTTGAAGAATTTTTTTACTTAAAGTTAATGGAAAGAAAGATATATTAATCCTGTTGAGTTCTATCACTTGCAGACTTGATAAGCTCTGTGTTTATCATCTGCATCCAAATTATTGTTTTAAAAATGAATTTTAAAGAGTTGTAGAGACACTATCAAATAGCGCCTTTAGGTGCCTCCACCTGTTACTACTTTATCTGTAATCAGTTTTATGAGTCCACTCACTAGTTGTGTGAGATAACCAACATTTTACCATCCTAGATACGTAAGTTCTTCATAATATATATTTTTAGATGTTTTGCAAAGATCCTGATACATTATGTCTGTGATATCCTTTCTAATGCAATATACTTTAGTGCTTTTGTCTTTGAACATTAGACTTTAAAAAAAATCTTAACCTCACTGAATTTTAAAGTCATTTTCTTCCATGAGTGAAAAGATTGAAGAAAAGTGGTAGACTGAATAATAAGACATTAAAAAAGAGAGAGAGATACAAAAATTCACTTGAGGACACTTGATGATCTAGTCATGGTAGATGGGCTGAAATGAAATGGCCTACATGTTATAAGAACAGAACTTCATTAAGGAAAGTATACTGGACCATGTAAAATTTTAGGGATCTAGAATAAAGTTGATAGGATTAATTGACCTTCCTTTTCCTTTTATTATCTCTTTTGAAATATATGCAATGAAACGCCACCAGCAGGTACATTGGAGTGTATACAAGTGTTCCTTTGCTATGCTTAACACCTCTGAGTAAACCAATACCTGCTTCACAATATTCTTTTGAAGATTAGAAGAATAATTCAACATGAATTGCTTAGTGTATTTCCTAGTATTTTAAAGATAGTAAGTAAGGTTTATTTAATCCTTGTTAGTATTTTTTACCTTGTTAAATTCCATTGACCAGCAATGATATAGGGTGTCAAAGTTACTGATGTGATTTGGCTCATCAGTTTTTTGGTTTTTTTTTTTGGTCTCTGTCCTCCTTCATTCTATCTAGACTTTTTTTTTATTCCTGTTGGAAGCATTGTGAATTTTTAATTGGTCTTTGATTAACTAGTATTAATAGAAAAATATAGTTGCCTTTTTCTTTTCCACTCCCTTTTACTTTCCTTAAAAAATCATAGTTCAAAGCAACATTTTCTAGGAAATCCCTGATTCATCTCATTTTTTAGCCCATGTTCAGATAGTGGTACCATTCAAGATACTCTTAAAACATATTTATATGTGCATATATTTATGCTGAACAAGTGTTTCTGACTTTTCAGTGTAAATTCTGAACTAGAATATGGAGACGGTTATATTTTATGAATACTTGATAGCTGGCAATAACTATTATAATTCACCTGTTTTTTATTTAGCCTAAAACAAAGTTACTTGCAAGAGAAGGCATAAGGGATTTTGACAATGTGAAGAAAGAGGATATAAGCATGGTTAAATTCATGAACTTGTGAGTTTTTTGGAATTTACTTTCCTATGTTGTTTACCTGATCACATTAATTATTTTATGGCAGGTTTTACTTTCTTCAGGGTTTCTATAGGATGAATTAGTAAGCCCTCTACCTAGTCTTTTAAAAAAATCTTTTGGTTCAATACATTGCAATTAGTTTCTGATAATTAAGTCATTCTTTTCTTTTTCTTGCAGACTGAGTTGGTGTCATGCAGCAAGCATCTGAGAGATGCAGAGTTCGAGCCAGAAGGCCTGACATGGCACTTTATGTACCTAAAGCTCGAAGGGGTGTGGCACTCCTCAGGTCAGGCCATGAGGGAAAAAGCTGGGATCCACCTAACTCTGTAGGAAAAGAAGACCAAGAAGAAGGTGGATTCTCCCAAAAGGAGATCTTTAGTGACAAACCTGAGACTCAAAGACTAAATACTAATCCTGATAAAAAGGAACACAAACATAAGGAAGGAAGAAAATCTTTAACAAAATTAAGAAAAGACAACTGTCTTAAAGAAAGGAGTAAAGATAGGGTTTGTGCTAAGAGGGAAATCACGGAATCCAAAAATATATTATCCCAAGGACATCAGCAAATTGTCCGAGATCCTGAGATACCAAGTACACCTTTACAAAGACATTTTAAACCACAGAAGGCGGAGTGTTTGGAGATTGAAACCAAAGATGTGACAGCACATGAGAAGTTGCTTTTATCACAGTATTGTCCAGAAATTAGTGAGACTCACATTCTCAACCAGCCATTCCAAAATGTGGAATCCTGTGATTTCAGCAGGCTTAAATTAGAGGAGGAAATATTTGAAGATAGAGATTTGAAAAGCAAAATTGAAACTGATGCCAAAGTTGTTGAGATACTACCTCAGTTTCCTGAAGTTTTTAGTTCTGTATTAATAAAAACTGTACCAGTTGAACTACGCTCTGATTCTAGAATTGTTCAAGAAGACCTGCAGACATCAGATGGAATGTTGAAGCTCAGCAATGGAGACATCGCCACTCTTTTTGTTTCTGGAAGTCCAGATCCTGTCACTGACCCAAATTCTGTAGACTTTGAAGCTGAGAATGTTGTTGAAAAACCCAACAGTGCAGATTTCTTCGTGGGTCAGAACGGTATAGATACCATTTCTGAGACAATGGGTCCCATCTCTCATGAAATAATAGTTAGCAAATCAGAAAGGGCAAATGACATTTTTGATCCAAACATGATTAGAGAACATGAGAATGACAGTACCTCCGGTAAGTCATGTACAAGGGATGACCCTTCTGATAGAGCTCTCCTTGCTCATGGAACAGATACAGACAGTGAATCTAAGCATTTAGGTGACATTACCAGTAAGGCATGTAGGATGGACAGTATAGATGCCATGTCTGATCTAGTAACTTCAGGCAGCCCTTGTATAGTTGCAGTTACAACAGTTGATGAGGCCTGCAGCAACATAAGTAGTTTCTCAGAATATATAGAAATGAGAACAAATACAGCCCCTCTTAATGTAGCTGGAAGTGGGAATGACACTGAAAATTTCAGCAGCTTGACTGCTTGCTCAGACACTTATGCTCAGAATATTTCATCTGGTTTCACAGAGTCAACAGGAAAGTTGATAGAGAGCTTGTCAGATTGTGCTTCCTCCTTACCTATAAAGAAGATTGCTGGTAGTAATTGTAACAGTATTTTGGACTCTGAACTCAGTATGTTAAATGGGACAGAAGTACTTTCAGACAGTGCCTTGGGCAGTGATCTAGATTGTACTGGTGATAAAACAGAGCCAGTGCATGAACTAAAAACTGCTGAAGAGTTCAAAACAAAAGAGGAAGATGACTCAGAGAATACAGAAGCTGATGTATCCTTTCCTGATATAGACTCAGTGTCTCTGGATACATCCATGGGACTGAAAGCAGCAGAAACTTCTCACATGGAGGGAAGTGCTGCTACGGAGGAGAGCTGGGAGTCAATGTTTAATGATGATGGCGACTGTCTGGATCCACGCCTTTTACAGGAGGTATGCTCACTTGAAATTACTTGATGCAGTGATATTTTATAGCTTCTTAAAATCTGGGATGGGGGGGTTATTTTCATAAACATTTATGTGCATTCATACAATATATCCAATGTAAGTTTCTTCATATCCAGTGTAAGAGTTTCTTCAGTTAGAAAACAAGTGGGCTTATAGATTGCGAAAAGTATCTGATAGATACTAACCAAAAAATGCAGACTTGAGCTCTCTCATAATAGCCCCATCCTGAGAGAGCTTACTGACTGTATTAATCTATTTAATGTCTTCTGGCCATATTTTGAGGAAATACAGAAGAATATAATATGTCTTTAAAAGAGCTTCAAAACATTTACACATGCCTACTGAAGGCAGAAGAATAATTTTATTATTTTATCATTTACTTTTCTAGTAGATATTGGAATGTTAGACATTGTTGAGGGATGGCAGTCAAGATGGAGGGTAAAATGAAGGTTTGATTGTTTACTAAAGAGTTTATGCTTAGTTTGAGAATAAATGATAGTTCTGTGTATATATAGAAAGTACAAGTGAATGGTAACAAGATGACTAGTTTGTGTTTATAAGTGCAAAATATTGGATTTAAGGGTATCTTAGAAATTATTTTATTTTTAATTTTATTAAGACATTTCATTCTTTAGCCAACATATTCTTTATCACAAATATAAGTCATTGGGTTTTAAATGTAGAACCACTTTCCCTTTTAGTGCTCATAGTGGGTTCATATAACCTTTTCCTTGAAAGGGAAAAAATAATTTCTCTATTAAAGCCCATTTTATAAATGAGAAAATTAAAACTTAGTGATCAGACCTTTAGGAAAGGCAGAAACAGGGCTTCAATCATGCCCTACTATGTGTATGTTTTCTCTACCAGATCATTTCCTTACCTAAAATATAGAATTTGATTCTAGAGAGCCTTCCAAATACTAAGTGACGAGTCTTTTGTTTCTGAGAATTAGACCAGAAATGCTGAAGAATGATGACATGCACCTGAGACACTTGAGACAGAAGAAGGGAGCCAGTGGATAGAACTGACTTCAGTAGTGCGCAGCTCCTTCTCACGTGTAGGTGGTGTTTGCACACACCCCTGTCCTTCAGCACATCGGGAAATGCTGCATATAAATATTAATTTGAAAGAAATATAAAACAGATGTCATCAGCACATGACCACCCATAAGCCCTTGAAACTGTATATAAAATTTTCTATGTGTATGCAATTGTTTTCCTTTCATTGCAGTCTCAAAGCCTGACATTCCCAAAGTTATGGTCCCTGGTCATCAATATGAGCATCGCCTGGAAACTTGTTGGACATGCAAATTCTTGTCCAGTAATGTGGGTATTTACAAGTTTTTCAGGTGATTCTGATGCAAATAGAGAACCATCACTCAAAGATGAAACACAAACTTAAATGTATTTCAGAATGTAAGGGTGGTTACTAGACAGGTCTCTCAAATCATTACAAAACTGCTCAACAGAGGTTTAAAATTAAATTAGGTTAATATTAATAACTGGAATAATATTAATAACTAGAAATTAATATTAATAACTGGAATAATATTAATAACTGGAAAGTTATAACTGAATGGTGAAATGATGACTAGTTAGTGTTCATAAGTGCACTGATGATGTCATTACTGTTTAGAATAGGCACAAAAGAATCTTGGTAACTACTCAGTATTTTGAGGTGCCTAGTAATATTTCCAAAGAGGACACTTGTACAACCAAATGCTGGGAATGGCAGGAAAACAGAATGTGTAGTCTAGTTATGAAGACAGCCAGTGCTGGGTATTATGTTGGGATATCTTTGTAGGTCTTGGTATAGAGGGGTTCTGTGTTGAGGGATGAGAAAATGATAGCAGGAAAGGATGCAGATTAGAAATGCAGGCAGCCGATCCAATTCCATTCTTGGTCTTCTGTGCTTTGGGTTTTGGAAGATGTAATAATAATGTTATTAATGTCGCAGCTCCAATAGTATTAATAGCCCTTAAGTGACTATTATGCTTAATTTATTATTTATATTGCTCCAAACATACTTTATTAAAGGCTAAACAAGAGTGTGTGCCTGCCTTGAAGACTTTCTAACAATACATTTTTGGCTCTTTTCCCAGCTGGCCTATTTCTTTGTTGGCAGTGGCTAGACATGTCGGGGTATGGCTGATACTTAAGAGTAGGCAAAGAGGTATGCTGTAGAGCAGGATGTGGTAACCACTGTCTGTGAGGCTGTTTCTTGTGACATTTGAAACTCCAGAACGGCCTGAAGTGGGGAGAGTGCACAGGTAGATCATTATTCAGTTCCTGGAACTGCAACTCCTGATGAGCCTCCAAGGTTCACACCTGGTCTCTTTAAACCATGGTGTGGGATACATAGAAATTTAAGTTGGTATTAATACAGATAAGGATGTTGGCAGGACTTCTTTTAACCTTCTGAGATCTTGCTACAGAACACAGGAATTGTCTGGATGAAGCTTGCAAAGTCCTTGCTGCTTCCTCAGCTAATCATCAAGCCTTTCAGTAGGAGAATTTAGTAGGATAATAACAATATAGCAGTGACATGGAAAGACTGGCATTTGGGCCCTTCAGGGATGACATTTCTTATCTTGATTTGAGGTTTTAAATAGAAGTCAGTATTTAGGGATTTATTTTTGTATTTTAAGAATTTGAGGCCTTCCATTTGGAAAAGTCCTCTTACAGAGATGCGTTTAAGAATGTATGGTCAGGTTGAAAAGGAGTGAAGGAATACCACCCACAGTCCAACCATTTCCTTCATTGTGGGCTAACTCATGTCTTTCTACAGTTGTTTGCAAAAGACTGTATTCTTCATTTTTAAGTAGCTAAACCCAAACTGAAAGGAAAAATTCACACTAATCTCTACAAGCAAATTGTATGAATTACAAAGGATGGAAAGGCCTTCATACCTCATCCCCAAGGGACCTTTGTAGTTACATAGCAAATATGGAGCACTTAAAAGTTTGATAAACTGTAAATCTCAAATAGTGAAACATGTTATTATTTTCACTACTATTTTTAAGACTCTGTTACATGCCAAATTTTTCTCCACCCTGAAGTTGTTTATATTTTATTAGGAGAGACAGGATGTAACTGTGTAACTAGTCACATTAACATTAGGAAGAGTAACTGATATAAAACAACTGATATAAAACAACCACAACCATATAGAAGATATCCTAATACAAATTTTGATTATCTGATGAGTGATCTAAACAATGACTTAAAAAGCGGATGAAATTCCTTTGGGCTAAACTAGATGATACTGTTTGATGTTGCAGAGGCTATAAAATTGAACACTAACTCCATTGCCACTAGATTGTTTTTTGTTTCTAATTCTATTGTTATTTTTTTAATTAATAACTGTTTTGAGCAGTTTTAGGTTTACAGGAAAAAAACTGGAAAAGTAATGTTCCCATATAGTCCCCATTCTTCTATTATTTTAAATTCTGTTTTCACAGTATATTTTGTTAGTTCCAGCTCACCTTAACAGATTTATATTTCATGTTTTATTGAGATGTCTGATTTAACATGTTCTTGATGGCTTCAGAAGGGATTTATAAAAACACCTTCTTCTAGATGCTGTGTAACTGAAAAGTAAAATCACCTTTACTGTGCTTTGTTCTGTCTCTGGCAGTCTTCTACCTCATATCTCCATCAACTGTGGTAGTGGTATGTGGTTGGGGCAGAAGGGTAGAGGCTGTAATATGACTGCTAATATTCATTACATTGAATTCCTTCTCTGTTTCATGACAATAGAGAACCAGCATGCACTTTCTACTCTGACCAAGAAAAAACAGACAACTGTGTCCAAAAATTAGGAATTCATTTGTGTTAAAAGGAAAAAACAAAACAAAACAACAAAAAAACACTTGGTTAAAATTTTAATAAATTTGGGGTTAGAGTGTAGGGAGATATAAGTAAGAAGGCCTATATTCAGGACAGAGGAGTTTAAGAGCTATTCATCCAACAAAAAAACACTTGGTTAAAATTTTAATAAATTTGGGGTTAGAGTGTAGGGAGATATAAGTAAGAAGGCCTATATTCAGGACAGAGGAGTTTAAGAGCTAATCATCAACTGAACTTTTGTGTGGTTTGACCAAAGACTGAGATTGTTAAGGAAAAGTCAAGGGGTTGTTCAGACACATAGGATACTAGGCTTAAAGCACCAAGACTATATTTCTGATCCTTCAGATGTTACGTCTGTTGTTTTGCCCGGCCCAGACAAAATTGGCTCACTAATTAAACTAGTAGATCTGAGTAGGCAGTTTGAAGGTCAGGGTATATATCTATTGTCAGTTGCCAAGAGGGACATAAAGAAAAGGACTAACAAATCTATAGTAAAGAAGAGTAATTTTGTTATGGGGAGAACACACTGAGGTGTGATGTAGAATTTTAGGTAGCTATCACGGCGGCATTGACTTGGGAAATCATGCGAGACATGGAATGGCAATAAATGCCAAGTTTGTTTGCTTTGTAGTTTTTATTAGGTCTCATGGACAACCAATGTAATTATCAACAGCAGCACCTGAGTTAAGCTCAGGTGAAGAATTCCAACTGTGAAGACCAGTCGGAAGACAAACTAGCATCCTCTGCTTGACTAAGTTTTACTGTTTCAAGCTAGTCAGATCTTATTTTTTCTACTTCATCAAAAATCTCTCCATTTAATTTTTCCAGTTATGCTGGGAAGAGGAGAAAATATAAATATATTTCTCATTGTTTTTATTGTTCAGTAGCTCTATATAACAGTTTTCTGAGAATGCCAACATTAGTCTGGCATATTTCCTTTCTTTACATCTGAATATGAACCAGGTTCATGCTTGTTGAGGATATTCACTTGTCTTCTTGTTTACTCATCTACCATGCATTGCCATGCGTTACCATGCGTGGGAGAGGGCCAGAACTGTTAGATTTATCCTCTGGCACCAGGGTCCATACAGGATCTTCTGAACTAATTGTTGGGCGTTATACATGTGTCATTAGCATAGTTGGGTTATTTTCTTATTTCCTCCTGCCCTACTTGTGCTTTCTTGTGTATTTTCCCTTTTCCTTCTGATTTACCTGTTTAGATATGGATATCCCCTTCTACTGATAATAATCAGAGTATTCAGGTGTTCTGATGACACTTCTAGAGAAATCTGGGTTTCTGGCATCTTGCTGACTTTCTACCCATTCTGTATTAAAATTTTTATAGAGTTAAAGTTTATGTTTCTGGCTTTTGTTTCCTGATAAGGACAGTGGTGGCATAGCCTAGATATATGGTAATTCTATTAGTATATAAAGATTACCATTAGAGATATTACCTGTCCTTATTCTTAACATATAAGATGTTTAAATTGAAAAGTCTAATTTTTCCTTCTACTGTTGAAAAGGACTTATATGCAAAGCAGTAAAGAAGAGGATTGAAAGCTGTCGTTTATGCTGTATACTATACCTTGTAGCATTACTTCTTTTGAACTTAAGTCATGAGAAATTTGAAAATACCATACTTAAAAAAAAAAAAAAAGCAATGATATTTCCCTTTATGTCCAAAGATAAGGAGTTTAGTGGGTAAGTCAGTTTAATTCTAGCTTTAATTTATTCACATTACCAAATACGAACTTGAAAAATTCTTGGCTGTTATTCTCAATTTTCTGTGTTATTAGAATATCTTAGATAGAATTGAATCCAGATAATCCAAAAAGCCTTTTTTTTTGTATTTTTGTTTATAGCTTAAGCCTTTTCTCCAAACAAATCTTTCCAGTTTGTCAAAGTTTATCATAAATAACAAAATTTAAAATGGATTTTCTTGACTAGAAAGTGAATCAGAAGAGCTACAAAGATATCAGATTGAAAAGGAAAAACAAAACACTAGACTAATTTAACCTATGTAACTTAAGAGTTGACTTTGTGGGTTGATTCTATACAAAAGATGTATTATTTGAAGCAAATGGTTCTATCATCAACTTGTGGCCAAATCTCTGTTATCTTTGCTCTTTAACTACCTGATTCTCCTTTAAAACTGTTACAGCCGTAACTATAGTTTAAAGTGGTTTTGCTTGACTATTTAAATAAGATCACCCATAAAGATGCTTTTTTTCTTTTTTTTTTTAAAAATTTATTTATTTATTCATACAGAACTGGGGTACAGGCCAGAGGCTCAGGGGCGGTGAGAGGCCTCACCAGAGACAGAGTGGGGAGCAGAACAGGCAGATCGACGAAGCACACTGCTGAGGGGAGCAGCGGGCGGGTCAGGAGAGGTCTGGCTCGCCATGTGGTCTCCTCTGGGGCAGGCGGGAATCGAACTCATGCGGAAGTGGCTTCAGACTCTCAGTGCTGTGCTTTAACCCGCTGCGCCACCAGGGAGGGCCAAAGATGCTTTTTTTCAACCTTATAAAATTTGAATCAGGATTAAAGCATTGCCCTTGACATAGAATGGCTAGGGACTAGAACTTTAACCTGTTTTAGGGCTAAAACAAGCTTTTTTAATGGAGGGTCCTGTAACAACATCTAGTCTGTTTTGCTTTGTAGGTAAGATAACTAAGGCCTATAAAGGTTTTATTTACCTAGTTAAGGTTAGTGTTAGAACTGATACAAGAATCTGAATTTTCTGTTTTCTAGCCTGGGCTCTTTCTATGAGATTAACCCTTTGCTTCTACCTAACAGGTCTCACCCAATCAGTAGACAGTCATAATACAGATTGCTATGTCTAGTTCTTGGTGATGTGAGGGATAAGATAAGGAAAACAGTGTTTAAGGAGTTCATAGTCTTGTGCAGGTGATGGGATTTATTCTAAGAAATGGCTAAAGGAAATAAAGGAGTATTCTGTTTTACTGTGCTGAAAACTGAATATGAATATATCATTTTGTTACTAAGAAAGGAAAATAAATTGAATTAATTAAACTTACATACAATGCTTACTCAGTTTGTATTTTAACATTGACATAACACTTTCAGAGTTAGAAATAGCTTATTATGTGTTATTCTCTTACATAGGAAAATGGAGGTAAAATAAGATTTTCCTGAGACTTCATGTTCATGTTCCTGTTTACAATTGTAAAAATTTCTTGATTTAGTCATTGATACTGATGCCTTTCACTCACTATCATTTGTGTAACATTAAGCACTTCTTACAAGAATATATGGAGGAAGCAAAAAACATTGTTCTTAAACCGTCTTTGCTCAAGCTATTCTTACATAGCATATTTTTCTATAGTGCTGGGCACATTTTTTGCAAGATAATTTTATTGTTATGGGTGTGCAGTTAAACAGTGTAGCAAGCGTGATTTTAAAATGTGTATGATCTCAGAGATGTCAAAAAGTTGTGCGTCATAGAATATTAATTGATAAATCAGCTGTATATGAAAATGCTGAGTGGTTTGATGTAGTTGTAGAAGGGAAGGGAGAGACACCAAATTGAATTCCATAGGAAAGCTTCAAGAGGAACTAAAGATAGAAAGAGAGGAAGGAGCAGGAGCAAAGCATTCCATGCTGGAAACAGCTTGTGAACTATACAGACTGCTCCCAGATTCAGGTCCTAAATTTGTCACTGTCATAAGTCTAGCTGATCTATTTTGAAATTTTATTGTTGTTTTCCTTTTATAATTTATTAATTTGGATTTTCTGCATGATTTATATAACCAGAGCAATTAAAGTTTGTTGGTAGGAAAATATGTGATTTTTTCAAATTTCAGAATGCCATCCAGAATCATTTAAAAAATATATGTTTTATAAATCATATCCTCTTTGATGAAGGCTCTCTGGAATCAGTCAAGCATATATTTGGACAAAGTAATTAACTGGAGGCTTGTGTATTTTATTTGTTCCACAAATATTTATTGAATGCCTAGTTTGTGCATGATAATGTGTGTAGTGAGAGAAATATAGAATAAACATGACATGCCCCTAGTAGTTGAATTATGGAATCAGAAATGTTGATGAAGCAACTGTACAACCAACCTTCCTTTTTAGCCAGTTTTAGTTTGCTAAGGTAGTGAGAAAAAGAACCCCTGATTGGTTTTGGCAAAGTAAGACAAACATTTGTTTTCTCAATTTTGGAGGCCAGAATTCCAAAACCAAGGTTTCAACAAAGTTGGTTTCTTTTGAAGCCTTGTTCCTTGTTTTGTAGATGGCCATCTTCCTGCTGTCTTCTCTTGGTCTTACATCTGTATCCAGATTTCCTTTTTGTATAGATACCATTCATAACAGATTGGAATCTATCCTAAATGACTTTTTTTTTATATATATAACTTAATTACCTCTTTAAAGACATTATCTCCAAATATAGTCATATTCTGAGATTTTGGGAGTTAGGACTTGAAGATTAATTTGGCAAGACACAATTAAGCCCATCACTCCCCTGAGCACTTAGTGTAGCCACAATGAGCTGTTTAGTGAATACCACACTCCTGCATGCCTTTCGCTTGTTCCTTCTATGTAGTCCCTTTCTGTGCTTCTTCTATGTAGTTTTTCTTTACTTTAGCAGGGAAGAAGAGTAAGCACAGTTTGTTCTTCTCTACCCACTGATAATACTTTCTTCTCATATCTTTATTACATATAAAAATTATTTGTTCAAAGTTCTTTTTCTAATATATGTTAAACATACATTGAGTGTTGGGTGGGTTTATGATCACAGTGGAGGAAGAGACAGGTCTAGTATATAAGGTGTGATGAGTATTATAGAAGTTGTGCACATGAAGTAAATGTTGTAGGAGCATAAAGGAAGAGTCATATACCTGCTTTGAGGAACTTCGCATATAGTATTTATTTCTTTGGAGAATAGTATTTTTTGAGATGTGCAAATTGAAAGATATCAATCAACATTTGTAAAATAGCATGACCAAAACAACAGGCAGGAGGAAGCAAGGTGTTTAGGCAGTGTGAGTATTAGTCTTTGGTTGGAATTAGCATATTTTAAGGGATGATTTGAGATAAAGCTGGAAATATAGGGTGCAGGGGTTAAAGTAGCAGTGCTATTGATTTAAGCTGTCACCAGCCACCGCAGCATGAGTTTGATTCCCTGCTAGAGAGCTGACCCACATAACGCGGCAGACCTCTCCTGTCTCCCCCTCTGCTCTCCTCAGCAGTATATTTCTACTTGTTCTGCTCCCCATTCTGTCTCTGGGCTGCAAACCCAGTTCTTGTATGCATAAATAAATAAAAATCAATGTATATGCTTTTAAAAGCTGGGAAGATAGTATATTAGTTCAGTGTTGCTGTTACAATAAATCACTACAAACTAGTATCTTCACATGAATTTATTATTTTATAATTGTGGAATGTGACCAAAGTGGGTTTTACAAGACCCAAAATCAAGATATTGATAGGACTGCATTCCTTTCTAGAGACTAGAAGGCACTTTTCCAGAAGGCACATTTCTTGGCTTGGGACCTCTTTCCATCTTCAAAACCACTAGTTTATCAGTGGAGTCTTTGTCCTCTTATCAAGTGTCATCTGACACTTGAGTTTTCCTTCTATAGGCTCTTTTGCATTTAAGGACCTTGTGATTAGACTGGGTCCACCTGTGCAGTCCAGGATAATATTTTACAGTTAGCTGATTTGTAACCTTAATTTCCTCTGCTACCCTACTTTTCCTTGCCATGTAACATACTCACAGATTAAGAGGATTAGGACGTAGACGTCTTTGAGAGGCTGTTGTTCTGAATACCATAGGTAGAGTGGAACCAGATTAAATACAGCCACTGAAGATTTTTGATCAAAGGAATGACATGATCAAAGTGTTTTTGGAAATTTAACCTATAAGTCCAAATGCTATCTAGAATATAGGAGTAGAAAGAAATCAGCAAATCTTAGTTGTCTTTTGAACTTTGCCATTGATCCTCCCTTGGTCATTCCTTCCCTCCGTTCTGAACCTTTCGTCCTTCTTATTAAAGCAGATTATTATCCATAATTCTTTAATCAAAGAATTAGTTGACTGAACATTGCTATAGCTACTGTTTCTGATTGTGCTCACTCTAAGGCCGTTTCATCATGTATGGAAGGAATACTGATGAGCAACCAAGAGGCCTGAGTTATGATTTATACTTTGTCAGTAATTTGATCTGTAACCTTAGGGATAATCCTTTAGTATCTCTGATGTAGTTCTCCATCAAGATAATAATAACAGCCCACCCTATACATCCATCTGCGTTATAATCTTAAAATTTTAAAATAAAAATTGTACTCTATAATAATACAGTATATTACTAGTTTTTGTTTGAGGAGAGAAACTCTCTTATGACTTAAGAACTTTTTGTTTCTTCTTCTGTGTACTGAGGAGCCAAGGATCAAATAAATAAGCTAAAAAACAAAACAAAAAACAGCAAAGAGCTCAAAACTCTTTACTTTTTCCCCTCTACATAGTGGCATCAGGGGGTATTGGCATCATAGCAAGTCAGGTAATATTTTATAGACATTTTAGATTAGGCTGTAGACTATGAGAATTTTAAGCCCCTCGCTTCAGGGAAAATAACTTTTAACTCAGTGGTTTTGTGGAATAAGGCTGTACATATGAAAGAATACTCCTATCTCAGTTATGCGTCATTAATAACAAGATAGATCACTGATAAAAATCCTAAAATGTTTGTGATTTATGAGTGAAAATTATTTGCTCTGATTTTTTTGCACACTCTCCCTGGGTCTGTAATAGAAGAATCAGGATGAATCAGATTCTAATCCTCTCCCTCTGTTGTTGCTCTGTCAAACAGTTCTTAGACAAAAGAAAAAGAAAAAAACTCTATGTGTGGATCTTACAATATAGAAGTTTCACATTGACTGAAGGTTTCACTTATGACTTACAGTAAATGTTTCATTTGTCTGCAGTAGGAATATGATGCAAGTGTCCAATGTTGAGCTAGGCGTATAAAGTTTTCTATTGGGCACATTAAACAAAGATAAAACAGGTAAAGTTAATAATGTATTTTTAATCTGATATATCCCAAAATATTATTTCAACATGATACCAGCATAGGAAATTATTAATGCAGTATTTTACATATTTTTATTAAGTCTTTGAAGTCCAGTTTGTATTTTATACTTAAAACATGACCATTTGCACTATCACACTTGAAGTACTCAGGTCACAGTGGTTGGCAACCACTGTGTGTTTGGGACAGTGTAGGTCTAATTGCTGAGGTGTCTAGGCATTTTGGGGCCTTTTCCTAAAGCTGGCTATCCTGCTATGTCTAATCCCTTTATGACAGTGCCCCTCCCCTAAAATCCACTTCCCTTCAGTCTCTCTGCTCCTCCTTTCATTTCTTCTTAGATAATTACCCTTTTCTGTGCCACATATTCCTCTTTCCTTTACTCTCTTAAGGTCCCCTTGTAGGTTTTGCTCAGATTCTTAGTAGTGAAAGTGTCATTAACTGTATTGTCTCCTACCTGCCACTGTACCTCCACAAATAATATATTACAGGTAGAAATGTAAGCTGATCCCAACAATATCAGTACTAAGGAAGAAATGGAGTTTTTCCTCCTTCTAGGAAAAGTTAGGGGTCCCTGATATTAGTCAAGTCTGAGTGTTAAGGAAAAACTGGCCAGAAGTATGTGACTTAGAGGCTTTACAGTCACATGCTACATAACTTTTTTTTTTAAAGATTTATTTATTTATGCTTACAGAACTGGGATACAGGCTAGAGGTGTGGTGGGTGAGAGGATTCACCAGAGACAGAGTAGGGAGCAGAATAGTCAAATTGACAAAGTACACTGCTGAGGGGTGCAGCGGGCGGGTCAGAAAAGGTCTGCCGCACCATGTGGGTCACCTCCCTGGCCTGAGATCGAACTTGTGCTGCAGTGGCTTCGGAGAGGTTCATAATGTGGTGTTTAACCTGTTGCTTCACCAGGGAGAGCCTGGTGATCACTGATTGATTACATATGAAACTGTGGTCCGAAAATCCATAATGCCTAGTGGCATTATATCCTTCATAACATTTTATGCCCGTATCAGCTTCACACATGTTGTGTTTACTGCATCTCTTGAGCATATCACTTCTTCCTGCACCTCCACCACCATTCATGCTTAATTTAATCTCATTTCTTTTAGTTCTTGACCCCTAAGCATACAAAGTCCGCTGGCAATATTGCCACTAAGATGCAATGTAGAGTGAGTGATCTGGAAACAAAATTTAAAATGATTAAGGATTGTAAAAGTGGGAAATTAGATTGTTATTGCCAGTCAGGTATGTTCCACCATCGTTATTATCTTGAGGAACAAGAACAAGTGATGGAAGCTGTTAAAAGATCTGCTTCTGGGGCCCTTCCTGGTGGTGTAGCGAGTTAAAGCACAGCACTGAGAATCTAAAGCCGCTTCCACATGAGTTTGATTCCCGCCTGCCCCAGAGGTGACCACATGGCATGGCAGACCTCTCCTGACCCGCCCGCTGCTCCCCTCAGCAGTGTACTTCGTCGATCTGCCTGTTCTGTTCCCCACTCTGTCTCTGGTGAAGCCTCTCACCACCCCGGAGCCTCTGGCCTGCACCCCAGTTCTGTATACACAAATAAATAAATCTTAAAAAAATTTTTTTTCTTTGTAATGTTGACAGGTAAGACTGGCCATGACTAAGAATTAAATTTACTGCTAGCTCTGGGTGGTTTAAATGATTCAACAGTCATTATTCATTAGTTAATGTGAACGTGAATGGTGAGTCTGCCATTGCTGTTGTAAAGGCAGGTGGAAAAGTTTTGGAACCCTAGATAAACTGAAAAGAAAATACTCGCAAAAGCAAATACTCAGTATGGATGAGACCTCTCTATTCTAGAAGTGGAATGCCTGAGCGGACTTTCATCTACTGGGAGGCCAGGACTTTTAAGAACAGGATTACAGTTTTGCTTGGGGGTAATGTTTTTTGCAGGCTACAAATAAAAATTTTTTGTGAGGTGGCTCAGTGAGAAGCCCAAAGCCTACAAGCATACATCCGTAGGCACACACTACCAATGTAACTACAGGTGCAATAAACAGTCATGAGTGACCCAGGTCCTCTCCCATGGTGCCCTCTTGAATTGCTGTGCCAGCAAAATGGAAGTACTATTTGGAGAATAACATTGCTTTCAAGATTTCTTTCCAAACATCTTCCTTTATTGGTGATCTTCACTTCATTATTTAAGTGGTATTTCTTCCCACAAATATACCTCTTTGACCCCATCAATGGTGAAAGATTTATAGCAGCTTGAAGAACTAACTATTTGAGAAGATCTTTACTTGGGCTATTGTTGCAACTGAAGAAGACATAGATAAAATTGTGGAAGGATTACAATAACTAATAACTGCTTTAGGAACCTTGCTTGGGCAAAAACCCTTGCTTTGTGTTATTACCTAGGGGTGAGTGTGTGAGTGGCATCTGGAGTCTGAAATGCATTCTTCTGTGACTTCAAAGGACTTTCCAAGGATGAGAAGGTTGCAGATCAACAAGGCTGTGGTTGAAATGGCAAACAGTTTTAACCTGGGTATAAATGAAGATGCCACTGAGGCGCTGAAGTGACTTTTGAGAAAGTGGCTAATCAGTTGTTGAAACTGGAGCAGAAGACATCAGAGAAAAGGAAAGTTAGAGAAGTAAGAACCTCAAGGAAAATTCAGTGAAGGATTTAGCAGAAGTTTTTTTTGCAGACCACTGTAAATTTGAAGATAAGGACTCCCAACAACTAGTAGAGAGGAATATTTTCACTAATGGTGAGGAATGTTCATGAGGTATTAATTTGCTTATAAGCAAGGCTAAATTAAAAAAAAAAAAAGAACAAAACAAACTGTCATGGACATACTTCTGAAAAGAGTGATACTTAAGAACCTCAGGCAGGTCCTTCAGGAAGTATCACAGAAGAAGGTATCTTTAGAGGAGATGACAGCTTCCTGTAAGTTTTTACCCCTGAAAACCCTCCGGTGGGATGAGATGTGGAGGTGGTAGACAGTGATACTGGTGATCCCAACCCTGTCTAGACATATGCTCATGTGTTTGTGTGTTTTTAACGAAAAGTTTTAAAAGTACAAAATAATAATGAAATAATTTAAGAACAGGTAAAAATCTTATATAAATCTCATAATTTTATATAATAAGGATATAAAAATAATTTTGCACAGTTGTGTTTATGTTTTAAGCAAAATGTTACTACAACAATGTGAAAAAGTTTTAAAAAATTAAAGGTTTATAAATTAAAAAACATAGCAACTAAGGTTAATTTATTGAAGAAAGAAAAATATTGTTTAATAACTTCAGTGCATCCTAAGTGTACAATATTTATAAAGTCTACAGTTGTGCATAATAATGCTCTGGGCCTTTACATTCACGCTCCGCTCATGTTAAGTTCCCTATGCAGGTGTCCTGTTTTTAATCATTTAAACTACTTTTTCTGTGCCTTTTCTAAGTCTAGATATGTCAAGATACACAAATACCATTGTGCTAAAATTGCCAGCAGTATTCAGTACAACATGCTATACAGATTTGTAGCCTGGGAGTGGTAGCTTATACCACATAGTCTAGATACGTAGTTGTTGGTATCATCTAGTTTTGGGTAAATAGACTGTATGACATTTTCACAGTGTTGAAATTGCCTAATGATGCATTTCTCAAAATGTATCCCTGTTGTTAGGTTATGTAGGACTATATTGTCCCATGAAATGTAGAGTAATAAACCGTTTTGCTCTTATTAACAAATTTCTTTAGTTCCAGAAGCCACAAAGGTTAATAATTATGTCAAAAATGATATCTAAGTGTGCAGTCCAATTCTACTGACGAGGCTAGAGCAGAACATCATCAGGTTTTCCTATCAAACCATCCTCCCTGTCTTTACATTCCTCTTTTTAATCTGTTGTTAGGATTTATGTTTCAAAAATAGTTTGTAGTTAGACATTGTTTACCTCTCATGATACATTTTAGACCCAGTTTATCAATGCATGAACATACAGTGCTTTGTTTAGTTTGGTTTTTGCAAAGCAACTAAAAAAATCAGTATCAGAAATCCAAAATGAAATGAAAACATTTCCATTTGCAAAAAAGTCAAGAATAAATTTAACAAAAGTTGTGTAAGCTTGTACTTTGAAAATTACATTGCTAGAAGTTAAAGTAGACCCAAATTAATGGAAGACATCCCATGTTCCTCTATTTTTAATATTGTTAAGATACATCCCAAATTGATTTACATATTCAACACAATCCCAGCTGCTCTTTTTTTGCAGAAATTGACAAACTGATCCTTAAATTCATATGGAAATGCAAGGGACCCAGAATAGCCAGAGTGATTTTGAAAAAAAGAACAAAGTTGGAAAACTCAGACTTCCTGATTTCAAAACCTATTATAAAACCACAGTAATCAAGACAGTATGATGCTGGCATAAAAATGGACTTGCAAGTGATTACAGACTCCCATTGTCTTGAAGTTATTCTAAACTGAAACACTATCCCACCATAGAGTTTTAAGATTTTGTTAAAAGTTTAACTGGTATCTTCTTGCCACTTCTAACATGACCACTTCTTCCCATGATTTGCCGATGACAAACAGTTTATGTGTTCTGTTTCTCTTTAGAAGGACTTGTCATTCTGTGGATTTCAATCTCCTTGATTGTCTTGCGTACTCAGCTCTCTGGTGAACTAAAAAAAGTTACCATTTATTTCAGCTCCCATTAATACAGCGAAAGGAATATTCTCTTCCTGCTTTCTATATCCTAAGCATAGAGTTAGCTCTCAGTTAAAATTTGTTTAAAGTATGTGCCAGGCAGTATGCTAAGCACTTACTGCATCATCTCATAACATTTTTCTTAAATTCCCTTGTAAGCTGCCTTATTTAATACATACAGTGAACATGGGTTAACAGTTTTTTGATTTTTAAAAATGTTGGCTTGTTTTTGTTCAGTTCCAGAAAAGAAACTATGAGATGAGCCTGATCAATAAACTCAAATAAAACAAATGTTATTAATTCACTTCTTCATCTGTTTTCTGAAATTCATTTTCTATGTTGTACCATTTATAACTGATTAATCATTGTACATTTTCTCGCGTGTCATTTGATGGATAGAGGCTAAGTTTCGTATATTGCCTTCACTGAAAATTCAACACCTTTTCAAGTACTTGACATGTATAAGATTAACTTGGTGATAGATCTCTGGTCATTATTGTAGTCATGAACAGCATTAACATAGAGAATGCTAAAAGTTGAGGCAGTGTATACATAGACATAGACAATTGTTTATATGGGAAGCTATATATTGTTCATAATGGGAATGAGAATTGTTTATATGGGAAAGCTATGGGAAAGCTCTGACCTGATACAACAGTCATTTATGTGCTTTCACCTCTCTAGTTATCAGGAAATATGAACAACAGAGAAAGCATCCAGGAACCTAACTTTGATTATTACAACCACAAAGTTTCTGATATTGATCTCAGTGACTGTGAATTCCCACATGTTATTGAAATTTATGACTTTCCCCAAGAATTTCGTACTGAAGACCTTCTACGGATTTTCTGCTGTTACCAGTAAGTAACAAATTGCAAATTGTGAGGAATGTTAGGAAAGGTGGGTTGCAGTTTTCTAAGTTTCTTCTGAAAAGTCACTTCTTGTTTTTGTATTCCCTGATGTTTATTTTAGCATTAAGTTTGTTGTCTTTTCCAAGTTCATTGAAAATCTTCTGTACAAACTATTCCATCTTCTAGCTTCCCTAAAAATTCTCTACCCCATATTAGATTTAAGAAGTGATGACTCATGAATCTATTTTCATAATGCAGTTGGTAACATTTATATTTGTTGTAATTATTGATGTATGTGGATGTATACCTGACTTCCTTTTATATGTGTTTACTTGTTCCATCTTTTTCTCTTCTTTCTTGCCTTCTTTTGGATTGATGAGGTATTCTTATTTTCATTCCATTTTGGGAGGGGGAAATGATGCTCTTTCTGTTCTTTGGTTATTTTAGAAATTACAGATGCATGCTAAACTTACGAATGGCTAAAAATAATGCTTTTTACCCGCTTTCCAAGAACTGTAGGGATTTTTAATTCCATTCCCTAATTCCAGTCTTCCCATTCACAAAATATATGCTATTTATATCTTTGTTCTTCTCTTTTCTCTTTTAGATTTCACTTGACCTTACAGTGGTTATTCAGTGTTTAGATTTATCCACTTTCTATGTTTTCCATTTATTCTTCTTGCATCTTGTATTTTCCATCAGAAATCTTTTTCTTACTGCACGGACTTAAAATCTTTATCACTTAATTTAGTAGCAGTCTGCTAATAACAGGTTCAGTTTGTTTTTAATGACTTTATTTGGGCTTTGTTCATGAAAGATATTTTTACTGGGTATAAAACTTTAGGATGGCAGTTGTTCTTGCAGAAATTTGAAGCTATCTGCTCTGTCCTACACTCTGAATGTTGAGAAACCAGCTTAATGTCTAAAAATGGTTGTTTCTGAATGTACTGTGTTTTCTTTTTGGATGCTATCTGGCGTATTTGTGTTTCTCATAATTTATTCTTGAGATTGGTTGTGCTTCTTAAATCAGTGTTCAGTAGTGTTTTTCATTGATTTGGAGAATACATTAATATGTTGCTCTTGAGACATTGTCTCAGATATTGCCTCTGTCCCTTTGCCTTCTCTTAAGATGTCAATTAAATATTAATAGACCTTTCATTTAATTTTTACTTTATCTCTCTTTTATGTTTTCCAGCTCTACTTGTTACATTCTGAATAATTTCAGAATGTAACTTAAGCTTTAGTTTCCATTTCAGTATTTTTTTCATTAGCTGTTTATAAGTTGCTGTTAAATCACATTGAACATTTAAATCTTATTTCTCAAAGTTTGTTGTTTCTTTTTAAAAATCTTCATGGTCATTTTTTAATTTCTTGTTTTCTCCAAGTATTTTAAAGATTTTTTTCTTTTATTTCATTAAGGATTTTTAATTGCAGACCTCATTTATTCTGTATCTGATAATTCTCTTAACTGAAGTTCCTTTACTTCTGTCTCTATAAGTTTGATCATAGCGCCTTGTTTTTGGGGGTTGAAGGCAGGATTGTGAGAGTTATTGATTTATTTATTATGAACTGATCATTTTCCTTGGAATTTTGTTTATGGAAATTGAGGTCTACAACAAAAGAAAAGGATTTCTACGGAAAGGCTATGTATTTTCTTTTGCCAAGCACCTGGGGTGCTAACAGCCCAGGAACACTAAATTAAATTATTGATTTGAGGCTGTTCACACCACTTGCATAGAAATGGTCCAGCGTAAAATGGTTAAAAAAAAAAAATACAGATTGTACTGTGTCTCAAATAGTTTAATACCTGCAAATGACCGTTCACTTGCAAGTGTTTATTATGGTGACAAGGCCTTTATTTATTTATTTATTTTTTGAGCTGCTAGCCTTTTGGTAAAGAGTTCTTTTAATTATTCCTTATAATTTTAACCTGTTATTTCCAGCTTCATGTCTTTAAAGTAGAGCAAGAAGTTTAACATTCTTTCTGAGTGCATATTCCTTATAGTTTAGAATGTTTGCTGTCTTTAATAGCTGTTTTGTCCAAACTTAAATGATAATAGATTTTTGGATTTTTTTAGTGACTTCACCTTTCTTTAGTCATTCAAAGCTCTTAACTGTGTTTCTATAGATATACCAACTCTTTTTTATCACACTTTTATTTCATTGGGTTAATTTTATTAAATTGTGTAGTAAAATTATAAGTTGAAACTGATACAAGTAGGTTTTAGAACAGCTGTTACATGTACACATATAGGAGAACTTAAAGAGACAGAAGACTACCTTTATATCTCTAACATACAAGAAAAAATAAGTTTTGGGAGTAAAGAAATAATCCAGCAAGAAAACTATTAAGAAAAAGATTTTCAGGCTCTGAAAGAAAGTCAGTACTAAGGATTATACTTTACTGCTCTAAGCCTGATATTAAAAAAGAACTAGGCTCTATGTCTGAAACCATAAAATTAAATTTAAAATTTGATTCGTATATGTCTTGAATTTATAATCTATATGAATTGGGAGTTAGCCTCCAGTTTTTGTTATATAATGGGCCAGATGTAACTCTGCCATTGTTGCACAGAAGCAGCCAAAAACAACACATAAACAAATTAGCGTGGCTATCTTCAGTAAAACTTACGTACAAAATTCAGCATCCTATTTTTCTATAAAGTCTAGAACAGACAAAACTAGCAGCCAAGTACCTCACTTGTATTTGGTTGGGGAGAGTATCAGTTCTATACTATCAGATTGAATCCTGAAAGGGCAAGGAACAATTTGCCGTAGATTTTACTCTAAACATACAGTGTAGGCCAATCTAATAGTTATAGTTATATTAAGACTCACTGTCAATGCATGTTCCATATAAAACATGTAGGTTTTTTTTTTAAAGCGGTAAGAAGATTAACTCACAGATTAGCATTGTTTTACGAACTCACAGATTAGCATTGTTTTACGTTGTCCTTAATAATGATGATGATCTTCAAAACTAAGTATCAGTTTTATTGATGTCTAGAATCTCCTGGAAATTAGCTAGTTTTTACAAATGATTAACTTCCCATTGTTTTATTTCATCCTGATCTTACCTGTAATATCATTTTTCAGTAAAACCCAAAAAGATTCCCAAAAGAGAGAAGCATTTTAAAGGATTGTGAAATTCCAAAGTCTAAAAGACCCTTCAGAACCCATCTTGGTAGTTTTCTAGCCTTTTTATAAACTATTATAACACAGACCTTTACCATTGAACTTTTTCACAGTATTGAACTTTTGAACCAACCCCTGTAGTCATTGTATGCACTGGTCAAACTAAACCTTACATTCAGGAAATTTTTTAACTAACTTTCAAAGCCTTCTTTTTTCCTTCAAAGGAATTTTTTTCTTGATTGGGTAAAGAGAAAAGCTATTTTAGCAGTTGTCTTTTTTTTTTTTTAACTGTAGTGCTTTATAAAAATAAAGTTATAAAGTGCAAAATACCTGTCATAACATATCTGTGAGTCAATTATCAGAGTCAGCTTCATGTTTTAATCACTTCATCAATATTATTAATCTTCCAGATGAATATTGCTAGTAATAATAAAAAATAACGAGCGTCATTCATTTGTTAAATGCCCACTAAGTGTTCAACATCATGTTCTTTGCTTTATCATGGATCATCTCACTTCCACAACAACATTGTTCACCACAAATGACCAGATCTTCACGAATGGTTAAACCTGCCCACCTATTGAGGCAGAACCTAAGACCAGTTATATCTGACCCTCAAAACCTTGTGCTTTCAAAATCCTGTGCGAGTCCATGAACGTTTTAAGATCCTGAGAAAATAATAGTCATATCATCCTGACAGTCCTTGTGTTCACTAGACAGCTCTGCTCCAGAATAAAGGGGGTTTTTAGTACTTACACGTTCATTTCTTGGATCTTTCTAATCTGGCCTGGTATTTCTCTTATCTTGATTTCTTTTATCCTGAATTTTCTGACTTTGCCACAATCTTTTCTATTTTCCCCTTTCTTGCTTTTTTTTTTTCCTATAGTAAGGGGGAGAAAAGGTCAGCCTCTTTAATTGTAGTTTACTTTTTCTCCATTACTTGTTTTTTTTTATTTTACGTTGAATGAGCTGTCTCTCACTGTCTCTGTGTCTTTGTCCTTGAGCCCATTTTGTGTTAAATAAATCCTTTTGGCCTTCCCTGCTATCTCCTCCTTTGTTGATCCCTACGTTTGCTTTCTTTTTCCACCTCTTCTTCTTCCATACTTAGAAGAACATCTCTTGTAAATAGTGCATTAAATACTTTGCCTCCTCAAGGGACTTGAGGATTAATGAGTTGATGTCTATAAAATGGTTGAGGATGTAAAATACTCCCAGGTATTTTCTTTATGATGGTATTATGCTTTTAAAATGTAGTGGCTTTTTCTGTCCTCCAGGTTGTTTCTTGTGTTACTATCCTCATTCCACCTTGTGCTTGTTGAGTGTTTAACATTGTCTTATCATGACAATGATAAGTTTTATGAGACTTTATGAAAGTAAATTCTACTTTAAGACATAAAATTGTGTTCTTTTGTTGCAGAAAGAAAGGATTTGATATAAAATGGGTAGATGATACACATGCTTTAGGAGTGTTCTCCAGTCCTATTACAGGTATTCACTCAATGAATTTCAATATTCTTTTACTGTTTATTTCCTCTTGCTGTTGTCTTTATTTCTCTCCCCAACTGGTATTTTATTCAGCCATATAGGTAATTGGCAGATACAGATTTTGCCACCTATGTGTTTCTCTTCTCCCTTTATACCATAAGCCAGTGATATTTTGGAGAGTCAACTGCTTTGGAGGTTATATGCCACATAACTGTCAGTTATAGTACATAAAAAGGTTTTAGGTAGAAAAGAAGCCACTGTTAATAAATCTCATACTTAAGATTTTTTCCCACCATAGATGAATTTGAAGCAGCCCTAAACATATCTAGTGAGAAATTATAATACCTACATTCTAAGTACATGATGAGACCATTTTACATCCATCATCAGCTTCAGGATAGAAACATGTGGAGACATCAAAGAAATTAGAGATGTTGATTCTTGTCTGATCCACCTAGAATAGGGGTGTGCAAAGGGGCTACTAGTAAATATTTTAGGCTTTGTGTGTCATAAGATCTCTGTCCCGATTTAACTGCTGTTTTAGAAAGTATCAGTAGACAGTATGCACAGGAACTGGCAAAGCTGGTTCGGGAGGTTTCTATGTCTGAAAACAGGTGCTTGAATAGATAATAAAGCCATATGGTCACAGAGCCATAGTTTGCTGATCCCTCATCTAACGTAATCACTGCCAAGTTAACTTGTTCCTTATGGATTTCCCGAGTTTTCATCTCTTTTGTTGTCAGGAAAGGGGAAAAAAAAACACACACGTCTAGGAAATACCTTCTAAGAACTCCCCCTAAATTTTCGCTTTGCATCACTCTCCTCCATTTCTTCTACAGCTCGTGACGCTCTGGGTAGTAAACATACCATGGTGAAGACCCGGCCCTTGTCACAGGCCACAAGAGCTGCCAAGGCCAAGGCTAGAGCTTATGCAGGTGAGCCTGTAATTGGTTTTTTCCTTGTTGATAGTGGTATTACTTTCTTTTTTCTCATAGCTGTGCAGCATCCATTGTTCCAAAGACTTTTTATTAGTGTTAAAGGAAATACATTTTTAAAGGAAAAGAGAAAAGGCTGTGGTGAAATAGGGCCTTTGAGTAGCCACTACCTGGAGAGAGTGGGAGATGTGGGAGATGCAGCAGCAAAGCAGCAGCACCCTTTCTGGTGACATCTTACCAAGTTTACCTCTTGTTAAACTGCTGGATAGAGTCACTGTAAGAAATTGTGTTAATACAGATAATGAAGCCAGAGTTGTTTGTGCTTTGCCATGTTAATTTCCTCTGACCGTCATCTATCAGGCTTGTATTAATTACTGCTGATGCAGCCCTTGTTAGTCTTTTTGTATGTTAATTACTGAGTTAAATCACTCGGAGCTAGAGTGCTTTCTCTTCCTTACTCCCTACTACCCCCACCCTCTCTCCCTTTCAGAATTCCTCCAGCCTGCAAAGGAGCGCCCTGAGACTTCCGCAGCCCTAGCCAGAAGGTTAGTCATCAGTGCCCTTGGGGTTCGAAGTAAGCAGAGCAAATCTGAAAGGGAAGCAGAGCTCAAGAAACTACAAGCAGCCCGAGGTAAGTTGAAGTTATGACATTCTTCTCTAGTCCCTTTAGAGCTCACTCTAAGGCATGTGTAAAAAAATAAAAACAAATGAAGCTCATTCCATTTTGTCATTTTCGTTTCCCAGAAGCCTTTCAAGGGTATTGAAATTGTTTTCATGCCTTATATTTAGGGGATGACATTTCAGGATTTGTCTGCTTGTTCCACACACCAAGGCATCCTAATCCATGTGCCTGCTGTTGTTTTCCAAGAGATAGGCTCCGTCTTCTCAGTTCATCCATAGCTTTGTCCATAGTACTGGCTCCAATTCTTGAGAAAAATTTTCCTGTGAAAGTGTTTATAGACTCCCAGATAAAGAAAGAAAAATCATCATTTGCTACGATTTCACTAGGCAGTAATGTTATTGTTACCAAGGGTTGATCTCAGAGAGAAGACAAACAGGAAAAACGGCAGCTGACATTGATGATGATAACTATAGGAGGTATATTTTCCCCACTAATGACAGTCTTGATAGGTTAATCTAGATGTACTCTAATGGAGCCAATCTGGTGATTTTTTTTCAGGATCTAAAAAAGTTCTTAAATATTTTGACTGATCCACAAACACTTTGAAGTCAAGGGTAAAATCCTCTCTCCCCTTTGTAGGCTACTAGTGACTTGTATGTAAAGGCTTGGGAATCCCGCTTTGCACTTGAGTACTTTTTCAATCTGCAGGCCCACAAATGGTGGAATCTGTGAAGACAATTTATTCTGAAAATTCCACTTACCAAAAAGTAACTTCATTTTTCCTTTAAATGAATTGAAGTTTCAAACTCCTTGTTTATAGCTGGTCTAACAAGGCTATTAATACTTCCTGTCCACTCTGCTTTGGTGATAGCAGGCAGCTTGTGGACTCTCAGCTGCACTGGCCAGATAACCAGTGACAGAGTATGTCATGGCAGGTGCTAGAGTTTCAGAGTTGAAACCAACTAATTTTTGAAACCTTAATGATTATAATGAGGCAGTATTGAGTTTCCAATGCACTTTCATTTAAAGGTCTTTTACAGACTATAGAAATGGGAGGATTCCTCTGGTTTTTTTACAGCTGGCAATAGTAGGACTAGATTAAAGGAGATTGTGCAGTGTTCTTAACCCTTTATTAATTGGTTGTCTCTGAGGAAAATGATTTCTCTGATAGCCCTGGTTATCTTAGAAGATCAATAGAGGGTAATAATAGTGCATCTATAAAAGGAGATGTGTCTCTTTTTGCAGTGTATCATGCTTACCTATGAGTGTAATATCACCTGTATCTCTACAGATACTACAGCAGTCATCTTGCATGGATATCTTCGAATGTTCTTTCTATTTCTCTCTAGGCACGTCAGTTTGCAGCTCCATTTGAAGTAGTTGTTTTAATGCCTTGCTATACAAAGGACATTTCAGTGAAGCTACTAAAAATGAGACTGTTGGTTAATTGGGTGACCTACTCCTTAATTTTTAAAAGGAGACATTTAGCTGTGAATAGAAACCCCATGATGTAAGTTCCTCCTAAGCATTGGTGCTGAGACTGTACAGATGATAGAGGATTCTTCCTTTATTATGCTCCAGAGCTTTCTCATTCTTCGTATCTGAGAAAATGTGTATGGAAAATTCCTGATCTATCTGATATATCCAGATCTCTTTCTGGCTTCTTTATGTATTGAGCAGATACTCTTATATCTGCCTTTATGGAGTCCTAGGTTCTTCACTTAAAGAGTTTTTTTCTGTGGCAATTAGAAGTACTGTCTAGCTATTAAGAAAGCAAAGATTTTTGTCCAGCTCTTCTCCCAGTATAGGAGAAGGGTCCAGTATAGCGGTAGCTAGCATTATAAAGTCTGCAGTTAGATTTCCTGGGTCTGTATCTTAATTCTGTTGTTCATTGGCTGTAAGACCATGGCCAAGTCATTCTCTGGAGGCCTCTGTTTCCTCATCCATAAAATGGAAATCAGATGAGATAATCAATGAAAAACATTTAATTATCTCCAGAAACCATACAGATGCTCTCTTTCTTATTTCTATAGACCCATAAGTATGTGATAAATGTTAGCTGCTGCTGTTTTTATTAGTAATGGTAGCAATATCATTATATAGTGAGTCTAAAACAGATTGTAGTGCCTATTTTTTGTCATTACTCTCTTTTATTTTAAATTTCCTATGATAATCTATCATTACATTTGGTGTTCATTTAAGTGCCTGCCCTGTGCAAAGCTTTGTGCTCCCTATTTAGGAGAATTTCAGAGATAGGAAGATTTTATTCCTTCCTGTAAGATTTACAGTCTAATGTGGGTTTGTGCCTGGAATAAGGAAGAAAATGTGAATCTTGTATTTTAAGTTATTGTTGCCTCTCTTGATTCATTGTGAAGATTTCAAGATTTAAAAGCCATTAAAATATTTTTTGTTGATTGGAAGGAAACTTGGGCAATGTAATATATTATGATGTCATTGTGTTATGATAACATTGTGGTGGATAGTATTATCTCTAGTTTGTAGAGCTCGCCCAGAGAAGTTAAGTACCTGGCCTAAGGTCACCCAGCTGATAAATTGAGAAGCATTTGAACCTAGGCCTTTTGTTAAAACTCATACTCCTTCTATATTAACTGTAATCCCCTTTGAAGGATTTTAGGGGTAATTAACATTATTTTCCCCAGAAATAAATTTTAAGACCTTCAGAAATAAATTATACAGACTTTTTTTGTTACCTTTTCATGGTAAGAGCTTTTGCTGTAGCAAATTCTTCTTTAGTCTAGCTTAAATCTGTTGATAATTTAGACCAGGTTCCTCATTTTCCTTTAGAAACAGGCAACATCTGGACACCATTCTGTTATCACAACTTTCAACTATAAAGATCAGTGGCTGATCATTTGGACTAGGGAATCTGAGCCATAATAGAGTTTCTGCCATTTACTAGCTGTGTGGCTGTAGGCAAGTCTCTTAAACCTCTCTGTGCCCAACAAAATGAAAGTAATGTTTGATTTAACCTAAACATGGAGCATTTTTTGAGCACAACATATGTTAATATATGTAAAAAGGTTTAGAAAGGTGCTTTACACATTCAATGTATTGTTGCTTATATCACTGTTGGACAGTTAATTCACATTATAACATAAGCTAATAATAGATAGGCAGTATGTACTGCTGCCCCCGTCCATGACCATGACAGACCAAGTCATGCTAGTGAGTCATGATGTTCATAATGTGTTTTGACGTGATGTTGCCAGCTGGTGAGAATTAGGATGGGGATTTAAATCTGTGTGTCATCCTGGTGTCCACATTTTTATTAACAATACTAGAGATCGTTTCCTAGGCACTCTGCTGTCAGGCACAGTGCCTGGGACACACAAAGATACTCAGTGTACAAGTTCTTTGAATGGAATACATGAGTGCAATTGGCTCTTTTCATTTCTCTTCATAAATCTTTATTCATTCATGATTCTATGCTGAAACCCATCAAGTCCTCGATAGTTTATAAAACTTGGAGTTGAGTAATATTCATGAAATCCTTCTAATTAATGAATTTGAGATTTGTGATTTTGAGATTTAAATTTGTTGCTGCTAAGTTTTCCATCCCACTTTGTTCTTCTCACCCTTTAAATGAGAAGTCTCTGTCTTATTCCTTAGGAAGTTTAGAAAGTAAAGCTACTCTGGGAAGAATCAAGAAATAAGTACCAAAATGATTTAAGAAAATCATATTGTATGTTTAAGGAGGAAATAATCTTTGAACATGGAGAAAGTATTTTTTAGTCCAGCAGAATGTATAACACATCAAAGTTATGCTAACAGTTGGAAATGAAAGCATATGTCATTGCTGAGTGCTCTGTATTTGACTTTAATACAGGTGTTTTAAGCCAGTGATTCACGCTAAGTAAGGAAACCACATTTTAACTTGGCAATTCATGTAAAATTTCCCCATGTCCCACTCCTCAAAACACCTTGATTCTGACTTAAAATTAGTAGTACAACTCATTACCTCTCAGAATAAGCTCTCTTCTCATTTTCAAAGCTTGCCATATTTTATTTGATAACTTTTTACTATAATAGATAATAATTATTATTCTAAAAGACCCTCTTTTGGGTCACAGGCCTGAAAGGCACAAAGTAAGTAAAAAATACTTTTCTCTCCTAATTTGCTTAATTAAATCACTAAGAACTTAAAAATAAAGTGATTTCTATAGAATATTTAGTCTTCTGTAGTAAGAAAATATTAATCACAATGGTTACTTCTGAAATGTTTTTTCAGGTACCTTTACTGCCCTCAAAGGGCAATGCTGCATCTGCTGACTTAAAGTCAGGTCTTTTGGCATTTTCTTGGTGCTTTCTCTCCCTTGATGTGAAGGTCCCTTCATTTTAAACCACACTTCTCCCATGTTAGTGTGATTATTTTTCTTCTGTGATACAGTAATTACCCATAGTTTGGGTGTCACCTGCTTTTAAATAAACTTCTGTCCCTGGCCTATGTCAAGAGACAAAAATGTTAATCCTGGGACTGACCAGCCCATTCATTACTGCTGAATAAATAGTACCTAGTTCTTTGTGTTGATTATCTTTTATTATCTTGGTGACATAGATAATCACTCCACTCTCTGTACTTAAATTCCCCCCTTAACACTTAATGTTATCTGGGCTGTACTTTCCAGTATGTTAATGATTATATAAATGCTTGGTAAATCGAAAACCTTGCTAAAATTAAGAGGTAACTTATATTCTCCTTGATCTACCAGGTTTGTCAATTCATGAAAGAAGGCAATTAGATTAGTTTGACCAGACCTTGTACTTCAGGTCTTTATGTTGATTAGTACTCTGGAGGTGGCTGAAAGTGGATTTTGTGATGATTTTTTCCCCATTATGTTCTTAAGTATAGAAGTAAATTTTGAAAGTTTTAATTTGCATCCCTTTATTTCTTTTCGAACACAACACCAAACTAGCCCTTTTAAAATCTTCAACACTTTCTGTTGCCTCAGTGAGAGGCAGTGATTTCAATCAACTCATTTAATATAGTAATTTCTGCCAATTTATTTATCATACTAGGAAATGAAAGTCTCTAGGGCCAGCTCATGTTAATAACCTTAGGTTAATCATTTCACTCTTGTTTTTCTATTCTTCTTTAGTTCCTGGCCCTTTGGCTTCTGTTTGGCTTTCTCTTAGTTTACTTTTTTTAATTGTTGGAGGTAAAGTTAATAGCATTTTCATGTAGTCTGTCAGCTATTACATGTTTTCTTTTTAAGAGAGAACATGTTTATTTTTCTCTCATTATATTTTCAAATTTTTCCCCTTTTCTTTGTATATCTTTCAGATTATATTTTCAGATGTCAGTATAGTACAAAGTATGTTGGCTTAAGAACTAAAGATGACTAGGTTCCATGCTCAGTTTTTCAATGATTTAAGTAACCGTAAACAATTCACTTGACCTCTTCAAACTTCTACTTCCTCTTTTAAATGAAGAAAATATTGTTAAGTCTCATCCTAACCGCTCTTTCTCTGCTCTGCTCATGTTCTTTATTTCTGAGTGTATACCGCACATTTTCACGATTTCTTTGTGCTTATTGACTACTTGTCCTTAAAGGTTTCTTCATATCATGTGCCACTAGAATTTCCTTTTATAGTTACATGTATTTGGTCCTTGAGACTTACATTCTTTTGTTAGAAAACATTTGGGGTAGGAAATGTTTTGGAATTTTTATTTTAGAATTTAAATTTTCTAAAATTCAGAATTTTAGAAAGGTAAGTAACATTTATCTTAATATAAATTTCATGATGCCAAAATCAGGTACATTGAGAGTATTTCTGCAGCACTGTGTAACTTATTCACACTAAATGGCATCTGTAAAGACTACAAGCAGGGTTGTATCCTTTCACATTACATTTACCACTAACTGAGGTTTGTCACCAAACTAAAAAAAAAAACACTGTTTTTCAGAGCTGCTTTGACTTTAGAATTACAGTCTAGTCATTGTATTTTCTACTGCTTCTGGATTTCTTAAAACTTTCCCTATTGCCTTTTTGATTTAAGTTCCCAAGCTTAATGTTAGATTTTGAGTTCTAACAATTCAGTATTTTGGTCTTTTCACTTTTCCTTGGAATCCAGAACCAGCTTTGCCTTCATCCAAAGCTACCTCTGCCTTTCCATCCCTTCATAACTTTTCTGTATTTGTAAGAATCCAACCTAGAGTATCTTCCTAGGAAATCCTGGAATTGCTTAGACAAGCCATTTCCCTTGGTGCTCTTCCCAGGAGAATTCCACCTTCCCGCAAGCCTGCCTTGAAGCTGAGTCACAGGACATGGTGTTAGCGACCTTTGAGTTGGATTTTGCTGACCCCCATTTTTTGCCTCTTGCAACTTGGCTGCTATATTCTGATAATGCCACAAGATGGTGCCCCAATAGCAGCAAATTTCTTACTTTTCCAAGTGCCAGAACTTCCTGACCAAGTTCTTTGCTCTCAAAGTACAAGTCAAATGTAGTGTAGGAATATCAGAAGAGATCCAACTAACTGGAAAGATAATGTCAAAATAGCAGGTGTTAATTCTAAACTTTCCTTGATTTCTCTAATCCTCCTGGTTCATGATTAGCAGGATCTTTTCAGATGTCATCTGAAATAGTAGCCCTTGGAAGGAAACACTTACTAAGCTTATCATCTGTATTTCATGGTATCAAGATAAATAACTTGCCAAGAAATTAGAACTAGTATTATGTTACGTGACAAAATGCTTGAGCTGCCAAACATGTATGGACTATTTTCTAAGGTCTTGGTGAGTGTTAAATGGAGAATTAAGCATTTGTGTTAAATGAGGGTAGATTGCCCAGATTTGTACATTTTTAGTTTTTAAAACTAGTCCTAGTTTTCCAAACTCCATTATATGTGGTCATTTCTTTTTCAGAATTTTTTCTTACAGAATTGTATGTTCTGTAAGATTTTTGGTTCCTGGCAGTACCCTGAAAATAAAATTTGACTTGCTTCTGAAACTTCTGAAAGGCTGTCGTAGGGAACTGTGAATAAAGCTCTATTACTATTTCCAGTTGAACAAGAAGGTAGAAGAATAATATTGAAACTTTCATTCCTATTGAAATATTAGTAAGTATTAGTAAACCGGTAATAATGGGCAACCGTATTAAAGCACTAACACAGTTGAGAAGTAGAATTAAAGTAAGACAAGCATCTGGTCCTGCTAGGTATTCCATACACTTTTTATTTCCATTAGTCTCAGATCTTTCTTTTTTATTATAGTACTGTTTCAAGCACCTGGAAAGTTAAAGATATAAACTCTTAATCAGGCAAGAGAAGGCTAGGAAATCCACCTGTCTCATGATTAAAGTTTGGATGAAAGGAAAGTCACTGGTTATAAAGAAATGCTACCATTCCTAACACTGCCCTCACTTACAGAGAGAAAACGGTTAGAAGCCAAGCAACGGGAAGACATCTGGGAAGGCAGAGACCAGTCTGAAGTTTGAACATCACTCAATGAAAGGGATTAACTCCATGAATTCAGAAAATAATTTCCATCCTCTTCCAGCTAAGAGGATCCTTCACGACCTCTGTGTAAAAGCAGATGTGCATGCTGATGAAGGAAAGAGATAACAGCGATCAAGACAAGGACTGATAAGAGTGTGGAAAGTAGATAGACTTCTGTCTGTCTTCACTCCTAAATGCAGTTCTTTGGAATCGCTTACCGTGTTGCGCTTACTGTGTTGCGCACCAGCCAGGAAGAAGCTTGGAAGATGTGACTTTCCAGGGCAGGTCACATTAGCATGGGCCACACTTCCAAGACATTTTAGGCAAATACCAAGCAGAGGATTCAAACCTGCAATGATGAGAGATTTAGGTCCTGCAAAAGCAGGGTGTTTTTATTCCATAGAACCACACAAAGCTGGAATGGCAGTGTTGGGGGGAAGGGAAAGGGGAGAGAGCAGTTAGCACAAAGAGGTATAACCGTGTCTAGTCATAAGATATACACTGCCAGTTCCAGAAGGCCAGAGTTGGTGAACTGCCTGATGTGGGTGTTTGGACTCCAGACTTTGTCCTTAGCAAGAGCCTGGGGTTGCTCCTGCTGCACGGCAGCCAGAGGTATGCCAGCGTCATTTCTCATAGGAAACCAGTTTTGGGAGAGCCGGTTGTAGTTGAAGCCGTGCTATCATGTAAGAGGAAGATATTAAAATCCATTTTATGCTGCATGTCACTCTGGTATTTGTCATTTTGTCATTCCCACAAAGAAATTGGAGAGCAGTTCTCCCCCATCCCCGTATTACTGTGCATGGGTTCAGTGAGTCTGTTGATTTTATTCAGCTCCACTAGGTAGAGAGCTGATCTCTCTGCCCCTGAGTATATTTCAGAGCCTCTCTGCTGGGATTGGTAAGTGGCTGCCCCTCTCTCCCTGTTTTTCTTGTGCACCCTCAGCCCAGCCTCTTGCCTTTTCCCATTTCTGTCCAGTATGGACATCCTTACAGACAGCATCTGGCACACAGCATGTTCTTGGTGTGATCTTCTTGGCCTGTGCCAAAGGCATTGACAAGCACCATTCTTACAACGCAAAGCAGCCAGGACCAAGCAAACACCTCTGGGCAGTGAGAGAGTCCATGAAGGACTCAACGAGTCCACACCATCAGCTTGGGCTTTACCCACCTCATTTCTCCATGCTCAAGGTTTTTGGGAAAGTAATTCTGCACTGTTGGGCAGCAGCAGAGATAGTGTCTCATTGTTCTTTAGTGAGGGCAGCAGCCTCGTTTTTGTATGATTTAGAGCCCATGACAATGATGGATTTTATTAGCATTGCCGAGAACATGGTGGGGTGGGGCTCTGTTCGGGTATTTCTCAGATGGCACTGGCCTTGGGTCTCAGTCCTGACCCACCCATCCCTGCTGCTGTTCTGGTCTGAAAGCCAGACTTCCTCAGCAGTGTTTGTCTCATTCTTGGTCAGTCTGAAGTGTCTCTTGTTACTGTTCAATGCCTCCATCCCACGTTTTGGGGGTTAAGTTTTGGACAGTGTTCCATACCCCTCTCTGTCTTCACAAACTGACTTCTCCAAGGATAGGTGGGTTGGCAAGGCCAATGTGACTGCATTCGAAGGGAAATTAGGGAATCGTGGCCAGGCTTCATACTGCTAGCAGACCTCTGAGGTGCCCCTTTATTCTGTTAGGATTCTTTGAGGTGGAGAGGGTCCTTGGACGGTAAGGGTATCGCTCCTAGCTTACCCTCCCTGACAGCATTTTGGCTGATAAAGGTTGTTAATGGTAAGATACATTTATTACTCAGCTTCCTTGTAGTCCTCAAATTTTCTAACAAATTAATGTTTTCTATGGGTGGGCGAGAGATGGCTAGTAGCTTGTTTTTTTTGTTTGTTTGTTTTTCAGCTAGCTATCAGCCACCATAACTTTAACAAAAAAGAATAAGCAAAAAAGATTTTTTTTTTTTTGCCAATACTGAAAACTAAGCTGTGCTGCTGCTTCCACCATTAGTAGGAAATGGGGGTTTTAGTTATAATCCCCCAGTAGCTGGATTGACTGGAGGTCAGATGGCCTTTCACTACCCATTAAGTCTTTTAGCAAGCTTGTCAGGTGAGGATCCAGTCCTTGGTCACAGTCACTACACTTCACAAGCTGGGCTAGCGGGGACACGACTTGAGCTGCCATCGGCTCCTTGATCAGCCATTTGGGAAGCCAGTGGACGCCCTTCGCTGTGTGTGACAGTCATGGTGAGACCGTCGCGTGCTCCAGGCGTGTCGGGTCTAAATCCTAGGATCACTGCGATTCACAACAGAAAGATACATCCCCCCTTGTTCTAATACACTTCCCATAGAGTGAAGGTCTGTGAAGTAGGAACAAATTAGGCTTCTAAATAGTAACTTGAGGTTCCTAGCACTTGAGTTTCTCAGAGGCTAAGTATGCCAAGGTGAAAATCTTTTGACATTTTTGGTTCTGCCTGGAATGTGGTGGTTGGTATTCTGCTAACATTCCTCATCTAGTTACAAGTCGCGCCAGCCTCCAGCCTTTGCATGTCCTCCCCTTTCAGCCGGGAGGTGTAACAGCACAACCCTTGTATAGCTGTTTCCAAGAATTAGGACTGGCTACACCTATCAAGCGTGTGATGTGGGCGGCAAGACGAGCAGAGCCGGTGGCTGGCCGCCTTGCCAGCTTTTTCTGGCCCTTTTGGAAACTCGATCCAGCAAGAAGCTGTGGGTAACCTCCCTGCCTGAATCTAGTCATCAGTCACCACACGCTCCCCCGCTAGCTGCACATTCTTTCACAGACCATTAGCTGCATGTGTGAGTATAATGTTGTTACTGTTTGGGAGATGTTTGCTGGATCCAACAGGAAATCAGTCCTTCCCTTGTTTACCTAAACTGCCATGCCAAAATATAATGCTCCCTGTGCCTAATGAAGGAGATGAGGGAGTGGAGAGAAGGAAGAAAGCTGTTCTTTGTATTCCTAGAGGGTACAGAGAGCGCGCGTCCCCGCTCCTCCCTGCAGAGGGTAGCTGTCCTGACTGCAGGCCTGACTCTGCTGCCATTCACTGGCTTTGCAGGCTTGGCTCTGTGTACAACCCGTGGACTTTACCTTTTGCCTCCCACCTTTCATTCCTTAACCTTTCTAACCCATGTTTAGGGCTGAGTGAGCGGGGAGTTGGGCAGCCGCAGTAGGCGAGTATGTGATCTGAGACGTGTAGCGGACAGTGTGAGCACTACCCGCTGCCCTGAGCATCCAGCCATCAGCTCAGTGGAGCGAAAAGAGTTAATGTGGTAGGAGCTACCCAGAGTCATGTCTCTGAAGCAGTCTGTGAGGAGCAGCCTTCCTTGCTATTTGGTGTCAGACCCATAAAGATCACCTTTGAGGTGTGTCTAAGTGGAGAAAAAATGAATCACACGGGCGTTTATACTACCTGCGCAAGAGCGAATCACAGCCACATCAAGCAGGAGTAGTCGGTCGCCTTTTCCCAATTTAGTCTTAACCAAAGTAAATACTTCCTTCTGACGTCGCCACAGTCCCCGCCCCCCACACCACCATACCTGTCTTACTCATACAGAGATGAGTGGCTTCTTTGACCTAGTTCTTTCCATTGCAAACATTTATTCAATGCAAAGTTCACTCCACAAGCTTGGTTGAGAACTAAAACTTAGACCCGTCCTGAGATGCAGTGATCTTGAAGGAGATTGTCTTGGCTGCCAGGTACGTGGCATGTAGTTCCTTGGCAGAGGCCCTGGCAGGGGCAGGGTCCATATCGCCCAGCAGTCTTTCTGGGTGGCCTCTGGCGCTTCAGGAAGGCCCCTACCTAGCTGACTGGGTGCATCTTCCCCCTTCTTAAGCACTCAGTCCCTGCTGGTGTTGCCCGTCAGGACATAGGGGATGCCTGAGGCCTAAGCTTCTGGGGCTCTCAGAAGCATCCATGTGCGTGGCAGAATTAAAATTAAGCTCACAAGGACAGACTCAGAGATTAGAAGAGGCAAGATCTAAATGAGAACAGATAAAGCAAGGGGCTGGATTCACCTACTTCTCTGCCACTTGTGACTTTGACACAAGTTGTGTTGCTTTGAACTCCTCGCAGAGAGCTAACCCCACCTCCTGTCTCTTTTGGTCCTCTGTCCTCTGCTCTTCTGAGACATCGGCAAAGCACCATTCATTTAGATGGGGGATTAGGTCATCGTCCATTCCTATAAACTGCTCCTGAACCCGGGACACCAGGGCAAGATACAGGAAAGATTGGGTCTCCGTATGGAAGAGGAGCTCAGTTGAACAAAGCCTGGAGGCCAGGGTCCATAGGCCAAGGCCCTAGGGGAACAACCTGAGAGCCCTCCTGAGGGAGCTGTGCCATCCTGGTTCAGTGATCCTGCCATCAAAGGCTTCCTGAGCAGGTTCTCGGTGCCCTCGGCACCGGCCCTGTCCCTCTGAGTTAGGGCTCCGTGAAGAGCATGGCTCCAGTAAGCTGAGGTATCTGGTGTGTGGGCAGCAGCTGGGAGTGCGCAGTGATGGCTTCAGATGAGGTTGTTCCTGAGACGCTGTTCCTGTTCCAGGGAGAGCTCTGTGCTCGCCCGGTATGAATCCCCTGTGGGCCAAGAGAAGACAGCTAAGTGCAGCCTGCCACCCTCTCATCCCTTCCCTCACCACCTCACAAGCACGATGCATTCTGCCCCACTCATTCTTCCCGTGGGGCCAGCCCCTAGAAGAGACCCGGGTGGGCGTGTAGTTTCAAGACATTGGGGATGATGGCTGTGGAGGGGGATGAGCTGTGCTGGTCGCTGTCCTCCGCCCCCTCTCTAGGTTTATCCTCAGCCTTTGTTCTTTCCGCACCCAGAGGGACTGACCCCTGGACACTGCTTTGCCCTGGCTCCCTCAGCCACTGGTGTCTGGTTGCTTTAGGTCAATGGCAAACAACAGCAGAGTGGAAAGGGGTCGGCTGCTTCTTGCCCTCTACTGGCCATGACAGTCTGTGCCTCAGACTCCCCGGGCTCCGGGGTGCTCTTTGCCCCTTCAAGCCTAAGTGGTGTTTTCCACTCTTACCCCTGGCTATCTCAACACCCATCACTTTTTCTCACCCTGTAAAGAATCCCTTCATTAAGTAACTGCATGCTCTCGCCCCAGTGTGGCCTCTATTTTCTCTGACCCTGACGGGTCAGAGCAGCATAGTTTTTCTTTCCCGCCTGGCTGCCCTGCCCCCCTTGCAGCCTGCACCAGCATTATGGAAGCTCCACTGTCTCCACGAGTGCCTGCTCTTTCCTGACTGCTCACTCCCCTTTCGCTGAATGGCATCGCATCGACTAGGTCACACACATTCAAACCCATAGGCCATTTCTTCTCTGCTTCTCATTTTGTTTCCCATCTGTTGCCAGAGCTGTCTGAAAAACAAATCTGATCACGTTGCCCATTTGTCTGAGCTTTGTCTCCGAAGCCCACGGGACCATTCCATCCTTTTAGCAAGAATCATCATACCCCTCCTTGCAAAGACCCGTGGGCTTGGGATATACATGGACTCAGTTTACAAAAGAGAGAGCCTCTGGAGTTGAGATTTCCTGTCCTAGTGCTAGAAGTGTAGAGTCGAATTTGGAACCCCCTGATGCTTTCTAGAGCCACGCCCTGTGCCCTCCTTCCCACGCCTCCCCTCCTTGGAGCCTGGCTCAGCCGCCTTGCCTTTGCAAACCTTTGCGAGCCCCTCCGTTGGTGTTTCTTTCTAAGCTTGCTCAGCCTCAGTGCTTACCAGTGTGGGCATTTAGTATACGTGGGTTCCCCTTTGCATGTCTGCTTACCCCGTATGGCACTGCGCTCCCCTTCTGTTTCTGATCCGAGTGGCTGGTACAGTGTGCATAGTAAGTGCCATCTGAATGGACAAATGTTCGCCCCCACCCTACAGAGCAGGTGTGGGCTGAATGTCTCACTCCATAGCAAACAGAAGCAAAACTTAATGAAGGAGGAGTCACTTCCCTCCCAGACAAGGAGAGCTACTACGTGCTTACTCCCCATCCCCAACTGGATCATGGCTTCCTCCTCTGACTGACACTGCTGATCCCCAAGTGTGCTGAGCCCTGTTCTTCATGGTCCCCTCTTTGTAACAGCTGGTGGTGAGGAACCCAGATCTGGGCACTGGTACTTTGCCCTGCAAGACAGTGGTTTTAGGGTAGAGGCAGGTAAGAAAGACCATCAGGGAGGAGGGGAGAATAACAAGAGCTGAAAGAGGAAATTCCTGGCAGGTAACAGGAAAGATTTCAGGGTAAGTGGGAAACTGTCCACAATCCAAACAGCCTCAAGGACAAGAACACAGAAGTGGTAACTGCATGAGCGGATGGCTCACCAGTTGGTTCTAGGAATCTCCCTGGGAAGATTCTTCCTGTTCCATCCCCAGCCCTTTACACACATCCGAGTCGCACACTGGTCCATTTAGTCTTCCTGTCCCGAGCCCCTCGGTGGCCCCCAGTTACCTGTGTGGCAATTGTGCAGCCAGACCCGGTGCCCGTCATACTTGCAGCGACACCGCATCATGTTGTTAGAGAAATCTGACTCTGCCACCTCATATTTGGGGTTCACAACTACCTGCAGTGAGAGAAGGGGGTCACTGAAAGTGGGCAATGTGGCTGAGTGAAGTGGGGGAGTGCGCATCCTTCACACCTCCAAGTAAGTGCGAGGCTACCTCTGGAGTCTTACACAGTGTGTATAATCTCAGCTGCTGTACGATCACCCCAGGACGTGGCGTTCATGGCCACGTCCACTGTCCACTTAATCAGGTGCCCTGACTCGTGACTCGATTCTTCCCCCTATACCGTAGCTGCTTCAAGCAGAATATCTGGAGAAAATGGAGTTTCTGTGGGGAGCCCTGCCTACCCCCCTTACCTGGAAGATATAATCCCCGGGACCCACGTCCGTGATGTCCACCCACTGGCAGTCGATGTCATGCCGGTAGGTGTCCCAGCAGCCTACGGTCACGCCCTGCTCCCCAAAGTTGGCACATGCGTAGCGCCGCTGCATTCCTGTAAGGAAGGGCGCAGGCAGTTGCTGGGCCGGGGCAGGTACCTGGGAGCAAGAAGCCCTGCCAGCCGCGGGCAGCCGGGAACCTCAGGACCTGGGGTTCAGCTGCATGACCCGCCTGAGTACCAGAGCCAGAATTCCTCCCGACCATCAGCCCAGCACCGGAGGACCTGCCTTGGGTGCCAGAGGCCATTTCTCTGGGTGCTCTGGTGGACATCCCTGTGGGCCTAGAAACCATGGTTGGAAGACTCCAGCCCAACTGCTCATCTTTCTGTCCATCCATGCAAGCCTCTAGAGATGCAGTTAGAGGCCACCCCTTGGGGCTAGGGACTGGGGTACAAAGGAGTTTTCTTCAGGGCGCACTTCGAGATGAGACAGGTCTGCAATTGTTACCCAGAGGGAAAGTGTTGAGCATTTTAAAACTATTACAAATGTGTTGAGAATGCAGAGGCACCTTCCGCCTAAGATTCAGTTCAGACAGAACTTGACCTTTCTGAGAGCTGCCTTAAGTGCTGACTGTCCTCAGCCCAGAGTGACAAGTGCCTGGGGCCCTTGAGCTGGGGCAGAGGGGAACAGGATCCCAAAGAGACAAGAATAGAATGCAAAGAGGCTCTGGCCACGGGAAACCACATACCTGTGGGGCAGTTTGTGTCCTCTAGACAGAAGCTAGCCTTGTGCCCCTCGGCCACCTTGGAGCCATTGAGCGTGAGCAGGTCGTAGTGGGTGAACACTTCGATGCTGTGGTAGTGCCTGCAGGGGGGGAGGGCTGTCAGCCTGGCGGCAGCAGACATACCCCACTCTGGAGGAGCTGGCTGGGAGGACCGAGGCATCAGCCCATCATTACCCAGAGAAAAGCATCACAATAGCAGGGCAGTGCCCTTCTTCCGAGCCCGGGAGAGTGACCCATGGCCTACTTCTGGCGACCCTGCCAGGCAGCAGGCATGGCTGCCCGTGATCCTCCTTCACCGAGGTGAGGGAGGACAAAGCTCAGCCTGGCAGGCTCCAGCAGGCTGCTGCCCGCTGCAAGGCCTGGAGCCAAGGTGGAAGGAAGGGCACTTCGGGGTCCAGCCTAGGAGTTGAGCTGGAAGAGGGGAGCTTTCTCCGCTCCCTGTCAGCCCGGGCCAAATTACTACCATTGTTTCCAATCCAGTTCTAATGACAGCTATGCTCCTGCTCTAGGGAAAAGTGCTTATTACCTTAGGCAAGGCCAAGTCCCAACATTGCTGCCCATTCTTGTCAGCTTTCCCCACCCAGGTCTGAGTTCTGGGGCGGGGGTGGGGAGAAGGTGGGGGCAGGAGCCTGCAATGTCTCTTTTCATTCTTTGTCACAGGCTTTGTCTCTCCTGCTGTCTGGACTGGAGCTTCCTGGTAGGAAGGAACGCTCTCGGTCTCAGTAGCCATGCTCACACCATCCCTGGGAGGCCTTTGCTGCCGCAGAAACCCGCAAGCTTTTCTGCACAGGCAGCATCCTGGAGGTGATGTCTATTTTGGGTCTACTGGTTCCTAAGAACCCCCACTTTGCCTTCCTTTAAAGAAAAGGCCGAAGGTCCGCCACAGAGAGCCCACCCATTACCATCCTGCACAGACCAGTTCGACCAGCTCTGGCATTGCCTGCTGGGGGGTGCAGCCAGGGGAGGGAGGAGACTATGCAGAGGGCAGGCTGGGGCTCTGGGGCCCCTCAGCGCCTCCTGGGGGCAAGGCTAGGAAGGGCGAGTCTTCCCGGAGCACCCCACCCAGGAGAGTGCCTGGGCCGAGCCCGGCCAGCAGTACCTGTGACACTGGTGCCAGATCCAGCTGTGGCGCCCCGTCTTGGGGCGAAAGTCGGCCCGGCCCAGGTTGTGGATCTGTGAGGAGAAGCGCAGCAGACGCCGGTGGCCGTAGGGCCAGTCCATGTGGTCAGCAGACTGCGAGAGGCAGTTCTCCTCGTGGGCGCAGTACAGCTGGCTGAGCGGCCGGTCCTCCAGGTAGGCCGTCTCCTGAACGAGCTGCGCATTCATCACGAGGTCCGGGGCACCTGGCAGGGGCAGGGCAGGAGGCAGGCGCTGGGTGGGGGGCTGTGCTCTGCCCAGGTGGCCGGGCTCGCCCCAGACTAAGCTGTCGGTGGCCCGAGAGACGTAGCGTCGCCATCCCTGACGCCAGCTCTAACCACCCAGGAGCTGCCTGGCGGCCTACCCTGAGCAGTGACCCAGGTCAAGCTCCTGGCTATGAGAGCTAGGCCTGAAGATTCCTTTATGCATACAGAACTGGGGTACAGGCCAGAGGTGCAGGGGCGATGAGAAGATTCACCAGAGACAGAGCGGGGAGCAGAACAGGCAGATCGACGAAGTACACTGCTGAGGGGAGCAGCGGGCAGGTCAGGAGAGGTCTGCTACACCATTTGGTCACCTCCGGGGCAGGCAGGGATCGAACTCTTGTTGAAGTGGCTTTGGCTTCTCAGTGCTGTGCTTTAACCCTCTGTGCCACCAGGGAGGGCCCCTATGCTTGATTCTTGACTGAACCGTTAACGAGCCCTGTGACTGGCTTAGTCCTCGTGTCTCTCACGCTCCCCCCTGCAAGACGGGGCTGATAATCATAGCACGTTACACCCGTTTGCGGGGTCGATCCCTGGCCTGTGGTAAGCAAACAGCTGATGGGTGGCAGCTGGAACCGCTTCTGTGGTGCGGCTCGGCCTGTGTGCACCTCTAGGCGCAGCTCCCGGAAGCCCTCTGTCAACTGCTGGCATCTAACTTGGTGACCTCAGCTCCTTGGCGCTTTTGGTCACTTGATGGGGCCTCTGTGCTGTCAGTGCTAGGGGCCGGGAGACCCGGGGAGGCCGGGAGGGGGCCGGCCGCTGCCGAGCTCTGCCGCTGCAGCCCTGCTGCTCAGCCCAGGCCTGGGCTTCCTCCAGGGTTCCTGCTCCAGCCTGACTGGTCGTGGGAGCAGGTCTCTGGTCTCCTCTGTGTGCGCCAGCCCAGCACACTGCAGCCCACCGTGCCCCGGTGCCATGCGCCGTTCCGTTCCCTGGCACAGGGCTCTCGCCCTCCTCGAAGCCGCCAGTGTCACCAATGCTATCCTTCCCTCAGTGGCCCAGACGTGTGGAGCCACAGCTGTCGCCACGTGGCATCTGGAGGAAAGCTCCCCTTCTCAGTGCCTGTGTGTGGGAGTTTGATTCTGGCAGAAGCCTCACCGAGGGAGCCTGGAGCTGACTCTGCAGACACTGGAGGGCTTCAGGGCAGGGCGCTGAGGCTGGGGTGGGGCCAGAGGTGTGCTGTCTGCTGCCTGCACTATGACTTAACACGCCCTAGAAATCCCTGCCGTGTGCTGGAGAGAGCCAGGGTAAGCCCGCTGACAAACCCTAGAGATCCCTGGGGAAAGGAGGAGGGCTGTGAGGAGAATGAAGGAGAGGAAAGGAAGAGAGGAAGCGAGGACGATCTCAGAGGAGAGGCAGGCATGGCCTTAGCCGCGGCTGGTCAGGAGCAGGCTACCTGGGCAGTGGAACGGGGAGGGGAGCAGGGGGGAGCTACCCCACTGCGCTGTGAGCCCCTGGGCTGGGAAGCCCGCTCTGACAGCCTGTGGCCCAGCAGCGAGGCAGCACCCTGCCAAGACCTCTGCTTCCAAGGAACCCTGAGGCCTCGGATGAGGCCGGGGTGTCTTGGCACTGGAGCTCGTCTGGGAACAAGGTCAAGTGGCCACGCGGATGTGCCAGCGGGGAGCCTCTGGACTGGGCAGTTATTTGGCACAGACCTGGCTGGCAGGTGTCAAGCAGAGATGCTGCTGCCCCAAGAATCTGAGATTGTGGGGCACAGCAAGGCCTTGAAACGGTCTTTTGGGTAAATCCCACAGCTCAAAATACATATACAGCCTCTTTTCACTGCAAGCCTGAGGATAAAATACATCTTCTGTCGTGACCTCGTCCACACACACTTCCAAGCAAAAAGGACCCTCATGTAATACGCTGCTGCTTTCTGTTCTGTTCCACTTGTTAAAACCATAGGTCATGACAGGAAAATTGAAAAGCACTGATGTGTATCCCTGTGTTTTCACACATTCCTGTTAATTCACTGCTGCGCCACAAGATTGGCAGGACAGGGTTGGCATCCTGCTGGGATGGATGATTTGGCCACACGCAGCTGGTCTATGGCTGAGCTGCCACGTCCACGCACCCGCTGCCCCTCCGGCCTGGAGCCCGCCCGCCCCCTCCCCCCGCCCCCAGCACTCACTGTTGGTGCAGGACACGCCGGCCGAGAAGCGCCCGGTGGCATGGGAACAGTGCACCGGCCCGTGCCTCTGGCACTGCTGCAGAGCCAGCTCTGTGCCCGTGCAGCGCACGCCGCTCATCACCACTTCTCCGGCCCCCGGCGTCCCCTGCCAGTACCAGGTCTCCTAAGAAAACAGCCAACATCAGACAGGGCCAAGAGGGGCTGCTGTGGTCAGCGCCACCCGTGCTGGCCAGCCAGTGATGGGCAGTCTGCGCTTTGACCCCCCTAAAGATAAATACATTTCTTTTGTGTAGAGACATAACTCCGCTGCCTTGGCTTCCACCGCTGGCCTTCCTGCCGCCCCCTCCCACGTGGCCGTTCTCCGCCTTCGAAGAAGATGGTCTTGTCCCCTTGCTGCCCACCAGGCAGCCTTCCCCCAGCCCCAGGTCTGACTGTGCTCCGGCGGAGCTCACTTCTTCGGGGCGTGCTCCCTGCCTGGCCTGGCGGCCTCCCCCAGCCAAGCCCGAAGCCTCTGGTTTCCTGCACGCCTTCTGCATTGACCCACTAATTCCCCCAGGACTGGCACCAGCCTGGTCCGACCCAGCATCCTTCCTCACCCAGCCTGCTCTATTCATATTCGTCTCCACCCCACTGCCAGACAGCCCCGGAAGAAAGCCCGAAATAATCTGAGCCACGGCAGCCTGTGACTGGTCCTGCCCTGCCTCCCTCTTCACGTGGCGCCACTCAGCCGCCGCGGCCGCACGCCCTCCCTGGGTCCCAAGGTCTGCAAGAGCTGCTCACTCCTCCCCGCCTCATCTGGCGTCTTCTGCTCCTCTGTCATGTGGACACAACCACGCGCCTTTGTGGGGATGTTTGGGGATGGCTCCCTCCTCCCCTCCCACGCCTGACAGATGGCTCCTCAAAGGGGAACCTTGTCATCCCGTCCACCATAGCGTCCCTGCACCCAGTATCACTGAGACCCAGACTTCACTCGGGGCACTACTGCAAAAAGGCTGCAAAAAGGGTTAGCAACCCTGGCTCAGGACCTACCTTGATGGCGTGGCTGGCGAAACCCAGGCCGAGCTGTCGGCAGACCACCATGGCTTCAGTGAGCCCCCAGTGGTCACTGCACACGGCCCCCCAGCGTTGGACTCCATTCACCTCCACCTGCACCTCCACCACGCCCTCTTCTGGGCTGCGCCCACCAGCCAGGCGCACCTGCAGTGGTCAGAGGTGTGTGAGAGCAGGTGGCTTCAGCAGGGGGTGCCCAGGACGGCCAGCCTGGGGACCACCAGTGAGCTCACTGGGGCCCGGGATGGTGCTCCCGTCCCTGGGTTTGCCTGCATCTGATGTGAGCACGTCGGCCAGCTAGTCTCTCGTGTTCCTGCAGCTAGGGAAAGCCGGCGGTGCCTGGCCGCATCTTGCCACTTCCCCTCCTCCTCCCTGACAGCCTACTGCATATGAGGATGTCCGAGCACTTTCACTCTATCGTCCCATTCGCAATGATCCCAAGACAATGAACCCCATGTTACAAGAGAGAACCAAAGTCAAAAATGTGAGGCGCTCACCCCCAGTTTACACTAGCTTGACCTCTGAACCCCCAGCTCCCACCCAGGCACCACTCCTCAGCACTCACAGCCCTGTGGCCCTCTGTCCTGGGCACCTTCTTCCCCCTCACAGAGCACAGCCACCTCTTGGAGGCCAGAACCTGGCTGTGGGGGCCTGTGACCAGCCAGAGACTCAGAGCGGGTGAGAGGTCTCTTCCCAGACCAGCTCCAGGGGCTGAGGCGGGCGCCCCCACGAGCACATGGCAGCTCTGTGTGGCCCTCAGGGCCCCAGCCTGAGGTTATGCCAGCCCTGAGCTCACCTGATTCTGGAAGCCCATGTTAGGGATGTTGCACCTGACGGCAGCGTCATTCTCATGCTGACAACCATTCTGGGGCCCTTCCAGGGAGGGGCAGTCACTGAGGGTTCGCTCATACCCCCTGCAGCGCACCTCACTCAGGTGAATGGGCCCCAGCCCTGCAGGGGAGGGGAGAGGTGCCAGGTGAGGCTCCACAGAGGGGACAACATTCAGCCCTGGGCCCCAGCCCACCAGGGGAACATGCAGGATCCCCAGCCTCCGCCGTCACACGCCACCCCTAGGCCTGTGAATCAAGCTTCCTCCGGCCCCCACCTCCCCACTCACCTTGGCCCAGCTGGGCCCCAAAGAGGGCCTCCCGAGCGGAGCCAAAGCCAAGCTGCCGACACACGACGCTGGCGGAGATGAGGTTCCACCTGTGGTCACACACTGTTCCCCACTGGCGATTCATGAGCACCTCCACCCGGCCCTCGCCCAGCTGGGCCCCGGAGCGCAGGCGCACCCTCATCTCCTGTGGGAGAACACTGGCTTCAGGGGAGCCCTCCCGCCCCTAGGAGGAGCAGCAGGTGTTGCCTCAGATCCCGGCTCTGGTCCTGCCTCTGACTGGCTGCACCACCGCCTTGAGGGAGCCACGTGTCTTTTCAACCTCCCTTCAATGACAACCGTCGCCTGGGGTTCATTAAACCCACTCACGTCGCGAGGAAGCCGTGTCCATTTCCACCCTTCCTGCGAGTGGAGGCGACCGCCTCCCTGGGGACTGCTGTGTCTGTAACAGCACTTGCTCTCTGCGCCCAAGTTCAATACCTGAGGCCCTCCACGGGATGTAGCTACAATGTAATTACTGTTTTTATGGTCCTGGCAGGTGATGTCAGCTTTCCATTTATGGCAGGGCTATAACTGGTCGCTTTTAAATAAATCCCAAGGTTCTTAAGACATTCTGTGATTCACTCTCCTCCCCCACCTATGACCGGGGTTAGTCCCTCCTCCCCCTCTGTCCTGGAGAGTTCCTCCTGGGACAGGGCAGGGGCTGCCCAGAGCGGTCTATGCCTCCAGGCCGGGGTGCAACCCTGGGGGACCCACCTCTGCCCCAGACTCCTTGCGCACAGGCTTCGCCTTGGAAGGGCGGAAGCGGGGACCCGCCACACAGCTGACCACAGCATGCATGCCCCCTGGGCAGGCCGGTCGCAGCTTGCCCCGGGCTGGTGCCACCTGCACCTGGCAGTTGGACATATGGGGTTCTGTCCCCAAACAGCTGACGCGGTGGATCCAGAAGGAATTCTTCCTGGTCAGGCTCTTCAGCCTGGAAGAAAGGGAGACTGCAAGTGGGGGAGGAGCTCAGGCCTGTGGGGGTGGGGGAGGCCAAGGCACTGTGGGGGTGCCTGGGAGGCCCTTTGTATCCTCCCTGCAGGGTGCCACTCCTCACCTAGACTTGGGGTCTTTCATCTTCAAATTCCAGACTTTCCTGCAGGGGGAGAAGGCAGGTGTCGAGAGTGGCATGGGTGCAGGAGCCCACCCCTGCACAGGCTGCTCAGGCCCGAGTCTGCCCCAGACCGTAGTTTGGAGACCCTGTTGCATGCCTTATCTCAGCGCCGAGCCTGGCAACAACAGCCACCTCTGCTTCACAGGGGAGGAGGCTGGGCTGGCTGGGCCTGGCCAGGCCCTCCGGGAGCCCCACGGCAAAGTCTCCCCTGCGCGGGGCCCCTGGGTCAGGCGGCTCCGAGCGCCCTCCCCGGAGGCCAGATGGACAATCTGCAGGGAGTGGCCCAGGGGATGGGTCCAGGGGATGGTGCTCCCTGACAAGCCGAAGGGCCTGCTGCCCGGTGCTATGCCCCAGAGCACGGAGGCTAGAATTAGGGTGGCCCCACACACGGTGAAGGGCACATGGCCGGGCCTGCTGTGCAATTAGCAGGTTGGGTGGGTGCAGGGCCCACACCGCAGTGCCCCGAAGGATGGAGACCCCCGGCTGGCCTTCAGGACTAGCAGGTCTCAGCCAGAGACAGGTGAGAGACGAAGCTGACTAGGGCCAGGCAAGGGCAAAGGACTCCTCCCTTGATGAGAAACACAGTGGCCTCCCCGAGGGGTGGTCCCAGGCCCCCAGCAACCGCCTGAAACTGAGACTAGTGCATTTTTTTCCTACACACACACTGCTGATAAAGCTTAACTGATAAAGGAGGCTCGCAAGAGACTGACAATAGGAAAATAGGACAGTTACAGCAATGTACTGTAAGAAAAGCTATGATATGATCTCTTATTCTCAAAATACCTTTTTGCTTTTGAATTTTTCGGCTTCCGTTTGTGGCGGGTTATTGGGACCTTCTTTGCGTTGGGGGGCAAGGGTTTGGGGGGGCTACTGTGCCAAGTTTCCCCTGACAGAGCTGGGGGGCCTGGCTGGTCCCCACTTGGAGGCTGACCTTGTGACAGGCCGGCCACGGTTCTGACTGAACGTTGCAGTCTGCTCTCCAAGCCCCCCTCCCCTGCCTTGCCTACAAGGGGCCCAATCACAGCCTGGGCTGATCGTGGGGCGATTCCCTGGGGTGAGGCTGACAGAGCACGCAAGTGTGGGTACTGAAGGTCTGGATGCTCCCTGAGGCTCCACATCCTGGCTGCGAAGACCGACGGGGGTGGCGCCTGGACTCGTGGGCAGTGGGCAGCGCTGGACTCCCCAGTGAAGGCTAATCTTTAAAGCGGGGGTGCCAAGTTCCCCAATTATTTTCACTTGGGAGTATTCTGCTCTACTGTCAATTCTTCTTACCTTTCTGGCAAATAACATGTTTATTTTCTGACCATTTCTAGGTTTTCCCTGGATTCCAGCGTTCATTTTCATCTTCCTTGTATTTGCCTCCTGAATACGCATCCTTAGTCTCCGAATGTTCTCCTCTGACTCCCGAAAATCCAGCCACATCCCTCAGGTAGACCTTCTCCCCTCCAACCCCAGCTCCCCCTGGCTACCTCTGCTAAGCACACCAGCTCCTGCCAATCTCGCCACTCCCTGCTGGGGACCCCGAGTATGAACACCCCCCCAACACACACACACACACACACACGCACGCGTGCCCCACACTGGCACCAGCCAGCCGCCTCCCGCCCTGCCGGCCTACCTGTAGTAGTTGCTGTTGACAGGTGCCGTGCTGGGGAAGCCCAGCATCCCGCACACCACCCTGCTGTTGTTCCTGGTCCAGTCCTGGTCGCACACCTGCCGCCAGTGGCCCTCGTACCTCACCTCCACGGCGCCCTCAGTCACCGGGCTGTGCCGCCTGGCACTGGCGAGGATCGGCTTGAGCCGCACCTCCTCCAGCCGCTGGCCCTGCGGGTGCATGGACCCCTGTCCGGCTGAGCCCCGCCCGTCCTCGGTGGGGAAGCTTAGAGGTCACCCTGGCTGGCCCCCTCCCGGGACAGACCGGGAAACAGAGGCCCCGAGACAAGGAGGCATTCTTCAAAGGTCTGGTGAGTAAGGCAGAACCTTGGTTTGTCCAAAGGCTTTTCCTCAATTTTGAAGAGAAGCTGGCAGAGCTGTGCCCTCCCTGGGCTCAGGACGGGAACCCCTGGTCGTTGGGAGCTTTTCACCAGGGATCAAGGGCCTCCCCAGGGAAGGGGCAGGCCAGATGCTGAGGCCACCGGCAGGGTCCAGTGACCCAGGAGAGCTTCCACCCCACTCCAGTGCTTAGACGACTTAACCAATACGGAGCCCCCACCCTGGCCCACGGTTTCCAGGGGGTCAGGCCCAGCTGTTCTCAGGCTGAGGGTTCCGGAAGTGGATGGCAGGAGCCAGAGACCTGCCCTACCACTCCTGCTGTTTGGCTAGGGCTGTTTTTAGCCTGGGGTTGTTTGTGCCGGGAAGAGGCAGCAATTGTGGCCAGGCCTTGTGGGTGAGACAGCCCCTGGCCCCTACTGTTGCCTTGATGGTCTCCCTGCAGGCCTAGACTCTGCTCCCCTGGCCTGTCCTGCCTCCAGCTGAGGCCCCTACGCTAGGCCATAAATAGGCGCCAGGGCTCTAGGGATGCGCCTCAGTCCACATCTGCTCTTTGCCCTCCCCTTTTCCAGCCTTATCACCTCGGAGGCTCCGGGTCCCCTGACCCAACCCTCAGCTCAGAGCCCAACAGCTTCCTCACCTGGGGCCCAAGGGCATTGGAGACCCTTTCAGAAAGGTAGCCACGCTGGCGCTGGGGGTGGCACACCACCCCGACGTCCTCCGAGTGGCTGCAGTCACTGACGCCCCAGCCGTTTGACCCACACTGGTCCAGGGAGCTCTCTGTGCCCACACAGCGCACGTTATCCAGCCAGATGGGTCCTGTGGGAAAGGGGACAGTGACACTAAGGAGATGCGCGGCAACAGGCACAGAGACGGGCCCGAGGCGCTGTCTCCCGGATGGACCTCACAGCTGTCAGCGTTCCTGCTCCGAGCCTGAGCAGCAGGCGGGGCTCGCTTCGATGCCAGTGTCTAGTCCCTGCCTGCTGCCTCTGTTTGGCGTCAGGTCCAGCTCTGGGAAGAAGCCTCGTAAGTCCAGTTAGGCATGCTTGTCCATCTGTCCACCACCGCCAGCCACCCGCCAGTGCCTTCCAAGTACCCATCGTGTGCCAGAGGCTACATCCAAGGAACTTGGGGGTTGAGCTGTGAGGTGCGGCCTCACCATAAGCTAGAATGAGAGGGCCAGGGCAGGGGCACTCAGGAAGTGAATTTGGGCAAGGCCACTGGAGCTGGGCAGTAGGGGCTAGGCAGGGAGCTGATGTGCCTTGCTGGTCCCAGCCAGCCCAGCCCTGAGAGAAGCCCACACTGTCTCCCGTCATCCTGCCAGGCAGCTCCAGGCACTCACCCTCCCCTTGGCCATACTTGGCACTGTGGGCCCAGGTCAAGGCGGCCTCGAAGCCCAGCTGGCGGCAGACGACGGTGGCCTCCCGGAGAGCGAAGTCGTCGTCACACACAGTGCCCCATCGGCCCTGGTGCAGCACCTCCAGGCGGCCCTCCTCAGGCCCGCTCCCCGGACCCACGAGTCGCAGCTTGGTGGTGCCCAGCGACTGCGGACTGCTGGGGGGCGCCCGCTCCAGCAGCCGGAGCAGAAGGAGCAGGGAGACGGCAGCTGGCGGGGACCACATGTTGGGGTGCCGGGGCAGCTGGGCGCAGGCACCTGGGGAATGAGTAAACGTGACGGTGACCCCCACCTCTTCCCTGCGCCCCAGGTCTCTTCTGCTACTAGAGACAGAGGAAGCTGCGGTCCCTCCCTGCACACGTGTGTGTGTGTCTGCGCTCTGAGGTCTCCATCTGGGTTAAGCCGCATTCATTGGCCACGTGACACTGAAAGAGTTTAACCTCACTGAGCCTCGAGTGCCTCATTTAAAAGTGGGGTTAATTCCTGTCTCCCAGTATCACATTAAATACGATCCTGTGAACAAGGCTCGTGGCTTGAGCCTGCCCCATGGTAAGGGGTCACTAAGTGGCACTTGTTCCCTTCTTCCACATACAGATCATTTGGGGGAGCCCTCAGGGGTCCCCGCAGGGCCAGAATATCTACGCCGGGTCATTGTCCTTTCCTAGGGCTGATGTCCCCAGCACCTGGCACGCTGGGGTGGAAAGACGTTTGAGGACATAGAGGACTTTAGCACCCATTTGCTGTGTGGCGCGGGCAGTCTTCATCCTGCAGGCCCTGATTCCTTGTTTCTGAAGAGGAGGTTAAACCACATATCGCCTACTAGCTCTTCCAGCTTGAATAGTCGGTGAGATCCTCAGTTCCTAGCGTCTAAGCGCATGAGTCTTACATTGAATCAACAGACATTTGGGAATACGTGCTGGAGGCTACTCGTTAGGGCAGGTGCCAGGACACAGAAGTGAAGACGCCATCCAGACCCGGCCCTCACAAAGCTCAGAGAGGAGAGTCAGGAAAGCGTTGGGAGAAGGGACAGTAACCTGGGCTTTGCAGGACGAGTAGGAGTTCTCCTGGGTGGGAAAGGGCCTTCCAGGCAAAGAGGACAGGAAAAGTGGGGAGAGGACAGGAACCCACAGCTTGAGCGAGGCCAGGGAGCACCCTCCCCTAACTCCATCCTGCAGTACTGGGGGCCTGGAGAACGAGGGGGCTCGGACTGGGCCAGTGAGCAAGGGCTCGTGCTCCACCAGAGGGCTTGCCCGCCATTCTATCGATGTTCAGGGCAGTGGGAGGCTTTCAGCAGCCAGCACACGCGGGGGGGCTCCTGTCTGCAGGAGGGCATGGCCGCGCCCTCTGTGTCCTTGGGGGGTGCGGGGTTCCAGACAGGTCCTCTCCCCTCCAGCACTAGCAGCCTTGATCCAGAGCACAGGATGGGGGAGGAGCAGACAGCAAGTCCCCTGCAGAGTCAGGTCCTCAGCTCCCTGCTCAGCGCTTGTGTCTTAAGAAAGTTCCGTCCCCCATGGCCACTCTGCTGCTCTTGCGCAAGCCCCGTCCCCCCCCAGCGGCCCAGCCTCCTGCTTAGGGCAGCTCGGTAGCGTGGCATGCTGCTCCAGAAACTCTGGGCGGGCTCGGGGAGGCAGGGCCACGGGGACGGGACCTGCGCTATGTCCCCAGTGCCTAGGTGGCCACCAGGAAATACCGGGGTTTGCGTAGGTGCGAGAGGCGGCAGAGCGGGGGGCTTCGGACACAGAGTGGGGCCCAGACTGCTGGGCTTCAGATTCCACCTCCGCCTGTGAGCTGCAGGGGCCTCAGAGCCACAGCTCCTACCGACAGGAGTCCTGTGCAGACTGACCGAACACATGCTGAACCCAGAGAGAAAGCTCTCAGCTGACAATGAAGTAGTATGAGTAGCAACTTAACAGAAGCACTGGTCCGGGCTGGGCCAGCCCCTCTCTGTCTGCAGAGAGGATCTCTGCAGCAAGAACCCTTCCTGCAGCTCCGTCCAGCCCCGCTTTCCTGAGAGCCCACTCTCCTCTCCCTCCCTGAGGCTGTCACCTCCTTCCCATTCTCACTGCTCTCAGAGACTCCCCCATATTTCTTTACTGGGCTTAAACCCTGTTTTCACGTCACCCCCCAGCCCTCCGCCAGGAGTCCTGGCGTGGGGCGGGAGGGGTGTCCTTGTGACTGTCAGCCTGAGCAGAGTGCTCCTAGAGGTCCTGCCTCCTTCTCCAGGGAGATGGGCAGCTAGGGGCTGTGCCCAACCTACCCCGGGGCAAGACAGAGCAGGAAAGTGGGGCTCAGGGCCCTCCTGCTGCTGGGATCCCTGCTCCGGAGGGACTGGCCTGAGCAGGGACCCCCAGCCCCACCCCCCAGGAGGCACGATGTTCCTGACTCTGCCTCCACATTGCTATGTGACTTGAGTCTGGAGATTGCCCCCTGAGACTCGTATGCAGCACATGGAAGATGAGGGGGTGACGTGGGGGTTGGTGTCTCATCGGAGGCTGCCAACAGCCCTGGGCTCCCCTTCAAGGGGCGTCCTTGGGGTGAGCTTCTGCCGCAGGACCTTGGATTCTAAACCAGGGCAGCTGTCATGGGAGGAGGAACGTGGGCAGTGGCTGCCGGAGAGCCAGATGTTGGGAGTGCCCCTCTTCCCAGACTTCCCACCCCGGCTCTCACCGACTGGTCTTCACCCTTCGGCTCCCGGGCTCCAGGCCTTTGCCCTTCTGCCTGGCTCCTGCCGCCTGAGGATGTTCCTCCTGTCTCAGACTGTTAGGTCCCTACTCCTCTTTCCACAGACAGCTCAAACGCCACCCCTCCATGCAGCCTTCCTGGCTGACCACTTCCCGGCACTGGCTATGTTCATTTCCTGCCTCTACACCCCGTCTCCAGCGTCTTCCAGTAACTTCCCCAGTGCTGAGCGCAGAGAAGAGAACCCGGCCACGTGCTCCCCCAGAAGGAAGCGCCTGGGAAGGGCAGTCTTCCTGGATGGAGCTGGAAGGGACCACACTTGGTGAAGTAATCCAGAAAGAAAAGGAAAAATACCGGATGGTTTCACTCATAGCAGGAGTATAAAGGACCAGGCGAGAAAATAGTAATAATAATGAACAACTATGTACCAGAGACATTTTATGGGGGTGGAGTGGGGAATGGGATCAAAAATGGGGGGAGGGGGAAAGTACACGGGACTATGGTGATGGCACACGGGTGAATTGGTGATGGGAAGCCCATGGGGATTACAACTGAGATGGAAAAAGGCACAAAAAGGTGTAAAAATAAACAGATATTATTTGAAAATAAATAAATAAACTGAATTTTAAAAGAAAAGGGCAGTCTTCCCTCGAGTGGAGAAGGGGACAGAGTGAAGGGAAGGCAGGCTGGAGGCAGCGAACGTTACTAATAATTACTACCACTATACACTTGAATATTTACTGAACACTTCTCTCCACTCTACAGACGAGAGGATGAGGCCAGAGAAGCTCACGCACTTGCCCCACCAGATTCAAGCCCAGCAGCCTGGCTCCAGAAGTCTCAACCAGGAGAGGACGCTGGCGGGCCAGGACGGAATGGAGACAGGGAGGCGGATGGAACCCTCCTCTCTACTGCTGCTGACGCGTGACCACGCTGGTCGAGGGCACTGTGGTGGGTGCCAGCACGGGGAGCAACCACGTGGCAGGTCCACGGCCTGCCCGCTGGGCGCAGAGGCACCTGCCCCAGGAGCTGCTAGGGAGATTGGCACCTGGCCGGCCAGGACCCTCGGGAATCTGGGCACGTGCCCACGTTATGCAGGTTAGGTAGCTAACCTGCTCGGGATCACTGAAACCCCTCATTTCTAACTATCGAGGGGTGGGATAGGGCCATCCCTAATCCCTCACCCCCCACCCATTCCTGCTGGGACCCCTGAATATGGTGATGGGAAACATGCCAGCAAATGGGTCTCAGCTCTACCTGTCTTTCAGCTCTACCTGTCCAGGAGAAGAGCACGTGGAGACGGAAGCCCTCTGCCCACGGTCCATCCTCTGCCCATCTCCACACCTCGCAGCCCCCAACCCTCACCAGCAACTCTGGTCTGGTTAGCTGGAGAGCCCGGACCAGTCCTGCCACCTTGGCCCGCCCGCCGGAGTAGCAGGCATGAGTTCCGAGCCCACCTTGCCGGGTCCCCACCCTCCCTAGGTGAGCTGGCAGGGAACTGGTTACAAACAAGACACACAGGCGCCCTGCCAGGTTGCTCAACCCTCGGGCTTTGGGCCAAGCTCCCCAACTTGGTCTATTTTCCAACTGAAAGCAGATTCAGAGAGCTCTTGCTGGGCTGAGCTGTCTCTGGGCCCCCAGCTTTTAGGAACCCTCAGAGGTTTGCAGTCCTACAGAGAGACAGAGCCACACACCAACAGACAGGACAGCAAGAAACAGACCTGGGGCCGAGGGCCAGGCAGGGCTCACCAGCTGGAGCGCAGATGGTCCGGGGCTGGGGCCCGGTGCCTCGCCGAGCAGCACTAACGGACCTCCTGGGGCTCCCTGGGGCCCTTTTATCCGGAGGCAGCCCGCGGGCGCCCCCCACCCAGCCGGCCACGGAGGAGGCCCCGCCCCCGGGCGGACCAGGACTAGGCGGGCTCCCGAGGCCCGGCCCTCTGCCCGGTGCTCCCCCTTGGGACTCGGGCTGCAGGCCAGGGCGGCAGGGACAGTGCCGTGTCTCCGCGGTCCCAGGAAGTCTGGGGGCCTGAGGTTGCTGGAGCTGGGGGCAGCTGTGGGAAAGTGCTTGGCAACAGGAGGGACTGTGGGAGGCCGTGTCCCCCAGGAGGGCGCACAGATGTCCCTGTCTGAAGCTCCGGTTCCTCCTCTGCGAAACCAGGTGACAGTCCCACCCCCTAGAGCTGACCTGGGGGTCAAATTCAGAAGGGCCCCTGGGAGCCAGTGGAACCCCACCCGCACCCCAGCGCCTTGTGAGCTCCATTCCAGGACATGACACGCTCCCTTCTGGGGCAAGGTGGGTGCGGATGACTGTGGAGTGCAATGTGGGGTACAGGCATCCCCGGACATCACCACCCATTTAAAGTCCTATATGGCCTGCTGAGTCTTCTCCTGGTCCCATTTTGGTTGGGAACACTGATCCCCAAGAGACAGGTTTGGTTTCCCTAGGTGATAATATTAAGTGGGAGAAGATTACACCTCTTACAGTAAGTGGGGGAACCCTAGGAGAACTACTACACCCCCCCACCCAGTCCAGTGGGGGAAGTGGGTGTTGGGGGGTGGAAAGAGGCTGTGAAGTGAAATAAATATGGAAAAGACTGAGGGTGGGGAGTCCTCAGGCGGCTGCCCCTCAAATCCTTTCCCCAAGTTCTGGCCTCTCCCAGTGCCTCAGGCCCCATCTAGAGAATGGGCAGAGGCCTGCAGTCCCAGCTTCCTCTTGAGGCCCAGGTCAGTTCAACCTGGATCCCGTCTCCCCTCCACCTGCTGGAGCACCAGGCCCAAGACTCATTTACTCAGTAAATCTTTATTGATTTTCTCCTACATGCCAGACAGGGTCCTGGAGTGTGGACTCAACGGGGGTGCCTCCCCGGTGTGGTGGGGAGACAGAGATCCAAACATACAGCCCCCCAGGCCAGCGCTCCTCAGGCTGGGGTGGCAAGGTGGGCCTTTGTGATGCCAGGATGAGAGCAGGTCACACGGACCAGCTGCTGGAGGACCGCGTCCACCCCCCGGCTGCCCACGTCTGCCCGTGTCCCCCCAGCGCCCTGCCCCGCCCTCCAGGGCCAGCGCATTCCCGTGATGAATCAACAGGAAAGAATGCTCCAGCCCCGGTCAGTGGCAGCGGCAGCAGCCCCGCCCCACCCCCAGGGACAATGAGGCAGCTGTGGGCCTGGGTGCCAGGTATGCCTCGGCCCCTGGCCGTGCCCAGCCACCTCTCATGCTGAGCCAGGAACAACACACAGGGCTCTGAAAACGTGGGCACTGCCTGCTGCCAATCACCCACCCTGGCCTGGCTGCCCAGACTAAAAATACCCTGCAGGCCAGGGGCCGGCCAAACCAGAGCCTAGGGAATGAATGGATGTTGTCCGGAAGTTCTTGAACCTGCCAGGCTCTGGGCAGTGGCCAGGCTGGAGCAGGGGGAGGAGGACTCTCCTAGGGGGTCACTGTGAGCCCCCTCCTTGCCGCCCAGCTCCACAGCTGCAGTGGTGGGATTTTCTCATCTGAGTGGCCATGTCCTCATCCTTAAATGTCCTTGCTGCGGGGGTCAGAGGGACAATTCTGTTCATGTCAGTGAAGTGTGACTTGTCGGAGACAGCCCGCTTCCTCCGTCGTGCCTGGCTGTGCCCGCTCTGCCGCCAGCATGCGCCCCTCGGCTGCACTCCTGAGGGACAGGTCTGTGTCTCCGCACGCTGGGCCGGGGGCTCTGAGGGGCTCTGAACTCGGGGCCTGGCCGCAGCAAGGGCTCATTGCGCCCTCACAGCCGGAGTGCAGGGGCCTGCTCTGAGCTGGTCCTTGTCAGGGCCGGGGGAGACAGGTGAGGTCTGAGCCTGTTCCTCCTGGAACTCGCGGAGTGGCGGGCAGATCCGCCACGGCGGGACAGGTAGGGCCGCTCGTGGGCAGCCCCGGCTGTGCAGTCGGGTCGTCTCCTCCGGCTCAGATGGATGGAGCACCTCATCTAATCTTTAAACCCTACTTTCCTCACCCCCTGTTCAAGCTGTGAAGCTGGGGCGCAGAGGGTAGAAGTGATTTGGCCAAAGCAGCTGTTACCTGCGGAGGGCGCCCGACTGGTGAACTGGGGCGCAGGCAGGGGTGGGGGAGGGGAGGCTGAGATGGACGCCCCGCCCCGCCCCGCCGAGGACGCGGGGCCCACTCAGTGGTCAGCAGCGGGCGCTCGCGGCTGTCCGGAGTTACCGCGGCACCCGGGGTGTCACTGTGAGCCACTCTCCCAGGTGAGACTGTGCAGCCCACAGGAGTTCCTCCCTGGGGGGTGCTCCTCAAAGCCACCCAAATTCAGGCCTGTGCTCTCCTCCCAAAGGGAGGGCCAGAATCTCGTGGCCCCTGCCCGAGCCCACGCCACGCCTTCGCTTCAGCAGCTTGGAGAGGCAGCCAGGCTCAGCTCCTTGAGTGCTTAGTTCTGTCTGAATTGTGTCACCTTGGGGAAGTCATTTCACTGAGCCCACGTGGGGCCCCCAGCTGTTGTCCTGCCTTTATCTCCCTGTCCCTCTGACAGCCCCGGAGCTGTTCTCCTGTCGGCTGCCCGGTCTTTAGTAAGTTCTGCCCAGACTGACCTGCCTAGCACTAGTAGCGTGGGTCCTCCAGCTCGGGAACCTTCAGTGGCTCGCTGTGGCCGCAGGAAATGGGGAATCTGCGGCTGTTTCTCCTGTTCCCTCTGCTCCTTTCTCTCCTGTGTTTTCCCAGTTTACCCCTCCTTCAGGTTTAACCCAGGCTCCAATTCCTCACCTCCAGTTTGAGCGTGAGTGCTTTCACAAACACTCTCGAAAGTATAAAGTGCTGGGACAGACACAGAGCTGAGCTGGACAAAATCTGCCTTCTGCTCACCACCTGGTGGCAGAGACAATGCTGAGGCCCAGGAGTGAGGGAGGGCTGGCGACAGGAAGCAGAAGTGCACAGTGGCCATTTTGCCAAAGGATGGGCTTTTGCTATTTGCTGAGAGAAGCAAGGCTTTCTTCGGAAGGGGGTGAAAATGGGGTGCTTTCAGAGGTCCTGGGGAGGGGCAGTGAGGCGGTGGCTGCAGCCATGCTGGAGAGGGTAGCCAAGGAGCCGGCTCCTGGGGAGAAAGGAGGGATGAACCTGTTGTCATAAAGAGGGAAAATTGTGGGTAATAATGGAGCTAGTTAAAGAGAAGGTTTAGGAAGCTTTGTTTTGTGGTATTCAATATCGTCCTCTTTCCTCCTTTAAAAGCTTCAGAAACATCTCCAATAGCCAGTGACTACATTTGGAAGTTGGACAGAGTCACCCCAGCTTTTTGTAGGGCCTGGGTATGAGTTTAAGTGTGTGTGTGGCGGGGGGTCATTCCAGGTGTCCAAGCATTCCAAAGTTAAAATTCAAGCTAGCTCATTGTTAAATAAAACATGACCTAGCCCGGTGGGTCTCGCCCCGACAGATACGCCTTTGGAAAGAGCTGGGGGGCCAGGCTCAACTCCAGAACTTCCCAGTCCTTGAAGGTCTGGGTGGAACATGTTATTAGGGGAGCGTCAGGCCCTGCCCCTGAGCCCCGTCGCTGACCCCCTTCCTCTGCCATTCTGACCCACCCCACCCAGCAGGCCCCTGTATGAGAACAGTTCTCAGGCCTTGTCCAGACACCCTTGGGCTGCCGGTGCCTGGTGCACAGCCTGCAGGTGCCACCCACATCTGGGAGGAAGAGCTGGAAGCAGGCTCTGGGGCCTGGACAGGGAATTTCTGGAGCATGAGATGTGCTGGGATCGGGGCTCGAGGAGGCGGGTGCCCTTGGCCCTGGACCACTTTCTGGTAGGGAGGTGCAAATGGCAAGAGCACAGTGATGCCTGTAAAGCCTGCAGGGCCAAAGCAGGCCTCCCTTCACAGGCCTGGGGAGAGTTGTGGGGGAGCCACGGAAGGTGCAACCGAAGGTGGGGACATGCTTAGAGGAGGGGTCTTGGGGGGGGGCAAGGGGCTGGGTTGGGAGAGAGGTGGGCTGTCCAGCCATGGGCCAGGTGGGCTGTCCAGCCATGGGCCCCTCCCTGGGCAGGTGGGAGGGGCCACCGAGAGGAACCTGAGCCTTTCCTGGCAGTGTCTTGACTGGTATAAATTCTTCACAGACCCAGACCTTTTCGTGGGGGCATACCTTCGGTGAGAGGGGGTTTAGGGAGCAGAGGATAGGAAGGAATTGAATAGCCTGTAAGATACTAAAAAGCAGAGACCCTAACTGGCAGAGCCTCCAACTGAGACTCCCCATTTCTGCCTTGGCCTTGGGGTCCCCACGAAGGCCCCAAGTCCCCACGTTTGCACTAGCTCTGGGTCGTGCACCCCACAGTCCTTTTTCTTCCTCCTCGGGAAGGCACAGTCTCTCGCCCGTGGCCCTGGTTCTCATATTTAGGGGCATCGCCTTTGCTCTCCAGGGTCATGTTTTCTCTCTCTCCTGCTAAGCCCCTCCCCACAGGTATCCCCTTCCCTTTTCTCTCCCTAACTTTTCCTCCCAGCCACACCCCCCTCAGGCTCTCCCTCAGTTCTCTGGTTTCCTTAAGAACACCCCCCTTTCCTACCTTCCTTCTCCGCTAATTCCACCCACAGCCCCAAATTTCCCTGTCTCAGCAGCTAAACTTAGGTCTGGTGACTGGCCACACTTGTATTCAGGTAAATCAAAGCCATAAGTTCTGAAGGAAATGAGGCAGAATGAAGACGGTGCCACAACCGAAGCGGCCAAGGTCCCTTCAGACTCTCACACAAGTCTGCTGTGACCTTCTCACCTGCCAGTAATTGAACCCCTTTTCCTCAGACACCCCTCCTCTTTGTGGAGCTAGTTTTTAAATTACATTTCTTATTCTATGGTGTTTTGCTGGATTTTAAAAAGTGACTAATGTAGTCATTGCTCTGCTTCTGAATTTGTCCTGGTGGATGAGGCCACTTGGCCTTAGCAGGCGAGCCTGGGAACCTCACAGCCTTTGCAACAGCTCCCCTGCACGGGGTCTTTTTTCTTCTGGGCCCTTTGGGAAGATTATTTGGTTATTTGGGGGCAGAGTCAAACCGCACGTGAAAGTGTTAGGAGCCACCCTACCCCAGGGTCAACCCTTTGTGAATCCTCTCTGGAGTGAATTAGGCAATCCGTGGATGCAAAACTGGATGGAAGAGAGGTACGCACAGTCTAAACATGATTTGGTGTTCTTTTGCATTTGAGTTTGTTGAGCTAGGGTTTTGCAGACATTTTAAGGGTTCTTTGTGAGGAACTGGTTTTATCTGCCTGGCTAGCACGAAGATCATCTTGGCTGGGAGTGGCAGACATGTAAGGGTTAATTTTCATGGACCCTACCAAGGGTCAACTTCCAGGAACCAGTAGGGGGCAGCAAGGAGCTGCAGGGCGCTTGTGGGGGAGAGGGTGGGCACCCGACAGGACATGGGAATTCCTAGATGAAGCATAGCTGAGTCAAGATCCGATCCAGAGAGCTGGAGTCAGGCAGGGAGCCACAGGCATCAAGCACCAAACCAGGGCTGAGGATGCGGGTGCAGGGCAGAGACAGGCCCCCCCAGCAGCCAGGGCTAATCTGAGGGGCCTGTTCAGACAGCACCAGACAGAGCGAGCCTAGCAGCTTTCCAAGTGTGTTCCCAGACCTGTGGTGTCAGCATCACCTGGGAACTGTTAGAAATGCTATTATTGGGCCCCGCCCCAGACTGACTCGACCAGAAACTCCTGGGCTGGGGCCCAGCATCTCTGTTGCACCTAGTTCTGCAGATATTTCCAACACCTGTTAACTTCTGAGAACACCTATTTAAACCACAACCTGGGTAAATGTTCACCCTGATGGAATCTTTTCTCCTTGGAGTCCCAAGCCTGCCTGGGGAGCTCAAGTCCTCTGGGTATCTCTTGTATTATAAGGGATCTCTGCCTTGTATGATGGGAAGTGTCTTGAGGTACTGCAAACTTCTATTTCACGGTTGTTTCCAAATGGGTCTCAGCTCCAAATGGGTGTCAGCTCCTTAATGGTAGACCCCAGAGACTGCATTGATGTGATGGAGGTAATGGGGTTGCTTTGTTACTGTTCTCAGGAGACCCTACCTGTGCGGGGCCTGGAATTGGGGGTCAGTCAGTCAAGATGTATATTCTGGCATGGTCTTGCTCCATAACAGAATTTCAATACAGTTTTAGCACCACAAAAACCTTTGCCATGGTGAATATATTAGCTCATTACCAAGGGGTGCCCAGGGATCCCAAAATGCCACCCTTCCATGTGTGTCCTGCTCAGCTCTGCCCCTGGCTCCCAACTGCCCTACTCAGGAAGCCCAGTTCATGGCAAACTGGGCCCTGTTGTCCGGGTAGCTGCAGGGAAGTAGGGTGGAAAATGGGGTCCATTCAGTGCTCTGTAGTGATCTGGGAGACCAGCTGGCCTACAGCCCCCAGCCCTGGGCAGGCGAAAGGGACCCTGTTCCAAAATCCCTGTTATTCCCTGTGGAGCTAGCTCTGGCTTTCGCAGAAGCCCCTGAGTTGGAGGAATGACAGACCTGGGCCATTCCGGACCACAAAGATGGCCAAAGAAAGAGTTAAATAACTGTAAAGCTGTTGATTTGTTCACAAAGGAAATTGCTCAGAAAGGACAAGAAAAGCTTCATTTCCTAGCCATTAACTGAAAACCACTTTTCTTCGGACAGCTTGACCTCTAAAATGTTGACTGAACTATCCAGAACAAAATGTAGATAAACGATGCCTCCTTTCAGCATGGAGGGCAGTAAACAAGGTGGGAGAGAAGGAATTCCACCACGATATCGGCAGAAACTTAACTTCCTAGGGGCAATAATTTCCTCTCCTCATTACCAATTAATGAGCATCAGCGTCTACCCACCAGTGTTCTGAATTACTGTCACTGTGGTGAGGTGGTGTGACGGGAACTTGGTGTAACGCCTTATGCCTTTGGCAAGGATTTGTAAACCAGAGCTAATCGGTGAATGTGTCTCATTCAGGCCAGGTTGTTACCCTGCACTAAATACTGGGCAGGGCGCCATGACATTTGTATAGACAGCACATTGCTGGGCACAAGGGGGCACAAAGCTTCTGCTTTCAGTATAAGTCACATATGTCATGAAGTCTATTTAGATCGTTACAGGCAGCCAGTGAAATCTGTTTGTACGATGAGATCATTCATTTACTTATTTGTTCAACAGATGTTTATTGAACACTTATTATTTATGGAGCCATTTAAGGAAATCTAGAAAAGTAAATATAACCTAAGTTATATAGTAAAGGCCAGATTTCCCAGATTCTTGTCTCAATGAACTAGGGAGCTGTGCCAGCACCTGCCCCCCCAGTGAAAGGCTCCCTGAGTTTATATCTGGGAGTTTGCAGGGGGTGGTTGTCCTGAGTTCATCCAGCAATCTGGGCACTATGGCATGATTGCCACAATCCTCCACATTAATTTTTTCATCTTCGCCTCTTCCACCCCTGATGCCCATTTCCTGAGAAGCTTCTTGAAAAATTGTAAATAGTTTTTTTTAAAGAAATATTTTTGCATGGGCCCTCCCTGGTGGTGCAGCGGGTTAAAGCACAGCACTAAGAAACTAAACTTTCAGCATGAGTTCTATCCCCACTGTGGGGGTGATCCACATGGCCCGGCAGACCTCTCCTGACACCCCCGCTGCTCCCCTCAGCAGTGTACTTCCTCAATTGGCCTGTTCTACCCCCTACTCTGTCTCTGGTGAGTCCTCTCACCATCCCTGCACATCTGGCCTGTACCTCAGTTCTGTATGCATAAATAAATTAAAAAAAATATTTGTGCACATGGTGAGTGCTCATATGAAAAAACGCTGAGAGGCAAGCCAGATGATGTTCTTGTTGCTGCTAAGGTTGCCCCCTCTCAAAGCACAGGCTGGTGCTACCTTCTCTCAGAGTGAGGAAGATCTGCCCAGCCCTGTGGCCTGCTGCACCCGGACTCTGTCCACTAGCGCATGGTCTGTCCTGTCATGAAGATCACACTGTGTTGGGTACTGTAGTGTGTAAGTCTCACATCAGATAGTGTGAGCCCTCCAACTCTGTTCTTTTTCAAGATCATTTTTTCCCAGTTTCCTTTCATTTTCCATCTACATTTTAGAATCAGCTTGTCCATTTCTATAAAAAAGCCCTCTGGGATTTTGATATTGATTGTGATGAATTTTTAGGTCATTTTGAGGGCAACATACAATTTAAGAAAATTGGTCTTTTTTTATTTTAAAGATTTATTTATTTATTCATATGGAACTGGGGTACAGGCCAGAGATATGGAGGATGAGAGGATTCACCAGCGATAGAGAAGGGAGCAGAACAGGCAGATCGATGAAGTACACTGCTGAGTGGAGCAGCGGGCGGGTCAGGAGAGGTCTGCCGGGCCATGTGGATCTCCTCTGGGGCAGGCAGGAGTCAAACTCATGAGGAAGTGGCTTTAGCTTCTTAGTGCTGTGCTTTAACCCACTGCGTCACCAGGGAGGACCCAGAAAATTGGTTTTCTAACCCATGAACACAATATAGTTCTCTATTTGGTTTTCTTTCATTTCTTTAATTATAGACTTATAATTTTTGGTATAATGGTGCTCCACAAAAATACTTATATTAGAATTATGTATATGTATTCTTGATGGTGCTTAAAATTTTTAATGTTCCATTGACTTGCATATATATAATATATGTATATAAATACAATAAATTTATATATATTGACCTGTGAAATTGCTAACCTCATTTCTAGTAGCTTATATAGTAACTGGAATTGTCTATATAGTAAAGTTTATTACCTGAGAATAGAAAGTTTATTTCAGCTTTTCTAATCTGATACTTTTCATTCTTATTTTCTTGCCTATTGAATTTCTGGGATCTCCAGTATAAAGATAGAGAAGGCTGAAAATAGACATTCTTGCCTTGTTCCCAATATTAAATATGATATTAGGCCCTGAAGGTCCATTTCATCTAAGTTGTCAAATGGATGTGTTTTGAGTTGTTCATAGCATTCCCCTGACTCTCTCTTTTGATATTTATAGGATTTGTAGTTGCATTCCCTGTTTCACTGCTGATATTGGTAATTTGTGTCCTCTCTCTCTCTCTTTTGCAGTCTTGCTAGACAGTTGTCAATATTACTTGCCTTTTCAAAGAACCAGCATTTTCTTTCATTGATTTTATCTATTGTCTGTTCTCTGATTATTTCCTTCTTCTGATTTGTATTAATTTTGTACTTTCCCCCTGCTTTTGAGGTAGAAACAAATTATTGACTTGAGACTTTCTTCTTATCTAATGTAAGCCTTAATGGTAAAATGTTTCTTCTTAGCACTGCTTTCTCAATGTCTCATATGTTTTGATGCATTGTATTTCTCATTTTCAACATATATTTTTCATTTAATTCAATGTAATTTTTAATTTTCCCGAGACTCTGTGGTCCATGAATTATTTAGAAGTGTGTTGTTTAATTTCTGAGGGTATAGCAATTTATCCAATTATACTCTACTTCTATTTGATTCTATTGTAGAGATTTGGATTCTTTTAAATTTGTTGAGGTCTATTTCATGGCCCAGGGTATTGGCTATCTGGGTATATGTCCAGGGACACTTGAAGATAATGTGTAGTCTGCTATTATTGGGTGAAGTGTTCTATAAATGCCAATTAGATTCTGTTGACTGAGGTGTTTTTGAATTCTTCTATATCCTGCTGAATGTCTGTTCAGTTCTATTAATTGTTGAAAGAGCAATGGTGAAGTCTCCAACTATAATTGTGATCTGTGTATTTGTCCTTTCAGTTCTTTTCTTTTTTTACTTCACCTGTTTGTATCTCTGTTGTTTGTTCATACATGTTTAGGACTGCTAAGTCTTTTTGGTGGATTCTCCTCTCTTTGCTCTGCTTTGCTTTTGATTAGCTCTTAGATGATATGTGTTTTTTAATCCTTTATCCTCAACCTAGCTACATTACTATATTTAAATTGAGTTTCTTGTAAACTTGATTTAGTTGTAGGTATAGTTAGGTCATATTTTTTAATCCATTGTGACAGACTGCCTTTTAATTGGTACATTTAGGTTATTTGCATTCAATGTAATTAATGTTATGTCAGTGCTTAAGTCCATCATTTTCTTTTGGTTTCATTTTTGTTGTTGTTATTGTTTCTCCCATTTTTTTTTTTTTTGTCTTGTCTTCCTGTGGATGACTTGGGCAAATGTATAGAATTCCAGTTTGATTACTCTGTAATGTTTTTGAGAGTGTATCTTTTGGTAGCTTTCTGTAGTGGTTGCTTTCAGCATTATACTTCATACACCTAATTTTTTAGTTCACCGGCATTGCTATTTTTCTGGTTAGAGTGAACTATAGAAATCTTATCTCTCTTTACAGCTCTTTGCCTTCCCCCATTTATAATATAATTGTCTTAAATATTTCTTTAAATATATTTATAACCACATCAGTGTCATATTTTTTGTGTCAACTGTCAAACATAATTGGGAAAACTCAAGACAGGAGGAAAATGTATATTTAGCTATCTTTTTACTTTTCTGTTTTTCTTTCTTTTCTCCTGATGTTCCAAAGTAAACTCTTTTTATCATTTCCTTTCTGCTTATAATTCCTGCTAGTCATTCTTGTAAGGTAGTTCTCCTGACAACAAATTCTCTTAAATCCTTCATTTGAAAATGCTTTAATTATCCTTTCTTTCCTGAAGGATTTCTCCCTCCCTCTACTGAATATAGAATTCCAACTTGACAGTTATCTTCTTTTATTTCATTTCTTTCTGAAAAATATTGTGCCATTTTTTTTCTGGCCTCCTTGGTTTCTGATGAGAAATACATTGTCATTCAAATTGTTTTACCCTGTATGTATGGTAATTTTTCTCTTACTGCTTTCAAGATTTTTCTTTGTCATTAGTTTTTAGAAGTTTGTGTGATATATCTTAGCATGGATTTGTTAGAATATAGTCTGTTTGGGATTGTTCAGCACTTTTTAATAATTTTTTTTTCAGTATTTCTCTCATTCATTGTGTAGAATTGGCATTATCCCTTCTTTAAATATTTGGTCAACTTTTCCAGTGGAGCCCTTTGGATTCAAGATTTCCTTTGTTGGCAGATTTTTAAGTGAAAGTCTAATGAATCTAATTATGTGATTTTCAAACACTTTTCCCATTTCATCTAAGTTATTGATTTTATAGGCAAAAATAGATTTTTTAATATTCCCTCACTTTATTTTTTAATGCTTTAGTGTCTGTAATAGTATCACTTGTTTCATTCTTAATATTATTAGTTTAGTGTCTCCCTCTTTTTTCTCTTCACTATTGAAACCTGACTGAGACTAAGTCTTACTTTATCTCATCTGAGGACTCTGAATATTAACCGTTCAATGAGTTGATTACTTAATGCCGGGGGGTTCTTTTTTGGCAGGGGCAGAGAATACTTCTGCCTCTGAGGGTTGAGGTGAACTGAGAGCTCATGGTTCTCCTGCACATATGCCTGTACCTATAACCCTACATATCAGGGCCCACTCTTCTTCTCTCAGGGTCTGACCAACCTAAGAAACTGTACATCCATATCCTTTGGTTTCACCGCCCTTATGATGAAACTTCCAGCAGTCTACAGAGAGTGGGGACCTCTTTAAAGGCTTGCAGGAAGGTCTCCTGGCTTTCTCATTGTGCTTTGGTTTGATATTTGACTGAACCTATTGTTCTTTTTTTAAAGATGTCTAGGGTAATATAAAAAATCCCTAATTCCATAATCTTTATTATTGATAGTGCACTCACAACATTCAAGTGCTAGTTACCACACGAGCCAATGTGTGCTATCTTAATACACTGATAAGTATCTTAATATTTGTGAGGGAGGTCATACCAAAGAGCTTTACCACCCGTCTTACCATCAGTATGGTCTTTTTATTATGGAATTGATAAATGATCCAGTTCAAGAAGCCACTCAAAGAGTGTGTTTCCTAGGATCACTTTTAGTGCTGGTAGAATTTGCCTAGACTCCCCTGAAAGTAGCTCCTGAGACAAGGGCTAGGATGAACATTATATAAATGGGAGATAGTTCCAGAAAGCAGAAGTAAAGGACCAGGAAGAACAATACAGGGAAGGGAGAAGATCCAATTGGAGACGGATTATTGAGTAGGTTGCTCTAGTGAGTAACTGAGGATCTGTGTACTGGGGACCCTCAATGGAGGGTTGCATCTCAGCATTACCCTCAACCTCAAGAGATCAGAGATCAACTCTTACCCCAATTGTGTCCTCTATTGTTGAGGTTGCTTTTGGGACACCAGCCATCAGGGGGTGTGATGTGGTGCTTAAGGAGCATGTGCTGTACTCCGTGTGGCTAGGATGAAGTCAAGGTGCAACAACAGCCGGAGTCAGCTTTGGCCTTGTGTCGTGCCCCTGACTGTTGTGCATAGATTTCCTGTGATTCCTCATGTGCTGGCATCTTAGTCTTCCTCTAGTGCTGCTTTCTCCCATGAGGTGCAGCCTGTGCGTGCTTCTGGGGTGTTGATACTCAAGCAGGGTAGGGGTGAGCAGAGGTAGGCAGGGGTTTTCTTCTACTCCAAGTGCTGGCTGTACTGGGCTGTGTAGCACCCCCAGATAAGATATACCCAATCAATTAGAACTCCCACAATCTATCAGGATGACTATTTAGAGAAAGAGTATTTGCAGATGCAATTAAATTAGAAGTATGATCACCCTGAATATTGGATGGGACTAATTCTAATGACTGGCATCTTCATAAGAAAGGAGAGGGAGATTTGAGACAAAAGAACACAGGCGAGAAGGCAATGTAAAAATGAAATGTGGGATTGGAATCATGATGCTATGAGTCAGGGAACTCCGGGAGCCACCAGAAGTTGGAAGAAGCAAGGAAGTGTTCTCCCTTGGAGTCATCAAAGGAAAGGTTGCCCTACCAAGACCTTGACCTTGGGCCTCTGGCTTCGACTGTGAAAGGAGAGGGTTCTGTTGTTTTATATCACCTGCTTGGTAATCTGTCATTGTGGTCGCCCCAGGAAACTACTACACTAGTCACAGATTGAAACTTTTTGGGAGAGGACCAAGCACCCCAAAGCTGAGGAAGCAGCTGTTGGCAAGCAGGCACACCTGTGGCCCACAGTCTTCTGAGCTCAGGGACCTCATCCCTACAATGGCCGAACTTGGCCCTACCCGAGGTCTTTGCATCATCTCAGGTTGGCCATGACCTCCACGGCACCTCCACTGAGCGTGGACCTGAAGTGGTTCAGTGGTGCGGGCCCCGCCCCTGCAGAAGACATGGGCTGCAGCCTTCTCTGTCACCCCTCAGATCTTTCCTAGTAAATCACCCTGGGGTGAGGTAGGCCAGGTAGGCTGTGTTACTAGGAAACAGCAGACACCCACTTGGGCTAATTTAAGCAAAAGAGAAATTGTTGGAATGGTAAACAGGAAAAAAGCTGAATTATCCATGCTTGTATAAGGCACACTAAAGCTCAAGGAAGTTGGATGTTGGCTGGACTTCAAGGGCAGTTAATTCAGGTTGCTGCCGGTGGAAAAGCTTCAGGTCATCTTACTTAAGTTGAAGATCAACTAGAGGAGGGCTGATTGGGCCAGGTGATGTTCAGTGCCAGACCTCTTCCCCGGTGCAAGGAGGTAGAGCTGGAAAAAGGCATTGACATTCTTACCAAGACAGAAGGGGGCTAGTTCTGAGAGGGCAGGTGACACCCTGGCTCTCTGTGGAGGGGCAAGGACACTGTGAAGACAGAAAGTTGTGGGCCAGACGAGAGGCGAAGCCTGTTTGCTGCTCTGACCCTGATTGTCACCCCTCATCTCTACTTCTTCCTGCTCAGTTTCTCAGAAGTGTAGGGAGAAACCACAGATTGTTTTTTTGTAACTTCAGAGGATACCTTGAGTCAGCGATGAGCGATAATTAGACTGTGATCGTTCTATTTAAGTGCCTCACTTAATCAATTACAATCGCCTGTGCTGTCTCCTAGTATTGATTAGAGAGCCCTGTGTTCTGGAAATCTTAAAGCACCCTCCCGGGATGCTACCACTGACACTGGGCTTCTGGAAGGCCCGTGAACGCCCTGTGCTGAAGCCAACCTTTCCATGTGGTTGCTTGAGATACTTTTTCATCTTAATTGTTTCTGAAGACACGACAGAATAGTAGTTCCTTCTAGCACTAATCTGAATCTAAGTGGGAAGGAGCGGCCCGGTTAATGGGGCATACAGCTGTTCCCAGGTGTGAAGGACAGGCTTGACTGAGCCAGGTGCCCTCTCAGAGAAGACGTGGCCACAGCTTAGAGACCGGCTGTGAACCCTTGAGAGAACGACAATGGAGGACAGGTGGCCCCAGACAGACGCCGAGCCACCCATCCACCCATTGCCACTAGGGCAGGCAACAGAGGCTCAAGACAAAGCAGAGGCCCAACTAACAGAAGGGGCCCGCTAGGCAGACGGGCCTTGCGACGCCTTGGGCCCAGGCAGTGTGAGAGAGAGGAAGGGCTAGATCGAAGCGAGGGCCAAGTTGCAGTGGGTTTCAGGCCTGCTGCCCATTAAAAAGTCCCATTCAGTCCTACCCTGGACTGGCTGTGTCAGGATCCCTGGGTCGGTACTAGGCATCTGCATGTTTAAGGTCCCAGGTGAGACTACCGCACAGTGAAGCTCGGGTGACTGAGTGAGGACAGGGTCTTAGCCTGAGACCCCTGTGCTGTCTCCTGGAATGGTGTGCTCACGAGTGGAAGAAGAGCTTTTTTTGGATTTTTCCTTGGCCCATGGCTTCCGAAGGACACACACCACTGAATAAAAGGGATGGAGAGCCTGGGTGAGGCAGGGGAAAGGGAGCAGTTCAGCGGTGGTGAGTCGCACCGCTGTGGTTCCAGGGAGCCCCTGTGACCACACAGCACCTCCTCTCCTCCCCTGATCGCAGCAGCGAGATGACCCACCTCCAACCCTGCCTGTGACGGCACTGTCAGCTGGCTGCTGTTCAAGGCCTGCTGCAAAAAGAGAACAAGATTTGGAGGTGGATGTGAAGTACACAGGGATTTGCGCCAGGCTCATCCTATCCAAAATGAGGGCAGCAGGAACCAGTTTCAAACCTTCTGAGGCAGTGGTTTTCAAAGCGTGTTCTCTAGAGAGCAGCTTCAACACCACTGGGAAACATCAGTGGTCAGCTGGCTGGTTCTCGCACACACTCAAGTTAGGAAGGACTGCTCAGGGAGGGAGCTACAGGTTTGATCCGGGCTGGCTGAGCACCGGGTAAGGCTGACCCCGCCGGCTGAAAGCTTCCATCAGTCCCCATCTGAGAAACGCTGAGGCCTGACGTGGCTTAGAGGCCTGGGGCTGGGCTAGAGGTGGGCTGGGCTGTCATGTCCATTTGCTGAACCAGAGTGGAGGGCCATGCTTGCTGGCCCTGGGCAGGGCCAGGGTTTGTGTCCTGTCTCCTCTCTGGAGATAGTTCCAGCAGTCAGATAAGAAGGGTCACCTTGACTTTGGGGAAGAGGGGGGAGCCTGAGTGGGCACCATGCAGGGTCCTCTCATCCACCCTGAGATGGCCCCAACTAGAGCCTGTCAGTGGAAGGGCCCAAAGGTGGTGATGCTGGCAAGGCAGGCCAGGGGCTGGGGCAGCTGCTGGGGTCCTGCCCCGGCTGCGGGTTTGCTGGAGAAAGATGCAGCCAAGAGGTGGCGAGGATGCACCATTTTGGAGCAGGTTGTCTCAGCTCTGCAGACATCTGCGTGGGGAGCGTAACTGGAGGTTCTTCCAGGTCTCACATGACAAGGGCCCTCAATCAAGGGGAAGCAGGTGGGGAGAGACGCAAATGTGCCAATGGGTGGTCTACTAACTGCTTAAGGGCTCTTCATTCAAGTGGAGGGTCAGCACGGCCTGGCCGGGGCGCTGGGCAGGCCATTTGCTTCCTCTGTCCCCACCCAGAGCCCAGGCTTGGGAAGTGGCTCTAGTCAGATCATGAGTGAACCCAGGACCTGTGCAAGGAAACATGATGAGTCACCAGAAGAAAGAGGCATGAGGAATGAACTTGGAAAGGATGATTTTGGTAGTTTGGCTCTCTCTTTAAAAGTACCAAGGAAGAGCCCTCCCTGGTGGTGCTGCAGGAGAAGCTAAAGCCACTTCAGCATCAGCTCGATCCCTACCCCAGAGCTGACCCACATGGTGCAGCAGACCTCTCCTGACCCGCCCACTGCTCCCCTCAGTAGTGTACTTGTCAGCCAGCCTGCTCTGCTCCCCACTGTCTCTGGTGAATCCTCTCACCCTCCACATCTCTGGCCTGTACCCCAGTTCTGTATGCATAAATAAATAAATCTTTAAAAAAAAAAGTACTGAGGGAAGTCTGAGTTGTTACTTTCGTCCCTCAATAAATGAAGGCCCCAGCAGCAGCGGTGGCTGACCAACAAGCTGTCAGCATTCCTCAGCAGAGGAATGATTATGTAACCCGTGGCCCTGCTATGTGGTACAAGAGAGAGACAGAACAAGGTGATGGACATGCAGGGACGTGGAGCATTTTCCCTGCAGAGTGAGCAGGCCTGATGCCCATCAATGCGTGTGGGTGATACCGTGTGTGTAAACCAGGGCTCGAGAACATGCCGGTGCATGTCAGAAAGGCCTGGCAAAATGCACAAGCAGTGCTGGGCGGGGCTCGCCTCCAGGGAAGGCAGGTGGGCGGGTGGGCGTGAGGAAAGCCGTGCCCCCGGTTTCGTGGAGCACTGGGGGGCAGCGGTGGCCAGAAGGGGGTGAGATTCTGAGAATAATCCCCAAGACAGGGATCCCCAAACTCCAGTGTGTGTGACAGCCCACAAAAGCTGGTTAGATGCAGGTTCCTAGGCCCTGGCCCAGCTATCCTGAAGCGGGATGTAAGGGGGAGGCCCCGACACCTACCTTTTAACCAGCTGCCTGTGATTCTGATGCCAGTGGCGCCTTGCGGTGCTTCGGCGGCAGGTCCGGAGCACCCACCCCTTCACCCCACTACAAGCGGCTACCTTGCCCTTTGCTGTGGGAGGTGGGAGAGCTCAGGACACGGGAGCACTTGGAGGGAGCACCTGGAGGAGCACCTCCCTTCAGAGGGAGGGAGGCACCGTCCCTCACCACAATCACTGCTGGCCACCCACCCCAGAGCCACGCTCCTCTGGGGCCCTCGTTTATTGAGGTGCTTTTAAAGAGAGCCCAAAGTACCCAAGTCGTGCTTTCCAAGTTCATCTGGAATTCAAAAGGGTGGGGACTGGCATTAATTAAATATTTAATTGATGTGCATTAAGGCCAGAATATTGGTTTCAGCTCAAATTTATGACACGGTTACATTCTTTATAGCTGCACATATACTGCCTGCAGGCTATTGGCTCCCTTCGCGTAGTAAAGTGTCCAGGATATTTATGCCCATTTTATTGGACTTGGAGAACTGCCGTAGCGTCAGTGATGATGGAGACCTAGTGTCTGCTTTTATGACGTCGGTGGTGGTATCAGTGATAAATTTGCTATTAAGTCACCACTGATCAGACCAGTAACCACCAATTACCACCCTGGGCCTCTGGGAGAATGTGGGCTACTTTACAACGATCATTCTACTTGCAGTTTGCAGAGACCTGTTGAGGCGAAATAATCTGCACGCTCACGCTTCATGTGGCCAAGGTGAAGGCCAGAGCAGGTGTCTGAGACTTGAAACTTGAGTTTGTAGCTTCACTCTGGAAGGGTAAGGTGGGGGTGACCGGAGAGGAGCGAACCCTTGGGGGGAAGAGCCCCCGTGAACACACATGAAGACACACACACACAGGACACTCAGACTCACACATACTCTTGCTCCTTTGTTCGAAAAGCCTTTGACTGGGCCCCTGTCCTATCACGACTGACTTGTTTCACCAGCCATGAAGAGCTTAAGAATTTCTGGTCTATAGTCAAAAAACTGAGGCTGATATCAGTTTGGGTTCAGTGGTAAAAACGGGCCAGAACTGGAGCTTCCTTCAGGGATGCTTTGTTTGCAAGATCTCAATCATGAACAACTTTAAATTTCTAGAATGGGGAGGTCTAACATTTTTTTTTTTTCCCATTTTAAGAGGACAGACTAGGAGAAGGAGAAAGAAAAGGGAGTCCTCTTTGCTGTCCAAAACGAGCAGCCCAGAGTCCTCTTTCGGGCCCTACCTTGGGAGTCGAACTTGGGGCACCTACCAGCACCTCCCTGAACTCTCGGAGGAGTGTCCATGGAGCAGGCAGCCTCTCCTACTCCCCCGTGGAGCTGGCTGGCAGGGCCCTGGCTCCAAAGCTTTCTTGCACTCCTTTGGGACTGGCCAAGAGTGCCGAGGCTCTTTCCTGTGGAGGCCGGGGCCGCTGGGTGTGGGGGACAGAGGTGTAAGCAGCTATGTCCCTGAGGAAGGAAGCACCCCGACCCGCATGCTGGCATCCACCGCAGTCACCCCACCGGCAACTGGGAAGCCTCCCGGAATGGGCTCACCTGAATTCCCCAAGCGAGCCAGGAGCCTGGGGTAGGCTGGCTTGACCAAGGGCAGGGGGAAGACTCCCGGGCCAGGCCCCCACCCCGTGGCCCCATCTGGGCTGGGACACGTTTCTGAGCTGGAGGCCCGTGGCTGGCCATGGACTCCAGGGCCCCGAGGGGAGGCAGGAGGAGAAAAGGCCTGAGTGGCGGCTCTGACCACTGTGGTTCCAAGAGGGGACTCGCTGAGTGACCGGCTCCAAGGCCTTGGCCCGGGGCCCAGCGGCCCTGGGCGGGACTGGGCCTGCCACTGGCCTCAGCTGCCGGTACTTTTCCTGGCTTACTCATCAGACTCAAAAACAACTCCACCCATTTGCGGTGAGCACGGCCCCTGCATTTTTCACCTTTGGGCTATCATTCTGAGGGAGAAATATCAGCCTAGGAGGAAAGTTTTGCCCAAGTTCAAAGGGAAGGACTTGGGGAATGGAAAGTCCTTTGAAACTGTGCTTGGCCAGGGACTGCCTGACCCAGATTTTCCCTTTTTAAAAGTATGCTGGGAGCTCAAAGGCCTGGGTGTCGTGTAGATTTGGGCGTGACCGACTCGGGGAAAACACACCGAGCAAAGCACAGCTGCAGCCTCGCTTAGAAAAACCTCCAGCCTGAGCGTCAGCCCAGACTCCAAAGGCCTGGCTGGCGGAGGGCACTTCCGTGGGGGCTCTGGACGCCTGCCGGGGAAGGCCGGAGGCCACCACGATGTCCTGGCTGGGTCCTCTCTAGGGGCTGTGTTTGAACATGAGCTGCTTCTCCTTTCCCCCTGTTTTCTGGGAGTCCCGGGTTCCCCATGTCAGCCTCTGAAGCCCAGGAGGCAGTCCTAGGGAGCCCTGCTGTGGGGGTGGGGAGGACAGACGGGAGAAGAAAGAGGGAGGGGGGCCAATGAAAGATGAGTGACCACTCGGGCATCTGAGGAAATAGCTCAGAGCAGGTGATTCCAAGCACGGCCACCTGGGAGGGACGCAGGCCGCGGGCCCCTGGCCAGAAGTGGTAATGGCTGAGGGGATAGGCCTGTGGGCAGCAAGGTGGCTCACGGGCCATGTCTTTGTGCCTGGCTGCCCAGGCCGGGCTTCTCAGGCTCCCCACGCCTTCTCTGGTGCGGCTGTGAAAACCAGCCAATGGTAGCTTTAAGTGTTTCTGGATGTGTGGCCGGCATCTTGTGACATGAGAAAGCCTGTTTGGCCTTTTTCTTCCTTCAGGGCAAGAGGATTTGACTCACACAGGACAAAGTCTGATGGAAGCAGAAGCGGTGGCCCCTAGGTGGGAAGATTTTCCTGGAGCAGGGGCTGGTCTTCTCTCATTCACATCCAGCTTGCTCCCCAGACCCCCTGCCCTCCTGAGTGTGGGGCTGCCCTCCTGAGTTATCGGGAGGACACTGGCTGGGCTAGGCCCAGCTGCCCAGCTCTGCAGCCCATGGTGCCATGCATCACAGCAAAGCACCTGCAGCCTGGGCCACTGGCATGCTCCCTGCTGCCTGGGCCCAGGGCTGCCAGGCCCACGCTGGCCCGGCCTCACAGCCCAGCCCCATTCTCCTCGGCTTCGTTCTGTGGTTCCGGCAGGAGGTCTGCAAACCACAGGCCCCTCACCGGCTGGTCCCTGCAGGTAGGTTGTCTCATGGGGAGGCCAGGGGAGAGAGGCTGGGAGGAGGCAGGAGCAGGAGCCAGGACTCACTTTTCTGTGCTTGCTTCTTGACCCCCTCTCACCCTCACCCCCGTGGTGGTTCTGCCTGGCTCTGGTGTCTTTTCCAAGTTCTGGTTTTTGCTCTTTGCCCCCCATGCTAGAATCAGCCTCAATGTGCCAACTCGTTTAACCAGCCAGGTGCATCCCCTCGGAGGCCCGGGCAGCTCCTCTTCCCGGAGCCCCCCTCTGAGCTTCGAGATTCTGATGGTCCCCGCAAGTCCCTGTTTCTGCCTTGTGTGGGCAGGGCGGTCCGTGGCTTTTCCGTTTATTCACGCTCTTCTCCAGCATGTACCCTCCCTTTGCGTTTATAGACATCTAATATGCGTTTGGTTTAACCAATCCTCTAGATTCAATCCTCTCTGTTAAAATATCTTCTGTGGCTTTCCCTCTACCCCTCCAGACAATGATGGGGACGGATGCCACAGCTGCCAAGCAGACTCTGAGCAAGCTGTAATTCACTGTCTGCTTTCCATCCATCAAAGGCATCGGTGTGGCCACCTTCCCAGCTCCATACCCTGCCCATCCCTGCCCAAAGCAAGAAACCTGAAGCCTCCATCCCTGTGTGCAGAATTACCATTTCCCTTCTGTCTTTAAAAGCCTGCGATTTCTTTTCAGGGTCATGTCTGCTCTCTGGGGTGAGGGGAGGAAGCACTGGCCTGGAGTCTCCTTATTGGCTCACTAGATGGCTGTGACACCCCATTAGGCTCCCCCATCCTTGGCTCCCTCCTGGGCTGCACCCCCAGAGGCACACCCCCCAGTCAGTCATGAGGGGAGGGTCCCTCCGGTGTGGGGGAATGCCTGGGGCCCAGGCTGAGTGAGGGGAGAGTTCACACGCCTGTTAGCCAGGCTTGAGCTTTCCCCAGCCGGCTGGCAGAGTCCTCCGGAGTCTTGGAGCTGCAAGACAACTAGAGAATGATGGCTCCTCCCTGCCATTTTCCTGGTGGAGAAACCAAGACCAGGGAGCTTAGGCAGCTTGTCCAAGATCACACAGCCTGTTAGAGGCAAGTCCATGTCTAAGGACAAATTCTGTTTCTGGAGAGTTCTGAGCTATTCCCATGAGCCATGCTGAGATGACTCAGTCTGCAGGTCAGCTGAGGTCAGCTTACTTCTGCCAAAGATCCTTCTCTCTAGACTTCCTGAGAACTTAGAATTTTCTATCGAGTTCCCTGCTTCCCCTGACCTAGTCCGTAGTTTCCTCTGGATTCTTTTCTTGCTTCTGGCCCATCTCCTTGATTCTCTGCTGACCATAACTACCCTCTCTGGCCCAGTTCCAACCTGTCTGTCCCTCCTCGGGGAGTGGGGTGCTTACATTTGCATGACTAGTCCTGGCTGTTGGATAATGTAAGCAGTGACTTAATGCAGAGTATGACCCTGTATCAGAGGAAAGTCCCTGCCCCTGCACCACTGATGTTTTACTAAAAAGCTCTTGCTCATAAATTGCAGGTTTTGGGGTACCATTCTTTTGAGAGTTCTTGGGAAGATGGTACCACACCCTTAAGAGTCCAGACCCAATTATTCTGCTGAGCAGCCTCAGGGGCTCCCCAAATCATTGTTCTCTACTCTGAGCTTGCAGAAGAGGGGAAAGCTACCATTTCCCTGTGAAAGTGAATGCAGGGGCATTTCTTAGAAATCACATCTAAAGCCTTTACTCCCAGGCACAGCACAATGAAACTTAACTTATGTTTCTGCTGGAGAACTGTTTATCCTAGTTCAGGGCTCTCCAGTTTGATATAAATCAAAATCCCTGGGGGAGCTGTTTAACAAGAATGTTCTACCCACTGCCACTGAGCTTTCCAAATAGTCCCTATGAGGAGGAGTATCTAAGATCTCTATATTTTAAATACTCTCTAAATGAGTCTGATGTTCAGCCAAGTTGAGCAGCATTGCCTAGACAGATAACAGGATGCCACAAAGATGTAGGATGTATTGGTAGGGAAAAAGGATACAGAGAGGGGTGAAGTATTATGCAATTATGAGGCTTAAGCTTTATCCTAGGACAGGCTGTGGGGACAGATCCTAGGCTCAGCTGTCTATGCAGGAACAGGTCACGATTGTAGCTCTCAAGGACGTGCTACTCAGGCATATACTCAGGGAAACCAAGAGGCAAGAGGCCCATCTCGCTGACACCCTCTCTTGCCAGGGAAGGCTGACTGCTGTTTTGGGGGGTTTCTGTGTAAGTACAAGACTGCAAAAGTTCCCACATGGCCCCTACCCCATGAAAGCTATCAGGTAGCTCCCTCTTTGACCAGAATTATTAACTTTTTAGTTTCATGTTTCTGGTGATAAGAAAAATACATTTTGAAAATATCTAACTGAAGTACCTGTGTCTATCAGGCCTGACATTCTTTCTCTCTTAAGAGAGTGTAATAAGTTTCAAGCAGCAACCATCACCTTAACGTGGTCTTTATTGGAACTGCAAGTCACGCTGCTGATGTGTGTCTACCCCCACCCCGGACCCCGGGCCTAGCTTTCCTGGGCCAGTAGCCTGTTCCTGCTGGGTAGAAGGCCCCAGTTTGGCTGGTTTGGGTCAGGTTATTAAAGCAGGCCCAATCAGATTTTCTCCTGCAGTAAATCAGAGTTATGACTGAAAAAATATGCAGCTTCAGGTTACCTTCCCCTCTCCCTCCCTCCCCTCCTCTCACTCTCTCTTCCCTCCTCCCTTGCCCTGTCCTCCCTTCCCTTCTTTCTTTTTATATAAACCCACTTCCATTTTCTGTAACTTGCAACCACTGAGTTCTAACTCATCAACAGGGAAAAGAACAACCAGTCTAGGGATTTATGGGTTACTAGAGACACCTGGCACAGTACCAAGGATAACTAGATCTTAATGTTAGACATTTGTCATTGAGTTTTTACTATATACCAGATTAAGATACATTTTTTATATTCACCAACTTGAAAAACTTTACAGTGACCCTAAAATGCAAGCGTTAGCATTTTACAGAAAAGGGAACTCTTCTCAGAAAGAAGAGGTACTTTTCCCAACTCAAATAATGAGCAGCTCCGAGATTCAAACCCGCATCTGTCCGACCTGAAACATCTAGCCTCTTTCAGCCACCCTATGCTGTCTTTTCCAGGGATGTAACTGAGAGGGAGATGCAGACAGCCAGGCTGTTCATATTTGGCGTCGCTGGAATCTGGAGGGCAAAATCCAGGAAGGCAGAGGCTGTGGATTTAGCTCAAGGTCCCACGTTCTGAGAGTTTCAAACAGCGCTGTCCAGGACCCTGGAGAGCTCCCCAGAGCCACAGAGTCTCCCGCCTGGCAGGGCAGCTCAGCCCTCCCTCTCCTGGAGCTCTGGAAACTGAAGGTGTTCACTGGCATGTCAGGGAAGGCTTGTTCCCTGCAGCCTGGGGGAATTTATCCTCGGTCATCCCGCTCACTCCCTTCGCCCCCATAAATTTTCCTCTGCGACAGCTCCTGAGAGCCAGAGTGCTGACTTAGGGTGCCTGTATCTCCATGTCCAAAGAGTCGAAAATAACTTCTCTTTCAAGCTAGCCCACCTTTTCATAGATGAAGTCACTGGCAAATGTGATCTGTTAATCATGCTAAGCCTCCTTTGGCAATGTAAAACCAAGCTGGCTGCTTTGCATAATAAAAGGTTAAAATTATGAGCCGTACAGGGAACAAATAAAGCTTGATCATTCAGGCTCGAAATTTGTGACTGAACACCTTGCTCTTGCCTTCACATTTGCTCCATCGTCACATGTCTGCTCTCAACTACGGCTGTTTATTTTTAATCCGCGTTTCCCCAAAATAGATATTAATAATTTTCCTGCAGCTTCTCTGGCAGCACCTTCTGCATCGACCAAGAGCAACAATATTTCTTTTACCTTATGCATTTGGGGTTTTCTTTGACACTGTAAGTGGATCTTATGCTTGGTGTTTAAGTTGGCTCTTTGTGGGAAGCATTGGCTAGTTCAAACTTCCTTAATAAGTTCTTCATGGCTGCATTTGCGATGATGTTAATGAAATCATTCTGAATATCAGTGGGCAGATAATGAGCCCAGAGGCAGTGACCAGGGTGAAGGCCCAGATGGAGGAATAGGCAGGGTGAGTGAGGGGCAGTGGGAGCAAAGCTGTCTTTGGGGCTCTTAAAAGAAGGTGACAGAGATTTAACCCCCAGGCCTCCCCCCTTGAGAGATTTTAGTGGGGAGTGCACAGGAGTTTAATAGTCCTGTCCCTAGCCTGTTAGGCACCTGCTCTCCCAGCAGGTCTGCTCTCCCTTCTCAGTCTCTCCCTCTGGAGAAAAGTAAGCTGGGGTTTGTTTGCCCCCCTTCCTTGAAGGGAGCTCCTCAATGCCTTTTGGGGTGCATTTGGCCTTGTGTCCCACTTATCGCTGCCCCGTGCTGACTGGTCCCCCATATCTTACACACCCCTCACTGCCCCTGTCTACACAGCCAGGGGTAGCCCCAGTCTCTGGCTCATTCCAAGCAGGTGTTGGCTGGGGTCAGAGCTCTGCCCCGGGGCCCTTGTCCTGAGGAGGGCAGAGGAGGCACTTGGGGCCTAGGGCAGGACCCCATCACTCTGACCTGGAGTTTGTGGGTCACCATGGGCTGTCCATGTCAGGCAGAGCCAGGGGATGGAGGGGAGACTGTAAGGCCATGACAGGACCTTTCTGGAAGGATCCGCAGTGAGAGGCAGAGCACGCCGGCAGACCAGCCACCACACCCTGCCAGGCAGGCGATGGAAAGCAGCTGTGGAGCCTTGCTATGTTGGGTGCACTGCGGACCGGAAACAGAATGATGACGGCTCCCCAGCTATTGGGTGTCTTGCACTAACAAAATCAATATCTTACAAGTTTTAAAAAATTGGAAGTAAATGGGTTGGGGAAGAAGGACCATTTAATACTTTGCACAAAGATACAATGGAGGCTGGAAGGACCCTCTACTTGAAACCCCATAACTTTGAGGGACTTCCTGCATCACCAGATAGTAAATCTCATCCAGGCACTTGGGCCCCAGGAATATCGGCGTTACTTTTGGGTAGGAAGAGTGAGACCAGGCTGCTCACTTGACTGTTGATCCCAGCTGGTCACCCGTGACCTTAACCTCCTGGGGACATCGGGAGGTGCAGGAAGGAAAATTGCTGTGCACTTGCTTTGGGATCCAGAGTGGGGATTTGGGGTTGCTTAAAAACTCTGACCCCGGAACGTACACGGTGCTGGAGCAGGGGCCAGATCAGTCTCCGTCCTTGCAAACAGCAGTTCCATTTCACCCTTCTAGACATTCCAGAGCTGCTGCAATCAGTCTGCTGTTGAGAAGGGCCATTCAATAGCTGTGGCTTCCTGCACAAATACAAACAGGAAGGCAAAGCTGGCAGTAAACAGCATGGGATCAAGGGCCAGCCAGGTGGCTGGAGGGGGGCACTGGCGAAGCCAGATGTGGGGCTGTTACTCTGGGTGACAGATGAGCCTGCTGAATCGCCACCCGGGAGACCTCCAGGCAGGTCACTGAGCAGCCAGGAGTGGTGGCTTTGCTCACGGAGGACGCAGAGAGTAACTTCCTTCCTCACCTCAGTTCCCCAGCTGTTCAGTGGAGGACTGGGAAGTGGTGTTTGCCGAGCTCCCTGCCAGCTCTATGGTATGGTCTGGACACGAGCTTCCTGCCCTGGCCTGTAGATGCCAGGTGAGGGGTTTGGCCATCTTGGCCCTGTCCCTGGAACCTGGAGCTGTCATCACCCTAGGCAGTTTGGTTGGAAGAAAATGTGCTCCTGTCCCATCCAGAAGCCAGGCAAGCCTCAGCCCAGCTCTGCCACCCTGGCTCCCTGACAGCTGGTCCCCCAGCTGGAGCGCACAAAGGTGCCAGAGCAGCTGAACCACCTGTGCAATTGATTTCGGAGAGATGCTTGCAGGTTATGTGTTTCCCCACCCCTGGAGAAACTGTTCCCTGCAGCTAAAATATCAGCTCAGAGAAGTGCAAAACTGATAAAAATAGGTTTTAGCCAGAGTGGCAGAAATAGGAACAGGGGACAGAGACTCGGATCCCTTCTTTCCTGAAAAATCAGCCCAGGTCATGTGCTCCATCCTGGGGAAGGAGACAGCTGGTCCTTGGGTCAGTTGCTTCCTGCCATCTCCCCTCTCCTATGTGAGAGTACCTGGGCCAGGTCATCACTCAGGGAGGGGAGCTCGGAGAAAAAGCTTGTGTCGGGAAGAAGCTCCTATCATCCTTTAAAAGAAGGTGTCAAGCAAGTCACACCTGGCCAGGAATAAGAGTAGCAATCACGATAATAATAGCAGCCATCCCGTACGTGGTGTGATGAAAGTATTATATCATTTAATCCTTACGAGGAGTAAAGGTAGACACCACGGAATAATAGTTCCCTTTTCAGACAAGAAACTGAAGCTCTAGGAGGCTGAGCAACCTGCCTGTGCTCCCCAGGCAGCTCAGCCTGGGAGCTGGGAAACCCCAGGCAGGTGGCTCAGGACTGGACTGGGTGCTCCTCAAGGCGGAGCAGCGGTGGGGGGCAGCCCAGGAGGAAGAGCGGGGTTCTCCTGGAGCCGCAGGAAGCCTTCCTGACCCCCTCAGCCGAGCTGGGCCCTGTGGCAGCTCTCTCGGGGCGCGCTGCTCACCCTTGCTGTGCTGCCTGTGTGGCCCATCACGTCCTGCCTGGATTGTGCTGTGCTTGTGTGCACGTGTCTGTGTTGTGGGTGTGCGTGTGCTTTTGATTACACAGGACAGAAACCCAACACAAATAGCTTAACCCAAGGAATGCAATGACTCATGTAGCTAGAGGTGGTAGCTGCAACAGACAGGCTGGATAGACCCAGGAGGACCAGGAGGGCCTTTCCTCTCACTCTCTGTCCCCGCCCCCTCTCTCTCCTCCCTGCTCCAACACGTCATTGCTTGGCTCTTCTTCTAGATGAGACCTTCTCTTCTGCCACTAGAGCCTTCTCTGCAAGGTAAGACAGGTGACCCCTGCTGGCTCCAGGCCACGGCATCACTGGCTTCTCTCCTCCGTGGAGCACAGAACCCTCGCACCGCCCTTTCATCACATCCCATGGAGCATCCTGATTGGGCCTGCCCGGCCACGTGCCGGCCCTTAGATCAGTCATCCTGGATGGGGAGAGGATTGATAAGGCCTGGGTCCCATGCCCATCCTTTCAGGGCACAGCCCACTGGGACTGGCAGCCTCCCTGCAATCATGCGATGAGAGAGCAGGCGGAGCTCTAAGATACCTCACAAAGGCTCCTAGTTCCACTAGGCTTGGCGTAAGACCTTTTTTGTTTGCTGATTGACCATGGCTGTTATGGTCAATCAAAGTGGGCATTCTATACCTTATTTTTAAAGGTGAGGAGACTAAGTTCAGAGAAGTGAAATAAGTTCTCAAGCCACAGAGCTGGACTGTGGCTAGTTCATGGCCCCTTGCCTTCGTGTGTTTTCCCCAAGGCCCAAGCCGGACTGTTCCAGCAGTAGCAGTGGGAGAGTGTCTGCCGCCGGGATAAAGTGATAGGTAATCTCACGTGGTCCCACTTGAAAGGGGTATCAGTCCCAAGACTCAATTAAGATAAAGCACCGAGCAGCCCCAAGTCCCAGTGGTTTAACAGTTTTCCTCCTTTCCTCCTGCCCATTACGGGAGCCTGATGATGATCATGGAGGCCCCACAGCGGGCTAATGGATCAGCATCCTCCCAGCTGCTGCCAGTCACCCTGGCAGAGGGCGCAGGCATTCTGGAAGGTCTAGAACCTTCCACTCTCAACTCATTTACCAGAAGTAAGCACACAGCCTCATGTAACAATGGGGCGCCCCAAAAATCTAAGTCTACCTTGGGATCCAGAAAGAAAACCAGAAAAATTTAGAGCACAACACTGAAAAAACTTTAGAACCGTTTTTTAGTTTGTCTGAACTCAGAGTGATTTTTTAAAGTAACAATGTAATTTTAATGTGTTGCCAAAGATTTTATTATAAAGCTTATTTTTATCACTCTTTAATTATATCCATAATATTTAAAGATGAATGTAGGCATTTTCCTCATTGAATAAATGGTTAATACTGCTGAATTCACTTCAAATTAATTACACAAAAGTTGGGCTGTTGACGAATTTTAATTTGATATGTTTCACTTGAGGGCCAAATATATTTTAAAATGCAGGTTGTAATAGTAAGCTGCAGCATTAAAAGCTGGTTTAGGACTTCCTATTTGGAATTATTGAAATGTTTGCTTTGAAAAATCAAGTTGTTTTTAAAATGTGAATGGTTTCCTTCCATTGGATATTGAGATAAAAGAGAAGGTTGGAAACCGCTATTTGCAAGTACTTTTAAAAACATTACAGGAGTGCATCATTTTTATATTTAATAAATAAAAAAGTCAACTTGGCTATAATTGCCACTGTGTGTTTTTCCTTTTTTAGCATTGGTTTATGGAGTACTAGGAAATTTTTGAGAATTAGTCTGTTTTTTATGTTCCTCATTAACTTGATATTGTATTTCCATCTTCATGTTCCTTCTGCTTCTTGTCTTAAGCCAATGGTCCATACTGGGTGTAAATTAAACTGAGGATGACTAAACATAAAAAGAATGGAAAACCGTGTGCTGGTGAAAGCCCCGGGGAGAGGGGGGTGGGGCGGTGGTGATGGCAGAGCAGAGCCATGAGCTAGTTGCTGGAGACAGCCCGACCCAGCTCCTGCTCCAGCTCCCTAGGGTGGCTGTGTGCCTCTGGCTGACTTCAGAGCACTTACTTACTCCATCCCCACTGGAAAGTAAACACTGGATTGTTGGTTTGGAAAAGAAGTAGGAACAGAGTATCTTAGCTTTGAAGCATGAGGCTTCCTTGAAATACCTTCTGGAGCCTTCCGGAGCACACCCAGCCTCGGGGAGATGCTTCAGACTAGGTGCCACCCGGTTGTCACGCGCATCTAGGGGCACATCCCTTGAACTCATTCATCTTTGCCTGTTGCAATCTTGGGGGGCCAGTCCCGGGCATTTCTCATCGGTTTAGACAGGAGGGCGGGGGAGAGTGGTATGGGCCCACGGGCCCTCCTGGAGTCAGTCTGAGCCCCTGTGCATGGGGGCGGGGCGGGCTGAGCACTGCCAGGCTGGAGCAGGCCCGCGCAGGTGGGGCAGGGGCGCCCAGGTGGGTGGGAGGAGGCGTCCGGCCCTCGGTGAGCAGCGCCAGACCCAGCCGTGTCCTCCCTGCCCACAGAGAATGGAGATAATGAAGATGGAGCAAGTTCAGAGAAGGGCAGCAGAAGTGATCCAGAGACATGACTTACGGAGGAGAGTTTAATTGGTTTAGCCTAAAAAGCCCATTACGCTCTCTGGTGGACACGGCTCTGCTATAAATATCTGCAAGGTGACAACGAGGGAGAGAAGATGGAGACCACGAGCTGGGCGCAAATGTTGATCCTGGAGGCCTGGAAGGAGCGCAGGACCAGCTTCAAGGACTTGAAGACTTTCACGAATAAATAATCCTTTATTCAAACCAAAACCAGCATGGAGTTCTGTTACGTGAGACAGATGGACAAATGAGTCTCCCTGGTTGAAGTGGAGGAGGGGGACACAGGACCCCTCTCAGTTCCCAGCCTCGCAGGTTTCTCCCCAGCACCCCTGGGCCTTTGGGGCTCAGTGGGAAGCCTCCATCACCGGTGCTCCCAAGCCCTTCTGTAGACTCCAGCGTTGGGGCGGGACAGTGGCCAGCGGGGGCAGTTGAGGGGATGCAGCTGAAAAGGGGCCACTGGGTGTGGGGGTGCTGAGAGCCTGGTGGCTGTGCAGCTGCCCACTTGCGCCCCCAAAGAACTGCGCTCATTACCTGATGATCTACAGCTGCGGTCCTGGATCGGGATCGCAATGAAGTGCAGAGATGCCTGTGAGCCCGTGGGGACTCCAGACAGGAGGGGGGCTCTGTTTTTAGGGAACATCTCAGGTGTGAAGGAGTAGGAGAAAGAGAAGTGTGTCCTTGGGGCTGGGAGCTCCCCCAAGAGGCAGGGTGCTGAGTGACCTCCAGAAAGTGGTGTCTGCGCGGGCAACCCCAGGTGTCTATGAACCCACCGCTGACCCCAGGTGCTGGGCTCTCCGTGTGCTAATCCGAAACCCTGGCGAGTCTGGGAGTGGGATGGAGGGAGGGGTAGCACGTGGGCTCTGTACTAGGTAGCAAGACCGTGAACAGCTAGGTGGTCCTGGGGGAAATATTCTCTGTGCCGTGGCTTCTTAGCCTGTGAGATGTGGACAACAGCCCCATGGCTGTTTTATGGATTAAATAAAGCGTCTCTGTGAGGCACGTGGCAGAGTGCCCGGAGCATGTAAATAGTAGTTATTTTTGCTATGTCAATTAATCAGGTCTCAAGATGGTGCACAGCTCAGAAGTTTTTACAGGAAGAAGGTATAACACCTAGAGGTGAGCAGAGAAGGGGCCAGAGAAGAGCTGCCTTGTCCGCTGACCTCCAGGGCGCAGTGTGGCTCAGAGGTCCCTGCTTCCAGCCCCATATAGATGCTCCCCGTACCTGGCCTTACCCCCTGTGTGCATCTGTTCGTTCATTCTAGACGACTTTTTGGAGCATCTACCTGCTATTACCAGACGGGGGCTGCCGTGACTCAGGCGCGGACCCTGTCCTTGTGGGGCAGTGACCGAGTGGGGCAGTGGGTGAGGAAAGCCCAGCATGGTCGGCAGACTGACAGGTGCAGTGGAGGAAGCAGAGGGGCCCAGAAGGGTTCCTAACCTGCTTCTGGGGAGGGGTCAGGGACGGGGATTTACAGGCTAGTGGGGTTGAAGTGGAGTGTGATGTGTACATGGGAGCTGTCTGGAGAAGGATGGGGAGGAGATGGGGGGAGAAGGGAGGTGTATGACGAGAAGAGCACAGCATGTGCAAAGGCCCAGGGGCCAGAGGGAGAGTTGTGCATATCGGGAATCTCGAGTCCTCGGGCAGTGTGAAGCGATGAGAACGGGGAAGTGGGCTAGACGTTGTGGGCCATGTTCAGGAGAGATTCTTATCCTGGGGGCGATGGAGAGCCACTGAGGAAATTAAGCAAGGGGATGATATGGCCATATAGGTGTTGTAGGAAGAGCCCAGGTACTCTTTTGAGGTTGGATTGGCGGCCAGAGGCCATGCACAGAGGATTTCTGGAGTCACGGGAATGAGACAGAATGGCGAGTGTCTAAGGAGGAACTAAGTATGACTTTGTGGACCCGCTTCCGGGGGCCGGGGGGCAGGGAACCTGGTGGCCCATGGCACCCAGGAAAGAGATTAGAGGGACGTGGGAGAGTGGGGCCAGAACGAGCCCTTCCTTTCATGTCCTAGATGAGAGGCAGGGCACGGGCTGTGTGCCCCCGCAGGGCCGAGCAGGGAGGCTGCCCCTAAAAAACAAGCCGTTATCTCCGGCTGCACCAGCGCATCTGGTCCTTAAACAGCTTAATAAGGCAGAAGTTAAAATCACCGCCATTTTCCAGATGAGAAAACCGATGCCCACAGAGGCATCTGATCTACTTTGGGTGGCAGAGTCCATGTGGTCCCCAGAGGCCGGCTAGATGCAGATCTGCCTCTCGGGGAGAGCAGCAGTCCTAGGGTCTGCCCCAGGGCACCCAGGGGTGGCTTTTGGGAGGGGTGCATGAAGCTCAGTTCTGCAGAGAAGAAGGCAGAGGTGGCCTTTCCCGGGGTCGCCATGGGCTCTGGACTCTGTTCTGGGGAGTGGGCTATTCAGGTTTCTCTGGCCCCAGGTGGGGCACTAAAGCTAGAGGGAGTCTTGGGGTGACTCCCCTTGCCAACCGGCATGGTGGAGGGGGGTCTGAGCATTCAGGGGCTGTGTGGGCAAGCTGCTTCCTAACGTTGCTGGGCAAAGCGATCAGGTGCAGGGAGAAGGAGCCAGAGGGAGTGTGGAGCAGCAGCAGAGGGAGGTCCTGGCAGGCTTGGGCACCTCTCGCGCCCAGAAGCCTTTCTGCCGCAGAGGTGAGAGAAAGCCCCGCTCCTGAGCCGCGCCAGCCCGGGTCTGCGCCCACGCGTAGGACACGCCCTGGCCTGTGCGTTCCAGGAATGTGGGGCCGTCCTTTGCCTTCTTGCAAGTGGACACCTCGATAACTTTGTTTTTAACATCTTCCATTTGCCACAGGGTAATCAGGCCCGAGAAGCCTTCCCAGGTCGCTGAGCCACGTCGCGGCCCCGCGAGACCCCACCACGTCCGACGCACGGTTCATTCTCCGCGTGGCGTTTGTCTCCAAAGGGCAGGCTTAACCTGGCTGCTCCGTGCTGCTCCCTCTGCCTACCGTGTGGGCCCTGGACTCCAGGCCCTGCCAGCCGCCCAGGGCCCCCAGCTGCAGGCCCCACCCGGCCAGCAGAGGCTGCCCGCAGGCCATTCCCAGCCCTCTCCTGCCCTCTCATGGCCGCCCGGAGCCAGCCGCTGCTACAGAGCTCCTGGGGCTTAGAGGCCTTTGGGTTGGGGTGCGACAATAATTCTGGCAAGGATGAGACGGGGAGGGGCAAGTCCACCCTGAGAGGGGAGCTGGGAGAACTTCCCTGTGCGCCCCCCTCCTGGTCCTTGCACCCACTTTCTACCAGGGTGCAGGGGCAGCTTGGTGATGGCACCTCCCCATCCTTGACGGGGAGCTGGCTACACTCTGCCCAGGCCCCATTCCTCCTCCCACTCGGCTCCATTTAACCCACTGGATGAACAATCCCCAGACCTCCTCAATTAGGCCCATTCCCTGAAGATGCTAGATCCTGCCCCCAGCACCCCCAGACCCCCAGGGAAATCCTGCTTCACTGCATCCCCCAACAGTGCTCCATTCCCCCCACCTTGTAAGACACAACTAATCAATGTTAAAATCCACCTACAGCCCCAATTCACACCCACCTGCACAATTCCCCAGGAATTGTGCCTCAACACACCTGGCCCTGTGCTCTGGTTTGTCTGTTTGTTTCCTTAGTTATTGTATAATAATTTTCTTCTCTTGCTGCCTAATACATGTAATAATTTAGTGGCTGTAAGATCTGTCCTGTTGACTGGAGTTCTCAGTCTAAGTTTAGGGGTGCCCGCCCGTCACCATCATAACTGTGTGTTTATCTTTTTCAAAGCCCCATAATCATTGTTGTCATAATACATCAGCATTCCGGGAAACATTTTATTTGGAAAAAAAATGTATGCTTTCGAACACTTATGCTTTCAAACACAAATGTATGCTTCCAAATCACAGAAGTAGGGCCCTCTCTGGTGGCGCAATGGGTTAAAGCACAGCACTATCAAGCTATCAGCAGCCACTGCAGCACAAGTTCAATACCCAGCCAGGGAGCTGACCCACATGGCGCAGCAGACCTCTCCTGTCTCACCCGCTGCTCCCCTCAGGAGTGTATTTCAGTTGATCTGCCTGTTCTGTTCCCCGCTCTGTCTCCGGTGAATCCTCTCACCCCCTGCACTTCTGGCCTATACCTCAGCTCTTGTGTGCATAAATAAATAAACCTTTATTTATTTATTTATTTATTTTTATTTTTTATTTTTATTTATTTATTTTTTAAAGATTTATTTATTTGTGTATACATAACTGGGGTACAGGCTAGAGGCTCAGGGGCGGTGAGAGGCTTCACCAGAGACAGAGTGGGGAGCAGAACAGGCAGATCGACGAAGTACACTGCTGAGGGGAGCAGCGGGCGGGTCAGGAGAGGTCTGCTGCGCCATGTGGTCATCTCTGGGGCAAGAGGGAATCTAACTCATGCGGAAGCGGCTTTAGATTCTCAGTGCTGTGCTTTAACCCGCTGCGCCACCAGGGAGGGCCCATTTTTAAAATTTTTTTAAATAAATAAATCTTTTAAAAAATCACAGAAGTAGATTAACAAATATATATATAATCAAATGCATTGTTTAAAAAATTAATTTCATGCATGCAGTTTTTTTTTTTTTTCCTTGCTTCCTTGGCATTTTTCTTTCATCCTGGCATTACAGGCTTTGTCCCTTGTGTTAGAACGGGACAGCAGAGGCTCGAAGGTCACCTCCCCCAAACCTGGCAAGCTAGGTGTTCACTTAGAGCTTGTGGAATTGGATGTGAAAGGGAAGCTCGCCTGGTGGGGAACTGGGGCTTGCCCAGATTTCATGGGCAAGGAGTTCCCCCGAGAACATAGCCCAGGTCAGAGGAAGCAGAGACTACACGCCTCTGTGAACAGACCCTCAAGCAAAGACACCTCCCTGCTAAAGGTGGGCGGGACCCAGGCTGAGGGTGGGGCTCAGAGAAGGTGCCCTGGCAGAGTTTTGTTCATGCGAGTAGGATGATCAGGCTACAAGGAGTGAGGTGGAGGCTCCTCACCCTTGCCTATGTTCCCCATGCCACCATCTTAGAACCCCCACTCTGAGAGAGAAAACACTATGCAGAGCTTCAGCCGGAGTTTTTATTGGAGATACTAGCTAAGGGCCCGGAGCATGTGCCTGCTCAAGGAAGTGCTGTAGGCTGGAAACCAGGGACTCGGGTTTGAATTTCAGGTTTACCACTTTTGAGCTGTGTGACTTCGGGAAAACTGCTTAACTTCTCTGACCTGCTTCTTTCTCCATGATGAATCAGCCACCTCTGGTCATGGCCCGCTGCAATCAGCTATTTGAAAGCTTCCACAGTTCCCTCTCTCTTAGCTCCTGTTTTCTGTCATTGGCAATTTCCTGGTTCATTTTCGTTTTCATTCATTAACCAGGTACCGATTCATACCTCCCCACCCCTTGCAAAGGGATCACTTTTCTTCAGTGAGAGACTGGCCTTCAGCTCAGCCCTACCCCCAACTCCCACAGGAGGTGACCCTCCAGTCACACCCACCTGGCGCCCCCAGCCAGCGGCCAGCGGAGGACAGTGGATCAGGACACCACAGGTTGTCACGGTCAGTTCAGCACCTCATTTGTTGACGACTTCACAGAGGCACAGACAGGTGAACACCCAGGTAAGGTGTCTTGGTCCTGCACCAACATCCTGGTGCCACCAGCCGTTGTTTGCAGACGTCTCCCTGGTTATGTTCAACATCCTTACCTCCGCTAGTTGGGCAGGCAATGGGAGGGAAAAAACAACCAACCAGGAATTTGGACACTTGGTTTTGGAGCAGGGAGCTTGGGCAGCCCTCTCTAAGGCCTGGCTGCCCAGCGATAGAGCCAGCAGGCTGAACCAGCTCATCTCCGGGGATTCCAGGTGGTCAACTTCCTGTGCGGGAAGGATGGGGAGAGAGCTCTACTTTCTTGCTGTGCCCTGAGGAAATCACCAAAGTAGGGGGACTTATCGCCCCAACTTTCTGAATAAAAGGGAGAGTCGATTATGAGCACATGAAGACAGGTGTAGAGCAGGCAAACCCAGAGGTCTGGTGAGCTGATCTTAAGGGGGAAGATGGAGATGGGTGAGGATTAAGCCACAGGCACCCACAGATCTCACCTCCCAGGTATCCTGCAGGGAGCTTGCTGCGGTAGTGACTCCAAAAACCAGCCAGGCCACTTTTCTCTCCTCTCATTGCTGGCACCGCCTTTGCTGCAGGCCCAGAGAGGGGCACCACGCCCCCGGGGAGTCCTGCGTCTCAGCAGATGCCCCCGGCGGTGTATCACTGGGCACCAACTGCTTCTGTGTGGATGGCAGAACACTGCGCACATCATAAACTCCTTTCGTGTTGCTCTAGTTTATTTAATCTTTACAAAGACAGTCTCAGGAGCTCGACATCAGGAGTCTCATAGGTGAGGAAACTGGCTGGAAGACATAGCCCCACACAGCCCAGTGGCTGAGGGGGACCCGGACCAGCTGTGTCCACTCCCTTTGCCGGAGGCAGGAGCTGCAGGCTGTCCAGTGTCCGCCGAAGAGCTCTGAGCAGAAGCCAGGCTGGAACCAGCGTGATAAATTCTGTCCTGAAACCTCGCTCAGTACTCGGCATAGGGAGGCTCCAAGTGTAAATCCCTCCCTCCAGGGGGCGCTGTGTGAGGCTCCCCCCAACCCCCCATGCTCCGCCAGGCGCTGGCTGCTTCTGGGCTGGGAAAGTCTGGGCTATGGGCACTGCCTCGTTCACATTAGTGAATGTTCCTGGCTCCTCTTCGGCGTTTGTAATAATCTCAGCCAAAGGTCTGTGTCTTCCCTCCACCAGTGTCCTTCCCAGCAGTTTAGACTGAACTCGTCTCTGGAACTTACTCAGGGTTTTGGAAGTGTGATGAGGAAAGTCAGTCATCATAGAAAGGAGCCTACTGGGTGCGGGATGTGTCACTTCTGTTTTCTTCTGAAAGCCTCATCCAAGCCAGGAAAGTCATCAAGCTGCTGTTTCAGACAAGCCGGAGTCTGACTTGCCCAGGGCCAGGCACGAAGGGAGGGAGGAGCTGGGACCTGAACTTGAACGTGGCTGATGGCTTTGCTCTGCCTCTAATGGGAAGGGTCAGGGATCCCTGGGCGGCCTTCTCCAGATGCCTGGGCAGGAATTTAAGCTGCACTTAATTGAGGCAAAAGTAGAAACCGTTCCAAGAAATGAGGGACACTTGGGAGCGTTAAAATCTGTTTCGAGAATTCTGAGGACAAAGACCTTGGAAAGCTGCTGACAAACAGCTTTAGAATTAAAAGGACTTTAGAATTCAATTAAATTCAACCAACTTTTATTACTGCCTACTGCGGGCCAGGCGTTGCGCCACTCTGGGGGAGCAAAGGTGTACGTACGAACTGGGTCCTGCCTTTGAGATGTCCTCCCGACCACTTGTACCTGGAACTCTGTCATGGGGCGACTTGGGGGAGTGTTGGGAGGTAGAGGAAGTGGGGAGAAGGCAGAATCCTGTGGGGATGGTCAGTAAACATTTGGGGGGGCATTGGGCCGTGGACCCTTTTCTTGCATCTGCATTGGTGTTTTCAAAGGCTGATCTCATGTAGTGTCCTTGAGCCCAGCGTCTCCGCAACCTGTTGGACAGTGGAACCCTCCCCGGCACCCTCCGGCCTTTGTGGACTAGGACGCTTCATTCTCATCCTCAGACACCCCAGGGCACCTGCCTGGGGACACGAAGACCCAGGGCAGCTCCTGGGGGGTTTGGAACCTAATGAACACATTCTCTTCTTGTAGAACGAACTAGAAGAAACCCTGCTTGCAGCTAGTATTTCTCACACTTTGCTTTCTTGGATAGATGTGTCTGCCAATGTGTTGGTCTTGCTTTGATGCTTTCTTAAAAGGTCATCTTTCACCTCTGGGGATCACTCAGCCCTTTGAGATTTTTAGTTAAAGGGGCCCCTTGTGTCAGTAAACAAGTGTTTAGGGAACATGATTGTAGTCTCACTTTTGTAACATACACAAGAGTACAATCACCAACAGGGGGTTGATGCAGCTGCCTTTAAATAGGGGAAACACACTGGGAAACAGCAGAGGAGGAGCCATCTGCCTCCGGCTGGGGGGGACTGGCAACAGGGCCCCTCTTTCCTCTCTACTGAGGTCACCCTATCCTGGCCAGACTCCGGGTATTTATGTGCCGCATGGACTGAGTGAGTGATTGCTCCAAATCTTGACCCTACAGCAGTGGTGTTAGCTGGGAGGGGCCAGGACTCACGAGGAACTGTTTACCCAGGAGTCAGTGTAAAGAAGTGACACCCCCCACACCCCCCACACCCCCTAAACCCCTCACTGAGGGTTTGGGCCTGGGGCCTGCCCTGTTCTGGCTGAGCCTCAAATTCTTTTGTGAAACAGAGATCTTTCTAATGCCCCGTGTTTAGCATTTGATGACTTTGATGAGCCTTTATGACCGCATTGTTAAGATGCGAGAATGCATGTGAAAATGCTCTATAAGCTGTAAAGTCTGTATAAATGTAAAGAGCTATAGCTCAGTTTTATTGAGTGCTCACTCCTGCCTGTCTGCTCAAATGCGTGACATGTGCTGTCTCATACCAACCCTACAAGAGAGGATATCACAATTCTCCCCATTTTACAGATGTACCAGGGAGGTTAAATAGCTCCTGGGGGTCCTGCCTGGGTCTGTCTCTCAGCAGGGCCCAGACCTCAGCTCCTAGTCAGCTACGGAAGAATTGCTTTCCTACCAGTGCTGGGCCCCCAGGATTGCAGGACTGCAGGGCCTCCAAATCCTTTCCTGGGCTCTTGGATGGCAGCTGCTCCCCAGGGAGGAATGAGAAAGGAGGGGGGTCCCTGTCATTCTGGCCCAGCAGGTGACAGAGTTAAGGTGTCGCTTCTGCTGCTGCTGTGACATTAGTAGGAACATATTAGGGAACATGTCCAGCTCCTTTTCCTCATTTCGTCCTCACAATAATTACAAGGGTGGGAAACAACTACCCCATCTTATAGTTGGGAATCTGAGGCCTGGCGCTGATCCACCATTCTGTATCCTGCTGGTCTTTCAGCTTCCCTGGAAGGACCAAGGGCTTGGCCACCCCAGCCCAGGCCTGGAGAGACCCGGGTAGGCCTTCCCATGTTGCTGTCTCTTTAATCCTCACTGTCAAGGCTGGTCTTGCTGTCCTGCTTTACCCATGAGGAAATGCAGGCTCCGATGGCCTCCAGTCCCGGGGCCTCTGGGTAGAAGCAGCACTAGGTCTGCCTGTCCCCCAAGCCCCCCAAAACCCCCCCAAGCCTGCCCAAGCCCTGCACATCCTGATCACCCTCCTGCTTTCTGAGGATGAGCTTCCTTGAAAGGTCCAGGCATGTTGAGTCCTTTTCAGTGGGGCACTCGGGGAACAGGACTCGGCTCATGTGGACTTAATGCCTCAGCAGCTAAGACCCCAGGGCAGGTGAAGGGAAAAGGCTGGGCTTGTCGCTCTGCAAGGGGGAAATGTGTTAACAGGGGTGGCCACAGCACAGGTCTCAGCAGAGAACGTCGGCTTTTCTTTCCTCTGGTGCTTGGGACATTTCGCCGTGCAGAACCACCCGAGCTCTTTTGGAGCTGCGTACTCACCAACATGCTGTAGCCACGCTGTGGGCACCTGGCCCCGGGCCTTACCACGGAAAGCAGAGCGGATCTGAGGCCGGCTGGAAGAGCCAGGCTGAGCCTGGGAAGAGGGGAGCCTGGGAAGGCCCCCACTGGTCCACCCTGTCTTTCACCGCCTGTCACGACTGTGTGGCGGGCACCGTGGTGCTGGCGTTTGGAACAGGGGCTTGGAGTTTGTGGGACCCGAGCTCCAGCTCCTTCCTGGGCTGGTCCCTTCACCTCTGTGTCGTCTGCACCTTCTCTCCACCATGGCAGCACCAGCTCACCCAGCTGTAATGAGGCTTGGATGAAGTTATGTATGTTAAGTACTTAGGACAGCGCGTGGCACATAGTAAGAGCGGAATAGATGACAGCTATTAGTGCTATTATTATCTCTGTCCTTGGGAGTTCACAGTCTGGTGAGATACAGACATTAAAAGAAACAGATAATTTCCTAATGACTCGGGCAGGAAGTGAGGCTGAGTTACACCAGCCGTGGGGTTGGGGATTTCCTGCTTGCCTGCTCTCTGTGAAGTGTCCGAGGTCGTGTCTGGCCCCTTCGGGGGTGGGCCCGCCTGCCTGCCCGTGCTCTCACGACATGACCATGGGGTGTAGGGTCCAGGGTCATTGGCTGCCTTGCAGTTTCACCTTCTGAAAAGAGCAAAGCTGTCCTGGGAACGGGAAGAGTCCAGCAGCACCTCTACAGTGCAGACAAGAGACAATGAGAGGGAAAATCCACATGGCCAAAGTGAATACCCAGAACATGCATTTCAACAGCGTGAGGGCAGGTAACAGCAGCACAATTCTCTGGTGGGTGGCGAGCAGTTCAGAGGCAACAACACAGAATGGGGGCTTGTGGGGTGAGCGTCACTCACTGGCCTACTGGAATTTCACTGGGGTGGGGTCTGCTCAGCTATAAGACTCAGCGGGGTGTTCATCTTTCAGTTTTCTGCCCCTGGACAATCACCAGAACTGGAATTCTGCTTTAAGTATCACCTGCTTTATTATAGTCTCAATCTTAAGAACAGTACTTCCTAGGGCCGGGGGGATGGGGCTGTCCAGTGGCCCCAGAAGTTCCCCCATTTTAATCAAACCTCAGATAATCTTACTCCCTGATTCTAATTATAGAAAATAGTGATTTGATTATTTTTTTCTTCAGTACCATCAACTCTGTAGCCCAAAGAGCACATTCAGGCACAAGTGAAACAAATTTATTTGAAAAACACATCATTTTGGAGTAAATCATAGTGTATATGGAAAACCTACTTCCCTCTGGAAGTTCAGGACTTGAGAGGGAGCTGAAGCTAACTGCAGTTCTTGGGTGTGCCTGATGGGGGGCTACTCCCTGGGGTCACCACTTTTGGGTTCAGGCATGCTCTCCACCCTCCAACTGTATTGAGGTGAGGCTGTGAGCAAGAGTAGGGTGAAGAAGCAGACTGGGGAAGAGCGATCCACAGAGGAGGGTGTGTGTGGACAAGTGTCATCCCAGGTGATGAGATTTCCCACGAGGGTGAGCTTCTGGGGCTGAAGGGGGCTGAACTTGCCTCCCACAGGACATGTCTTAATCCCCAGAACTTATGACCGTGACCTTCTTTGGAAAAGGGTCTTTGCAAATGTGATTCAGTTACATGTGATCTTCAAGTGAGAACATCCGGATGAGCTGCCTGAGCCTAACTCCTGACAGGTGAGGGGAGGGCCGTGTGGACACAGAGGCAGAGGTGGAGTCCTGCAGCCCAAGCCCAGGAATGCGCGGAGTGCAGCCCTGCCGACAGCTCCATTTTGGCCCAGTTTTGACCCTGACTTTGCACTTCTGGCCTCCAGCACTGTGTGAGAACTGAGAATTGAATTCTGTTGATTTACACCCCAAGTTTGTGTAAACTTGCTATGGCCACCCTAGGAGATGATATGGTGCCCAAAACCGGGTGGCAAACACATTGGTTGAAATCTAGACCCTAGCAGGAGTGTGGTTTCCGAAAGGATGGGGGGGGGCTTCAGGGGCAGCAGGCCAGGGTGGGGGTGGCGGGTGCGGACCCAAGTGTAGGGCCTTGGAATACTCTCCAGGGGACACACTTGGGGAGACGGGGAGGTGCCCTGGGCTGTGTGGGTGGGGCTTGTCCTGCGTGCTTGCTTTCCCTACATCCTGGCTTCTCCATCCTTCCACGCCTGGCTTGGCATGGTGATGGAGAGAGTTGCAAGGAGACTTAGGGGTGGGGGGGACCCCGAGGAGGCAGGGATCTCATCTCCAAAGTGCCCATGTCCCAGTGGAATGTAGTGCTTTAACAGGGTGTCTCAGCAGCCCGGGGAACGCAGGGCAGTGCTGGGGGCCGCCCAGGGCATGGCACTCTGCACCCCCAGTCCAGGCTGGGCGGCTGGATTCCTGCCTCAGTTGCTCGGGCGCCTCACTCCCGGTGCTGAATTTTTTCCCTCAAGTTTTGGTGCTGCCTGCTCCTTTGCTCTGGCAGCTTCTGAACACAAGGATGTGAATGAATAAGCAGCAGATACCAAAGAGAAATTGCACACACAGCCGGTCTCAGCTTGAACACTCTTTTCTTCGAGGACACGTGTATTTGTGGTTGTGATATTATATTGCACACATTAATATAGTCATATTTTTTGCTAGTAAAATTGTTCCTGGCTCACGTAATGGGATTAAATATATCAGTATTTCATGGTATTCCGCAAAAAGCCCCATAACTTCCAGGTGCTCAGCCACATGGACAAGTTTGAGAACCACTGATCTATAATAAAGGGTAAAATCATTGAACATGTAAGTAAGCAGGATGTTTGAAAGGAGTCATTTGTCACTAATCCATCAGCATCCTGGGAGGTGGAAACTGTGTATGCATAAAGGCAAGCTGATAAATGTAGGTTATTTAGAGTTTAAGAAAAAAAAAAACCCAAATTTGATCAGACTGCATGTCTAAGAGGATTGATGTCCAACACTCATGGGCCGTCAGTGTCAAACCAGAAAATCAGTCACACGGTCTGGTCACTTCCTGGCCGTACTTAGACGGTCTGTCCCAGCCGGTCCAGGCCCCTGGATGCTGCCGTGTAAGAGCCACATTGCACAAGCCGGGCCCCAGAGTCCATCACCCCATCTCTTATTCAGCTGACTCGGGAAGCTCACCTCCAGAAGAAGAGAATATTCTGGGTCAGGATGATCATTGTTTCCTAGACCTGAATGCCATCCTCTGAGTTAACACACAAAACCCCAAAATGGAACATGGAGGCCAGAAAAACTGTAGCTGTTTACAGGAAGAGATTCTGGAAAAGCTGACAAGTCTGGACAGACTTCCAGCCAGCAGACACTGTTGACCTCTGAACTCAGCAGTGGACAGCCACCGTGGAGTGTGGCCTGCATTTCGGACACTGGAGACCCCCAAAGCATTGACTACTCAGAGTACCCCAAGGACCTCAGGGGTGGTGGTTTGAGAAGACAGAGAAATGAAGAGAATAATTATACAGTGCAAAGAGTAATAATCTTTTAATAGTCTCAGACTATTATGAGATGAGGTTGAGAAAGAAGAAAATTGTTAAGAAAAAGCAAGCCAGCCAAGGATATATTTTAGACCCAGAAAGGGTGACTTCAAATCAAGCAAAAAGATACTCTTTTGTAAGATGGAGTGCACCGTAAGAAAGCGTGCACAGAAAACTAGTAGAATAAAAAGATTCAGTAAAATCCCTCATCGATGCATCCACTTCCGCTCTTAAAGAAAGTTGGGAGTTTGAGGCTTGTTGCTCACTCCGTAATCGCTCCTGAAGCCCCTACCCCAGCGCAGGCCCTGCCCTGCCAGAAATGAAGTCAGGTGAGTAATCCAGGAGGCTGGCGTGAAGACAAGATTGGGGCAGTGACGGAAGCCCAGCACCCCACACAGGGGGGACATCGTCCTCAGACGGGGGCGTGGGGGCAGGCTGGGGGCTGTGCTGTGGTCACCGATGAGGTAGAGCCTGGCTTACCCCATCGGGGGGGCTTCTGGGCAGGGGGGAGGGTGTTCCTCAGGCTGGTGGTGCACCAAGCCCCTCGGAGAGAAGCTGCCAGGCTCACAAATGGTTTTGAAAGCATCCTAATGACCAACCCATTCATAATGCAGTGCTGTAGCCCCAGAAGCTCAGACAGCGGGTAGCATGGTGGAGTCTACCCTCTTATAAATATTTGATCTTCTCAAACAGCATTACCGTAAATATTATTTGCTGCCCTGAAAAGCTTCAAGCTCATAGTTCTATTTCCCCACATCAGAAGTCTAATGAAGAGGATTTCAAGATGCACTCCCCAGGGACAGGTTTACTGGCAGGTTCCCTGCTAGGCGCTGGGGAGGAGGCTAAATACGGATCTGGTGGTGTCTGCTCTCAGCCAGGAGATGGGCAGGAGGGCGGGGGAGGCCCTGCAGGTAGACAGTAGAGTCCATGCTGTTTCCCCCTCCGGAGAAATACACTGGATCCAGGGGTCCTGGGGAAAGTGGGGGCCGCATTGCATCTCGGCTCCTAGATTTGGGGCTAAAGAGTCTCAGCAGCGACCCTGAGCCGGACCCTGGAGCCAGGTCCGCTTCAGGTTCACAGGTGGCCTCAGGTGAGGCTCAGGGTCACCCCTTTGCCAACACAGACAAAGGACAGTCTGATCACTCCGTAATCGCTCCTCAACCCCGGTCTACAACACAGACTGTCCTTTGCAGAGAGCGGCGCGGGAGCAGACGTGTCTGCAGCACGTGCTCTGTGCACGGTAGGTGTCCAGGAGGGGCTGCCGTGAGCACTGCCTCGCTGTCCCTCAGGAGTGCCAGCTAGTCCCCGAGGCCCGCGCAGCAGCTGCTGACCGACCTGCGGGCCCCTCCGCGAGCTCGCCCGCTCCTCTCCTGCCAACCTGCTCACTGCAGATGCAGGACCCAGACTCCAGCCCAGTTTGCCTTTGCCCGTCACACTGTCATCCTCCTCCATGTCCTTCAGCCGGACGCTGGTCCACCAACCCCCTTCCGGTCTGCTTCATTCTGCTGTCTCCCGACGCTCAGCGCTCACGCTGCTGGCCTGGGCCGTGGGACCAGGACCCTCCTCCCCCAGCAGGAGCTGCTGACTGCGGCTTCTCCATGCAGCTGCTGGGAGCATCCAGCAAGGGGTGGGGGCTCACTGGTCTTCAGCTCCAAGGCCCAGCAACACGCTTGGTCCATAGCGTTGAGGAAGCATTGAACGAGTGAGATGCCGGAGGTTTATGGCTTCTGAAGGATTTGCATAGCTGCTGTGCATTTGCTCCACCTCAGTCCCTGGGGGATTTAGATGCTTCTCAGAAGCTCAGAGACATTAGGTGACTTGTCTGAAGCTCCTCAGCAAGTAGAGTGGGAAGAAGTCGTGGTTCCTCTATACACTGGGCCCCAGGGTCCCTCTGAGTGGGTCTAGATTATCCCAGGCACTGGGCCACCATGAGCCTGGGCAGGGCATCTCTTTTTGACTGCGATTGAGAGAGGGCGCTGCAGCAGGTGCCTGAGCCCTGGGTCACCTGCCGCTGCAACCATCATGGAATGAGGGGGGAGGAGGGTTCTTCCTGGAGCTGGGCGCCCCCAACCCCCGTGGTCCTGGATCCTGTAAGAGTGTGCTTGAGCTTCTCGCAGCATTCTCTTCTACCCTCACCTTCAGAGAGGAAACGGAGGCACAGAGAAGTTCTGCCACCTGCTCAAGGTCACACAGCTAGTCAGCGGCAGAACTTGGCGAGGAATCCAAGCTCTTAGCCACTGCTCATTTCTCTGGTGTTGGACACAGAGATCATGCCAGGGCCTAAAACAAATCCAGCCCCCACAATCCCAGAATGGCTGGTGCTGATGATTTAAAGGGCCCAGCAGTGCTTAATCTTCCTGCCTGGTTCCCTCATTTTAGTAAATGTTGAGATTTAAGAGCTCATAAAACTGAACTATAACAGTGCCCTGCCAGAGTGCTGCGCGGGGCTCTCTATCCTGGCTGCACCCGGCCCAGCTGTCTCCCTCTTGTCCCAAGCCCCCCCGCACCCCGGGAGAGTTCTGCAGCTGCAGAGAGCTGTGGGGTGTCACATCCTTAGGAGGGCCACCAGGTTGTTAACACCCTCGCCAGGTGAGATTGACATGCGGGGTGGCAACGTCTGCCACAGTGCAGTGACTGCCTGAGTCCATAAATTGATTAGGGTGCTGACAAGTGGCAGCGGTGCTGGGCATGAGGGCTCAGGCTGGTCATACGAGCTAATGGGCACAGGGCATCTCTGGTCCCATGGCCACAGCAAGACAGAGGCTACCCTTCCAGCGGAAGCAGCTCTAATGGGCACCAGCATCCCTCTTAACCTGCCTCCATCATGGTTTTCTCTGGGTTACAACCCTCTTCCAAAGTCAGAGGCTGAAGTCTCCCACCTGTGATTCTCCGGCCATGGCTCTAACACTTAGCGTGGTCCCGGGCTGCAGTAGGTCTCCGTCAGTGTGGGTGGGTGCGTGGTGGAAGATGGGAAGGAAGGAAGGGTAACTTGATAATTAAAACATCTCCTATTCTTCATGACTTCTTCTAGCTACACCTTTTGCAAAGTAACATTTTAGGTTCTCACCAGAATAAGTAGGAACCCCTCCCCCACTCCTTAAGTCTAGGCTGACCGGGATGACCACGCAGGAGGTAGTGAAGTGGCAGTGGGCCTCAGACAGCTTGTGCACTTCTGCTTTCTCCTGGATCCCTGTTGAGTCACCAGGTGAGTAAGCACAAGCTGACTTGCTAATGACGACAGACGCACGGCCACGTCACCCTCAGCCCCGGCCAGCCGCCAGCCAGCTGCAGACACGGTGGATCCTGCAGTTCCCACTTCTTCAGGGCAAAACTGTCAATTGCACGAGGTGTTTCTCTAGATGCCATCTAGTTGCATGAATTACAGCTGACCCTGCAGCTGATTGCAGGTGCGGGCACTGTCCCAGTCAGCCAAACCTGGCTCAGATTTGCCCAGCTGACCCCGGACACATGAGCAACAGAATTGCTTGTTGCTTCGGTGCTGCGAGGGGCTGGTTACCGTAGCCATAGCGATCCAGAGCATGACTCCAACTCCTCTTCTTCCCCTTGCTTGTCCTCCTTCCTTAAGAGGTAAGAAAAACTCACCCCCCAGCCTGAGCCTCCCACCCACGTTTGGGTTTTCTTTGTCTAATTCTGCTTCTAGAATGCTGGGTAGCAGCTCCAATCAATTCAGCCAACAACATTAATGGAGCACCTGCTGGGCAAAGTCCAGCACCCCAGCTCCCGAGGAGATAGAGGAAACAACCTACGGCTCTTGCTTTCCACACGCCTTCAGCGACGTAATAGGAGCGATGTTAATAATCACGGATACCCATGCGTGCCCAGGCGGGCCAGATCACAGGAAGCCGGCTTCCCTGGTTCCACTCTCCAAGGAGCTCATGCCCAGGGATGCTATGGGCAGAGAAGAGTCAGAACCGGCCTGGGAGAGCTTGCTGATATTTAAAAAGCTTTCACATGCATCACATAGTTGAGTTTATGATGTGTGGAGGGTAACACAGCGGACTCTGCTGTTCCCAAATGCCTGTTGTGGACGCGATGCTGTGATGGATCTGGTGAGAGAGACAAATGGCGTCTCTGTAGGGCCTGGCTTCTCTAGCACTCCTGGGCTGCGTCCACTGTATTCCCAGCATCCCTGCAGGAAATGGAGACCCCAACCAGAGACCACAGGAACAAATAAGAGATTACACATTGAGGGCCCTTCCTGGTGGTGCAATGGGTTAGGACACAGCACTGCTAGCGAGCCGCAGCTGCTTCAGTGCGAGTTTGATCCCTGGCTCTGCAGGTGACCACATGGCGTGGCAGACCTCTCCTGACCCTCCCACTGCTCCCCTCAGCAGTGTACTTCATCGATCTGCCTGGTCTGCTCCCCACTCTCTCTCTGGTGAATCCTCTTACCTCCTGCACCTCTGACCTGTACCCCAGTTCTGTAAGCATAAAGTAAATAAATCTTTAAAAAAAATCCACATTGTAAGTATGGGTTCAGGGTCCCCTTTTCCCCCCATTTAAGATCCATGCCAGTGAAGAAGGGCCCAGAGTTTTCAGCTGTCAAGGAACAACTGAAAAAGCCCACTCAAGGTTAGCACTCTAGAAGGAATCTGAGTTCACTATGAATCACCGAGGGAGATGTGTGCCCCCAGGGCAGGCTGGACCTGGGTGGCTTCCCTGGTCTGCCCTCCAGGAGCAAATGCCCAGGGAAGCTACCAGCAGAGAAGAGTCAGACCCGGCCTTAGGGGCTGGAGGGAGGCGGCCTGCAGAGCCCAGAGAAGAGGGGCTGAGCACTGCTGTGTCGGAAAGGGCTGGTCGTTTCCAGCATTGTCCGAGAGGGCCGGATGAGGAATTGTAACGGGAAGCTTTTCACTTCTACTTTGGAAATAACTGACATCCCGAGCCGTGCACCCTTCAGCAACCAGGCTCCCTTACTAGTGAGCAGTCACTGTGGAGGGCAAACCACTTCTGAGTCCTGTGAAGGACTCCACCAAGTGGCTTCTGAACCCCCGGGGGCTCTTCAGTGTCCTTGAACAAAGGCAGCTAAGAGGAAGGTCAATATGGTGCAGGCTCCATCGGCCTGCTGGGCTCCTGTGGTGACTGAGAGGACCCGAGAAACAGTCTAGGGAGGACTTCCTTTCTGCAGAGATCCCTTTAAGTGTCCCATCCAGATAAAGGTTCATATGTGTCTGTTATAAAAATACCGCCTATAATTTATATAATCAGGAGGCATCTATAGAAATGGGGCGTGTAATTTACAACTTTGCTTTACAGAAGTGGGAACCAAGCCCTGGGCCCCTTTTTCATCATGAGTGTGACTCGCCTCTCCCAATTAAAGGATGCTGAAAAGCCTGAGGGCACATGAAGCCGCAGAGGGAGCAGGAGAGGAGGGCAGCTGAGGGAGGGAACCAACAGGGAACACCAAGCTGAACAGTGGCCAAAATAGCAGCCAGCCGAGGGGAGGGAGGGAGCAGCGTGCAGGGCTTCGGCTTGCCGCCTGGGGTGATGATGCCCACGTGTAGTAATCACCGTCAATGTTTAGGGAGCACCTGCTCTATGCCAAGGACTCTCCAAATATCGCATTTAAGCCTCACAGCAATCCAATACCCTCTTTGCTTCTATTTTACAGAAGAGCAATGAAAGCACAGAGACCTTAAGTAACATACCCAAGGTCACACAGCCAGGAAGTGGCTGAGCTTGCATGAAGCCTGAGATCTTGTGACCAGAGCATGGACTCTCAGCCGCTCGGCAGTCACAACTTGTCTGTCTGTCATGCTGATGCGAAGCTGTCGGTCTGTCTGTCTGTCTTTTCAGCCTCTGCAGTCTCTAGGGTGTGAAGGGATGGTATAAGAAACATTCCTGGAGTGCAGAGACCCCCACCGCCTCAATATATTGATTCCTCCTCTGGAATGAGACAGGGGAGAAAGATGAGTTCTGCCTGGTGGCATAAATTAGCTCGGTGCCCTTGGGGTTTGTCTCGCGCCTCCTTGCCATTCCGGTGGCGGGGACGCCTGAGCAGGCTGTTGCCTCAGAGCGATTCATGGGCGCACCTGGCAAATGCCGGCACAACAGCTTCCACATTGAGCCTGGACAAATGGCAGAGCAGAGCAGAGGGCAGCACAATTTACAAGGAATCTTAGCAGCCAGGCAATGGGCAATAAACCAGAAAATCGCCGAGGAAGCTCAGCAGAGCATGAGCTAAACGAATTGCAGGATTTGCGAACCAATTTACACCCGTCCGAGAAGGGGTGAGAGAGGCTCCGAGAGCCACGCAGAGGACCATGAGGCTGTCACCTCCGCAGACCTGTGCGAGGGCAGTGAGGACACGGGTCCGGCCGGGGAAGTTACCGAGCGGCCGGCCTCCCTCTCCAGGGCCGCGTTAATGGCCCACTGCGGAGGGCGGGGGTCAGGTGCCGGGCTGAAGGGCTGCATGGAGTCACTGCTTCTCCTTGCTCCCAGTAAATGGCTAAGAGATAGATGAGGCATTCTCAACCAGGGGCAGGGCCTACCCGAGGTCACCTTTCCAAGGAGAAAGTCTCCTACGAAGCGAGCACCACCTTTCAAGTGAAACCTGGGGGTGGGAGGGAGGCAGATTTGCAAGGATGCCATGGGGGTGGATGAGCCACCAGGGAACCCTCTGCAGGGTGACCCTGGCAGTCTACTGAGAAACTCGGTCCCACCCCGAGCCAATCCACCTGTCCTTGGGGCCCATGAGGTAGGGTGGGGAACAGATTCGCAGCACAGACATACTCATTGAAACCGAAACTCAGGTGCAAGGCATGCAAAGGAAAATGAGCCACCTTCCATCACGCAGGCCCGAAGGGTACCTGCAGGGGCTGGGGGAGACTGGCCCCAGGGCCCGGGACAGGCTGGGCTGCATGTGGGAGGGAGGGTGGACGTAGGTGGACTTGGACATCAACTGCAAGTTCTGGAGAATGCAGGCCAAAGGGATTAGGGCAAGAACAAGCAGCAGGTCTCCCAGGGAGAGTCTGAGTGACCCTGCCACTTTCATTATAAAACCAGCCGCCACGCCATCTCAGTGGCCGACAGCACTCAGCATGGGCTGTGTTCCTGGCCCTGCCAGGCCTCTGGGGTGCTCTGCTTCACGAGCGCCCTGGGCCTAACGGAGCAGCTCTTGGCCAGAAGACTTGCTTCTGGTGGCAAAGCACAAGGGAGCCAGCCAGGCTCACCAGCCTCGTTCGGCCTGGGCTTGCCACGGTTGCCTGTCACTTCTGCCCGGTTGTGTTGTCTAAGGCAAGTCACAGAGCCCAGCTCCAGGCCCAGGAATGGGGCACTCACGCGGCTCACGCTGAAGCCGGCAAGGGTGAAGCTGCTGTAAGGGCAACGAACTGTCCTCTCCAATTTAGTCTGCCTCTCCAGGGCGGGTCTTGGTGGGGAGAAGCGGGTCTAGAACACGGACCCTGAAAGGGACACACTCCCTAATGGGGGCCATAACCACAGGAGGCCTATGGTGGGGCTGAAGGGGGATGGCAATGTGCTGTGACAGGAATGGTTCAGGCGGGAGCAACAGTGTCCCCCCTTACTCCTGGCCAGCAGCTTCCGTCTCGCAAGCCCAGGACTCCTGAGTCTGCCATTTCTCGCCTTTACCTCAGGGGCCCTTTTCCTGCCCATCTTTATTTCCACTTCTTCTGGTGGCACAAAGTCCAGGCCACCCTCTGACATGCCCAAATTTATTCTTTTTCCTTGAAGACATTCTCTTCACTCCTCATGGCCTACAAACTAGGGAAACCAAGAGGAAAAATGTTCGGCTGTCGTAGCCTGCCTGCAAAGAGGAGCAACACGGTAAGAAATTGGACTGAGATGAATTTTTGAAAGACTGACTTAATAGCAAAGACTCACATAAATTTCCAGGAGCGTCTACATGAGACACAGGATCCCAGACTCTGCGAAGATGGTTTTTCCCAGAAGAATGTGTCCTTTAAAAGCCAACCTGGAGCCCTCTCTGGTGGCGCAGCGGGTTAAAACACAGCACTGAGAAGCTAAAGCCGCTTCCGCATGAGTTCGATTCCCACCTGCCCCCGAGGTGGCCACATGGTGTGGCAGACCTCTCCTGACCCGCCTGCTGCTCCTCTCAGCAGTGTATCTCAGTAGATCTGCCTGTTCTGCTCCCCGCTGTCTCTGGTGAATCCTCTGACCCTCCTCCCCCACACCTCTGGCCTGTACCCCAGCTCTTGTATGCATAAATAAATAAATCTTAAAAGAAAGAAAGAATGCCCTGCAGGGGAACCCTGCCCAGCCCTTTAAAAGCCAACCTTATGGGCAAGGCAGCAAGTCTTCTTGCCGCTCGTCCCCCACCCCGTGGCTTTTCACCTGCTGTCGGGAGTGTCACCTAGATCTGTGCTTCTGCTCTGGCCTCAGCTTCAGCTTGCACCTTATCCTTTCCTAGCATGTCCGTCAGGCTGGGATAGAGAGGAGGAAGCTGTGGGTTAACGTGCTCGCACGAATAGCTTCCAACCCAAGATGACAAAAAGCAAAGTCCAGAGGAGACCAATGCCCAGACACGCTGACCCCACCCTACCCTCCTGATGTCAAGGCGGGCTGTCCCGAGAAGCTCCCCATGCTCCCCAAACAGCTCCCCTGACACTGGGGATATTCCTCTAGTGTCCTCCAGAAAAAAAGAACTATGAAACTATACTGCTGGGGGAAACATGCTTTTCCCCTCCTTTCTCTTATTACCAAAGAAATACAGAAATACAGAGTCCTAACTACAGGTCTAATAGGAATACATAGTCATAGCTAGAGAGAAGCCCCCAAATAAGGGTAAATCAGCTATCATCTTACTGTTAGGTACATTTTTCCTTCTCACAACGTCGTGCACCTGTACACAGTATTTTGCAACTTGCCCTTTTCGCTTCACGGAGAAGCAGAGCTGCCATTAAGAATGTCCCTGTCCTTTGTGCCGCGGTATTAAGTTCCTTAGGACCATAGTTTGTTTAACTAAATCTCTAATGGTGAATATTTAGATTTTACTCACATTTTGCTCTGTCAATACTGCTGTGGGACGATTTTTACAGCTCTGGCTTCACATGTAGCCATGATTATTTCCTTAGAATAAGATCCCATAGGTAAAATTCACGCAGCGATCGCAAGCACATTTTGAGGCCGTGTGCCTCCTACTGCCAGCGTGCCTGCCAGAGAAACTACACTAGTGAAATAATGCCTACGTCCTCACTTCGGGGGCTCACCGCTGCCAACTTCTATTATGTTCTTTACCCATTGGTGTAACTCATGCTTGCGATTTATTCACACACTTTGGAAATGGGGGGCTGGATTCAGCTGCTTGTGGGGGAAGCGAAAGCAGGAATGAAGAACGTGTGTGCCCTGAAAGCACCCGGGCAAGAGGCCCCGGGCGGCTGCTGGGGATTCCCTGGCACCATGGAGAGGCTGCAGTGATCAGATTTATGAAAGAAGCCCCTTTTCTCTCTCTCTTTCGTATTTATATAAGTTTCACGAGCTCCATCTAGAAGACCTGGAAAGTAGAGTGCATCATCAGGAAAAGCATCCTCCGGACTCCTACCACCCGGGGCTCGGCCCAGGGATGTGTCTGCGGCTGGCTTTGCGTGTTTGTTCCAAGCAAATGGAGTAGCACATTCCCACGCTAGCTCCCATTCTGCACACTAATTTATCATGCTGTGTCCTACCCCAAGAGCTCCCCCACCTTCTCTGGCTCTGGCTGCCTGGCTTATCTCTCACGTTTTGGGGAGACACGGACAAGGCAGTGTTGTCTGGGGAGTACTTGCCCAGGCTGACCCTCGACGGAACAGCCACACAACTCTCTTAGCCACTGACCTATGGCTCAGCACTGGCCTTGTAACCACTCCTAACCAGCCTGCGTCTTCAACAATCTATAAGCCATTAGCTGGGGCTGTATTAAATCTTGAAGGCTTCGTCCTGAAGACCTCAGCTTTTACCCAGAGTCGATAGGATAAACGGCCATCTGAAGAGTGTTTCTGCATGTTCTGCAAAAGTCTGCTAGGTGTCTCGCTGTCCTTATATTGAGGTTCTCGGGATCAATTTGAACTCACGTTGAGTGTCAGGGAAAAGTTTGGCCCCCCTGACAAATGGCTAGACTGCCTTTCATCCAATAACTCATCACATTTTCCCTTTCGCTTTAGCTCAATTTAATGCGCAATTGCAGTAACTATCTTCTGCTAGGTTTCTGGTTTAATCATCTCCTCCCTTCATCCCTAAGATTTTAGATATTTCATCTTTAAGCTCACTGTCTTGGGACCTATATATATATATATTTTTAAAGATTTATTTATTTGTGCATACAGAGCTGGGGTACAGGCCAGAGGCTCAGGGGCGGCGAGAGGATTCACCAGAGACAGAGTGGGGAGCAGAACAGGCAGATCTACCAAGTACACTGCTGAGGGGAGCAGCGGGCGGGCCAGGAGAGGTCTGCCGCGCCATGTGGTCACCTCCGGGGCAGGCGGGAATCGAACTCATGCGGAAGTGGCTTTAGCTTCTCAGTGCTGCGCTTTAACCCGCTGCGCCACCAGGGAACGGGACCTATATTTTTAATTGTCATTCATCTCAAATTTGTTTGGTGGTATGCATCCACATCATACATGCATAGACAATCATCTTGACCCCTGCCCCGTATCTTTAAATATTTCCCTTTATTAATTCCAGTTCCTTCCTGGGATTTCCAGACAACTGCACCCAAAGAACCATTAAAAGATACAATTGGTACATTAGGTCTGACAGAGAAAAATGGGAATTTTAAAGAATGTGTTGTCATTTTCCTTTGTAACTAAAGTCCTGGTAAGCCTCTCCGATCAGATCTACCTTCTTTTTATACAGCAGTAGTCATTCCCCTGCAAAGGTCACCTCCCCTCCACTGTCACGGCAGCCCACTTGGTGACTAAGGTGGAACTTGGAGGTGTCCTGGCCAGCTGAGTTTCTGTGCGGGACCTGAGTTCCTTTGAGGTGGTTCGTAAAGGATTGCCAGTGGGTGGGCCTGAAAGGCTTCCCAGAAGGTCCACAGAAAGCCAGGGTGTTGGTCTTCATGAGCCCCTCCCAAATTAGGTCGTTGGCAGGGGGCAGCTCGTCAAGCCTCATCACACCCATAGGAAGTGGCCATTTTCATCCAAATCCTGCAGGAGCACAGACCAAGCTGTGGAAAGGTCATGTGATTTTACTGAAGACACACAGTGGGAAAGCAAAGGAGTCTGACTTGGAATCCGGTGGTGCCTGGGTGCCAAGCAAGAGCTCCTTCTGCTCTACCAGCCATCTCCTTCAGCACCAACGTCACATGACACAGAGTGAAACACCCAGGACAACGCTTTGCCCCGGCCTGGATCAGCTCTAGCTCTTCACAAGATGCATTTTTAAAATTTTAAAATGCTCCTTGTTTCTGGAGATAATCAGTTGTTGACTTCTGAAATTGCAAGCAAGGGGTTACCTTGCTGTGTCCTGCCAAAGCAGCACCCACTCCTTATCTACTCTCATGAGAAATCGAAAATTTATTTTATTTTGCTTTGGCTTTTCGCACCGGTCAGCAGAAGTAGGGAAAGTCTTGCTTCACTGAAGTGAGTAATGGCCAGAACGTCTTAAGAGTGCTGCTCACCACAGTGAAGAAGGACTCCCTTCCCTTTGGCAGAGTTTGGGGGACATGGCCCAGCGGTTTCAGGACCAGGCGCATTTCATAAACAAATTTTATAAGTTATTTTGAAGTATTTTCAAATGTATAGGATTCATATAGAAGAGCACAATCCTTTATCCAGATTCTCGATTTATGCATATTTGTACATTTTGCTTCATGATACACTTGTGTGTGTGTGTGTACGTGTCCAGGCTGGAGGCTGTCACTATTTGTCTGGCCTCAAGTGTATAGCAACACTTCCAATTAAAATCTACACTCTATCAGCTGGAGATTCTTTCTTTCTTTCTCTGTTCCATATTTGAAAATTCTCTCTCCAGCACTGAGCAACGTGGTCACTACTGGCTTCCATGTGTGCCCACTGTGCTTGGCAATGCAGCGGTTTCTGAGCTCTCCTCAGCCCATGTCGCCTTGCTGCACCCTGGGCCAGGCACCACCATGGGCCGGGCACAACCCCCCTTGCTCGCTGCTCTCAGACACTGGTCACATTGAGAGGAGAGAGAGAAAGGAAGGGACAAGGGGAACTTTGGTTATTTCCTCAGGGTCTTTCTGTCTTGCTGCTTCTCCCAGGCTAGGGCTATCTCCTCTGGGGTCACCCTCACCGATCGGCTACGCTAAAGGGTTGGGCCTGTTTTTTCATACCACAGGATTCCCATCTCCCTTCATTCCTCCAGGTGTTTGGATTCGGGACAGAGGAGTTAAGGTGTCAGCTGACCCACAACTGGCGAGTTCCTCTCTATCAAGGACGTGCGCTGAGGGTGGCAGAGATCTAGATGGCAAAACCAAACCTCGCTGGATGGCAGAGTCTGCTCTGAAGCAAACAGGTGGGCCAGCTAGCACAGAGGCCAGTCTGCAGGGACATGAGGATCTGTGGGTTGGAAACTCGGATAACTTTAAGAAGGATTCACCAGAGACAGAGTGGGGAGCAGAACAGGCAGATCGACAAAGTACACTGCTGAGGGGAGCAGCGGGTGAGACAGGAGAGGTCTGCCACGTCATGTGGGCACCTCTGGGGCGGGGACTGATCTTGCTGAAGTGGCCACGACTTGCCTTAGCTTCGAAGTGCAGCGCCAACCAGCTGCGCCACCAGGGAGGGCCCAAGAATGCATTCTAAAGGAAGCTTTTAAGAAATACTCATAAAGGAAAAGTCATGAGTATAAACACTTGGCCTGTTGATGGCCTACACTCTTTGCATAATTGTTTTAAGTAAGCAGCCCAAGTGGTTTTCTGCTTTTTGTACCAAGAAGCCAGGTATTAAGGCACCGACAATGGGCAGGCACTGTTGTTTTCTTCTTTCCACTGTGACAGCAAACTCCATTTTTGTCCCTGAAAAAAATGTCCCTAGACCTCTGAGATGCCACAGAAGTTTTGGTGTTTTGCAGCAGTAAATAATGAAGAACCAGAAGCTATATTTTTGGCATCACTAGCCCAGACGTTTCGTCTGGTTCGTGAAATGCCTTCTAAATCAAGTGTCTGAGAACCCTTTGGGACTACTGTTGAGTACAGATTACTGGGGTGCTTCACCTCCAGCTCCAAGTAACTTCAGAGTTCACCTCAGGGCATTCGCAAGCCTGCCAGGAGAGGACAGTTCTGGAAGTGGGAAATTACCCTGGTGAGCAGAGGTGGTCGCCCTAAGACTGCTGACCAGGGGAACTGTGGAGGAGTCATGGGCCCACCAACAGGGGCAGTGAGCTTCAGGGTGGCCTCTCCTGCCCACTGCCTTGCCCACTGGGGACAGAGGGCACCCTCCTCCCTAACTCGCCTTAGCTCTATCCTCCCACAATAATACAAGAGTTAAACATAACTTATGGGGCCTTTGAAGAAGGACTCTGCAAAGTGAACATTGCTGATGTCAAAAAGAAGAAAAACTGTGGCTTGCTAGACAAGGAGGGAGCTTTTCACCATCTAGTCAATTCCTGGCTCAAATTCTAGGTTGTCCTCACTAAGCAAATTATGTAACTTTCCTGGACAATAGGATTTCGCCTGTGAAAAGTGGTACAAAATTAACCCCCAAAGCTCTGTTTAGGAAAGGCAAAGTGAGCAGCAGCAATTCAGCCACAGCCAAGTTACGTATCGCGGGTCAGACTCTGGTGTTCTTACATCAGTTCACCATCACTGATGAACCCTATGACACGCAGTGAGTCTTTTTATTCCCATTTTATAAATGAGGAAAATACGGCATAGGGAAATTAGATGATTCACCCTGCTTCGTTTAACTAATTAGTAGTTATTTTTGTTACATCTGGAGAAACTGGTGCAGGGAAGATGGAAGTGGCTTACTCAGAGGATGCTTTTGTAGTTTTGGGGGGGAATTAGCAGCAGCTTCTGTTCCCAATAATGGGTAACACTGACATCTGAAGAACATTTGGAGACTTATGAGGATTGAGTAAAACAAACCTGGGACCTAGTAAGAGAGAAACAGAAACTTCTCGCTCTAGGGAGGGTGAAGAACCAGGAGCAGAGTCGACACTGAGGCTTTGAGCTTCTCGCACTTTCTCCTGGGGTCAGGAGAGGAGCAGTTGCTCTGTCTGAGGGCCTAGGAAGGTCACCCTCAGCAGGCCCACCCTGTGCCACCACCATAGTCCCGTGCATTTCCCTCCCTCTCCCCCCACCCCCGTTTTTGATCCCATTCCCCACTCCACCCCCACAGAATGTCTCTGGT